>NC_066626.1:8645370-9281737 GCF_025201925.1 Gopherus flavomarginatus | reverse complement strand
ATAGTGAAAGGACTCTTTTCAAAGGGCTGGCTAGTGACAGTATGACAGACATACAATTAATCCTACTTCCACAGTAAAATGTGTAGGCCAGATGGATTGTTTTTTTTCCTCTGGATTGGATGAGTCTTGTTACCTCAAGGAACCTCCATTGCAGTGTAGTGACATGTGCAGTAGAAATCCTTTCGGGAACTCCAGCTGAAGGCTGCAAGCTAGCAGTGTGCTGTGGCTCACACAATAAGTAACAGGTGTGCTGGTTTCAGTTCTATGTATGCCAGAGAAGTGGGATGGGAAAAGTTCAGAAGAGAAGAGATCAGAGGAGAAAGGAGAGTTGTGTGGCTGAGCTACTGACGGGAAATGCTGCCTGTCTCTTGGACCAGGGGCTGTGCTTGTAATGGCTCATTTCTTTTCTATAGAAACTAAACCCACAGAAGCAAACCCTAACGATAACATGGGTTTACAGCATTTCACAGACAGAATATTCTGAACTTCTCTGTGGAGAAAAATGGATTCCTTTCCAACCAGTGATGAGCTGCCAAAATCTTAACAACTGGTTCCCTTAAAAATTTCGGATTTAAGGTTGGGGGGAGCAGGGGAGGGGCCGGGGTTGGGGGAGACATACTCATGGGGCCGGGGGCCCCTGCAGGCCCTGAGGTAAATTGACCCACTTGCCCCCTCCCCTCCAGCCAGCCCTGGAGCTTGCAGCAGCCCACACACACACACACCTTGCCAGGCTGCTCAAAAAGTGGCAGCAGGACTCCTCCCGAGCTCAGCTAAGCTGCCCAGCTGGTGCCGGCAACTGGCCACCCTGCAGCTGGGGGGAAGCAGGGGAGGGGGAAAGTGGGGAATCCTGGGAGCAACAGGATGGCCCAGCCTGCGAACTGGAGTTCTTTGCGCATCTCCTGGCCCTTTAACAACCGGTTCTCCTTGGAGGTCTAATTTTAGCAACCGGTTCTTGGGAACTGGTGGGAACCGGCTCCAGCTCACCACTGGTTCCAACCATTCATAGGACAGTGAATGAATCCGCAATACAAAATGAATACAAAATGTGAGAAGAATGGGGACCTATTTGGAGATCATCAGCCGGTGGAAATCAGTGTAACATCATTGACAAGAATGGAGCACACCCGCTGGGGAGCCGGTCCATAATGCTAAGTGCATTTGGTACCAAGGGATACATATTACAAACAGCTGAGGGTGACTTGAGAGTAGTGGGTTCCAGACTGATCTCTTTTGGGGCCTGAATGTATTTTAAGAACAAAGTAAACTCAAGTGTGTACACTGGCCCACTAGAGTCTCTCTGCCCAGCCCTGCTGGCAGATGTTATGTTTGGATCCCTCTCCCCCAGCATCCCAACATACCATACAGCACAGCTGGAGCCAGACTCCAGAATGGGTTTAACCTATCAGCTAAGTCTCCCATTCTGTGGCTCTACTCTGTGGTCCAGAGCCTCAGCAGGTATCAATCAGACCTAGCACCATTGGCATGAATAGCCCAGATCCCCAGTGAGTGTAACTCAGCCTGTCTCCAGCTAAGTCAATGAAACGATGCTGATTTTCACCAGCTGAGGATCAGCCCTGTGTATGTGTGTGACCACAGGGGAGTATCCAGTGGGGACTCCTGCATAGCACTGTGCAGTTCTGCTGTGTAAGCCAAGGGCCGGGGGTAGGGGGGGCTTCCTCTTGCTTAGCATGACCAGTTGTAAGCCACTTTTCATCTGTCATATTCCACTGTGAAATACCACTCACCCTTTCACCCATCAAGCCAGGGTCTCCAGGCAATCCAATGGCTCCAGGGGGTCCTTTGGGGCCCTGAAGGGAGACGGTGAAATAGTCAAGTGTATTGTAATGGACCTTAATGCACAGCAAATGCTCCTTTCATAGGCAAACCAGTTGCATTCATTTTCCTGTGACATTTTGATCTCTCATTTCCTACCTTATAAGAACCCCGATGCTCTGAAGAATACAAATGGGAACATTGCTATATTCCAAGTGGAGTTGTTTACTTGTGGACAGCACAGGAAGTAAACTGTGCACCTTTGCCATTGTTTCAGTTCCCCCTTTTTCCTCAGGGCAATGGTGCAGGCCTGTCAGGTGATCCATCCCGGAGTAGGACCAGACAAAGCCCACAAGGTGCACTGTAGGGAATGAGCCAACGCAGGCTTGTCAGGTTAGACTAGTGTCCTAAGAGGGCCCTCCTCTACATTCTGGAATGTTCTTATTGCAGAAATCAAAGAGAGTAGACAGGCTGCTGTTAATAAAAATCACTTGCTGAGTAGCTATACTGTCTACCAGCTCTGCTCAGAAAACTGGCCCTAGAGATCTGTGGGTCCACACTGAAGAAGAAGCGATTAAATCCTACCATCCCATCATGCATGTGAATTACTGTGTGTCTTGGAAAACCAGCTTCCCTGCTCCTGTTTATAAGGGCGCCGCATGGTTTTCCAAGACCCGCAAGGCTAGGCACCCTGTCCATTGGGAGGCAGGAGGGAGCCTTTTTTGATCACCGCTCTCTGGTTTATATATCTCATAGCCATTCCTTCCTTGAAGACAATGATAAAGAACACTAACCTCAGGTCCCATGGGTCCTTCATCTCCTCTGTACCCCTTGGGTCCAATCGGACCAACCTCACCCTGTGAAAGTAAAAAGAGAACTGAAAGTTTCATTTCTTCCCTGTCTGGCTGGTTATGTTCCTCTGGAGACATTGCCCAGAGGAGCACATACCCGTCTCCAAGCATTGTGTGCACGGCCTGTGCAGAAATGTGATTCCCCCCTATCTTGCTACAGGATGGACCCTGGGCACCACATCCCAAACCTCACCTTGGATTCTGAGCATCCAGCAAGACGGCAATGCTGAGTACTGCGCAGTCACAGATGTTGTGGCTGGCAGCCCAGATTCTGCCAAGTGACTCATTCCCAAACTTCATCCTTGAAAGACTTATGGTGCTTCAATTCATGTCCAAATTTAGCTAACCAGGGTGGGGAAATATTTTTTTTCATTTCATGACCCACAGGGTGGGGGCTGGTGCCTGATGAACCCATTACACATTAATGGGTCATGCTCAGCTCAGTCACACTTTATTTTAAGGTTTCCATTTATACATACAGGCGATCAGACTGGATGATCACAATGGTCCCTTTAGATCTTGGAATCTCTGAATCTAGCTATCTATAACACATACCACTCCTGTCAGTAACAAGTTTATACCCCCATTATATATGGAACCTTAATATTAAGTGTGGCCTCTAATTCCTTTCTGCTGGCAGCAAAACCATTCTTCCATGCAGGCTTTGATAACATACATAATACACAATATTGCGTGTTGTGTCTCTTAGACTCATAGATCTTAAGGCCAGACGGGACCATTGCCATCATCTCGTTTGACCTCCGGCACATCGCAGGCGACAGAGCCTCACCCCCCACCCACTCCTGTAACAGACCCCAAACCTCTGGCTGAGTTACAGAAGTCCTCAAATCACGATTTAAAGATTTTAAGTTACGGAGAATTCACCATTTTCACTTGTTTAAAACTACAAGTGATCCCATGCCACATGCTGCAGAGGAAGGTGAAATCTCCCCACCCCACCCCCGACCCAGGGTCTCTGCCAATCTGACCTGAGGTAAAATTCCTTCTGACCTCAAATATGGCCATCAGTTAGACCCTGAGCATGTGGGCAAAACCCGCCAGCCAAAACCTGGGAAAGAATTCTCTGTAGTAACTCAGCCCTCCCTGTCTAGTGTCCCATCACCAGCCATTGGGGATATTTGTTACTAGCAGTCACAGATCAGCTACATGCCATTGTAGGCGGTCTCATCACATGATCTACTCCATCAACGTATCAAGCCCAGTCTTGAAACCAGTTAGGTTTTTTGACCCCACTGCTCCCCTTCGGAGGCTGTTCCAGAACTTCACTCCTCTGATGGTTAGAAACCTTCACCTAATTTCAAGCCTAAATTGTTGATGGCCAGTTTATGGTTGTTTATTCTTGCACTACTGCACAAGCACTGTCCTTTCCTCTCTGCAGCTGGGCTGCCACATCCTTGCCCAGCAACCTGCAGCAGATTCCATCGCCTGGCACTGCAGCAGCCAAGTGCCTCGTTGTAGCAGATCAGTGCTGCCCCAATGACGCAGTAAGGTAAAAGCTAGGATGAGGAATTGAGTCTTTTGCCCTTAGGTCTGTAGATAATATGTAGTGATCACAGCTTTGTTCCCATCTCACAGTTGTATAGTGCCCTAGGAGAGGCGTCTTTCAAAGGCCGACATTGCCGACTGATCTCACCATTATGTCCTGTTCTAGGGATCATGATGAATGCGGTGACTCTGCGACCCCTATACTGTCATTGTCAGATAATGCTGCCAAAGCAATGGTGACCAATAAGTCTGGGCTGAGCCATTAGTCTCAGTCCGGTTCAATGCAATGAGCACTGTGGCTGGCAGAGAGAGGCCAAGCACTTCATAGAGCAGAGAGGATGAACCAGCATCCCACTCAGTAAGACTCTTGAAGGACCTCAGGATCCTCACTGCTCTGTCTGAGACGTCCAGTCTCTAGAGGTATCAGCCTGGCATCTCTCACAGTCCTATGGTAAATCCACGAGCAACTGCACCTAGCTCTCTTCCTGTGGGCCCCAAAAGTACCCTGCTCAGCTAGCAAGCAAGTCTTTCCCAAACGTGCTTCCTCTCCCCCGTCACTCAGATGAATGCAGTGAAAGAGGCTAACTGCATGCTAGACTCCTCTGCTACTTCATGTGCAGGTTGGTCACTGCTTTCCGTGGAAAGACCCTTCCATTGTTCACAACCAAGCTCAAATCACCACGTCGCCAAAACACACTGCATAAAGTATCAGAGGGGAAGCCGTGTTAGTCTGGATCTGTAAAAGCAGCAAAGTTTCCTGTGGCACCTTATAGACTAACAGACCTTTTGGAGCACGAGCTTTCGTGGGTGAATACCCACTTCGTCAGAGGCATGTAGTGGAAATTTCCAGGGGCAGGTATATATATGCAGGCAAGCTAGAGGTAATGAGGTAGTTCAATCAGGGAGGATGAGGCCCTGTTCTAGCAGTTGAGGTGTGAAAACCAAGGGAGGAGAAACTGGTTTTGTAGTTGGCAAGCCATTCACAGTCTTCGTTTAATCCTGAGCTGATGGTGTCAAATTTGCAGATGAACTGAAGCTCAGCAGTTTCTCTTTGAAATCTGGTCCTGAAGTTTTTTTGCTGCAGGATGGCCACCTTAAGGTCTGCTATAGTGTGGCCAGGGAGGTTGAAGTGTTCTCCTACAGGTTTTTGTATATTGCCATTCCTGATATCTGATTTGTGTCCGTTTATCCTTTTCCGTAGCGACTGTCCAGTTTGGCCGATGTACATAGCAGAGGGGCATTGCTGGCATATGATGGCGTATATTACATTGGTGGATGTGCAGGTGAATGCAGGTGAATTCTTGATTACCACTACAAAAGTTTTTTCCTGCTGATAATAGGTCATCTTAATTAATTAGCCTCTTAGAGCAGGCGTGGCATCTTCTCTGTGTGTATATATATACTCTTCTTAGATGTTCCAGTCTATGCATCCAATGAAGTGGGCTGTAGCCCACGAAAGCTTATGCTCAGATAAATTTGTTAGTCTCTAAGGTGCCACAAGTACTCCTGTTCTTTTTACAGATACCGACTAACACGGCTGCTACTCTGAAAATTGCTCTGCTAAGACCTCTCTAAGGCCAGATTACACCTGCCCACAGGTGCGCAGTGGGAGGTAGGTAGAATTGGCGAAAGGCAGGATGGACGTTCTGGTCAGATGCGCCTGTCCCCCTGGAATAGCCACGTGGTTAGGGTATGCCTCTCAACTGCAGAAGACTGGTTCCGGCTGGTTCTAAGCAGGAGCCTGGGTCTCCACGTGAGTGTTTTAACCATCAAGCCATAAGCTATTCTATGAAATGGGCTTGCCAGTCTCTCCTATTGGAACTGTTCCTCTTTATACTCTCCATCGCCAGATGGCCTGATGAGGAGCCTGGGGTTTCCATGGTTCAGGGCTTTCAGTGCACCCAGAACCCCTCCAGCCTGTCAGGTTAGGTGACAGGAACCTGGAAGCCCTGGGGCCATTGGTTTGTGGCTCGTCAGCAGCCCAGGCTCTAGATACCATCTGGCCCTAATGACTTGTTACTGTTTAGTTTATCAATTTGTTCCAAAACCTCATCTAATGACACCTCAATCTGGGACAATTCCTCAGATTTGTCACCTAAAGAGAATGGCTCAGGCATGGGAATCTCCCTCATATCCCCTGCAGTGAAGACCAATGCAAATGTAACCCACCCCCCATCCTGTTCACTGGCCCACTCTGAGGTTGTTCAAACCAGGGCAAGTTGGCCTTGGGGCTTTTTACACAATACTGGGACATTGGGCCTGAGGCTCCTCTGTGTGCTCTGTGTTGTGTGTCAGTGTGTTACCTCAGGCCAGACTCACTCAGACAAACCATCAGCAACAAGGCTTTATTTTGTAAGGAAACCAACCAGGATTCCAGCCCAGCAGCCTCCTGCCAGCTTGCCAAACTCAGGCTCCCAGCTCAGTCAGTGCTGAGACGTCCTACTGGGAGGGCAGAGGGTACATCCTGGCAGAACCAGGACGTTCTTCCAACATGCCGCAGTTTGTAATCTGCAGTTTGTCGCTCCCACGGCTGCTGATGAAGCACGCTGCACTTGGGATACACCAAGAATTCATTTTGTTTCTTCGCAACAGACTTATCTTCCCGGAGTGCTCCTTGAGCAACTCTATCGTCCAGCGGCACTACTGATTGTTTGGCCGGCTTCCCGATTCTCAAGGACTTAATTTGTTTTTGTTTTTGGGTTTTTGAGTCTTTTGCTAGTTGCTTTTCAACTTCTTTTTTGGCCTGCCTAATTGCACTTTTATAGTTGACTTGCCAGAATTTATGCTCCTTTCTATTTTCCTCAGAATGATTTGAATTCCAATTTTTAAACGATGTCTTTCTGCCCCTTACCACCTCTTTTACTCTGCTGTTTAGTCATGGTGGCATTTTTTTGGTCCTCTTACTCTTTTTTTAAAAAATTTGGGGTGCACATTTAATTTGAGCTTTTATTATGGTGTTTTTAACAAGTGTCCATGCAACTTGCAGGCATTTCACTCTTGTGACTGTTCCTTTTCATTTCCATTTAAACAGCTTCCTCATTTGTGTGTAGTTCCCCTTTTTGAAGTTAAATGCCATTGTGGTGGGCTCTTTTGGTAGCCCTCCTCCGCTGAAGGATGTTATATTTAATTATATTATGGGTGCTATTGCCAAGCGGTTCGGCTATATTCACCTCTTGGACCAGACCCTGTGCTCTACTTAGGACTAGATCAAGAATTGCCTCTCCCCTCATGAGTTCTAGGACTAGCTGCTCCAAGAAGCTGTCATTGATGGTGTATAGAAATTGTATCTCTGCATCTCATCCTGAGTTGACATGGGGTTAGCTGAAAACCCCCAGAGGGACCAGTCTGTGATGCAATCACTCCCGGATCCCACCAATTATCTGAGGCATGTCTTACTAAGACTTTCTCTCCCACATGAAAATTATGCAGTTGCATATGACTATTTGTGGCCACTCGATCACACTGTTCCTTATAAATGTCCCGACTGATATCAGGCTTTAGCACGTCCTGGCGAGACCTTAAAGAATGTCTCTTGAGCAACATGGCCGGTGTCTGATTTCTAGTGTGTGGGCTGCATTCCTAACATAGCAGCAAAGTTACATCCTCTAAACAAACTGTCATACAATGGATAGGAATAGTGTTGGTCCATACAGGGCACCAACTCTTTGAATAAGGCCAAGAAGTTCATATCCCTTGAAATGGCCCTTGCCCACTATAATGCAGCTTTGCCTGTAAAATCAGCTTGTGACACATCTGATATGTCTGAATAAATCTTTCTGCTAGTTCACTTGTGGAAGGATGGAACACAACTGATGTTTGATAGCCTTTCTTTTGACAAAGAGTTGGGTCTCTTCAGATGTGAATTGGATCCCATTTTCACTTACAATCTGTTCCGGAACACCCTTCTGAGAAACGAGAGTCTGCATGCTCTTGGCATCTGCACTGAACTAGCTGAATTCATACAGAATGTTTCAATTCATTTAGAACGAACATCTACTGTAAACATGTACATCTGTTCCATAGATGGCCTCGAGTAATTCGTGTTGTACTGTGGCATTTGTTTAATTTGTGCCCCATAGAGCATATTGTCTGTTTCTGGTTCCATTTCGGTATCCTTACCTGCCTCTTCCATGGGCCAGCATGACAAGCAGTCTGCATTCACGTGGTGGTTGGCACTTCTGAACTCAATATTGTAACAGCAAGCACCCAAGAATATCACCTCATTGCTGGGACTGCTCTTTGGGTTAAAAGGTGAAGACCTGTAACTAGAGTAATTGTTTGCAGACGGAGAGTGGTAAAACTTTAACTCCACAGACTAAACTCAGAGCTTCTCCATCAATTTGACCATAGGTACATTCTGCTGAGGTAAGCAAAGGCAACAGGTCTTTCAATGTGATCTTCCACAATAGGACATTACTGCTCCTATGTCATGTGGGGAAGGATCACAGGCAAAGCTATACGTTAGTGGGTAAGGGCCCTTTCTTGGGCTCCCTTGAAGCCTTGGCAATGCTGTGTGGACAACCTCCATCTCTGTCCCTTGTGTGACAGGCAGTTTGGAGGCTGTAACTCTGTCACTTGTCAGGCAAGAACCTGTGGAAATGACGGGCCATCACTGGAAAGGAACGTCATTGTGACACATTCGGAGGCTTCAGCCTCTGATCTCTTTCTCAATGGCTTGGCCTCAAAACACACTTGAATTCACATTTCTCCTTGTTTGCTCTAAGTTCTCGCTCATCCAGCCTCACTAGAAACCTTGAAATCACCACAGACATGCGCAGCGCCATTCTTTTCACCACTGCCATGACAGAAGTGCCCCTCTCCTTCAGTTCACCTTGGATATAATCCCAGCATCCTGTAAGTGCTACAGTTCAATCTCTGCCTCTGGCCAGATCGCAAAGGGCCCTGGTCAAGTTTTGCAAAATGCAGAAACTTCCTCCTCCTAATGCTCAGTTTTTGCTTTCATATGTTTTAAGGTTTTGATACCATCCTGAAAGACATCAGCTGCCTTGTCCAAAAGCTCTGCTCATTTTAGTTTGGGCCTGGAGGGTTTGTTTGTTGTAACCTGCAGAAACGTTAGGTTTTGCCAGTCCACCTGAATCTCTCCCAGCCATTCTTTACCACGTAGCACAGGACTTCCTTGCTTCCCAACATAGAGTCTGCAAGGCGTTGTTTCCAGTCACGTATTCCCTTCACTGCAATAATGCCCAGGGATTTCCCCTGTGAGATTTTAGTAGAACTGAGGTTTTCTGCAACTTCATCCTATTCAGTGGTCTCTGATAATCCTGCTGTGAAATTAGAGAGAGCAGGTGCTGTATCCAGCTCCATTTTAAGTTTTACTCCTCCCACTTGACGGGGAATCCAAGCAACATTTCATTTGTTGTCTTCTCAATGTAACAATTGTAGAGATAGGCTCCATGCTGTCATCTGGTATCCCATCTTCATCTCTGATTGTTGGTCTTTTGCTCTTTGCATGACAAAAATAACATGAAGAAACCATAGGGGTACAGCTGGGTCCCGCATAACTGTGTTTACTGAATAGACACAGACACGCAAGGCCTAGCTATGTAAACGTGGCTGCTCTGGCTGGGTTCTGAGAACTTGTAAGACACAGAACACAGTGAGTACCACTAGAAGATTCACAGACCATTTAAAGGGATGCTACCTTATTCCTATCTACTACAATAAACCTGAAAACAAGGAAAGCTGGGATGATAGTGGTAGTGGAGACAGAAAACTGTCCTGTTTTATGGTGCCTGGAGCCCTGACCAATATATTCTTGGCTTGTACTGTCCATGCCATTTCTACAGACTTGGTACAGTGCCTGGAGTGCATTTAGGTTTCTGTACGCAGCAGATCTCAGTAACTCCCATCCACCTACTCTTGTGTGTGTGTACACTGTGTAACATGGGCATGACACACACACACACACACATACACACACACACACACACACGGTAACCCCAGGGCTTCCAAAGAGATCAAAGCAAGAATACACTGACCTCTAGATTCTCTCGCATGCATAAAGAAAGTGAAGGAGACTCAAGGGTTAGCAGGACCCCTACATTCAGCCAAGACAAATACGTTCCAAGAGCCAGAACTCGCAGATAACAAGCCTGAAAAATACTGTTTGCCAAGTTCCTTCCCTTCCCAATACCAATTATACATTTATTTTCTATTTGGCTGAGCAAAAGCATTTTCCCCTAGCTTATGGAAAAAACATCTTAGAGCGCAACTGCTTTTGAAATCTTACTGGAACCCTGTATCTATTTTAGCTAGACCTGACCAAGATACTCAGCAAGTCTCCTGTCTGGGAAGAACTCAGATCTGAGGTTAGAACATATCCTGTTCTTCTGACAGGTGATTGATTGGCCCATCATATATTCCATGGAAGGAGGCAGACTGCGTCTTCCGCATGTTGCAGCACAGAGACAGGCCCTCTGCCTGGGATTCTTACTAAACAACTGCAGATGGATTTTCTGGGGGCAGAATATACTTGTCCTGAACAGTTCCCCAGTTATAAACCTACTCTAAAAGCATGGTCTCAAGGTTTGCATTGAGGCTCAGGCAATGTCTGTATTCATAGTTCAAATCTGGAACAGGCCTCAGCCACAAATGAAGCATCTTAGCGGCCAATGAATATAGCTTGTCCACATTCCAAAACAGTCACTTGTCTGGAATAAGCATGTGTCTGCCATCTTTGTCCCTTTCTTGGAAAGGATCCATCACAGATGCAGTCTGTGCCCTTCCCCCCAGTCTGAATATATATTTTAAAAGAACAAAATGGTACGAGGGCCTGAAGTGCTTCTAAGTCATGAGTCAAAACCTAAAATGTATCTCTCTCCTTCCCACCAGTTACCATCCTTCTCACATCCAGCGGAGATCCATCCCTCGCCTTCTGACCGGGAGAACAGGCCCTTGTGGCGCACTGGCTCGGTTCCCTGCTGCTGCTTCCCTCCTTCCCCCAGATCCTAAAGAACAGCCACTGCAGGCTGCTGGCTTCCCCTGCCCATATCTGTGGTCCCAGGACGCATTTTGCAATGGCTGAGCGAGGGCAGGCTCATGTTGCAGATTTGGGGAAACCGGCCAACTGTTCTTGCTTTATTTCAAAAAAATAAAATGAGGGCAGGGGCAAAGCCCAGCTGGGCCAGGTCTCTTGCTGCAGTGGCTGGAGAAGGGGAAGGGAGGTTACAGGCAAGCACTTCAGAGCCCTTTGAAATGGCTGCTCTTGGCAAAAGCCTTTGCAAAGAGTCTCAGCCAGCACAGGGGAAATACCATAAATGCTCAAAAAAACAAATTGCTTTTCTACAACCAAAGTATCTCCTGTACCCAAACCCTTTCCAGACGAGTGACAGCGCAGAGCTGCATAATGTAGAGCAGTCAGCGGGCCAGATCCTGCTGCCCTCGGAGAGTTAAATGCTTTGGCTCAGTTAAGGATGTTAGGATCTGGCTCAGTGGCATTCCACTGCTAACTGGATTCAGTGCCCAGCATCAGCACAAAATGTCCTGCTCCCAGGACTCAAACTGTGGCTGGCACCAAGTTACAGATGAGCTCCGATGCCAGCAACCGCAATTCGTCTTTCCATGTGGCTGCCTTCAATTAAACTCTGTGCTGAGAGGACGGGTGTGCTCTGCAGTGCCTCTGGGGTGATCTCGTTGCTCTCGGGGAGGCGAGGACGCTGGTGTGGAAGTAGCTGTGCTCCCTGTCCACACAGACCTAACACCTGAAGACACGCCCCACACCAGAGAGAAGGGGCAGGGTTGGCCCCACAAAGCCGGATTCCCCGGGGCCCCTTTGCCTGAATGATACCAGCACAACAGATCCACCAAGCACCCTGGGGCATGCCCCAGATGTTCCTACCCACCGGGGACTGGGTTGATGTAATAGGCCACTGGGGCCATGGCAACCAGGGCACGGTTTAGTGCAGACCTGGCTCCTGGCAGCCCTGGATTCGGTGCTGCCTTATCTCTGCCCTGCCATGGGGGTGAATCAATTATATGTAGGAGTCGTATTCCAGTCACCTGGGAATTTCTGTAACATCACCTAGCTGTATCTTGGGTCCAGCCAAGAGTTACCCTCGCCCCTAACTTGGGCAGAGGACAGTGTGTCCTCTGGCCCCGATGCTCAGAGCTGAAGCCCTGGTGAGCTAGTGTTCTAGTGGCTGTTTTCCATTTGGCCAGGGGGCTGGAGTGTATCTGGGGCTCGGGTGTATCTGCAGCTCATGGCAGCTCAGCTCGGTGTTACGAGCTAGGGAGGATTAAAGCTTGGCAGCCTGCTGGGGCTGAAGGGCTTGGACAAGGAGCTGGAGGTGGGTCCCTCCTGAGTGCTCCCTACTCTGGTACAGCAAAGCAGAGGAGCGGCTTTTCCCGCCAGGCTTGGGGCACTCTGCTGTGACCGGGCTCCAGGGCATGGCTGGGGTGGCACACAGCAACAGGTGGTGGGGAGGGATAGCTCAGTGGTTTGAGCTTTGGCCTATTAAACCCAGGGTTGTGAGCCCAATCCTTGAGGGGGCCACTTAGATAACTGGGGTAAAAATGTGTCTGGGGATTGGTCCTGCTTTGAGCATGGGGTTGGACTAGATGACCTCCTGAGGTTCCTTCCAACCCTGATATTCAGTGTTCAGTGGATTGAAGCAGGCAGGCCCAGGACTAGGGTGGGCTGTACTTACAAGGCGCAGGGATCACTGTGCATGGTGACAAAAATAAACACCCGCCTTAATCCTCCCATTGGAGTTTGCCACACTTGGGCTGAACATGGCAGGGTGAGTGCAGTGGAGCCTAGGTGAGTTTCCACAAGCCCTGCCCTGGGGCCTCCTCCTCACCTGCCCCACCCCTCCCAGCTATGGGGCAGCAAGTGCAGGATGGAGGCTGATGTCCTGGGGGAGCATGAAATGCAGGGTGGGGAGATCAGCCCAGGGTTGCTCTCCTTGACAGTGATTTGGGGGATGTTTGGGCCCCTAGGAGCCAGCTAGCACAGAGCGGTAAGAGCTCCGAAGGGGACGGAAAGCAGCATTCGGCAAAACTCAGCTAGCAGCACAGAACCCGCACTCGTCTTCAACGCCCACCCACCCTTCATGGAGACAGCCAGGGCTGCTCCTGCCAGAGCTGCTTCCTGCTGGGGGAGGGGGAGTCTCCGTGGAAATGTCCCTGTTTCCACAGCAAACTGCTCTGGGCCCTGCAGCTTCCCCTCCTCTCATGACCATGGCCACACAGCTTTGGTGATGGGAGGAGCAGAATTACTGGAAAGGCACTCTGGAAAGCCAGGGCTGCCCCGAAATGGAGCCCTCAATCTGTGCATGCTTTACAACAGACCATGTAAAGACGCAGGGCTCTAGACCACAATGCAGGGGCCAAATCATGCTCCCCCCAGTAGCCCACTGACTCAGGTGACTAAGAGGACCTAGATCTCACCCTTAGGCTTAGCTGCTGTTCAGGTCCGTAGGTTTCCAAGTATGCTGGACTGACTTGCTGGCACCTCTTTCCACTGGGAGGAGGAAACAATGTGGAATTTTCTCAGTTTCAGCCAGCCAAGTCTCCGTTTTTCTAGGCTTGCTGGGGTCCTGGACTCCAGCATGCACCCCTCCCACTGCTTCTCTTTCTGGGGGCATGTGTCCAGGCTGGGAAGAAAAGGCTGGATGCACACCATCTCTAGCCACATCCCTGTCTGATTTGAACACACTTCCCCAGGGGGGAAGGATCAGCCATGTTCTTACCGGGTCTCCAGGCACTCCGAGTGGTCCTTCCCGTCCTTGGTCACCTTGTGGGCCAGGCTCACCCTGAAAAGGCAGAAAAAATATATAACTCAAGGAGACACTTTGGAAGCTAAGAATCCTGCAGGTGCTGGGCAGCAGAGAGCCAGAGAGAGCAAAGAGGAACAGGTGGGCAGAAAAGGGAACATTTCAGAAAGCAGACCTTTAGCCACACACAAAGCACCTTGGATCCTTAGCCATCTAGCCAGATAGGTCCAAGTCACAAAGATCAGGTGGGAAATTAGCTAGTGCCCCAGGGAGTTTGCATGCAGGGTTGAGCATCAGCAGATGGGGTTCATCTGGGAAGACCAGAATGGATTGAAAGCCAGGCTTTCCCAAGTACAGGGATGTTTGTATGTAGGGTTTTGGTTTGGGCCCATCTCTGCCTCAATGACTCACGTGAAGTTTCATTTATCACTGTCAATGAGTATGGCAATGACAGCCCTTGTCCACAGTCAGGATCAGGCCCCTCTGTGCTAGGGGCTGTATAAACACCTATGAAGATGTGGTTCCTTCCTCGATGATCTTATAGTCAAGCCAAGGTATCTGCCCAACCTCTCTCACCCCGGGTTCGCTGGGTGCCCTGCATTGCACACTGACAAGATACTTTTAGCACTGCATGCACACAGAGAGCGGAGCTGGGGTCCCTCTTTCCAAACCGGGCCCTAACCTCAGCTCTGCTTTGGAAAGATGTGTGCTGTGGAGCTATAAAAAGCAACAAAGAGTCCTGTGGCACCTTATAGACTAACAGATGCATTGGAGCATGAGCTTTCATGGGTGAATACCCACTTCGTCAGATATGCTCCAATACATCTGTTAGTCTATAAGGTGCCACAGGACTCTTTGTTGCTTTTTACAGCTCCAGACTAACATGGCTACCCCTCTGATGCTGTGGAGTTGTGTATCTCCCACAGTGCACAGGGCTTCCCAACTCCACCCATTCTGGACTATTGCCAGGTGCTTAGAGACTTTGTGCTCTGAAAAGTGTGGTGTGGGGGAAAGGGGCAGGAATTGGCCCTGTTGCAATGTTGAGCAGGGAGCAGGAGCAGAGAGGTTGGAAATGTATCTGCTAACTGACAAGGAATTCCAGGGAACAAAGGCCAGGAACAATCCCTGTGGAGGATACTGGGATGGGGGGTGCTTGCAGTGCCAAGGGGATTGCCATGAAATGGCTCATTGCCTCCTGCTTTTAAAGGGCCAGGATCTCCACCTTTCTCCCTTAACGTCCTCTTCCTCACACCTATTGGTTGTACAGCCTGCCAGGCTCGCTGGGAGCGGGGGAGAGAGATGAGGCCGAGAGGCGGTGACTGGACACAGGAAGCAGGGATTCTCCTGGTAACTTGGTACTGTTAAACATCCAAAGCTTTTCCTACAGCTGAAATGGATGATGTGCTGGACCTGGACGTCTCTCTGTCCTGCTTTGGAGAGCCCCGCTCAGCACAGCTGTGAAACCCGTGGGCAGATGTGCGTTTAGCATTGAACCCTTGAGCCTAGCAAAGCTCTCTGTGCTAGGGGCCAGCAGCAGGGAGTCCCCGACTGCCCAGTTAGTGAGGAAACCTCGCACCACGGCTCTGCAAGTCAGACCCCCCATGACTAACCACAGTGCAGGGCTTTGCATAAGGGAGAACACTATAGAGAAAGCCCAGAAACTGTGCCATCCCTGGGCACTCACTGGGTGTGCCTGAATGTGCCACACCAAGAAAGGAGCTTAGCAAGGGTTAGGTTGCAATGTGCAGCTCTGAACAGTCAGGAAATGCCTCATCCCCTAAGTCTCACTGTGAATTCAGAGCCATGTAGGCAAATAGCCAGTTCTCTGCAATGCTAAGCTAGCTCCACTCCCACGCACAGCACATCAGCGGTGTGTTTCGTGAGCTCAGCAGCAACAGCCACTGGGCATGCTCGCCTCCGCCCGGAGATCTGCCAGCCCCACCATCAGGCCCACTTGATGAGAATCTAGACTCTTTCACTTCTCCCTCCTTGCGTTCTTAGCCTTCTTTGAGCCATGCAGTCCCTCAGCCTGGCTGCGCCACACTCAGCATTGGCACACTGTAAAACTAGCAGATAAATCTTCCATCACTTTATACCTTACTCACAACCTTGCCTGATGGCTAGAGGTCGGGGGACTATGAAGTGAGGAGCAATAAAGCCATTGTTTGCTAGCTAGACGCTTCCATAGGGCCATGCAAAGCAGTAAATATAAACCATAATATGAAGGTCCTGAAAACTGATGGAGACGTTTCTGGCAATGTGCTCATCCCTCAAGCCAGAACAGAGCCTTGGAAATTCGCCTCCGCATCTTTCTTAACAGTTTCATTCCAAAGCACTATTGTGGCTTCGTTCTGATGCACATCTGCCTTGCAAAGAACAGACAGCGGGCCTGCTGTTCCCAGGACACAATATGTAAACAGGAAATTACAATTTGGGCATTTTCCAACAACAAGCAGGACTAGAGAACCCCACAAAGTTTCCTTTGTGCTGTTCTGTACACGCCTCACCCTGCATGTCTATAACATCAGGTCGATCTCTACCATGCTAATGGTTTCTAGTGCCAATACTCATTGCAGCAGGGTGCATACCAGTCTGCTGTCAGTCAGCCTATGTAACTAGATAACATAGGACCAGAGGTGCGATATGAGAAATAAGTTGCCATGTCTAGCTGGTGGAGATGATAAGAACTGCATAAACCTTTCCTAGCTCACCCCAGAGGGCAGGAAGAAATGGATCTTTAAGTCTCTTGGGAAAGCCCAGCATTGGACCTATTCATGGAAGGCATCATGGCAGCTGGCAAGGCACAGCAGTCTGGCACAGTCCCATGTGACATTCTCATCAGCAAACTAGGGAAATGTCATCAGAGGAATTTACTGTATGGTGGGTGCATAACTGGTTGAGAGCAGTTATCTATGGTTTGCTGTCAAACTGGGAGATTGTTTCTAGTAGGATCCCACGGGGTCAGTCCTTGGTCCGGTACTGTTCATTATTTGTTAGTATTTTGATAGTGGAGGTTAGAGTATGCTTATCAAATGTGTGGATGATACCAGACAGGGAGGGGAGGAGGTTGCAACCACTTTGGAGGACAGGAGCAGAATTCAACATGACCCTGAGGAATTGGAGAATTGGTCTGAAATCAACAAGATGAAATTCAATAAAGACAAGTGCAAAGCACTTTACTTAGTAAGGAAAAACCAAATGCACAACTACAGAATGGGGAATGACTGACTAGGTGTTTATACTGCTGAACAGGATCTAGGGGATATAGTGGATCACCATGGAACATGGCTTAACAATGTCATGCAGTTGTGAAAATGGCTAATATCATTCAGGGGTATATTAACAGAAGAGTCGAATGGAGGACATGAGAGATGACTGTCCCACTCTCTGTGCTGGTGTGGCCTCAGCTGGAGTAGTGTGTCCAGTTCTGTGGGCCAGGCTTTAGGAAAGTTTTTAATGTTCCAGTGTGTTAAGGTCTGTTATAAAGAGGATGGTGATCAATGGTTCTCAATGTCCATTTAAGGCAGGACAAGAAGTAATGGGCTTGTTCAGCAGCAAGGGAGGTTTAGGTTAGACATTAAGAGATTCTTTCTAACTCTCCAGGTAGCTAAGCTCTGGGCCAGTCTTCCCAGGGAGGCTGTGGAATGCCCATCACTGGAGGTTTGAAGAACAGGCTGCACAACCAGCTCTCAGGGATGGTCCAGGTTTCCTTGGTCCTGCATCTCAAGGTTTCTTCCAGCCCGGTCTTGTACGATTCTATGGCAAATGCCCAGGGCTTTAGGATAGGCAGGAAATCCCAGCCCTGACCCCATGGACACTGACCACTCATGCACCAGCAGTAGCACCCCACAGGTAAGGCCCCCTCTCCGTCTGGTAGCAAGACTGGCTTGTTGTGATGCCTTTGGCTCTCTCATCAGGTGGCTTCCACCTCTGAGTGCAGAGTTGATGCAGAAATGAGTGACACTGGCCTAAGGAGCCTGCTGCTTATGGCAGCAACCCCATAACTCCTCTATCCATCCTCTAGCTGGGTTACCTTCCCAATGGGGCACATTCAGAATCACCTGGAGTCTCCCAGAGGGGCTGTGAGTGGCTCCATGTTGGGGCATGCATAGCCTTTAGCAGCCTTTGCCTCCCTCCTCCATCCAGCCTCAGTGTCACAGTCTCAGGACACATGTGCTGTCCTCCCTGCCTTATGGCAGAGGCAAAGAGATGGCCCTAACATGCTGGCACATCTGCTCAGGCTTTGGGAGAGCCTCCTGGCTGGGATGCTCTGCCAGTCAGAACCATGGGCAATGGCTTGCCCAGTCCATAGGGAGTTGCTCAGCTCTTTGCTGAGTGGATGGATGATCCCCATGTCCAGTATAGCAAACCATATTGACCAGGTGCAGCACTTAACATTGGAATTCTTGGCTCTCCCTGTGGCTTTGTGGGGCTGTTCCTACACTTGCTGAGTACTTCCTACTGCTGCAAAGCAGAGGGCCAAGGCGTGCGCAGCAGCGCTGGCAGATGACATGGGAGAGCAAGGGGTCGACAGGAGACCCAGAGCAGGAGAAGCACAGGGAGCTATGGGTGATGGATGGGACCTTTGGAAAGTGACTCACTTGGTGACTTCAGCTGTTGAAAGTGGATTGGTGTTGAGAGCCTGGTTTGGGGCAGCAGAAGGAGCTGGGGTATCGGGAATAAGGGCAAAACAAAGGAGATTGATTGAAAGACCCCCCCTCCTCCCCTGTCTAACACCACACTAGCAATCCACTGTGCAAAACAGGCGGCCAGTTTGCTGGTGCGAATACTGCTCCCCTGTGTGCGCGTGGAGCTGGGAAGCTTTAGCAGGTTACTTTGCACTGCGTTTTAAACGGGCTCAGCCACGTGGGCAAAGTGAGCGGGTTCCACCGAAGGCAGGTCTGACTCTGCGCACCGTGTGGGTCAGTGCTTCGCGGAGGGTTTCATGGGGCCTTCCTTCAGCATGTATGGGGAGCACAGCCTAGCTAGTACTCTGGCTGCCCCGTAACATAGCCGTCTTGTGGGCAACAGGGAGTGACTGGACAGATGGGAATCCACCAGCGGTAAGCTAGCGCAGTACGTCCTGCTGGTGCTGTTCCTATTCCTCATCACCCACACCTCTCAAAGCAACTGTACATTTCCCCCCCGCCTGGCATGACCTGCCAGCACCCAGGTCTGCAGCATGTTGGTTTTGGACAACGGAGCCCGCTGGATGAGTCACCTTGTGGCAGACACACGGATACTTTCCTACTGGCTCCCAGCCCACGCAAGGAGCTCAAACCCTCATTAAAGGGGAGCCGAGTGACATATCCCCCTCTCCTCCACACACACTTTTTCCTGCTCCCCACCCCCAGGTCAGCACCATCCACCCACTCCCTCCTGAGTCACATGTACCCGGAGACAGCAGCGGCCCTGCACACCGGCACAGTTAGGAGAGACTCGCCCTCAAAATAGCTCTGAAGCAGCAAACTCATGAAGCCAGAGTGCCGGATTGTTGCTAATACAGCGAGAAAACGTTGAGCCATTTATTCTGCCATGAGTGCAGCCGGTGAGCTGGCTCCGCAGCCCCCTGGGAAGGGCATGGAGAGTCCGACCAAGGCTGGGGCTTGTCTCTCTCACACTTTCCCTTGCTTTCGGGAAGCTCTTTCCCACACGGTCATTGTTTACTTATTGGGTTGCAGTAACATTCCTGCCCCAGGCTGGCCCCTCTCTGCAATGGAGACTTTTCTACACTTAGCCACAAGTTCCTCCCACCAGAGCAGCTTCTCGGCGGCCTCCTCCCAGGCTACCATTACCAAGCTGGGAGGGATTTCAATTCAGAGCCTTGAAACCCAGCTGGGCCCAACTACACCTGTTGGGCCCTGCTCACGTTGGGAAACAACCCAGGTCATCTCTGATCCCCTCAGAGGTCGGCGTGGGAGCGGCTGGGTGCAGTGGGGCGAGTGTGCTGATGAGTTGCTGCGCAGCACACACAGCACAGCAGGGAGGTGGCTGGCAGAAATGGGGCACACAGCTGCCATCAGGGCAGGAGACAGGTCATGGGCATTGGGCTTGGGGAGTGGGGAGCCGGCTCCAGGCCAAGCCCCGAGGATGAGGCACAGCGCTGATACAGATTCTGGGGGGAAGGGTTGGGTCAGGTCTGAAAAGGACTCAACACTCCCAGGTCAGGTTCAGGTTGGCTGGGCCTG
Source organism: Gopherus flavomarginatus (assembly GCF_025201925.1). Classification (NCBI taxonomy): domain Eukaryota; kingdom Metazoa; phylum Chordata; order Testudines; family Testudinidae; genus Gopherus; species Gopherus flavomarginatus. The sequence goes on along the minus strand of NC_066626.1, from coordinate 9,261,685 downwards.
AGACAGGTTCGGGCGTTACTTACCCCAAACCATGACAAAGATGAGCCATCCCAGTGTGGGAAAGGGAAGGCTGCTCTGTGTGTGGCTGGGGCCTTTGTGACAGTAGCTTCCCACAGTGCTCACCTCTCCCGGAGACAGGGCGGGCAGGAGCAGAGAGCATGGCCAGCGTTTCCTGTCACCCGCGCCATGGATCCTGCCTCCTGGAGTGGCCAGCATGGCTCTGTGCTCTGTGGGGCTGCTGGGGGGAGGGTCCCACCCTCCCACTCATGACATACCCAGACACCTCAGCAGTGCCCCACAGGCCATGGGGGTACCTGTACCTCTGAATAGCCGTCACTAGCCCTGGCTTTTAGCAAGTAAGGCATGTCCCCCTGGAAGGGGAATGTGACACCTCCTTCCCTCCCAGCTAGCCATGCCCCAGCTGCTCACAGGTAGCTCACTTCACATAAGTAGCCACGGAGGAGCCAGAGGCAATTCTGCAGCTAGAAGGATTTTACCACGTCAATACCTTCCTCTTCTGCCTGCCCCAGCCCCATCCCCCTGGGAGCTGCCAAGCTGTGCTCCTCTGTGCTGGGCAGGGCTGGGAGCCTAGAACACCGGAGCAATGAAGGGATATGAAGCCAGCTTTGTACAGCCCCTTCCCCGCACCCTGGTCTGTCCCTCGGAGTTTCATGCTGCAGCCCACTGAAGCGACGGCCATGGCAGTGCATGCTGGCGCTGACAGAGTCACGGCAGGAATAGCTGGGTAGGTGACAGGCAGCAGGGCCCCAGGCATGCAGCCTTGTGGCTCTCGTAACACCCAGTGGAGTCAGCGGGAGCTTGGCATGTGACAGGACTGCAGGACTGGCCAGCCGTCTGGTGGGGATTGGAGCTGGGAGCACATTTCAGCTCCCTTCCTGTCCAGGTTAGTGCCTTTGTGCCGAAGCAGGTGTGGCGAGCCCAGCCAGCCAGGAGCGAGGCACAGCTGTGTGCATGCGAATAGTTACCTTGTCTCCTCTAGGTCCACGAATACCGGGGGTGCCTAGTGGCCCTCGTTCTCCGTTGCCTCCCTGTTTAGAAAGAAACAGAGTGCCGGTTCAGAATCTGCTCCGCGCGAGAGTCAGCGCTGGACACGCTGCATCACTCAGCGCGATCACAGGGGCCCATGATCACCCAGCCCCGGGGCAGATTGCCCCTCGATCACATGTGAATAACACCACACCCCCCTCTCTTCACCTCACAGAGGCCACCACAGCCAGCAGGAGCTGGAGGGACTGCCAAGGGGGGGCCACAGCTGGGGCAGAGCACAGGGCCCCAGTGAGGATGGCAAGGTCCCCCATACCTGGATATCTACCAGGTTTGGAGATGGATCCAAATCACCATCCTCTGATGGAACAACAAAGGGGGGAGGGGTCTCCACAGATTTCCTCCCCCAGAGCCTCCTCCCTCAGGAGAAATAATCCAGCTCATTATGCAGATATATCCCTGGTTCCTAGTCTATCATCTCTGAGCGACTACCGGACCCCCCACTTCAGACTGCGAATTCCTCAGGGCAACACCTGGCTGTTTGCACAGCGGCCTGTCCAGCACTGGTACGACAGCAGTAGCAATGGCTCCCTCGGCTTTGAGGATCATGGGTCACAGGGTTATAACTGCATTAATGCACTCACATGTGTACCATTACAACACATGAACACAGCAATACACAAACTAGAAACAGCCCTTTGCTCAGCTCTCCCAGTAGGAAGAGGGGGAGAGTTAACCTCTGTTTGAATAAGTTTCTAAATGAGGCAATGGAGGAATGTGTGGCCAGATTCCAGCCTGTTCCATCAGTGTTACCTGGGGACAGACTCGACTGCAGGGTTTTAAACAAACACTCCCAGGTGAGCCCCCCAAAGAATGGCCTGACTTAGCCGCAGAACTCCCAGGGCTCAGAGCAGGCTAAGTGCAGGGAGCTGCTGGAAAGGATGCGCTCGGAGGGCTCCCCAACCATTCTCAGCCGGTCCCAGCCTGTCTCTGCTTACGTCTCAGTCACCTCAGCCCGTCTGAAGGGTAGCCAATCCCAGACACGCCCAGGCCCCCGTCCCGCCATGGCTTGTGACCCGCAAGAACAGTATAGCAGGGCGCTCTTACCCTTTCTCCAGGTGGGCCAACTTGGCCTGGAGCTCCCTAAGCAGACATAAAAACAGTGTTAATACAGTCGAAAGTGCCAGCATATCGAATCAGCCAAATGCATGCGCACACATGACTCACCTCATCCCCCAACTCCCCTTTCTCTCCAGGGGCACCAGGACTGCCAGCTTGTCCCTAAAGAGGCAAATCAGACACAAGCAAACAAGATCAACCACAGGGATTTGGAGTAACAAACTAGCTGTGCACTAGAAACACAGTCGATCTAGTCTTCAGAGAAAGCAATACAGCTTTCAGACTGAAAGGGTTAAGGCCATAAGTGCTGGAACTAGGAGTGCTGTCGTACCCCCCGGCTTGCAGTGCTTTCCACCGTATCCCGGGTTTACAGTTTGGTCCAATGGCTCTCAGCACCCCCACTATACAAATTGTTCCAGCGCCCCTGGTTACGGTCCTGCTGTTGTAAATACTTATGCATGGGCTTAACCTCACTCACATGTAATGGGGCTCCTCGGGTGAGGACAGTGACACACTAGCATAAGCATTCTGGGGATGAAGGCCAGGCCATATGGCCCCACTGATAAGACCCCCCACCCTCCACCCAGCTAACCACTGGACCCAAAGAGGAGCTGTGTAAATAACCAAACATTTCCCCACTGGTCGCACTGCCAGCACGTCCTGTTACATTCCCTCCCTACACCCCCCGGGGTTGTGAAAAAAAATTAATTTTTCCTTTCAGTTTGAATTTTTAGAAGAAACCAGAAAGCAAAGGTCGAGAAGTGCTCTTGCCATGCATAGATACTTGGAAGTTACATGGCAGCTCTAGCCAGCAGTAACAGGGGCAGAGATGATAGAGCACAGGGACTGAGGACAGTCTGGTTGCTAAGGTGGTTTACCTTGTCTCCATAGTTTCCAGTATACCCAGGTCTGCCAGAGTTCCCAGACTCCCCAGGTTCTCCCTTGACAAAAGATAAAGGGTGTTATAAATACGAAGCACCACACCCAGCTCACACTGGTCCATCTTGAACCCTGGAGTTTAGTTGTATCAAACTTTAAGCAACCAGACCCAGCTCCCAGCTCTCACCAAAAGCCATTTTTCCTTCAAATGTCAGACCAATTTTTGTCATTGGCCACAGAGAGCTCAGCCCTGCGTAACAGAGCATTAGGGTACTCTCCGCACCAATGACAGAGATTTAAGCCTGGCAGATTTACCCAAAGGGACTTCGCTGACCTCAAAGGGAATTCGCCACTTTGAGCCATCTGCAGTCAAAGCTGTGAAGTGGCCGGGTTTATACATCTCAGAGGAGGAAGGCGTCTTAGAGATGAAGAGATGGTTTTATTTAACCACGAGGCTTCTGCATCCCTGCATCCATTTTGCTCTGCCCCTAAGGATTGCTTGTGTATATTCTGAACTGTTCTGTGCACTCTGCTACTATCTCAGGTTGCTTGGAAAGCTGTGAAGGAACTGATAACACTAACAGAGGAAGTGATGAATCACAGTGGCCTATGTATTCTGACTACTGTGCCCCAAATTATCAATCTCAGTCTTCTGAAAATGCCTTGTCTCTTGTTGGGAGTTGACTCCACATTCACACAACTATTCAGCCTCTCTTCTGGCTTGGCCCCCATGGTGTGAACCTTCCAGAAACAAAGGTCTGGAGACTAACCTTCACGAAAAGCACAGCAGCATTACACTGCTGCACACCAGATGAGCACATTTTGCACCCTGCAGACATTCCATTAAAGGAACCTCTGAGACTACCCTCAGAGCTGCACAGCAAACAGCTCAGCTGGTGAAAATGTTCTAGGAACACGGAAAGCCTTGGGACAAGTATGATATCAAGGCTTCAAAATTACATCCCCCTTACATTTGCAGCTGCACATTCATCTGCTGGGAAACACTTCTGTTCTTTAAATCACAGGGCTATGTGCCACAGAGCTGAAAGTGGCCCAGTTAAGCCTCTGACAGGAAACATGATGCCCCATAAACTTCTAAGAACCTTTTGGTGGCCCCAGTAGTCTGTGTCAGTCTGGGCCTTTCCGAAGTGAGTTACAAACAGTACAGTCTGAACCACGGAGTCTACGTTTAACTGCTGACATTTTAAGCCCTTTCAGAACTCACCCGGTGTCAGCCAATAGCATTCTTTTCTGTTACCTAGACTTACAAGACCTAATGCCATGATAACATTTTCCATTTTGCAGCTCTCCAGACATCTGTTTTACTGTGTTCATCACCAGTCTGAATGACTGGTCTAGACAGAAGTCTATTATCATTGGCCAGTGACCTGTGCACTTCAGCATGGTGATGGATGAAAGACTGAGCAGCTCCTACGCCTCATTTCCAAGGCTGCTCGACCAAGGAATGCCTTGTTTGCTAGCTGTCCTAGCGCTGCCAGGACCAGTGTGCTTTTTAACACTACTTAGCCTCTTATGGTATGGCTCATTGTAGTACCAGGTGGCGTAACATTCGGCTGCTGGATTCACTGGTCTCCAGAACTCCACAAAGGCAACCCCACTGAGTAGACATACAAATGGGCTGTGGCAGGGTGTTTATGTTTATCCATTAATGCTAATGAACTTTAGGGATCGATGGAACAAAAAAGGGCAATAGCAAAACGGAAACCATTTCACTTTGCTAGCCCCGAAGAGAGAAAAGCGCTGGGTATTGCAAGTCTGCTTCTCAGAGGCATTGGGCACCTGCAGTTCCACTGGAGTTAACCAGAGTTTTGCCCCAAGTTAGCCCTGCAAGTTCAATGTAATGAAGTAGAAGCTGCAATATCGTTATTTATTTCGGTACATGGATTTGCCAAGGAAACTTTAACAACAATTAGAGACACCTCACACTGTTAAACAATTAAATCCCCTTTCCACACGGCAGGCAGAGAACAGGGCCAGTACCGTCCACCTACTGTTAATAGGAGCATGATTTCCAACTCTCTCATGCTGGATTGTGCGTGTATCCTCCTGGCTTCTCACTTCATCCTCCTGGCATTAACGTTTAGCAGGGGCAGAGCTCAGAGTGCCCTGCAATCCCCACAGCATTGACAGAGGGAAGCTGGAGATGTATCATGGCTGATTTAACACCAGGTGTGACTCATGACTCACCTTCAGTCCTTTGGGTCCGTACTGACCAGGATCTCCATTAGGTCCAGGAGGGCCTTGGAATCCCTATTAAAAACCAGGCTATTGTCAACATATGCAGAAAATCAAACATCTCAAGTGCTACTAAATAGCCTATCACATTCTGGGGACTCGGAATGAAGAGGTGAATAAGTAAGCTAGTCAGAAACACAGGGATTGGGGAAGTTTAAAGTATTCTTGAGCTAGATACCTCTGGGGCTGTGAGAGGCACATTCCGACACTGTGTCTTCTTATAAAATGCTGTAAACCTTGACTTGCTTTTGAAATTAAAAATAAATTAAAACAAAGCCGCTTTTAAGTCTCATTGGTGGATTCTAGTGATAATGTTTAAATTTGAAAGTTGTATTAAAGCCAATAAAGCAAAATGTGCTGTGCCATCAACAGATGGGAAATAATTGGTCATCTAACCTCTGGCAAATGGAACAATTAAGAGACTGACATAACTTGGCACACAGAAATGAACGGGCAAAGGCTACACTAATGTGGTTATTTTATGATTTTTAGAAAAAATGGGGTCCTGACCCCCTTAAATCCATCAAATGGAAATGATACGCTCCCCACTTCTTTGTGATCAATTATCTTTAGGTGACCCATAATCAAAACACAAGAGGGAATCAAGATCTGCCCTAGTTACACCATTTCTGGCTTGAACATTTCCCAAGCATTTGTCAGTGGAACAATTCACTCTGATTTTACCATTTCTTTTAACTACTTAATCTGCCTGTACACCAATGAAACTGCACAATCCACAGTTTGTATAAATTGCAACCAAGTTGGGTATGTATAAAAATAACTGTTTTGATTCAATTTTGGACTACATCTCCTGGATGAATACTCACATTTAAGGTATAGCAAATGCCATCATGCCCAGCCCACCGCCCCGGGATAGCGTCCTGCTCCCAGCAGTCCCCCGCTTTGAGATTCTCTTTGACTGGTTGCTAGTTTGCCTGACTTCCAGCCCTATGCTCTACCACTCTCCACATCAAGCTGCATTCGTTATTGTAATGAAAAGCAAATCAGCCAAGTACGTACATCAAATCCTGGCGATCCCTTGCAACCTGGCAATCCAGAAAATCCACTCTCCCCCTGGAAGGAAAGGAAAAGGCTGGCAATGAGTGTCATTCAGTGTGAGCAGGCAGCACGCATTGGATGTGAAGGCAGTAGTAGCTGCGGACCCCCCTTCCACAGTTCAGCAGCCCCCCTTGACGAGCCCTGACAGATTAGTGGCTGCACAGAGAGGTGCTGGCTGGCTTGAGGACTGGGCGGGAGTCCCATGCCGGAGTCCCAAGAGCCAGCCCCTCTGCCCACTGGAGAGGAGGAAGCAACGGCTGCTGATAAAGCTGGGTGTTACTGGTAGCAGTGCTGGAGGGAGTCCCCTGGGGGAACTCCTGCCCCCCCGAAGGCAGCAGGAGGGGCTCCATCCCCAGGCCAGGGGTGGGAGATTGGGACTGAGGGCCAGCCAGGGGGTGCAGGCCACCGAGCTGATGAATTGCTTTACATCATGCATTGTGCCCAGACACAGCTGTGATGGGCTGCACAGTGAGTGACTACAGCCGGAAGCACTCTGCCCCTAAGAGGGGTGGAGGAGCAGGGAACAGCTGAGACACCCAGCCCATGCCCTGTCCTAGTGACAGACCTCTCAGTGGGAATCCAGAAAGGAGCCCTCAGCACACAGAACATTAACTGTCCATTGGATCCCCAGCTGGATTCAGGCCAGATTTCTTCCTTTGGGACCTGTGCTGCCAGGGGCCTGGGCAGTTGCCTCACCTTTCTCCCTTCCTTAGCTGCTCCCATCCCAGTAGCTGTATGGCTTTACTGCAGGTCCCAAGATCAGTGTCTGTTCCTGCACCCAGCCCCCAATCACTCTGTGCCAGGACCCCACCCCCACCCCTGAGGGCCTGGGGAGCCCAAAACGCCCTGGAGTCAAACAGAGCCTCCTGGCCTTCCAGAATCAGGCTCCTGGCCCACAGGTGTCTCTATGGTAACCAGCGTACAGAGACAGCACTCCCAGCATACTGTGCCCCTAAGCACGAGACTCACCTTCATGCCATCTATGCCATCAATGCCACGCCTGCCCTTCTCCCCCTGGGAGGAGAGAAACAAGAGAACAGTGTAGAAACCATTTCTGGCACGCTCCACACCCCACCAAGTCATAGGAAAATCCCAGCAGCTCACCTTAGCTCCTTTGGATCCTCGCGAGCCCTGTCCAGAAAGGAGAGGAGAGGTTAGTGACAGCAGACAGGTCACGTTCACCTCCTGGCCGTGTGTGGGCTGTGCATTGGCTTGGCCCAGCTGACCAGGAAGGATGGGAGACACAGGATGCAAGCTCCCCTTCGAAGTGGCCTGCCTCTTCTCTAGTAAAGGAGGCAGGGCTTTCCCCCCTCCCCCGGACAAATTCACACCAGCGGGTAACTGGTGTTTCGAGATAACACTTCACTCTGGTGCATATTCCAATGACCATCCATAACACTTTGTCTCTGTCTCAACCGCTTGGATAACATGCTGCTCCTAGCAGGGCACTGGAGAAGAGGGCAGACCTGGCAGGTGGGCAAACGCCAGCATGCTGGGCTTGAAAGTTCATGGAAAGGATCATCAGTCTGGACTACATTTCTCTGAGCACCAGTCCCTCCTGACTCCACAGTGGGGGGTCCTAAAGGGCCTGTCCCTCTGGCCTTGCCGTGCGGAAATGTGAGGACAACATGCACAGCTGTGTTGTCGTACTGGACCTCCCACACTCAATTTGCCAATGTTTGGAGATGCAGACCCCACTGGGGCTGAATCAGCCAGGGTCAGAGTCCTGATGAGCCTAGGAAAAACCTGCTTCTCTTTACTCCCCTGAGGTAAGCTCTTCTGGAGTGAGTGTCATGAGGGGAAACCAATCACCCATAGCAGTGTGTGTTTGTGTGTGAGGGAGAAGCAACCATAGAGTCACTGAGCGGACAAAGGAGCACAGAAGTAGATAAACGTAGTTGATGGATCCCCCGGGGACACAGTGTTAGCAGTGGCAGTGGAGGAGGTCACGTTACAGTCTCCAGGAGAAAGCCTAGTCATGCTGCCAAAGGGGGAGGTTGTCACAGGAGACTGTGTGGGGAAGTTAGCAAAACCTGCAGGGTTGATGGAGGCCACTGACTACACACTGCATGTCACACTCACCTTTTCTCCTCGAGTGCCTTTTTCTCCCTAAACAACAAATGACAGACAACAATTAAACTGAGACAATGAAGTGTGCATCATAACACATAACACTGCTCTAAGATGCCATGACGAGACTACTAGCACTAATCAGCCTCCAGTAGACTGCAAAGGAAATTATACATACCTTCATCCCCTGGTAGCCAATGGGTCCCAGGTCACCTTGCTTGCCCTAGAGTACAAACACAACACATTAGAATCTTTATAGCAGGAAATCACTAACCACAACCCCTCTTGTTGAGCAGCATACTATGTATATATAAGGGGAAGATGGTATTCAAACTCTCTCCATTTATGATGGATTTCTACGTTTTAACACAAATTCAACAAAAATCCACATGCCAAAAATCATGTTCCTGAAATATCTCTGTCCACTTCAGAACATCATTCAACTGAGCTGCACTTTTCATCATCTGCATAACACCCACTTCCCCACACCTGGGCTCCAATCTTATCAACAAATACAAAGGAAAGTGAAGACAAAATGATTTATTTCTGACAAATCTACGCTGGGTATTTCAGTGCAAATTTTGCTGCTGGGTTTCAAATCCAAACTTTGCCAGTGAGTCATACAAAGTGATTCCTCTTCACATACCAATACACAGAGATTACTCAGTAACATTTATGTTGCAAGAATCTAACCATCTCAGGAAGTTAAAGGAAACTTAATTGCTTCCTTGAGAAGGTAAGGAAGCACTCATCCCCTTAAAGCTCTTGAGATGACTATCTGAAAATCTGGTCCTTTCCAGGGCTGAGGAAACTGAGAGCTGCAAGAGGTGTCACTTGGGATGAAAGTTAAGTCTAGGAAAAAAACTACAAAAAAGAAAATATATATCACATGTTTTCCAAGCTGAAAACACACAAGCTGACTGTACACTGATGCATGTGGGAGAAATGCACCTACAAAAATAAATGTACCTAATAAAATGGGGAGGAGGAAAAATGATGTTTTCCTCCTCCTGTTAGCAGTGTTAAACACCTCTCTGTAACACTACCCTGTCTATAGTGGGAAAGGCGCACCAGAGCCAAAGTGAGGCGGGCATCCATGGGATGGGTGAGTCAGAGAAATGCCCTGTAGGAAAAATGGTTATTTTGGGTTTGGCACTCAGAGGCCTGGTGGCTACAGGTTTGCAGTGAGGAGATGAAGGGCTCCTCATGTGAGTCATTCTCAGACCATTGTCATCAATCTCTGCACCATTGCCATGGTGTCCCACAGAAACACTGCGGCCCTGACTGGGAGTGGGGACAGGGAGGGAGCTCTCATTGGCCGGTCTACTATTCTGTTGTAACCAATCAAATGTCACTATCAGATACCCTTTCCCTCTGCACTGAACTGTTCCTGTGTGCCTAGCATGGGAACCAAACTTAGACCTGCCTATAGAACCCCTCCAACTCTTAAGAGAAGCTGAAGTGAAGGCAATCTCCAGGCCAGCTACTACTAAAACGCTGCGTCATCTTTGGAGCTCATCTCTCCTCAGACTCGGGCCTGTCAGGGATTCAGACTCCTCACCATCTTGGGCTTTCTTGATTGACCCCCTGGCCGTGGGAAGGCCTGTCATTACCAATCTATCTGTTCTATTTATTTGGCTACTTTGGTTTGCTTCCTGGTTGGCTGAGCACAGGGCTGTCCTTACTCCCTAACAATGCTGGAGACTGTGGCCAGGACGTTCCAGCAGCCTGGGTCTGTGCAGAGAGTCACAGCTATGAGTGGCCTATTGGACAGCTGCTGCAGAGGTTTTATTTCCGAAGACCCCTTAGTCTTGGTCCCCAAGAGAAGTAGGAGGCGGGGGAAGGAGGAGAAAAATTCCAGATGGGTCACAATAAGGGAAAGTCTGATCTAGCAGACTGGACATTCTCATGTAATAGGGTACATCCTGTTTATTACCTGGAGTCCAGAGCACCATATTTCCTGCAGTGTTGGACCATCGACAGCTAGCACTGTAAACATGTTAGCTCATCCATTGTTGGGCAGAGCTATGTGATAATCTGACAAACTTATTGGTCAGAACTACAGTTGACTGGAAGCCCAGCAACATATTGCCCCATGACCCATGTGAACAAGGCCTGTGCCACAGCATGCCGGTGTGAACATTACTGTACCTGACACACTGAAACAGAACATTACACCTTCAAACGTCTTCTTGGAATGCAACAAGCTAGCCCAGAACAAGGTGATTGCTTAGCACCATCCCACGATGTAGTTAGCCCAGAACAAGGTGAGCATGCAGTACCATCCTACAATGGAGTTAGCCCAGAAGGAGGTGAGCATACAGACCCACCTCGCAAAGGAGTGCTGTCGCAGGGGCTCTAGAGTGTTTCACACGAGCCATTAAGGGTCAAAGCATAGCATCTGGTGCAATCTCCCCCATCAAAGCCCCACGTGTCTTTCCCTACTTACTGGCTCTCCAGCAACTCCTTTCTCACCGGGAAGACCTGGCTTTCCTCTTTCACCCTGAAACACAAAATATTTAACAGTGTAGGACACAATCTCTATTTATATGTAGCTTTATCAAATGATACAATTTCATCCCCAGCATAACTCCCTGGAGTGACTTTCCCCAAAGAACAAATGGCCCCAGCCATGCTCATTGTCATTAGCTTAATGTTTCTGATCAGCTGGATGTGTGTCCACCTTATTGTCTAGGACCAAATGACTTCATTTGCTTTGGGTCTGTGACAAGGTGCTCACCAACAAGGAGCTTCCTGATTCATAAACAGCAACACCTCTGGCAGGCCAGCTCGCTACATCTCTAGAGCTAATGAGAGAGAGAAGTGTGGTCCACTGAGCAAATAGGAAATTGTAGCCAATGGGCTCAAAGGATTTTGCTTCTGTTCTTCCCATGACTGGTTCCTTATTTCCCAATCTCATATGTCATCTCCCACCCCAGCCTAGAGGGAGATTGGAGAAAAGCAAACATGGTGCTGACTTTCCCACAGGCAATGGAACGGGATCCTGGCAATGACTGGTCGGTAAGTCTAACACCTGCTTCTTTGAAGTAGAAACCAGTAATGTCAGCTAAGTGATCGTGTGGAAGGGGAACACCTTGTGAGATGGCGTGGCTGCAGGAGTCACAGTGCCTCTGCGGCTCCAGGAAGCCCAGGGAACACAGGGCTTGCCACAATGGACTGACTGGTGTTCACTTGAAGGTCACCCCCACCCTGGCTCTCCTAAAGCTCAGGAAAGCACAGCTGCGATCCCAACACATGTCCTCCTTGGTTCAGTTCAAACTGTCTCCCTCTTCTACTTCCTACTGCTGGAAGCCTTGCTGGGGTGGTGTCCCAGGAGCAGTGCTGCCTGCTGACCCTGGGGAGTGACAGGGATGTCACAGGACTCCTGTGCCAGCTCCAAGGAGAGGAGTGGCCTGGCATGGCCCACCGCTGGCATTTGGGAGCACGAACAGCATCTGGGTAGGATCCCAGCTCTTCTTGTCTGGAGGATGCAGTTGTGTTGCAGGGCTGAAGGAGGGCTGGCTCGTAAGCTCTCAGACAGCAGTGATTCTAGGGGGAGGGTGGTCTAACAAAGGGGCATGGAGTTAAAGCCACAGTTACTGTTCTCTGCTTAGAGCCTTAATCTATATTTTCTTGACTCAGGCAGCCTTGCTCTGGAAGGCCGCAGGCTAGAGCACAAACCACATGGAGACAGATGGTGATTATGCCACGAGTATTCCTGTCCAGTGGTATCCCCAAGTCCCGCCAGTGGGATCTCTGCTCCAGTGTACCCCATCTCAGCCTCACTCCCCTGACAGGGCAATTGCTGGGTGTGTTTATTTACTAACCTCATATCCTGGATCCCCAGGTGGTCCCAGAGGCCCTCTAGAAGGCTGCAAAAAACGTGTAATGATTAGAGCAGGGACACGTGCACAGACATGCCGAAAGATGTACTCAATGCGAGCTAACAGAGGGCTGGTAGCGCCCCACTCACCTGGCACTCAAAGGAGCAGCACTGTCCAGAGAGAAGAAGAAAGCACAATGTTAGAGACATGGAGTGGCTGGGCTACCACAGTTAACCTGGGCAGAAATTGAAACACTAAATTATCACCGTCCCACCACAAACTGCCATAAACCTAGGAAGGGGCGAGCTGGATCAGACTGTAGGTGTCCAGACAGGCGGCACCCGACGCTGTTATGAGGTCAAGAGGAGACCTGGCGTGTCACAGTCTGCAGGCGAGCCACTCTCCCTGTACAGGCAGGCCGGGTTATTCTGATGTGATAATAAGAAACCCGAAAGTCTCTCCCCCCACTATGCTCAGCTGCACTCACCGGACCCTACGGGGCACAGCAACGTACATCTGGGTGCGTGGCCAGGCTTCACTCCACTGGGTACTTGCTAGCAGCTAGCAACAAATGCTAAAAGTGGGCATCCTGTGCTTTTGGCCAGCAGGAATAAGAGGAGCTACATGTGCACCCTCTCCCCTAGAGCTGAACTGTGCATAGGCAGGAGATTTCAAGGCACGTCCACTCAGCCGCAAAAGCTCTGCATGCCCCCGGGGGGCCTGGAGAGCAGAAAAGGCTCAAGGATGGCTCTCCAGGGCTGGTATAGTTTGTTCCCTACTGCCTGGAAGGGAAGAGTCACACTGCATCCCTTTACTGCCTCTGGGCTACGGACAGAGGCAGCCCAACGGCCCTGGCTGTGGGCTCACTGCTGTGTAGGACGAAGCGAGAACAAGTGCTGCCTTTCAGCGTGGCTCACAGGAGGGCCAGCTTGGCTCAGATAGCGAGGGAGAGGGGGCTAGGAAGGGAACACTTTCAGATGGAGAGGGCAGTGGGCCCCTGCTGTACAAGTGAAAAACCCGGAGAACGCAAGACTCACCACATGTTCCACATTCTTTTTCTGAAATAGCAAACACAATACAAACATTTGAGGAGCTCCTTTAGACCAGAGAGGCCAAATCCCTCGCGGCAGTGGGCTGGGATAGACAGGAGAGACGTGGGGCCACGAGCAATGGCGGGGAAGAGCAAGGGAATACTCACAATCATATCTATGATGGTTTCTATTGTACTCTCAGTATCTACTGGAGACTGTACAAGGCTGGTTGCTGTGAAGTTGCGACGATAGTTGTTGTCTGTGGCAATAACACTCAGCCTTGGTTCCTGAACGTAAAACAACAACAAAGCAGCAAGATTGGACTCAAAAGAGATGAGGAGCTCTGATACCTCCTAAGTACCCTTCCATCCATGATTAACTCAACTAACATGACTTGATAGCATCCCTGCATGTGCTAGCCTTATAAGCTACATTCTAGAAGTGGGCTGCCCATGCAAAGAAATCAGTGTCTCAGGAACGGCATCATCTGTCCTGGGAATAGGACAGTATTATCCAGTCTTGAGATAGTACTTAGGGAAGTGGTTGAGAAATTAGAGGCGGTGCCATGTTCTTGGCATTCAGGAAGCCAGATGAACTTTTCCCTGGGCCATAAACCTCCTCCTATTTTTATGAGGACCCATCAGACAAACATGCTTTAAATCTCTTTGGGTATATCTACACTGCAGCCAGGAATGAGCCTCCCAGCGTGGGGAGATAGACTCACACAAGCTTGGCTCAAGCATAGAGTGCTAAAAGTCACTGGGGTTGGGCATTGTGTCTGCATCTCTCTTGCCCAGCTGGCATACACTGCCATCTTGCATAGCATGGTTTCAGAAAGTGTCATACCTCAATTTCATTTCAGTGTCTGGGTCTGCTGGGATCTGATGCTTTTGCTCAGCTGAACGTAGAGATAGGATCAATCATAATATTCAACTGTGGAGTTGAATCTAAGTTTTCCCAGAGTTAAGATGTGGGTGTCAGATCCAGGAATTTATTTGGGGACCAACTGTGTTAATTACAGGCATTGGACCAGATTCTCATCTGGTATCAACTGGCATAGCTCCGCTGGTACTTTATTTCTAATTGTCATTTTTTTCCCCCAAGCTTCAAACTTCATACTCACTGGCTGCCCATCCTGGAATTACTGTAGGTCATGGGACCCTCTGTATCAAAGAGAGGATTAATGGAATCCACTCAGTAATATCCTGTTTCTAGTTTCATTCCTTTCCACTCCAATTATGAAATACCCAGGCTATAACAAAGGCCACATTTGAGCAATTCATACCAGATGGTCAGGAGAAATGGCAATGGAGAACACTTTGATCCCCAGATGCTTTGCTTCGTTGGCAGCATCTTCCAGTCCTCCACATGGCTCTTTGTACCCTTCCAAGGGGTGTCCGTCTGTCACCACAATCAGGTATTTGTTCTCCTTCTGATGGGAGCCGCTGTAACAATTCAAAATGGTTAGCTGGAAATGGGTAGCTTTGCTGGGTACCCCCGCATCTATGCTGACACTACCTACGCTCGCCGTGTTTCACAGCATTACGGCAATGTCTGTTTGGGGGACGTTGCTGCACTCGCGACGGAAGGATTAACGGTCTGCAGGTATACAGCACTGGAAGAGAGCAGAGTTCAAACACTTGGCATCTCAGCCTGATTACACTGATGGTGACACTCAGGGGGAGCAGTTCAGGGTTTTTCTGCAGTTCTCTTTTCTTGAGAAATTTTTTGCCTCATTTTTAGGACAATAATAATTTATCAGCATTTAACATGGATGTCTTTAAATTAGAACATAGATTGGACTCCTGTGAAGTCTTGAATGCCAAGTGATGAAGTTCCCATAACACAGGGATCACCCCCCGCCCCTCCCCAACAACCTCCAGTACTGTACTAATAGTAAGTGTGAGGTGGGAGTTGGGCTAAGAGTTTGTCGCAATTTGTAGGGTTGTTTTATGGCTTTAACCTGAACCTTACTTATCCTGCGACATGATTGTAATAAAAGGATATTTGGAATGAAATTAGGTTTCCTTGGGCGATGGTTTAATACTACATGTAAGGATATTTCTATACAGAGAACTCGACTTATTAAACCAACAACACACTGAGCCAGATCTTTCCCTTTTCGTGTCACTCGGCAGCAGGAAGCAGAAGCAGCAAGATAAACATTATTAATGGTTATTTACAAAGAGTGTACATACGCTGAATTTCAAAAAGAAACACAATGCTCATAATTTAAACCCCAGACTATCTAACTACACAGTACGGTATCGCTAAACTCAGATCCACAGGTAACATATGTGTAGACAGGAGCTTGACTTCCAAAAGGAAACACTTCCAGTGAATGGACACAGAGGAGAAAGGTGAGTGGAGTACTTGTAATCCCAGGCCAAGTTGATCAGCTAACTTTTGAAGCAAGGTGGAAGGGAGGGTGGATTGGAAAGAGCGCATGGCAATTCCGCATTATTGCAGAGAACACAAAGGGGAGTGCAGTAACCCACATTTGCAGTTTCAAGTCAAGTGTCAAAAGTACCAGGATGGCTTTTGTAAGCCTGGTGGAGAAAGGCAACGCCCCAGCTGAAGCTAAGCACCTGTGCATTAAGCCGTGTGCACTCACACATGGAGTAAGGGCGTCCGTTAGGATCTGTGACATAATGCTGAGCTTTCCTCATCACAATACAAGTGGTGTTGCTTCTGGTTATGGTCTATGGGAATGAAGATCTCAGGCCTGAGTGACAAGACGAGTTAAACGGCATGCTAAGAAGCATACAGAACTAGGAAGCTCTGACTTCACCTATTACAAACAGCACATCCCTAATCTAAACCTGATTCACTGGTAACCAGGGGGATTCACTAGCTTCCTGCTCCACTTTGGCTTCCCCTTAGACAATTCCCATGAGACGCACCGACTCTGTTACTGGAAGCCTGAGACCTGGTTGGTGGGTGTTGCTGGAAAATGGCTCCTCTGCTTCCCGCCCAGCTCTTAAGAAACTGTGCTTTTGCTGAGGTGCCCCAGCCCGGATATCTGACTCAGCTCTTCCCGCCTCATGTCTTCACTGTTGGTAGAGCTGTTCTACCCACAGCCAGCTCCAGCATAGTACCTTCCCCTGCTATCTAATGACCCCACATTTTATTTGACTGTTTCTGAACATCAAACTGATGTGCAGTGTCCCCCAGTGCCTCAGTGGGATGAGGCTTGGAGGGGATCTCTAGACACAACAGTTTTATCCAGTCACTATGTCCAATGGACAGGTGAAGGGATAGCTCAGTGGTTTGAGCATTGGCCTGCTAAACCCAG
Source organism: Gopherus flavomarginatus (assembly GCF_025201925.1). Lineage (NCBI taxonomy): Eukaryota > Metazoa > Chordata > Testudines > Testudinidae > Gopherus > Gopherus flavomarginatus. The sequence goes on along the minus strand of NC_066626.1, from coordinate 9,245,147 downwards.
GGTTGTGAGTTCAATCCTTGAGGGGGCCACTTAGGGACCTGGGGCAAAAATCAGCACATGGTCTTGTTAGTGAAGGCAGGGGGCTGGACTCAATAAGGATCCCTTCCAGTTCTAGAAGATAGGTACATCTCCATATATACTCTTTTTTTTTTACAAGAAGAACACACTGCAGACTTCACTTCTGCACAGCACATTGCTTTTGCCAGTTGCCAGAGCCTCCCCAAACACCTCCTCAACTTTCTGTTTGTGACAGAGCATTGCCTGGGCTATCCATAAAGGATCAGCAGGGAGATGCCTGTATTACGCCTGGGTTCTGCACAATGCTACTTCTCACAATTATCTCTGCCAGGATTGTTAACAATCCCACGTGAGGGCCACCTTTGAGTTGCTCTCCATTCAGATTCAAGTCAAGTCCTCTGTGGAAAGGCTGCCAATTACAGGAAAGTGGGTGGTGGCGAATCGCTCCATCTGAGAGCCAAGGACAACATTCTCTCTGCCGTCTCTCTCTTTGGTTCGGTTCAGAGAGATGGCTTCTTTAACATCAGTGTCGCTACAAAATATACTTTTGTCATCTCTGAGTTTACACTGCCAGACTTGCAGTGTCCTAGGTCTTTACCAGGGCAATCAGTGATATCTTCCCCCATTCAGACTCAGCCCTCCTGCTGTTACTATGGGAAGGTCCCATTTCTAATTCTCTTCTGAGGGTGAGGAAGCTCCAGGTCTCAAAAACTGACTTTTGTTCATCCTGATTGTGCCCTGGGCAAAATGGGACAGCTGGTCTGGATAGCTGGAGCAATTCTGACACTCTCATTCTGAGATGCAGTTTTCTGAACTGCTGGCCTGCTCCCATTATATAAAGCTACGTACAATTGAAGATCATGTCACTAAGAGGTACTCTTAAGACTGGTGCAGATTCAGTCTCCTTAGAGAATGAGACCAAGTGTCACAATTTTGATCATGACCCATGTGAGCTGGTTAAAGGGGTTGATGACTCCCCTGAGCCACATGAGGGAAGGATCCTTTCCAATTAGCTCAAGAATCCAGTATGTGAGTAGAGAAAACTAGCAGATATTCATCTCAGTTTACTTCCACAACAGAGCAACTATGCTGCAAACTTTAGCACTGAGCTGTGCTGCTTTCCCAGCAACAAGAAACTCATCAGCACAGACCTGGGACTCATGCTGGGAGAAATCTTTTTGGCCCAAAATGCAGATTCAGTGACATTAAAAGGTTGAGCGAATTCGTGTAGATTTCACCTAATTATTTTGGTTGAACTCCCCCTCCCCCCAAAAAATTAATTTAAAAAAAACCCCAAAACATTTTGATTTTTCAGTATAAAATAACTTTTCTTTTCCAAATTACCTTTAGTTTTATTAAAAACTATCAAAAATGTTTGATGTTTATGTAGTTTATGATTTATGTAGAAATGACACATTTTGTTTGACCCCAACATTTTTTTTTCAACTTTTCAATTCACTTCACATTTTTTAAAAATTTCATTTTAGGTTCAGCTTGAAGCACATTTTTTGGGGGGGATTGCCCACAAACTGAAAAATCCGTTATTTGCCCAGCTCTCCTTGTGGTACCTACTGAAATCTGGATTTTTTAATCACTGACTTGCTCTGTAATTGTTCTATGTCCCCTGACCCTGCCCTTCTCTGTCCCACCAGTGTCTCCTGGGACTACAAAAAAGCTCAAAAAGTGGGAGAAAGGAACTGGGGAAATTTAGTTCAACTTTTCAATTCACTTCAAATTTAGGGTTTTTTTCAATAAAAATAATTAAATAGAGAAATGGAGAACTTTTAAAACATCTGAAAATAGACATTTGTAAGGTAAATGTAAATTCAGTTGGTTTAGATTAATTTTGTAGACTCAGGCTGTGCACTCTATTGGACTATAGAACTGCATATTCTTATCAGAACAGACCTCCCTCCCCTCCTACTGCTTCTTAACCTCTCTTGGGTCTTTTCTTGATCTAGGCCCCAAACTTACAAGTGAGTCTGTACAAATCGAACTTTGCACCTTCTGCAGATCCCTTTCTATGCCCGGAGCCTTGGATTACAAGCTGTCTAGGGAATACCCTGTGTCTTTCTGTAGGGTACCTAGTGCAATGGATCCCAACTGAGGCCCTGGGAGCTACTGTAATATAACAAGAGGAGGCATGTCCCATACAGAGATGGAATCCTCTGTGTGAAAAGCTGTGAGCTCCCTAGAGAGACAAGGTGGGGGAGGCAATACCTGTTACTAGACCACCTCCTGTTTGTGAGAGAGACAAGCTTTCAAGCTGACACAGAGTTCTCCTGAGGGTCTGGGAGAGGTACTCAGAGTGTCACAGCTACATGCAAAGTGGAACATAAGTAGTGAAGACATATTTCCGGCTCCATTCAGGGTGAAGTAGTCCATTCGCTCTCTAGTCAGTATTCAGAGAGGTGAGCCTTATGTGACAAGCTTTGCCACACTTTATGGCTACATTTGGGTAGCCATACTATTGGGTCCAAAAAAAAGAATTAGAAAAGTTGATGGAGGATTAGCCAAGATGGTTAGGGACACAAATGCATGTTCAGGGTGTCCCTAAAGCTCTAATTGCCAGAAGCTAGAAATGGGCGACAGGGGATGGATCACTTGACGAGTACCTGTCCTGTTCACTCCCTCTGCAGCACCTGGCATTGGCCACTGTCAGAAGACAGGATACTGGGCTAGATGGACCATTGGTCCGACCCAGCGTGGCCGTTCTTATGAACATTTGCAAAAAGAGGCTCTAGTCAATATTAGAGGTACAATTTTTCCACATAATTAACTGCAGGCACAATTAATTGCACCTGTAATTACACCCATTTAGAACTACAGCCACCTGATTGTGTCCACTGTGGACGCAGTTACTAAATTATGCTCAAAGCAGTGGAGCCAGGCTGAGGTGCAGCTAAATGTAATGGGGGCAGATCCTTAGTGGGTGTCCATTGTCAGACTGCTGATGAGATTTCTACTGGCTGAGGATCACCAGTGATCACACAGAATGTTTTGGGGATAAACACAAATAAAGAGCCCAGGGAAGCGAAGGGGGAAGCGCCCTGGTGGAGGTGGTGAAGTCAGACCATAGCGCCTCTCCAGAACATTTCAAAGTTCCAGCATGGCACAGAGCTGCGAATCTCTACTGTGCCAACCGGCAGCAGAAAATGACTGTCCCAGAACGAGGAGAAGGCTTCTCCCAGCCCACCTCCTTCCCTCTCCTCTGTGCTCCTTGGACCCTGTGTGGGAGGCATTGTTCTCACTCACCGGATGAGCAGCTCCTCAATCCCTCTCTTGATGGCGCAGTCTGTATAGGTGCCTTTCCCGATGTAGTCCACAGCAGACACTCTTCTCTTTAAGTCATCTCGTCCAGCGGGCATTCGGTCGAGCCCTTTAATCAGCACGACCTCATCGCTGTAATGCAGAGCTCCGGCGTTCCACACCAAGTTCCGGTCACACCGGTAATACCTGGAGAGACAAACAGGGACACTCACCTTCAGTATCTGCTTCCTCCATCCCTGCAGTACCCTCCCCTCACTGCCACCATGGCCCCCTCCCAGTCCCCACACATCTCTGGCTTTGTCTCTGTTGCAGTGAAGTGGCCCTGTACAGACCTTCTGCTCTCTCAGCTCTACCTAAATATTGCCCTGACTTCAGCATCCTACTGACTTACAAACAACAATCTTGGTAACGGTGCAGCCTCTGCCTCAGTCAGATCCCTACCTCTCTAGGTCTTTCCTTCAGGTCTGTCTCTTGTGCAATGTGGGGAGATGAAAGATTAAAAGACTGGAAAACATGCTTTATGGTGACACTCCAGGAGCTCACTTGTTTAGCCTAAAGAGAAGACTAAGGGTGACTTTATCACAGTCCATAAGTATCAACATGGTGAACAGAAGTTTGAAAAGAGAAGTCTCTTCAATCTAGCAGACTAAGGCTTGGTCTACACTGGCAGGGTGGAGGGGATCGATCTAAGTTACGCAACTTCAGCTACAAGAATAACGTAGCTGAAGTCGACGTACTTAGACCTACTCTCCGCGGTGTCTTCACTACGATGAGACGACTGCTGCCACTCCCCCATCGACTCTCGCGGCGCTGGAGTACAGGAGTCAATGGGAGAGCGCTTCGGGGTCGATTTATTTCATCTAGACTAGACATGATAAATCATACCCGCTGGATCGATCGCTACCCACCAATCCAGCGGGTAGTGTAGATATAGCCAAAGGTACAACAAGGTCCAATGGCTAGAAGTTGAAGGTGGAGGCTTTCATGGTGTAAATTTTTAACAGTGAGAATAATTAACCATTGCAGCAATTTACCCACAGATGTGCTGCATTCTCCACCACTGGAGATTTTAAAATCAGGGTTGGAGATTTTTCTGAGATTTGCTGTTGTTCAAACAGGAACTAATTCAGGGAAGTCCTATGTCTAGATGGTCACAATGGTACCGTTTGACTTCATAATCTGTGAATAAACCCGTGCATAGAATCAGTTCCTTATGCACATTTTTAAGGCTGAATGTGTCTCATGTATCAACTCTAAATGAAAAGAAAATTCTCTGTGCAAATGGGTGTAAATGCATGGGTATGACGTTATGGGTGCATGTAACTGTGTGTGCATAGAGAGGTATAGATGTATAGCTGCGAATATACATAGGTATGTGGATAGAGGGGTGTGAAGATAGGGTGCATGTAAATGTGTATGAATAGAGGGTAGAGTAGATGCAAGGGTATGAAGATAGGGGGTTGTGTGTGAATATATGGGGAGGGGGGAATGCTGCGATCGTAAAGCATCTGGTCCTTGTTATGGCAACAGGTGCAGTTGCGCCTGACAAGGAGTGTGTCTCAGTAGAAGGAGTTGCACAGACGGGAAGCTGACATGGCCTGTCACGTTTGAACGCTCTCCCGTTTGCCCATCCTGTTCCATTTTTCCTCTTTGTAACTCTAGCACCTTCTCTCCACCCGCTCCACCAAAAAACCCTATCTGGGCATTGATTATTGCTAACTCCTCTTTCAGGGGCCATCTTTCCTTGCCCCCCATGAGACCAATCCCCCCCCCTCTTCCAGGGAGTGTCAGTGTCTGGCCCACCATGCCATTTGGTGCATTGGCTGGCAGTGCACGCCACTGGCTGGCTGTATGCATGGCAGGATGCAGGAGTCCTCATCCTCCGGCACCCTGGAAGCCAAGTTGGCTCCTGAAGTAACCCCCAGTTCTCCAGCATCCTGGCAGCAGTTCCTAGCAGAGTCCCAACACAATTGTCCTGTCAAGCAGTGAAGGTGGGTCTAGGTGATTTTCCATATGCAGTGAGAGCTCTCCTGACATGGAGTGGCCAGGGAGAGTCTATGTCAGATCACAAGGGATGGGGATTCTGGCCCATTGACACAGATGCCATTGTTACTGAGATCGGTTGAAGAACTAGCAAAAGGCCAGGTCACTGGAAATCAGAGTGTCGTTGTTCATATGCAGAAATGGCCAGGGTCTCGCCATGCAGTTCTGCTGCCAGTGTGTGCTGCATTGAGCCAGCTGCCATGGCAAAAATAGTACACTGGTGAAAGGCTGGGGAAGGGAGTGTAGGAGGAGAAGACAGAGGAACATCAACCCCCATCACCACAGGGACAAACTTCTCAACCGCCTCCCCTGCTACTTCTAAATGCCAGATCCTCCTAATCCTAAGCCAAGCTCCATTATCTTCCGGATTGTCCCCCCTGCCCTCATGCATCAGCCAGCCAGCTTCCCACCTGCTCCTGGACCCTTCCTCTCCCCCTCTGCTCCACCACAAAGCCCACCCTAGCCCTCCATGAATGGTGCACCCACAGCACCTACATGCGCCACCCTGCTTCTGTCTCTGAGCACCTCTGCCCAGTCTCTCATCCAGGCAGACATCCTCCCCTACAGGCTGGGGAGCTGGGTGGGTGAAAGGAGAGAAGAGCTGGAGAGTGCAGTCTGGAGGGGGAGGAGAAGTGGGGAGGAGCGGCAAGGGAGAGATTGGAAGTGGGAGGAGGGGTGCGTGGAAGGAGACGAGCAGCAGCACGGGCAGCATTGGGCGGTCCAGGCCCAGGGCAGAGACAGGAGACGAAGGAGCTGTGGACAGCAGTGGTCTGTTGGAGCCAGAGTGGGCATTCCAGTTGGAGTGGAGGGCTGCGGGAGGTGATTGCTGTGAGGTTTGAGAGGGAGGGACAAGGGTGGGGGGGCAGATGTGGTGACCCAGGAGAGGGAGGTCATGGAGAGATAAAGGAGAGGGGGTTAGGGGGAGGAGCAGACACTAGGATATGGCAGAGGGGTGTGGCCAGAGCCCTGGGCGGCTGGTCGTCATTTTTGAACAGATGTGCAGCGAATCAGGTGACTCAGCAAGCAGTAAGTGGAGCCAAGCTGTTACAGGGGTTGCAAGGAATCAGTGAAGGAAGCAGATAAGAAAGGAGGTGAAGTGGTTAGCAAAGAGACAATACCTTATTCCCATGCAGTGTATGACCAGTAGAGGTGCAATGAGCAATCAGGTATGGGGAGAAATGAGTCCAAATAGCTACCACAGAATCTTAGAATATCAGGGTTGGAAGAGACCTCAGGAGGTCGTCTAGTCCAGCCCCTGCTCAAAGCAGGACCAAACCCAACTAAATCATCCCAGCCAGGGCTTTATCAAGCCAGAACTTAAAAACCTCTAAGGAAGGAGAGTCTACCACCTCCCTAGGTAACCCATTCCAGTGCTTCACCACCCTCCTAGTGAAATAGTGTTTCCCTAATATCCAACCTAGACCTCCCCCACTGCAACTTGAGACCATTACTCGTTGTTCTGTCATCTGCCACCACTGAGAACAGCCTAGATTCATCCTCCCTGGAACCCCCTTTCAGGTAGTTGAAGGCTTCTATCAAATCTCCCCTCATTCTTTTCTGCAGACTAAATAATCCCAGTTCCCTCAGCGTCTCCTTGTAAGTCATGTGCCCCAGCCCCCTAATCATTTTTGTTGCCCTCCACTGGACTCTCTCCAGCCAGGGCATTGTCATGCACAGCACTGGCTGAACATCTTCATGCTCCCTGGGAATGGAATGCAGGAGAGGAAATCAGACTGCCATACACCCAGGACCAGAGCCTCAAGGGTTAATCTTAGTGGGGACCTTCAGCCCTATATTTTAGTGGGGACCCTTAGCTTGGGGGCTCCCTTTCCAGGACCTAGAGGAGAGATCTCCCATCTCAAGAACAGGAGAAACTTTTGATCAGGCAGAGTCATTACACCAGAATGAGCTGGACAAGGAGGCTGCAGGGACAGCCCTGTATCCAATCCAAGCCATTTGCAAAGCCTGTAACCAAACTGCCTCTCCTGCCCCTCTTCCCTCCATGCTGCACCAGCCTCCTGCCACCCAGGGGAATGCGAGGAACGCTGAGCACGTGGGCTGGTGTGGGAGCACAGCTACAGACACCAGCCTGCTCATGGATTTAGGTATGGAGATTGCCATGAAGATAGGGATGGAAACTGGGGCTCTCAGACCTTCAGAGGACGATGACTGGGAAAATACAGGGGAAACTGCTCTCCCCAGTGCTGGGGACCTCTGCGGATGAGGTGGGAAGGAGTGAACAATGTGGCAGCCCTCAGGCCCCCTTTTGGGGAGCCAGTTTTGAGACAAGGGCTCCCTTGAATATTTTCCAGTAGTCACTAACATATGTAACATTCCCTGTCCCCAAAACCTCCTCCCTGCCCCCACAATCCATCCAGTCCATATTCTTCCCTGCTCCAGTCCGTCAGTCCCTCCACTGTGCCCCACCCAGATTCCTCACCCCCAGCACTTCATTGAGGCTCGCTAGTCCTAGGTCCCAGTCGACCCCTCCTGGAGCCACTGCTAAGTGCTGTGTCAGGACATGCTGGTCCCGTTCTCCCCAGGGAATGCCTGTGTTATTCGTGAGCACTGTCCGCCCATACCAGGTACCACGTGTGTTTAACGGGATGGGAGCTAACACATTTCTAACAATTCCTGGCACAGACCTGTCCCCAGCAGGGCAGCCTGGGCTTGTGGGCTTCTGAGCAAGGGGGCAGCAGGTCCTTTCCCAGGTAGGGCTATTTGAATGGGGGGAGTGGATCCCCTTTGGTTCTGGGGTGACAGGGTTTCCCCTGACTGCAGCAGGTCTCCTCGAGTTGGCATAGTGGGTTGGGTGAGGAAGGAAGGTCCTCGCTGGCCGGAGTAAGAGGCCAAGTGGGAGACCAGGCCCCCACCCAGTTCCAGCACCTCAAACTTTAGGCTTCGGCTTGGCAGACACGCCCCAGTGGGAAGAGGCGTGGCTTGCAGCATCTGGGCCCTCCGTCCTGTGCTCCTCCCCCTTGAGAAGTGCTGAAGAGGCTGCCAGGGTGCGGCAGGGCAGGGCCGCTGTGCCATGCCCTCCACGCACGGGTGGTGGATGGGAGTTATTCTTGCAGCAGCAGCCATGGCTGAGGCAAGCAGATCTGCAGCCTGGGAGCTCCCTTGCTGCAGTGTCCCTCACCATGAGAGCGAGGGGCTGTGCTGGTTTGTGGGATACAAGGAAAAGCTTTGCAAGGAAACGTGCTAGAAAAAGCCTCTGTTTAATAAAGATTCTCCTTCATGGGCCCCACAGGCGGCTCTGTTACCAAGGTGCTCCTGCCAGCCCCATCCAGCAATATGCTGTCGGGGGAGGGGGACCATGCCTGCCCAGCCCAGGCTCACCCCCAGCACACTCCAGCGTTCCCTGCAGCGGAGCTGGGCTGCACACCTTGCTGGACGTGTGCACGGTGCTGTGCCGAAGCCCTGCACCTCCTGGGGAGGCAGGGCTGCCCCCGTCCTGCGGAGAGGGCCCAGCACGCACACACGCTCCCCTCGCAGGGTGTGCGATCACAGGGTGCTGCACATACTCAGCAGAAGGGCTGCAGGGTGGATGCAGCTGCACGTGAAATCAAAGGCGGAGAACAGGCCAGGGCCCTGCTTTGATTTGAAGAACAGGCCTCAATTACTTCAACCACTCAGATTAAGCCCTGTTGGTTTTTTTAAATGATCCTAGATGATCATTCTGCCCGTGAAACACGACAGCAGAGCCACATTACCGTCCCCACCAAGGGCCTCCACCCCAGGAAAACCTAAAGCAAATCACACAGGCAGCAAACCTGGGCTAGGCTAAGCATTGGTGAAGGAGTACTGCCACCTGCAGATGGAGATGGAGAAGTGTAGAAAACTCCCATTACAGACAGGAGAACACTCAATATAGCAACTCCAGCCTATGGTCCCAAAATGAAATCATTAAACTCTTGGTTGCTGCAGACATTTTCTTTTCATTTGTTATGTAGCCATACACATAACATTTCTCTTACGCACACAGTGATCACCAGCTGACAGCCTGAATGCAAAACAAATACAAATTCCCAAACAGCGTCCCAATCTTACTGGTGTCACTTTTTCTATTCTGGTGAACACCCATGGAAAAGTAAAATAAAATAAGCAGTGCAGAAAAAATGAAAAGCTCCCAATACATTTACCTGTCTGTTAGCTTGTCAATGAACTGGTTGGTAAATGTTTTCACCTGTGCAACTAAGTCTCCAAATGGCTTTACCCTTAAAGCAACACTTTCTGATGTATCCAGAACGAAAAACAGATCAACGGGGCAATCTGTTCAAAAACAGAGACAGCAGGTTTTAAACACTGTGTTACTGCATCTTCCAGTTATGCTACAAGATATTTCATGGTGGATTGGGTCTTCCATGCATCATGGTGAAGCATGTGTATTCAAGAGATACAGCCAATGCATTTTCTACAATACATGTGCAGTCTATATCTCTATTACACTGTTAATTTTTTACACTTAGTTAATGTTTACACCTTGCAAATAATAATTCAGTGTGTCAGAATTATAAACATGTACACACACTCACACTTGCATGGAATTTGTGCTAGGTTGAATTGAAAATATACATATATTCAATAAAAAAAACTTGGTATTTATCTTTACATTTATTGTGATTTTAAAAGTGAGAGATTGTTTTCCCAGGCTTTTAAGCTCTATATCTATTTAGAGATGAATTAATTCATTACAATGAAATATCAGACAGATACTGTTTAAAATAATGTCCAGAGGTAGTGGTACCTTTTATCTTGTATACATTTTCCATTTAAAGACTGGTATTTTTAAAAACTCCCTATGACAAAGGAATTTTCTTTGCAACAGGAACATGAGATTATTGCAAATAAAGGAAAAAAACTAGAAAATATTTTTTACCAATTTTGATAAAATTCTCGTCAAATATTTATGAAGTATTCCAGAATATTATCCTCTATGTTAGTTGTTTTTAGTCTCCTTCTTTGCTAAATACCAACCAAAAATGATAGCATATGAGATGGGACAGAGCTGAAGATAACTGGGAAAAAATTGCTTCAGGATAAACTGTGTAGGTGGGTAAAGGGAGCAGGTAGATACTGAATACACATGTAAGGAATCAAGAGACATTTGAAATATATCTTTTTCAAAATGTTCAGGTAAACTTCAAGTTACAACAGTATAAACAACTCGAGACATCTGTTCAGCAGTACAAGGCATACAGATTTGAAGGCAGACCTCGCCTTTAACATTCTAGGAAACTATCCGCACAGGAAAGGAAAAGAAAATACACCACGAAGTGACATTCTTACCTTGAAAGGTTTCAATTCTGTTGATTATTTCTGTCTGTTGAGCCAGTGCCCCGCTCCATAGGAAACAGACTTGAAGCAAGAAAGTGAACAAAAAGTTTGCTAACTTCATTTCGCTAGTTTCAGGTTTACCATTTATTACTTATGGAAAGGACAGGAGGGAGAAACTGAAGGAGACAGAGGCCAGGAACGGCAGCAAGGAATTTTTATCTTAGTTGGGAATTTTTTCTAATTTTCTACTCTGTCCCTGAGTTTCTGTGGAAGGAGGCACGGGAGAGGGAGTTAAGATGAGGAGGAAGTGTCAGTAGAAGGAGCTGCCCAACTCCAGAGGGGGAGGGATCTCAGAGTGTCAATTTCGGTTGATCCTTAGCATAACCAGTGAGTTGCTGAAACACATTGCCTTGGGGTCATGTCTTCTTTTCAACTATTGTTGTGCCTGCAGAAAAATCCTGATCTGCCTCAAAACATAATGTAGTTCTATTTCAAAATATTTTGCCACCCCCTTCCCTCCCCCAATATAGCTTGTATTTATGTTGGCTAATGGTTTATGGCATAGCCACATTGCTGCCATTCTAAAAGGAAGAACGGAAATGTTGCAGACCTAAGGATATAATCCATACCATTAAAAAACTCTTGGTATCATTCTTGTGCTAATATCTATAACCCCTTTTGGGCCAGTCCTAACATCATTACTCAAAGCTCCGCTGAAGTCTGGGGGAGTTTTGTCAGTGTAAGGACTGTATGTCTGGGTCTTCAGCAGTAACGTAGCTAGTGGGGTGCAGGGGAAGCAGCTGCTTCTCCTCAGCACATTTTCAAAAAAGCTGCACCTTAGGCAGGGTTACCATGGCGCCAGGGGCAAGGCCCACGCTCTGCTCTGAAGCTTGGTCTGCCCGGCTTCCCCCAGCATGCTGCATACCCTGTCCCCACCGATCAGCTGTGTTTCCCAGCAGGAGGGAGACAGCTGATCCTGCGGCAGGGAGGGGAGGGGAAGAATTGAGCTCCGGCAAGCTGGGCTCCTGCAGGCAGGCTTTGCCGGCTTCCCCTAGTGTGCTGCATAAACCCTGCCCCCTCCCTGCCCCGCCAATTAGCTGTCTCCCAGCAGGAGACAGACAGCTAATCAGTAAGGGGACGGGGGGAGAACTGAGCTCCAGCAAGCTGGGCTCCTGGGGAGGAGGAGAGGTTGGGGCCTTGGGGAAGAAGGGGGTCGGTTGGGGCATGCACCTATAGGGGGCAGGGGCACCCACCCACGAGTCAACTGTTCATGGGGCACGTGAGGGCCCATGAGCCATCAGCTGTTCAATGGGGGCGGGGGCAGTAGGGTAGCTATCTAGGGGAGTGCGAGTGCTCGCCGTTTAGCTGGTTTTTGGCCACCAGCCAATCAGTGAGGGGGAACTGCTCCTGGAGCAAGGGCTGAGCAGCTGAGAGACCCCACCTCCTTCTCCTACCTGTTTCTCGTGGCACTGTGGCAGGTGTGCTTTCTCTGGCTCTCCAGCAGCAGCTCCTAACCCCTCACCCAGCTAAAGGCAGCCAGTAGCAGCAGCTGGTACGTGTATTTCAAAGGGGGTCTTTCTTGTGGTGAGGGTGGCTTGGGGGAACCCCCCCAGGTGGCTGTGAGAGCCAGCATCTGGCGGCTGGTGGGATGGCCCTCTGCATGGTGGGGAGTAGGGGGCTCAGCCAGAGGCATCTCCAAAAATATACCCTGCACCTGGACCATGAGAGGCATTGGTGGTGGGGGGAGGTGCATCTCCTGGTCTCCTGTGGGGTGTGGTGTCCCTACTTATGCAGAGACGCCTACCTCTCAAAGGCAGTGGCCATGTGGTGTGCTTGGTTCCCCATCCCTGGCATCTGGGTGACTGCCTCTTAGAGGGTGGGAGGTGGAATGGAAGAGACGGTGGGGGATAGGGTAGGAGAGGAAAACTGAGACTATCAGGGGAAATCTTCATAGCAGTACAATCTCTGCCTTGGGAGTGCGGATGGAATTGTCTCCCAAGGGAAGGCTGGAACGAACTATCTGCTGTTGTAGTATGTTTAGTTTAGTCCATGCGCTCTGGCAACCACAAATCCAGGCACCATGTTGGGGGGCAGGGAGAGGTAGCCTAATTTTCCCTCTCCTATCAGGGGAAACCTGAATTGTCTCCTAAGGGAAGGGTTTGTGCTCATGTTGGGAGGAGGGGGAGGCATTGCTGAGTGCCAGGGTTGAGTAGTTCTCTGCTGATGGTGGTCATTAAGTTACTCATTGTCATTCACTTGCTGCACACAATGGCTGGTGATGGTTGTTTAACATCCACCAGCCATTTGGTCAATGCCTTGTTTCTTGGGAGATGCCTTCTGTAACTTCTCTAATTTCATCCCACTCTCCTGTGAGTACAAATTCTGGTTCTAAGGACCTGGTGCCTGGGTCCCATATTGCCTGGCACTGGGACTGGGAATTAGTCTCCTGACATGCAACTTCTCCTATTGTGCCAGTGTAGATCCTGCTGTTAGTACAGCTGTTTGCAGGTGCCTTTGTGTTTAGCTGAAACTTTGGACTTAGTTTAGTGGGGATGGACTCAGAGACTGAGAGCTAAACTGGCACTACTATCCTGCTGTGTGGATCTCAGTGCGCTGGGACTGTGAATTTTTGGCATGCATGTGTGGCTGTATTTATCTCTTTGTGCTGATATTGCTACTTCCTTGGTGTGATGATGACGTTATGCTAAGATGAATCGTGAAAATAGTGTCCTGGTGTGATGGTCATTCTGTGCTGTTCATGTGAATCTTGCATTTTTGTACACCGTGTTGGTGTAGCCCTGTTGTTCCCAGGAAATTAGAGCCACAAGGTGGGTGAGGTAATAGCTTGTATTGGAGCAACTTTTTGTTGGTGAGAGAGAGAGAGACCCTTTGGAGCTTTCATGGAGTTCTTTCTTCTTCCTGAAGAAGAGTTCTATGAAAGCTCAAAAGCTTGTCTCTCACCAACAGAAGCTGGTCCAATAAAAGATATTATCTCACTCACCTTGATATATAATACCTCCCGCCCCCCGTATTACCTCACCCAGCTTTCCAGGAGTGAGTTTTCATGATGACATGGGAAGTGCTCTGACTGGTCCTGACTTCTCTGTATCAGCCCCTCTAGCTTGCACTGCAGCCCAGTACCTGGGGGCTGGGGGCCTGCAGCACTGAGACTCTGAGATCAGGGACACTCAGACCCAGCTGGGAGGGGAAGGGCACCCCCCTCCTTGGCCTCTCTCTCTTGCTGCCTCCTTTTCCTGAAAGGCCTCATGATGCACAGAGCCAGCATGGCTAGGTGCTGCACTGGAGAGTCTCCCAGTGCAGCCCCCCACCCCCTCACTCCCATGCGAACCCCCAACAGACCCTACCCACCTCTGTCCGATTGTCTCTCTTATGCGGGGGACTGTTCCCCCTCCCTCCCCCCGCTCCTGTGTGCTGCCTGCTTCCAGGGGCCACAGATTGCAGAGCAGCGCCCTCAGGAGAGATGAGAGAGACTGTCCCACCAGGTATGTGGGCAGCCCCCCGGGGCACTGCTTTGCCCCAATATATCCGAATTTGTGTTATCTCGAGGTAGAGGTGTAATTTGATATGTCAGGTGACACCTTTTTTTATGTGTTCGCTTCCCTTAATGTTAAAACCTGGCTACGCCACTGGTCTTCAGCATGTTTTATTAAGGGATTTTTCTTTGGCCTCACAGGCCAAGAAATGGTCGTCCCAACTGTCTGGTTGTTTTGTAAATGTATCTTCGGGAGTTTATCAAAGTACGGACTGAATCCTGCAAGCACCCTGCTCCCGGCACTTCCACCCATGGTGAGCACCCAGTGCTCAGCATTCCCACTCCCTGTGATGAGAACTCTCACAGGATCAGGGCCTTTGTGTCCTTCCAGACTGGAGACCTGGGGCCTCATTCTGCCCTGGCCTGCGCTTTGGGGAGTCACATACCTGGGCCCAGCAGGAGCTGAGCGAACATTGCCATTCTGGCTTGCAGAGATGTGAACGACTGCCAAATGTAGAGCAGTGAAAAACTGGGGCCTCTAGCTTCTCGCTTCCAAGCATTCTTAAAACTACAATACCCGCACGAGGAAATAAGAAAACAGATCAACAGAGCCAGACGTGTACCCAGAAGCCTCCTACTGCAAGACAAACCCAAGAAAGAAACCAACAGGACTCCACTGGCCAACACATACAGTCCCCAGCTAAAACCCCTCCAACGCATCATCAAGGATCTACAACCCATCCTGGACAATGATCCCACACTTTCACAGGCCTTGGGTGGCAGGCCAGTCCTTGCCCACAGACAACCTGCCAACCTGAAACATATTCTCACCAGTAACTGCACACCGCACCATAATAACTCTAGCTCAGGAACCAATCCATGCAACAAACCTCGATGCCAACTCTGCCCACATATCAACACCAGCGACGCCATCACAGGACTTAACCAGATCAGCCACACCATCACCGGTTCATTCACCTGCACGTCCACCAATGTAGTATACGCCATCATATGCCAGCAATGCCCCTCTGCTATGTACATCGGCCAAACTGGACAGTCGCTACGGAAAAGGATAAATGGACACAAATCAGACATTAGGAATGGCAATATACAAAAACCTGTAGGAGAACACTTCAACCTCCCTGGCCACACTATAGCAGACCTTAAGGTGGCCATCCTGCAGCAAAAAAACTTCAGGACCAGACTTCAAAGAGAAACTGCTGAGCTTCAGTTCATCTGCAAATTTGACACCATCAGCTCAGGATTGAACAAAGACTGTGAATGGCTTGCCAACGACAAAACCAGTTTCTCCTCTCTTGGTTTTCACACCTTAACTGCTAGAACAGGGCCTCATCCTCCCTGATTGAACTGACCTCGTTTTCTCTTTAGCTTGCTAGCATATATATACCTGCCCCTGGAAATTTCCACTACATGCATCTGAGGAAGTGGGTATTCACCCACGAAAGCTCATGCTCCAAAACGTCTGTTAGTCTATAAGGTGCCACAGGACTCTTTGCTGCTTTTACAGATCCAGACTAACTCGGCTACCCCTCTGATACTCGCTTCCAAAGGCAGTCCCTCCAAGCCAGGGCTGACAGCCATAAACACAACAAGGCAGAGGTATGCGAACCAGGCGAGAGAAGTGCACCCATAAAACGGAGACACAAGCGCCTCCCCAGTCCAGACAACCCCCTGCCCCTTCCTATCAGAGGAGAGGAGGGAGATTCCTCACATGGTCAGTAAGCCACTTCCTTTGTGGCGGGAAGGAGATGGGACAGAAATTGCTGCTGGAATAGAGGCAGGACAAGTTGGGATCACTGAGGAGTCAGCAAAAGAGTTTAATGGTAATAGTCACATGGCTAAAATATATTCTGGAGCTTTCAAACTTGGGAGCCTGAAGATAGGCCTAAATCCATATGTAGACACCTGGTGGCCAAAATGTCCTGATTTCTCAAGGTGCTTAGCACTGCACCTCACCTTCAGTGGCGTTTGGAGTTCTCAGTTCTTTGCAGTCTCAGGCCATGTTTAATACAAGTGGTCACAAAAGGAGTTAGGAGCTCAATGGCAGACATCCAAGTTTGATGATTTTGGCCACAAAATACAAATGTCTATGTGTTAGCATGAGAAGCTTAAAACCAAAAAGAGGTGACCTGAATATCTGTCAGTGGAAGAAACCATTTGAATAACCAGGATCTCTGAAACATGGTGAAATGACCACAATCAAGGCAATAATGCAGTACCTGCCTTGAACTATGCAGAAGGAGCAGATTAAGTCTCAGAGGCTGGACACCTAAACCTAAAAGATTCCAGAGCATCTAATGGACATGATTTCTGAGTGGAGTGGACCACACAGGTGAGTCCAAATCTTACTCATAAGAATATAACTATCCTGGCTACATTACTGGTTTCCACTTGTGGAAAATGATCTTGAGTGTGCAATGCTAAGGGAGACAATAGAGGCAAGTAACAGAAATAATTAGTGACTGCAGCTTGTGCATGTGGAAAAAGCTAATGTACTCAATGCTTTTCTTGCCTCTGTCTTCACAAACAAGGTCAGCTCCCAGACTGCTGCACTGGGCAGCACAGCATGGGGAGGAGGTGACCAGCCCTCTGTGGAGAAAGAAATGGTTCAGGGCTATTTAGAAAAGCTGGACGAGCACAAGTCCATGGGGCCGGATGTGCTGCATCTGAAGGTGCTAAAGGAGTTGGCGGATGTGATTGCAGAGCCATTGGCCATTATCTTTGAAAACTCATGGTGATCAGGGGAGGTCCTGGATGACTGGAAAAAGGCTAAGGTAGTGCCTATCTTTAAAACAGGGAAGAAGGAGGATCCGGGGAACTACAGGCCAGTCAGTCTCATCTCAGTCCCTGGAAAAATCATGGAGCAGGTCCTCAAGGAATCAATTCTGACACACTTAGAGGAGAGGAAAGTGATCAGGAACAGTCAGCATGGATTCACCAAGAGCAAGTCATGCCTGACTAACCTGATTGCCTTCTATGAGGAGATAACTGGCTCTGTGGATGAGGGTAAAGCAGTGGATGTGTTATTCCTTGACTTTAGCAAAGCTTTTGATATGGTCTCCCACAGTATTCTTATCAGCAAGTTAAAGAAGTATGGTCTGGATGAATGGACTGTAAGGTGGATAGAGAGCTGGCTAAATCGTGGGGCTCAGTGGTTAGTGATCAACAGCTCCATGTCTAGTTGGCAGCCGGTTTCAAGTGGAGTGCCCCAAGGGTCAGTCCTGGGGCAGATTTTGTTCAATATCTTCATTAATGATCTGGGGGATGGCGTGGACTGCACTCTCAGCAAGTTTGCTGATGACACTAAACTGGGAGGAGTGGTAGATAACTGGAGGGTCGGGACTGGATACAGAGGGACCTAGACAAATTAGAGGATTGGGCCAAAAGAAACCTGATGAGGTTCAACAAGGACAAGTGCAGAGTTCTGCCCTTAGGATGGAAGAATCCCATTCACCGCTACAGACTAGGGACCGAGTGGCTAGGCAGCAGTTCTGCAGAAAAGGACTTAAGGGTTACAGTGGACAAGAAGCTGGATATGAGTCAGCAGCGTGCCCTTGTTGCCAAGAAGGCTAAGGGCATTTAGGGCTGTATAAGTAGGGGCATTGCGAGCAGGTCGAGGGACGTGATCATTCTTCTCTCTTCAGCATTGATGAGGCCTCATCTGGAGTACTGTGTCCAGTTTTGTGCCCCACACTACAAGAAGGATGTGGAAAAATTGGAAATTGTCCAGGGAGGGCAACAAAAATGCTTAGGGGTTTGGAGCCAGTGGCGTTGCCAGGTGGAGGGAACAGGGGGACCAATTAAAAAAAAGAGGACGCCACCCGCTGCGGTGCTTTTACTCACCCAGTTGCACTCCGAGTCTTTGGCGGCAGGCCCTTCACTCACTCCGGGTGTCTCCAGAAGCACCGAGGGACCCATCACCGAAATGCCATCGAAGACCAGCGGAGCGAGTGAAGGTCCCGCTGCCGAAGTGCTGCAGGAGACTTGAGGTGGCTGGTGAGTAAAATAAAAGCACCACAGCAGGTGGTGCCTTTTTTTTTTTAATATCGCTCCCGCGGGTAAGTATAGAGGTACCAAGACATTGACAAGGCACCTTGTGCTCAGTGAGGGAGCAGCCACTTTCCCCCATAGCTACACTACTGTCTGGAGCACATAACTTATGAGGAGAGGCTGAGGGAACTGGGATTATTCAGTCTGCAGAAGAGAATAATGAGGGGGGATTTGATAGCTGCTTTCACCTACCTGAAAAGGGGTTCCAAAGAGGATGGAGCTCGGCTCTTCTCAGTGGTACCTGATGACAGAACAAGGAGTAATGGTCTCAAGTTGCAGTGGAGGCGGTTTAGGTTGGATATTAAGGAAAAAAATCACTAGGAGGGTGGTGAAGCCCTGGAATGGGTTACCTAGGGAGGTGGTAGAATCTCCTTCCTTAGAGGTATTTAAGGCCTGGCTTGACAAAGCCCTCGCTGGGATGATTTAGTTGGGAATTGGTCCTGCTTTGAGCAGGGGGTTGGACTAGATACCTCCTGAGGTTCCTTCCAATCCCAATATTCTATGATTCTATGAACAGTGCAGAAGAACTGAATTATTCCATGCCCAGTGAGGGTAAGACAAAACATAATGGGCTTAATCTGCAACAAGGGAGATTTAAATAGATATTAAGAAAAACTTTTTAACTGTAAGGATTGCTAAGCTCTGGAACAGGCTTCCAAAGGAGGTTGTGGAATCCTGATCACTGGAGGTTTAATAACAGGTTGAAAAGACACCTGTTAGGGACGGTCTAGGTTTATTTGGCCCTGCTTCAGTGCAGGGGGCTGGACCTGAGGACCACGTAAGGTCCCTTCCAGACCTACGTTGCTATGATTCTACTTTTTTGCATTAGTGTTCACCATAGAGAATATTGTATAGATGCCCACTCCAGACCAATGGTCTTCAGCTAAAAAAGAGATCAAATGAGAAATTAAGTGGCAGCAACTCACATGAATTATCTGATACACACTCTAGAAGGCACTGAAGAATGCAGTGTCTGTGCTGGTAGTAAATATATGCACTCTCATTCAAATCAACCAGAGGTTTGGTTTGTAGCACATGCTGTCCTTAGGCATTCAGACCAGTCAGCATTTCATCAGTACATCATAAACGGATCAGAACAATACAGAATTATAAAACAACTAGCAGAAAATAAGTTGATAAATGTACAACAGCATAGTTCTTGCAAGGAACATTGTGCTTCTCCCATTAACAAGGATTATTGGAGCACATTAGCAAAATACTATTATTATTTGTCTGCAGAAGCACCTAGAAGCCACAGGCATGGACTAGGATTCCATTGTGCCAGGTGCTGTACAAACACTGAACAAAAAGACAGTCTGTGTCTCAAATTGCTCACGGTCTAAGTAGCTAAGGGAAAATCCATAGATATCATTTATGTGGATTTTCAAAAAGCCTTTGACAAAGTACTGCTGTGACCCTAAGAGCTTGTATGCCAACTGGCAAACAACATGCAATTAAAGAAGTATGGATTGGATATGCAGCTCAAAGTATAAGGTGGATAGAAAGCTGGCTAGATTGTTGGGCTCAACGGGTAGTGATCAATGGCTCAATGTCTAGTTGGCAGCCGATATCAAGAGGAGTACTCCAGGGGTCGGTCCTGGGGCTGGTTTTGTTCAACATCTTTATTAATGATCTTAATGATGGGATTAATTGCATCCTCAGCAAGATGGCAGATGACACTAAGCTGGGGGGAGAGGCAGAGATGCTGGAGGGTAGGGATAGGATCCAGAGTGACCTAGACAAATTGGAGGATTGGGCCAAAAGAAATCTGATGAGGTTCAACAAAGACAAATGCAGAGTCCTGAATTTAGGAAGGCAGAATCCCACGCACTGCTACAGATTAGAGACCGACTGGCTAAGCAGCAGTTCTACAGAAAGGGACCTGGGGAACAGAGTGGATGTGAAGCTGGATATGAGTCAGCAGCGTGCCCTTGTTGCCAAGAAGGCCAACTGTATATTGGGCTGTATTAGTAGGAGCATTGTGAGCAGATTGAGGAAAGTGATGATTCCCCTCTATTCGGCACTGGTGAGGCCACACCTGGAGTATTGCATCCAGTTTTGGTCCCCCTCACTACAGAAGGGATGTGTACAAATTGGAGAGAGTCCAGGAAGGGCAACAAAAATGATTAGGGGGCTGGGGCACATGACTTACGAGGGGAGGCTGAGTGAATTGGGATTATTTAGTCCGCAGAAGAGAAGAGTGAGGTGGAATTTGATATCAGCCTTCAACTACCTGAAGTGGGGGGTTCCAAAGAGGATGGATCTAGACTGTTCTCAGTGGTGGCAGATGACAGAACAAGGAGCAATGGTCTCAAGTTGCAGTGGGGGAGGTCTAGGTTGGTTATTAGGAAACACTATTTCACTAGGAGGGTGGTGAAGCAGTGGAATGGGTTACCTACGGAGGTGGTGGAATGATTTAGTTGGTGTTGGTTCTGCTTTGAGCAGTGGATTAGACTAGATGACCTCCTGAGGTATCTTCAGCCGTAATATTCTATGATTATATTCTATGCTGTTGACAGAATATTTAGCCATACAGTGTCCTCCTGTAAGGTATCATATAAAAACTAGTGACATGCTCACCATGAATATGATTGAGTTATGTACGTAGGAGTTGTATGTAAAGAGGTGTGTGTGTGTGCTGGAAATATGTTCTTAAAATATGTTTTGGAGTGAAGCCTGCCTTAGACAAACGAATGTGGATTTACCTGTCTAGGTCAAGCTTTGTAAACCATAGGCAATGAAAGTACATTTATATATAAGGTAAAGCAGCCACCAAGGTAACAATCGGTAGAGGAAATAGTTTGGCCTGCACACTGGGCAATACATGGGAGTCTGAACCCCTGGGAGGTCTTCCTGTCTCTTGGGGCAAAGATAGAGACTTTGGTAAATATAAGGAGAGCAAAAAGACCTAGATAGCCATCACTTAGGAGGCAAAGGGGACAGCATCCTCTGATTCTGTGAATGCTGGAGATCCTGGTAGCTTGATGGGAAACTGTATTAGGCAAAGACATAGCTTGCTAAAATTAAGCTTTGGGCACCAAAATTATGTTAGTTTTGTTTTGTTTGTAACCCTTTTCAATCTCTTTTATTCTTCTTGGTATCACTTAAATTTCTGTTCTTTATTTAAAAAAACAACCTTATTCTTGTTTTGTTACAAACCCATCTCAGTGCTGTGTATTAGCAGAGGAGGATGAGTCCTCAGCCAGCCGAACAGGCTGCCATGTGCTCAGTCTCTCTGGAGGCAGTGAACTTAATAACTTCTGTGAATGTCCAGTGAGAGGGACTGGACACTGCAGGAGACTTCTCGGAGGAACTCGAGAACTGAGGTTCACTGAATGTTCCCTGCAAGGCAAGGTTCAGAATGGCAGAGTCTCATGGAGTTTTCTGGTGAGGCCCATGGATGGGTGTGGCAGGGACCTGTGTCACAGGCTAATCTCCAGCAAAGCTTGCTTGCTGAGGCAGAGAGGTAACAGAGGCTTATAGTTCTGGATGCCCAGAGGAGAGCTTCACAACCTCACATGAGATTATTAAGAAAGTATTTGTAGTGTCAGGGTCATGGCTCACAAACTGGCTAAGAAATAAAAAACAGGAATAAAAGGTCAGGGTTCATCATGACAAAGGTGCCACAAGGTTCCATGACAGGACACGTGTATCTTAATATATTTGTAACTTTTCTTCCAGGTAGTGCCGGCAGCAACAAGAGCTGGGTTGAATGTCTCGGGGGAGTTCTTAATATTACAAAACTGAACCGGCTCCAGGCCCCATCTGGAAAACTGGGAAAACTAAGCACCACCCTGGGGCATCTCTAAGAGGCAATATTTCCCCACTCACAAGCCCTGGGTCTGTGTACAACAAAACAAAGCTTTTATTACAAGGGAGAAGTCTGACTTCCTTTAAACAGGGCATGCTCAATACAGCTCAGGTGCCCTTTGGTTGTACAGTAAGGATAACATTTCATCACTCAATGCCCAAGACTAAAGTGTGTTCATCCAAAACAGCCAAAACTGGTCACTTATCTGCTGAGCACATGTGCTAGGCCAAGTAGGTGTGTCTATGCAAATATAGTCTTCTCCCAAGGTCTTTTTTCCCCAGTTCATCACTAGACGGCAAGGCAGAGCTCTCTCAGAGCCTGGCGTATATGTTTATTGATGACCTAGAAGAGGGAGATGTAAGGGGCAAAATGTGCAGATGACTCAAAATTGTTTAGGTTATTCAAGACCAGAGAGGTTATTCAGAGAGGTAACTAAGTGAGGGAGATGGGCAGCACCATGGCAGATGCAGTTCTTTGTTGCTAAATGGAAGATAATCTACATTGAAGAGGATAAATGGAACTACCGTTGCACTGATCTTCACAGCTTAAGATGTGAGGGAGATTCCCAAACCTGAGCCATTCTTTTTAGATGACAAATCTGAGAAATTGTCCCAGATTGAGGAGTCATTAAAGGAAGTTTTGGAACAAATTGAAAAATTTAACAGTAATAAGTCACCAGGACCAGATGGTATTCACCCAAGAGTTCTGAAGGCACTCAAATGTGAAATTGCAGAAATAATAACTGCAGCCTGTAACCTATAATTTAAATCAGCTTCTGTACCAAATGACTGGAGAATAGCTACTGTGATGCCAATTTTTAAAAAGGGCTCCAGAGGTGAAACCATGCCTCGCTAATCTACTAGAATTCTTTGAGGGGGTCAGTAAGCATGTGGACAAGGGGAATCCAGTGGATATAGTGTACTTAGATTTTCAGAAAGCCTTTAACAAGGTCCCTGACCAAAGGCTCTTAAGCAAAGTCATCAGTCATGGGGTAAGAGGGAAGATCCTCTCATGGATCAATAATTGGTTAAAAAGATAGGAAACAAAGAGTAACAATAAATGATCAGTTTTCAGAATGGAGAGAGGTAAATAGTTGTGTCCCCCAGGAGTCTGTACTGGGACCAGCACTATTCAACATATTCACAAATGCTCTGGAAAAAAGGGGTAAACAGTGAGGTGGCAAAATTTGCAGATTTTACACAACTACTCAAGATAGTTAAGTCCAGAGCAGACTGCAAAGAGCTACAAAGGGATCTCACAAAACTGGGAGACTGGCCAACAAACTAGCAGATTAAATTCAACATTAATATATGCAAAGTCACGCACATTGGAAAACGTAATCCCAATTATATATATAAAATGATGGGATCTAAATTAGCTGTTACCATTCAAGAGAGAGATCTTGGAGTCATTGTGGATAATTCTCTGAAAACATCCTCTCAATGGGCAGCGGCAGTCACAAAAGTGAACAGAATGTTGGGGATCATTAAGAAAGTGATAGATAATGTGTGCCCAGTTTTGGAACCCAGGCACTTGGGAAAAAAACTTTGACTCAGTTTCTTCATGTGTAAAATAGCGATAATATTCCCCAGTTTCACAGAGGAGCCATGAAGCTTAATTCCTTAATATTTGTAAATTACCTTTAGCTTGCTGGAGGGAGAGTGCTATCAACACATACTGTGTTGTTATAGAATCATAGAATATCAGGGTTGGAAGGGACCTCAGGAGATATCTAGTCCAACCCTCTGCCCAAAGCAGGACCAATTCCCAACTAAATCATCCCAGCCAGGGCTTTGTCAAACCTGATCTTAAAAACAAACCTCTAAGAAAGGAGATTCCACCACTTCCCTAGGTAACCCATTCCAGTGCTTCACCACCCTCCTAGTGAAAAAGTTTTTCCTAATATCCAACCTAAACCTCCCCCACTGCAACTTCAGACCATTATTCCTTGTTCTGTTATGACCTATACTAGTAGCACTATCTGAGTATATGATGTACTTGAAAATACTGTTAGTGTTATAATGGCATCAGCCAGGGTAGCTGTGAAGAATTTGTTTCTGTGTCTCTGCCTTTAATTTAATAGAGATTTTAAAAAATCCCCAGAGTGTGTTGCAGCTGCTCCCGCATTAACAGCCTTGAAATAGAATGTGTTACATAGCAAAATGCAGCTGTACAGGAAAAAATTGAATTGATTAATCCATCAAGATGATTATTCATATTTTAAATTCATATTGTTTAAACTCAATTATGTTTGCTTCCCAGCCATTTTTTAGTTATGTTCTTCCTAAAGTGGTGACAATTTTCAAGATCTGCATTAAAAATGAACACCGTCCAAGCAGCTTGGAAAACAGACGACTAAAGGGGAATATGATAGAAGTCTATAAAATCATGACTGGTGTGGAGAAAGTAAATAAGGAAGTTGTTATTTATTCCTTCAGATAACACAAGAACTAGGGATCACCAAGTGAAATTAATAGGCAGCCCGTTTAAACAAACAAAAGGAAATATTTCTTCACACAACTCACTGTCAACCTGTGGAACTCTTTGCCGGAGGATATTGTGAAGGCCAAGACTATAACGTGGTTCAAAAAATAACTAGATAAGTTCATGGAGGATAGGTCCATCAAGGGCAAGGCATGGTGTCTCTAGCCTCTGTCTGCCATAAGCTGCGAGTGGGTGACAGGGGATGAATCACAATGGTTTCCTGTTCTGTTCATTCCGTCTGGGGCACCTGGCATTGGCCACTGTCAGAAGACAGGATACTGGGCTAGATGGACCATTGATCTGACCCAGTATGGCCGTTCTTATGTTCTTACCCACATCCTTTCTGGGATGTAAATGACCTGCAATCCCTCAGGAAGAGATGGGGTCTCTGCAGAGCACTAATGTGGGTATAAATACCAGTGTAGCTGCAATAGCATGGGCAGAAACATCGCAGCTTAGCCACATCAAGTATAAACCTGCTGAATCCCTTGGGTACTTGCTTGGCACGGTTAGCCCATGTCATCATCACCAGTCTGAGGATGTGTAAGTGAACTGGGAATTGCCCCCCGACCTTGTCCTGTAAACATTGCCAGAGAGCACAACTGATTAGAGACAAAGCCTCTAGTATGAGGAGAGATAGAGACTGTTTCATTGAGGGAGAAGATGAAGAGGGGACATGCTAAAGGATGTATGTGTGGAAGATCTAGAGAACGCAAACTCCTGCTTATCCTGTGTCATAACATGAGAGCAAGACATTCAATGAAACGGAAAGGCAGAAAATTTGATTGTGAAACAAGGATATTCTTTTACACACAGTGTATTGCACCCTGTGAAACTCACTGCCACAAGATATCACAGAAACCAAGAGCTGATGAGGATTCAAACAGGGATTAGACATTTCTATGGAAAGCTAAAATTTTCAGCAGTTATGGTAGGCGTGGCAAAATTGTGTTTAAAAGGACTCTAAACCCTCCTGTAAGAGAAACAGAGAACAAAACCAGCCAAGAAGGCCTCCTATCCACAGAGTTGATTCCCAATTGACACACAAACTGTGTCCAGGCACATACACCACTAGCAACCCCCTGCAGCCCCTACCACATCCGTCCCTCATCCTCCTCCCCTAACACACTGTGATCAGTGCAGAGATGAAAGGAGAGGAGACAGGAGGGCTCTAGCTGATCAGCCTCCTCAGAGACCCTGTCTTGGGTCCAGGAAAAATAAAGGGATACTCAGAGGTGTGTGCGAGGGTGTGGGGGGGAATTAAGAAGAGCAACAGCCAGATAGACAAATAAACAGGCTGCCAGGGTGACTTGTTCCCATTGTCAGGAAACAGTGGCCTGGATCTCCTCATCCCTGCTGAGATCTCCTGCTCTTGGCTGCGCTCCAGGAAGTGGAGGAAGCTGGCACACTCCTAAAACCCTTCCTTTAGCATCCGCTTTGCAATAAAACCAGAGGACCAAAACCCAAGCTTGCAGAGGAATGGGCTGGTCCACGATTAGCTGGTTGACTCCCACTGTCTGCGCTGGGAGAAAACAACACTGGCCCTGTCCGGGTGGCAGATGCAGACCCAGGAGAGGGAGAAGAATCTCCACCTTCGGAAGGAATCTTCCTGCTCCTCCATCTCTCTCGGATTGGTTCCCAGCTCTGGGTCCACCCCCCACCCATGGCACTCTAGCCTCACTACCTTCTCTGCTCCCCTCCCTGCAGCTCTGCACGCTTTCGCTCTGGGGAGGGAAGGCAGCAAGAGGCAGAGGGCCTGGACCTGGCCAGGGTTTCATTAGCCCTTGGTGAGATTTTCTAAAGACTGAGCAGCCTGACTTAGGCACTGGAGAGCCACAGTCCGTTGAAAGTCAGTGGCACTGGGGCCCTTTTAAAATCGATACCCTTATGCTCCTAAAAGATACTATGGACAAACTATGGCAAAGAGAAACCAGATCCCATTCAGAGCCCGCAGAGAAGCAAGCTCCTCCTGCTGCTTTCCCTCTTCCCTCCCCTCAGCAGGAGAGCAGGGCTTTGGGGTGCCAGAGCCAGCCTTACTGTCTGCCTCTCCTAGGGGAGGCCCCATGCTTTGTGGCTATGGAAGCACCTGACTCTCTCGCCTCTGTCTTTGCTGCTCGTTTCACTCTGGCCCCAGCACAACCACTCCCATCATCTACCTCACTCCCAAGGACCTCAGAACAGACCAGGGTACCAGGAGACCCTGTTGACTCTCCCACCACTCTTCCCTACCTTGCTGTAGAGTGGGAGGAGACAGGAAATGGGGTCCCTCATGTCCCTATGACAAGATGGACAGCATGGGAGTCCCAGCCACCCCAGCTACCTTCTGGCGCTACTCATGTGTGCAAGCATTTGCAGGAGTGGGTGTTGACCAGCAGTTTAGCCTTTTCCTGTTTTGCAATGCTTCTGGTGGCACATGATTCCTGTTAGAACTAGCCATATGCTGGCACATTTCTTTCCATCACATTTAAATGAAGTTCTTGTAAAAAGTGAGTTCTTAATTTTCTTAAATTCCAGCCTAGTTTCTCTTTTCTTATTTGGATGATTTAAGCCTCTGACACTTAAGGGAAGTCACTGAAATGTCGGGTTCTTTACTAATCCCCATCATCTTCTGTTTAGTTGCCAGAACCCCTACATGTCAAACTTAAAGCTATCGTCATTGCTTCTTCTGTTACAGCTACTCCATTTAACCCCACACACACACTGCCAAACCCCCCAGCAAGGGTCCATTGCTCCTCTGCAGGGCAGGAAAGGTTTTATCTATCATCCATGCAAAACGCAGCCACCAAGCTCTTAATCCACAGATCCTCGATTCCCAAATTGTGCCATCTTTGTCTAGTACCAACAAATAGTTCTAGGAACTGTCCCAGATGCCTCCAGTGCTTTTCAAAACAATCCAAACCCTGATATTCACCGTAGAACCACAGTAATTGATTAATAAATCCCTTCTTAAATGTGTGAAAGGCAAACTGATCAACTGAAAAAATGAACATCAAACACCTTTATCTATAAGTTCTACAACCATTACTTTAAGATGTCACTGATGGGGATATCTAGAGGTCTCAGAGAAGTCTGAAGTCCACATTTTCAGCTAATTGTGTGTTACCCTACCTTCACTGACTTAGATAGACATCCAAGGTTGGCATGTTCATGTCTGAGGGTGTTTAGGTTTATGCCACTAGTGACAAGCTGGTCAATTGTCCCAGTAGCTGAAATGGCCAAGAGTTTCTCTGCCACCGAGGCAAAAATGACCAATGAAAGTTTGCAAAAGGGACATTCTGGTCAGCTTTGTGTTGGTAGCAAATGTAAAATCCATGCATGGAATTTTCAGACATTAGCCGAAATAGCTAGTGCCATCCTCCTAGCCAAGCAGTTGTAAAGCCTGAACATTGACGTCTGTGCTTTCCTAGAAGGCCACTGGCCAGCAGCGGTGGAAGGAGCATTGTAGAATTCACATGTTCATCCTCAGGCTGCTCTGGCCAGTGGTTTCAGCAAGAGTTGGCCACTGTAATTCCATCCAGTGCCCAACAGGCATTGCAGGGTTGGCAGGTGATTATTGAGCGACTTATCGGTGTCCAGTTCTGCACCATCTGTGGTCATCTTACCATCCTTGCAGTGTATGGGCCCACCAACATCGACACCACTCATGAGACTGCAAATCATTTTTACCAGCAACCGCAGGCAATCTTAACTCAGCGAGTGTAATGCCTAGGGAGCAAAGGATAATGACACTTGGGCAAGCGTACTTAAGAAGTGTGGTATCGGGCAGAACAGGAATTGACAGTGACTACAGGCATTTATGGCTGCCAATGACCTGGTGTTCACTGACTTGCTCTTCCGTCATGCAAGGATTCACAAGCAGAGCTGGTACAACCCAGATGGTTGTGCTAGGACAGTTATTGTCCATGTCCTCCTTAACAGTCATTGGCAGTCAATGGCCACAGATGTACGAGTTTGCAGAGGTGCTGAACTTGACATTGAGCATCAGCTTCTGTGGACAAAAGTGCACCTCTGACTTCAAAAGCAGCCTTTTAATTGCCCAACATTCATCCAGTTCAACCAAAAGCTCGTTTTACAGCCAAGCCGCCAGGCAGCTTCCCGTTCTGAATGGCTTAGGGTCATTGAAGCATCAGAGACTGAAGTCTCACTCCTTCTGTCCTCTGATGAGGAATGACCTTGTTCCAAGTCGTCATTGCTGACCACTGCCAGCTCAGTGCTGGGGTCTTGGCCCTTCAGCGGTATCCACAGATTAGTGGGAAGTCACTCACAGCAGATGGAGCTAAGGAAAAACCAAGTCTACAATATGAATCTTCAAAAATACACTTGTTGAGAGCAAAATCAAAAGCTGAATGCATTTGACTTCCAAACGTCGTCAAGTCATTTTGTAAAAATGCTGAGGCATTCTGGTGGTTAACTCAAGTCTAGAAGAGCCTGCCACCTGGCATGGTCTCCACACCCTCTATTCCACTTTGCAGTGTTTGCAGCATCCCATAAAGGCTTGGGATGGCAGCATCCGCCAGAGCTTGCAGGATCAGTTGCACCAAAGAGAAGATCATTTCAAGACACTTCTGAATTGTCTGTCGCCTGCAATCTCTCTCCCATGTGAAGAGGGGCAGGAAATTCCAGCAGAGGCACCTTCCTTCAGCCAAGAAGAGATCCATATCACAGCCCACAAGTCTGGGAAGGAACCAGGGGTTTGTCAGAGTATTGTACTGCGGCTGCATAGGCTCCTCCAGACCACCAGGCACACTAATACCATCTCCAATGACTGGGAAAGGGAGTTGTTCTGCCTCTGTTTGAAAAGGGTGATAAGGCTGAATATAGCGACTCCAGAGGTATCAAACTATTGCTGCTCCCAGGAGAAGTCTTCACTTCCATGTTCATGTCTCAAATAATCGATGCACTTTGTGGCAAAGGCCGGGATACTCGGTACAGCTCTATGTTTCTCTGTTGACCATATCTTCACCTTGCGACAGCTTTTTGTGAAGATGGCTGAATTTAATGACCTGTGCAGAGAACTTTTTGTAGACTTCTGCCAGGCCCTTGATTCAATGCGTCGGGCAAGTTTCTAGGATCGGATGAGGCATCTTGGCATGCCTGGGAAGATCTATAGTGTCATTGATAGAGCTCTGTAATGGGATGGAAAGCTGGATTTGAGCCAATGGCAGATACACGGCTTGGCTTCCTAGTTCCACAGCAGTTTGGCAAGGCCATGTCCTGTCACCATCCTTGTTCAGTACTGGCACTGATGGACTGATGGAGAAGCTTGCGGAGGCAGCTCTTGGTGGCATTAAGCTGAACACCATGCTGCTCTGAGATCTTGACTATGCTGATGATGTTGTCTTGTTGGCTCACTTCGGTAACTCACTGCAGCTGATGGCCAATCTGGGTGGAAAAGAAGCAGTGCACATTGGTTTGGTTGTTAATTCAGATAAACCAAAGCCCCCAGCCATTACCATCAAACAGCCTCCTGCTCTAGACCACAATCAGCTCAGTATTAACCTGTCTGGGGAGGACATCAAGTGGGTGTCAAATATTTAGGCAGCATCATAGGCTGCTCTGGAGAATGCTCAAAAGATGTGGATGTGCATATAGCAGCAGCCGCCACCGCATTTTGGACCCTATAGCAGCCTCTGTGGGGACATCATGAGATCAAGCTTGCTACAGAGCTGCAGTTCTATAGAACCCCAGTTATATAAATGCTGTTGTATGGAAGTGAAACACTGGCACTGAGAAAGGCTGATGTTTTAGATAACAAGTGGCAGGAAAAGATCGGAAACAAGGATATTTGAAGGTGATCCCAGCAAACACCTCTATCAGCACTGGTTCAGTTTTGGTAGCTTTCTTGGGAGTGAGAAATTGGGGGAAAGATATAGCTTACTGGTTTGAGCATTGGCTTGCTAAACCCAGGGTTGTGAGTTCAATCCTTGAAGGGACCACTTAGGGATCTGGGCAAAAATCAGCACTCAGTCCTGCTAGTGAAGGCAGGGGGTTGGACTCAATGACCTCTCAGGGTCCCTTCCAGTTCTTGAGATAGGTATGTCCCCATTTATTATAATGGAAGACCAAGTATTTCCAAAGAACATGTATCAAGGAATGCTGCTATATGGCCAGCACTCACATAGGTGCCAAAACCTTTGGTGGCATGACCAGATTATTCAGTTTATGTCTATCACTGGCATACGTTCAGCCCATATTAAACATCTTTCCAACCCTGAGCTGGATGGCACTGAATTCACAAGAAGGCTATGGCCTTTTAGGATTTTCCATCACAATGAAGATAGACTTCATTACCACTATAAGAGTTTATACCAGCAGAGGGTCTTCTTAGGCATTAGAGTTAGTTATACCAAATCTCAAACCAACAGCATCCGGAATACATGAAGATATTCCAGAATCATTAGATGAAAACTATAGATTTCACTGGATAAAACACTCAGGTACCCCAAGTTCTTGGCTAACTACCGTCTAGAAAAATCATATGATGCAGATTGTGTCTCTGTTGAAAAACCTCGATAAAATTTAATAAAATGGGCCAATTTGATAATCATAGAATATCAGGGTTGGACGGGACCTCAGGACGTCATCTAGTCCAATCCCCTACTCAAAGCAGGACCAATCCCCAGACAGATTTTTGCCCCCAATCCCTAAATGATTGGATTGGATTGAATTCTCAACCCTGGGTTTAGCAGGCCAATGCTGAAACCACTGAGCTATCCTTCCCCACAAAAAAGTAGCTGCTCAGCAATATATCTTCAGGGCCCCCCACAGCACTCAGTGATTTCAGCTCTCAGCAAGTTTAGCTCTTTAGTGATTTCAGCTTGCAGTAGGGTAGCCTCAGTGCTAGTGCACCATTGGCCCAAAGTGAATTCAGCTCAGCAGCCTGTAACTAGACTCCTAATGGAATTAAAATTAGCACTGATATTCCACAGTAGAGAGAGGAGAAGGTGCAATTGGTATTTTAGGCCCTCAAAAGGGGTCCATGCCATCAGGTATAAATACCTGTCTCTGGCCTCTCTAATACCATGGAGTGGTAGAATCTTAACTGCAGAAATGAATCAGAGGGGTAGCTGTCTTAGTCTGGATCTGTAAAAGCAGCAAAGAATCCTGTGGCACCTTATAGACTAACAGATATTTTGGAGCATGAGCTTTCTTGGGTGAATACCCACTTCATCAGATGCATGTAGTGGAAATTTCCAGGGGCAGGTATATATATATGCAGGCAAGCTAGAGATAATGAGGTAGTTCAATCAGGGAGGATGAGGCCCTGTTCTAGCAGTTGAGGTGTGAAAGCCAAGGGAGGAGAAACTGGTTTTGTAATTGGCAAGCCATTCACAGTCTTTGTTTAATCCTGAGCTGATGGTGTCAAATTTGCAGATGAACTGAAGCTCAGCAGTTTCTCTTTGAAGTCTGGTCCTGAAGTTTTTTTGCTGCAGGATGGCCACCTTAAGGCCTGCTATAGCGTGGCCAGGGAGGTTGAAGTGTTCTCCTACAGGTTTTTGTATACTGCCATTCCTAATATCTGATTTGTGTCCATTTATCCTTTTCCGTAGAGACTGTCCAGTTTGGCCGATGTACATAGCAGAGGGGCATTGCTGGCATATGATAGCGTATATTACATTGGTGGAGGTGCAGGTGAATGAACCGGAGATGGTGTGGCTGATCTGGTTAGGTCCTGTGATGGTGTTGCTGGTGTAGATATGTGGGCAGAGTTGGCATTGAGGTTTGTTGCATGGATTGGTTCCTGAGCTAGAGTTATTATGGTGCAGTGTGCAGTTGCTGGTGAGAATATGTTTCAGGTTGGCAGGTTGCCTGTGAGCAAGGACTGGCCTGCCACCCAAGGCCTGTGAAAGTGTGGGATCTTTGTCCAGGATGGGTTGTAGATCCCTGATGATGCGTTGGAGAGGTTTTAGCTGGGGACTGTATGTGATGGCCATTGGAGTCCTGTTGGTTTCTTTCTTGGGT
This sequence comes from Gopherus flavomarginatus, assembly GCF_025201925.1. Classification (NCBI taxonomy): domain Eukaryota; kingdom Metazoa; phylum Chordata; order Testudines; family Testudinidae; genus Gopherus; species Gopherus flavomarginatus. The sequence continues at coordinate 9,212,718 of NC_066626.1, read as the reverse complement.
TTGTCTTGCAGTAGAAGGCTTCTGGGTACACGTCTGGCTCTGTTGATCTGTTTCCTTATTTCCTCGTGCGGGTATTGTAGTTTTGAGAATGCTTGGTGGAGATTTTGTAGGTGTTGGTCTCTGTCTGAGGAGTTAGAGCAGATGCTGTTGTATCTCAGTGCTTGGCTGTAGACAATGGATCGTGTGATGTGCCCGGGATGGAAGCTGGAGGCATGAAGGTAGGCATAGCAGTTGGTAGGTTTTTGGTATAGGGTGGTGGTAATGTGACCATCACTTATTTGCACTGTGGTGTCTAGGAATTGGACCTCCTGTGTAGATTGGTCCAGGTTGAGGTTGATGGTGGGGTGGAAGCTGTTGAAATCGTGGTGGAATTTTTCCAGAGACTCTTTCCCATGGGTCCAGATGATGAAGATGTCATCAATGTAGCGTAGGTAGAGAAGGGGCGTGAGTGGACGAGAGCCGAGGAAGCGTTGTTCCAGGTCGGCCATAAAAATATTGGCATATTGTGGGGCCATACAGGTGCCCATAGCGGTGCCACTGATCTGGAGATATATATTGTCATCAAATTTGAAATAGTTGTGTGTGAGGATAAAGGCACAGATCTCAGCAGCCAGTTGTGCTGTGGCATCATCAGGGATACTGTTTCTGACAGCTTGTATTCCATCTGTGTGTGGGATGTTCATGTAGAGAGCCTCTACATCCATGGTGGCTAGGATGGTGTAGGATTGCTACAATATTTTTATGGCTGACCTGGAACAATGTCCACATATCTACATCAGCGACACCATCACAGGACCTAACCAGATCAGCCACACCATCACCGGTTCATTCACCTGCACCTCCACCAATGTAATATACGCTATCATATGCCAGCAATGCCCCTCTGCTATGTACATCGGCCAAACTGGACAGTCGCTACGGAAAAGGATAAATGGACACAAATCAGATATTAGGAATGGCAATATACAAAAACCTGTAGGAGAACACTTCAACCTCCCTGGCCACGCTATAGCAGACCTTAAGGTGGCCATCTTGCAGCAAAAAAACTTCAGGACCAGACTTCAAAGAGAAACTGCTGAGCTTCAGTTCATCTGCAAATTTGACACCATCAGCTCAGGATTAAACAAAGACTGTGAATGGCTTGCCAGTTACAAAGCCAGTTTCTCCTCCCTTGGCTTTCATACCTCAACTGCTAGAACAGGGCCTCATCCTCCCTGATTGAACTACCTCATTATCTCTAGCTTGCCTGCATATATATATACCTGCCCCTGGAAATTTCCACTACATGCATCTGACGAAGTGGGTATTCACCCATGAAAGCTCATGCTCCAAAACATCTGTTAGTCTATAAGGTGCCACAGGATTCTTAACTGTAGAAATGACCCTTTTCCCTGGGGTTACATTCCTCACAGTTAGAGTGTAAGGTCAGAAGAGACGTTCTCATATTACAGGTGAGGGAATGTCACCTGATAGCAGTTAGGTCACACACTTCCAGTAGAAATCCCAACTAAGGAGAAGTGGTCTTGTGCAGAGAGTGTTTGCCATTTCAAAAGACTGTATTGGCTTGAATTCTCCATGTCTAAAATGGGGGATCCTACTGCAACCAGTTATCTTGCTCAACATGGAAGAAACTTTAGAAGTGCAGCCATTGTATTACAACAGTTACAATCCTCCATCCGACATTTGATTTAGAGCAATATTATTGCTGGGTCTAATTTTAAAAAATGTAAAAGGACCTGGGGATTACAGCGGACGAGAAGCTGGATATGAGTCAGCAGTGTGCTCTCATTGCCAAGAAGGCCAACGGCATAGTGGGCTGTATTAGTAGGAGCATTGCAGGGAGATCAAGGGAAGTGATTATTCCCCTCTGCTCGGCACTGGTGAGGCCACACCTGGAGTATTGCATCCAGTTTTGGTCCCCCCACTACAGAAAGGATGTGGACAAATTGGAGAGAGTCCAGTGGAGGGCAACAAAAATGATTAGGGGGAAGGGCCACATGACTTATGAGGAGAGGCTGAGGGAACTGGGGTTATTTGGTATGCAGAAGGGAAGAGTAAGGGGGGATTTGATAGCTGCTTTCAACTACCTGAAAGGGGGTTCCAAAGAGGATGGATCTAGACTGTTCTCAGTGGTGGCAGATGACAGAACAAGGAGCAATGGTCTCAAGTTGCAGTGGGGGAGGTCTAGGTTGGATATTAGGAAACACTATTTCACTAGGAGGGTGGTGAAGCACTGGAATGGGTTCCCTAGGGAAGTGGCGGAATCTCCATCTGTAGAGGTTTTTAAGGCCCAGCTCGACAAAGCCCTGGCTGGGTGATTTAGTTGATGTTGGTCCTGCTTTGAGCAGGGGATTGGACTAGATGACTTCCTGAGGTCTCTTCCAACCCTAATCTTCTATAATTCTATTAACACTAACTTACCTCGAGGAGACACAGATCCCATTTTCAAAGCACAGGGAAAAGTGAATTTGAAAGAGTGGGCCAGTTAAAAAAAGGAGAAAGTGTGATGGACCCAGAGACATTAATATTATTGACAGCTCCCTTCACAGGACCAATATTTAATTCTGCAAAACAAAAACATTCTCATTCAGCATCCCAAGAATGTGTCAGGCTTCCACAGTCACCTAGAGAGACTAAGAAGGTGATTGTGAGTGCTCAGGACTCCGCCATTTTAAAAGAGCAGAGTGAACTAATTAGATTTGATGTGGGAAGCACAAAGAAATGGGGAAAGCTTCACGATGGGCCTTCAGCTAGCACATGTGCATAAATACCTTGCTGACTCAGGTTCTTAATAAAGCCGCTAGCTAACCCTTTCCACACCTCTCTCAGAGTGGGCTAGCACATGTCTACCAGAACTAACACAAGACACTGCTCAGTAAGGCCAATTAACCAGGGCAGACTGGGGGTTCTAGGTCAAGCTACGCTGAAGACATTAAGAGTCAAAAAGCAAAGATTAATGGGGAAAAAATCCTAAAGGTTCAAAGCACTATCACTTCACCCCCACTTTGAGTGGCACCAGCTTCCCCGAAAACCACCCCCCTTTTGGGATGAGATGCTGCACATGGCTTTCGGAAAGATCCTTTTCTCTGGGGAGAAGATTGACAGTGGGGCTTGTACTGGGAAGCTAGCTTCACCCTGCTGAGGATGTGGCTACCAGCAATCGGTGATGCAGCCCTGCCCCAGCCTCCATGGCTGGAAAGGCTTCCTTGGCAGCCAGACTGGGGTCATTCCACAGGATAAGGGGGGAAAACCTTGTGTGGAGCCGTGGAGGAAGGTGCACACCCTATAGGCATCATAGAGCTTAGCTGCAAGGGGGCTGTGAGTGGCAGCAGACAGGGGCTGGGTGGAGTCAAGGCATGGGAGTGCCGGGAAGGAGTGAGTCATGTAAGGGCATCGTAGTCTGAGACAGAGGATTCCTGTCTTTGCTCCTTGAGCCTTCTGCCCAGAGTCCAGCACAGCTGCTCAGGCTGGGCATGGGGCAGAGGATTTTCCCTAAGGCTGGAGGCTCAGGGTAGCAGGCAAAAGGGGAAACCATAACGACTCAAGGGAGGGGAGCTTTCCTGACGAGCACGTGGGATTTATGCTCTTTGCAGAGCCAGTTAGAGAAGGAGAATTAGTTTCTCTTCCTCTCCTTTCCTTGATACGCTATTGGCTCATAGCAAAGGAACAGTGGAGAGCCAACCCACAGGTATTTTATTTATTTACAGTAAAAGCTGCCTGAGGGAAACCGTATCCGTCTTCAGTTGGCTCTTAGCTGCTTTGTGACGTACTGCTGGGAGGGGAGGCAGTGCATAACGGTAATGGTATGGCTTGTGCAGTCCATATCTGCCCATATATGGCCATTGCCGCACATCTGTTACTGATCACAGACAGGAGCACACGGAGCCCTGCTGGGCTCTGAAAACCAGGCAAAGGGTCACAGCGCCATCATGGCTGCGGAGCAGAGAGCTGCAGCCAGCTCACTCAGCTCCCAAGCTCACTGGGTCCCCTCTCCGTTTGGAAGTGCTGCTCTCTCTGTAAAACTGGTGTGAGTCTTTGAATCTCTCCCCTCCTGGATTTTGCTATTGAGTCCACGCCATTTCCTCCTCACCGCATTGCACAGCAGTGCTGAGCCACGTGTGGGTAGAAACGGGGTAACGAGTGCCCTGGCCTGCAGGTGTGTGATCCAAAGAGCTGACTCGCCAGAGCCGTGTCACAGGAGCCATCTGCACTTGCAGGCCTAGTGCTGTCCTGGAGACAGAGACTGCTGCCTGCCAACACCGGAGGCACAAGCCCTGGAGACGGTGGGAAAAGTGGGGGACAGGGGGCAGTTTGCTCTCCCTAGGGAGTGTCCTGGGGGGCATGCTCCCTTCTGAATCAAGGGGAATAGCAGTTCCTGTGCTGAGGGGAGGGTGTGCCCCAGGGACAGCAGCCCTGTGGATGGTGCAGCCTGCACATTAGGAAGGAGAAATCAGGTATGATCAAAGCACTCTAATCACTGTGTCTGTTCCTGCCTGCCGTTAATCCAGAGCCTTAATGACTATTTACATAGCACAGAGAACCCGGAAAAGCAGAGTCCCTGCCTGGTGGATCTTGCAATCCTGGGCATATATGTGGTATAGCAGAGAGCCCTAATGCAGCATCTGTCAAATATTAAATGAGTGTAGATGTTAACCTAGGAGATCCAATGGCCTTTGTTAAAAATTCAGGGCAGTGTTGTCTCATCTGGCCATGTGATTAGTTTATTTTAAAACAATAAGTTCCCTAACCAAGTTTCTGAACATCTTTAATTACACAAAATCCCAGCAGCATTAAATAATCGCCCCCTTGGAACACAGATGAAAGTGTCAGAAAACGCCAAGAGAGTTTTACAGAATTTCAGCTGACTGCTCTGCAGCACAGCTGGCCAGCGAATAATGGCGTCCATCTGATGGCTGGCTGGCTGACTGTGATGTTGCAATCCCTCTGCATACCAGTGTACTGCAAGGAGCTGTCTTGAAATCAAATTAAGCTTCCCAAAGGTCTAAAAAGAGTCCCCTGATTTTCATATTCTTCCTCCAAGGGTCAGAATCTTATGAAAAATAAGTGTGCAGCTGTGAATGAGTTTCAATAGCCAAAGATATTTCCCACTGCTACTTCTTCCCATCTAAGCCTGAGAAGGGAGTTGCTGAGGGGAGGCCTTGGGAGCTGGCTGTGGGAGTTGTAGGGGGTAGGGGGCGAGGGAACCACTACTGCCAACCCCAAGCATTAATAAACCCCATGAGAAGAGGGGCTTTGGAAAAGATGTTACCCAGTCTGGCTGCTTGTTGTTGAACTCCCTGGCCACACATGCCACACAGAGACAATCACAGGTGGGAAATTCAGTCGGAGAACACCTACAAAAGGTGCAGCTGCACAAATGCAGGCCACAGCCCCCTACACAGCCTCTACTTCCTCCTCCAGCCCGCCGCCCTCTCCAGCTCCCCAGCGCAGCACTGTGAAGCTTAAAAACCAGGAGCAATTTACAAAATAAAAATGGTTCAGGGTTTTCATATTTCCCATTTATAGCTTATAGAATTTAGGTCCAGATTGGGCCTTCCTCTGAAACACCAGCGATTGGCCACAGCTGGAGACAAGACCCCGGACAGGGGGGCCAGCGCTCTAAGCTCCTGTATAAGTCAAGCTAATATATTTTATCCAGTTATCCCTGCTTTGAGCCCAGTGACTTTAATTAGACTAAAGCATTTCTGTCCTCAGGAGACTAAACTGTTGTGAGCCACAAGCAGAGACCTGGAGGGGGCGAGGCCCCTGCAATGGCAGGGGATTGATCAGATGGACATGCCCAGATGATCCCAGCAGGCGACCCCGGCTTCACACTTCCAAGGAAGGGGACACCCCTCCGCCCCCAAGCTCCCTGCCAGTCTGACCTGGGGAAAATTCCTCCTTAACCCCGAATGTGGTGATCAGTCTGACACCAAGAATGTGAGCGAGGCACACCAGCCGGGCATCTAGAAAGAGGATTCTCAGAACACTGGTCCACCACATCCAGTGTCCTGTCTCCAGCTCTGGCCAATCCCTGATGCTTCAGAAAGAAAAAATCCAAATGACAATTGTGCATGGGGAAGTAAATATCTTCCTGACCCTCGCAGGTCACCGGGTGAAGCCCTGAAGCATGAGATTTTATTAGAGTCAGTGTCATAATGGAGAGCTGCAAGTGGTATGAGCATGTTCGGGGCAATGCAGATAAGCCTGTTCTCCCCATGGCTCATGAAGGAAGCTTCTCTCACCTCATAGCCAGATGAGACCACCACAGCTACCCAAACTCACCCCCCCTCACCCCATCCTCTTATCAACACACCACAGCAATGGGACCAGAAAGTGGATTAATTGGATCAGGAAAATGTTAATCTAGTCTCAGAGACTCCAAGCCATGGTGAGTCCATCCTCTGGGTGTGAGCCATGCAGATGCACTAGGCTCACGTTTCCTGGCTTTGCTGCACAGCCACGAAGGCTAGAAACTTCCCTGTGCATTGAAAGGGAAGCTGAGGTTCCCATGAAATGAATCGCCTCCACGGCTGGGCTGGGAGTCCAAAGGAAATATCACAGGCCTGGTAATGAAGCCACAAGGGCGGACAGCCCTGCCAGTGCTGGCTCCTCCAGCCTCCCGCTTCCCACTCCCGGCAGCTCCTGCAGCCACCCTTTGTCTCTAGCCAGCAGGGAAGGGGTCTGCCCAGAGCTGTGTCCCCTGCCTGGCACCATGAACAGAAGTCTCCTCTGCTGGGGGTGGATGGGGGGCAGGAGGCTGCCAGTGCCCATGGCTCCCTGCAGCACTGGCATGACAGCCAGGTCTAGCAGCTGACGGGGGACCTGCAGGTGGCTTGGGCAGATCCTCAATGAGTTCAGGGACCTCCAAAACCAGCCCCACCCCCTGCACTGTGACTCATTGGCAGGGCTGCTAAAGATGAGGCTGCCTGGCTGGTCGTCTTGCTTCACTCCCCTCCCCTTCCCACCCTGCCAGCCACTGCCCTGAGGTTCCAAGCTGCCTGGCACACAACAGGCAGGTCAGACAGGCCAGCACCGCACCAGCCCCTGTGAGCCAGCTGCAGCCCCCACCCCCTAGATGTGCCAGAGCCCCGCGGGGGGTGGGTAGGGGACAGGCAGGGCTCCCAGGGTACCCATCACAACCAGTGTCCATGCAAGGCACTAAGAAATGGCAGTGCCATGTATCAGCATCCTGCCCACTGTCCTCGTGAGACCCAGGCATCGGGGGGCTTGGGGTGTGCTGTCAGATCCACTGCCCTGCACGGCAAATCTCCCTCTTCACCAAGCACAGGAGGTGACTTCCTCACAACCCACAACATTCAAGTCACAAGTCAGCCCCCAAATCATGAGCTTGGCTTTTAAAAAGCTCTTGATTTTTAGGCTAATAAATGGGGGGTTCTCTATTCGCCTCTTGGTTTTGACCCTTTTAGAGTGCCCCTGAATGACATTTCCCAGCTTCTCCCAACCATGTGGGTAAGAAACTTCCTTTTTTTTTTTATAACAACAGCTGAGCTTCTCCTACCATCCCAGGAGCTCTGAGAAAGACACCGATTATTACGAGATTCATAATCAAACCAGGGACACTGTTTTATTGCCTGTTTTAGCTGGAAAAGGCAGAACTGGCACCACAAAAATGCTCCAGAGGAGCCACTGAAAAGTACAGCCAAACACAATCACATTCTACACAAGAGTCACTGAATCCAAACCCAGGCTCACAGGAGCCATGGGAGTTCACCAAAGCTGTGACCGTTCATGCTATGAATCAGGAGTAGGTGTTAATGAACTGTCTGCCCTGGAGTTCCAAGAGGTGACCTTTTACTGAGTCTGTGTTGGGAACGAGCGGTCCTGTGACCATGGAGATGAGGGAAAGCAGGCTGTTATTTGGAGAAGGAGCATCACTTGGCTGAGGTCAGCGTGGCAGAGAACTGCCGTGCTATCCCCAGGGACACAGACCCAGTGTGATGGCCAGGTTTGCTCATGGAAGTTAACCCAGTGATTTACCCATAGATTCATAGATCTCAAGGCCAGAAGGGACCACTATGATCATCTCTGCTGACTTCCTGCATAGCATAGGCCAGAGAACTTCCCCCAAGTAACTCCTACAGCAGAGCTGTTAGATAAACAGCCAATCTTGGTAAGTTGTTCCAGTGGTTACATACTCTCACTGTTAAAAATTGACCCCTCCTTTCCAATCTGAATTAGTCTGGCTTCAGCTTCCAGCCGTTGGATCCTCTTAGACCTTTCTCTGCTAGACTGAGGAGGCCATTACTAAATATTGGCTAAACAACCAGAGGAGCTAATGAACAGGAGCAGCAAACAGGGGAGATGTGAGGGAGTTTAGAAAGGGAACATGAGAGCCAGATACCCCAACATACATATTTTAAACTTAGGTCAATGACACCCCGCCCAACCCCCCCTGCAAGAGTAAAAACACTGCAGGGAGCAGTCGAGCGGCAGGGCGGGAGCTAGTCAGTGTATTGCACTGAATGCAGCATGTACAATTATCTACCTTGTGGGCAGATGGCATTCAGTGCAAGCAACCCATGGCCCTCAGAGACACAGTATGGGCTCTTGAGCCAGAAATGGCTGAACTGAAGGAGCTAAGGGAGACAGAGAGGTACATAGATGAGACTCTCAGGGACCCAATAGACCAGTCCCACCGACAGCCTGACAGCCTTTGTGCTATTGAGGAGGACGAAGGTCTTGGGGAAGGAGAACATCTAACTAGAGCAGAGGGAAACGATCCCATAATTGGGATGCTCCTTCCAGATGATGTCATGGTGTCCTCTTGCATGGAGGATACCTCTCCAGGGGAGGAAAGTCCAGTTAATAGGAAGAGACAGGTAGTAGTAATGGGGGGTTTGATTTTTGGAAATATAGATAGCTGGGTTTGTAATGATTGGGAGAATTGCATGGTGAATTGCCAGCTGGATGCAAAGGTTGCAGACCTCTTGAGTCATCTAGATAGACTAATGTGCAGTTCTAGGGAGGAGATGGGGATTGTGGTATATGCATAGGGACATAGGGAAAGGTAAGAAAGAGGTCCTGGAGGCCAAATTAGGCTGCTAAGAACAGATTAAAGTCCAGGATCTTCATAGGTGCATTCTCTGAAACACTTTCAGTTCCATGCACAAGACCAGTTAGACAGGCAGAAATGCAGGGTCTCAATGCATGGATGAGAAGATGGTGTAGGGAGGAGGAGTTTAGATTTATTAGGAACTGGGGAACCTTTTGGGAAGGAGGAGCCTATACAGGAAGGATGGGTTCCACCTAAACCAAACTGGAGCCAGTCTGCTGGCATGTAAAATCAAAAAGGCCATAGAGGAGTTTGCAAACTAAGGGCTGGGGGAAAGCCAACAGGTGCGGAGGAGCACATGGGTCAGACAGACCCATACTAAGGGGTTTATCTATTAATGGAGAGCCTCTATATTCTAGTAAAGAGGAAAGGATAGAGTTTGATAAAGTACAAGTAGGAGCAGAAGAGAAAAACTCAGACAGAAAAGAGTCCCATTCAATTACACCACATGAAGGCAGACAACAAAATATTGACAGATTTTAGAAGTACTTGTATACAAGTGCTAGAAGTATAAAGGCTAAGATGGGTGAAGTTGAGTGCCTGGTATTAAATGAGGATATTGATATAATAGATACCACAGATACTTGGTTGAACAATGATCATCAGTGGGACATAGTTAATACCCGGGTACAAAATACATAGAAGTGACAGAGTAGATCACACTGAGGGGGAGAGGGGTGGCACTATGTCAGAAGAAAGCAGAGTCAAATATACTAAAAATCTTCAATGAATCAGTCTGTACACAGAATCTCTATAGCTAGAAATTCCATGCTTGAATAAGAAGAGAATAGCAGTAGGAATATACTACCAACACCTGACCAGGATGGTGCAGGTGACTGTGAAATGCTCAGGGAGATTAGAGGCTATTAAAAAAAACAGAAAAACCAATAATAATGGGGGATTTAAACTATCCCCATATTGACTGGGAACAGGTCACCTCAGGACGGGATGCAGAGGTAAAACTTCTATACACCATCAATGACAGCTGCTTGGAACAGCTAGTCCTGGAACTCATGAGGGGAGAGGCAATTCTTGATCTAGTCCTACGTGGAGCACAGGGTCTGGTTCAAGAGGTGCATATAGCTGGACCGTTCAATAATAGCGACCGTGATGTAATTAATTCCTAATAGGAGGCGAAATACCAAAGAAACCCACTACATTAGCGTTCAGCTTCAAAAAGGGGAACTACCCAAAAGTGAGGAAGCTAGTTAAATGGAAATTCAGAGGAACAGTCCCAAGAGTAAAATGCCGGTAAGCTGCATGGAAACTATTTAAAAACACCATAACAGAGGCTCAGACTAAATGTGTACTCCCAATAAAAAAAAAGTCAGAGGATCAACAACAACAAAAATGCCACCGTGGCTAAACAACAGAATAAAACTGCAGTTAGAGGCGGAAAGGCATCCTTTAAAGATTGAAAGACATACCCTACTGAGGAAATAGAAAGGAGCATACACTTTGGCAATTCAAGTGTAAAAGTATACAGTAACTGCTTAATGGTGTAGTTCGGTTCCTGAAAAATGGATCTTTAAGTGAAACGATGTTAAGTGAATCCAATTTCCCTATAAGAATTAATGTAAATGGGGGGGGAGTGTTAGGTTCCAAAGAAATATTTTTTTGCCACACAGTACAGTACTATAGTTGGAAGGTGCCCCCGCCTTACCCCACACAGGCACAGCCCACTGGCACTGGAGACAATGAGGCAGGCAAGGAGGGTGAAGGTGCTGTAGACTAGGAGAAGCATGTTGTGCAGCAGCAGTGGCAGTTTCTCCTACTCTGCAAGCACGAGAGGCAGGGCTCAACCCTCGGCCTGCACACTGCACCCCTTCCCCAAGCCCCCACCCTTGACCAGTCTCTTCTTCCCCCCTGCTCCTCACCCTGTACTCCACACACCGCATCCTTGCTCCTCCCCCCTCCCTCCCCTGCCTTCTGCCTGCGGCAATCAGCTGGTTTGCAGCGTTCAGGAGGCAGGAGGGAGGGGGGAGGAGTGAGGACTCAGCATGCAGGCTCCCCCCCCTCCCCTTCCTTCTGCCCACGGCAATCAGCTTGTTTGCGGCGTTCGGGAAGGAGGGGAGGGAGGGGGAGCCTGTGCGCTGAGTCCTCACTTCTCCCTTCCTCCTGAATGCCGCAAGCCAGCTGATTGGCACGGGCAGGAGGTGGGGAGAGGAGGGGGAAGGCGCTGATCCACAGAGTCTGCTAGCAGGCAGGAGGCACTGTGAGAGGGGTATAGGAGAGCTGATGGGGGGCTGCCAGCTGTGGACAAAGCAGCCAGCCAAATGGCATTATAGCATGTTCTGTAATTGAGCAGGGACATAAGATCGAAACAACATTAAGCGAGAGGATGTTAAGTGGGGAATTACTGTACCAAAACACCTGCCCAGAAGAGTACAGGACTAAAATCAGACTCTTTGATGTATTGTGATTTGATTTCTTGTTGCTTGTTAAGTTCTAATATTCTATGCTGCATCCATTCTCTTAAACTTGGTAAATACCATCCAGTAGCCAGCATTTTTAGGTTCTGTAATTCAAATTTAAAAACTAAATAACCATTTTAGTAATAAATCTGATAGATTTCTAAGGATTCTGAAGTCTGTTCTTTAGCTAAGGAACTGAGATCCAAAGAACCCCAAGCAAGGCGATGTTACAGTCACTAAACCATTGTGTATTCAATGCCATAGCTAATCTTCCATTCATACAATGAACTCAGTGACTTCCACGGACTGTAGCAATACTGAGTCATACTCTAAGTTATCAAAGATGGGGGATTTGTGGTACGGTCACTGTAGCAGGGTGGTCATCCTGCTCTAGCCTGGAAGGGGTTAAAACAGCCCTGGAGAGGGCTGTGGTGGAGAAATGCTAGGCTGATTGGGGAAGCAGCCACAGCTGTGGCCAGCTCAATCAAGGCCCCGCTGGCCCTTATAAGATGGCTGTGGGCCAGAAACTGGAGGAGTCCCACTCTAGCCTTGGAGTGGGAAGGGCTGGCTGCTTGGGAGTGAGGTACCTGAGGTGGAGCAGTCCTGGAGAGCTCTGGCCTGGTAAACCCCCAGGCTGCAGGCCTTGCTAAAGGCCTACAAAAGGTACTGGGGCTGCAGAGACAGCTGGTCCTAACCCCTTGCCAATGATGAGTGGCCATTACAGACTGCTATCTGCCCCAGTGAGCAGGGGCTAGCTGATGACTGGCAGTAGGCACTGAGGCAAGGTGGGGATAGAGAGTTGGGGGTTCCCCTGGGAGGGGAGACCCAGACTGTGGGGGCAGTGCTGGGGGAAGAACCCTGAGGAGAAGGAGCACTGTGGTCCAGGAAGGACACGGAGCCAGCAGCAGGCGCGACACTAGCCTGTAGAGGATGATCCATGCTAGAAGAATTAATTCCCTGGATGACCAGCAGGAGGCGCCACACTGGTGAGTCATCCAGCTACAGTCAGTGAAATACAAATATTAATAAATCCCCTTAAACAAATAAACTGTCCAGAGAACTTCCCTGACTTAGAGGATGATTCATTGAGAAAAATAGTTACACAAGTTAATCTCCCCATTTCCACGGCTCTCCTGGATGGCTGCTGGGGTGGAGGCTGCACAAAAGTCTTAGAGAGTGCCATGCTCACCTATAACTGTGACTGGCATGGGAAAAAGCAAAGGCCAGCTACTTCCTTCCCTTTCTAACATGCACTTTGTGCAGTGGATGGAACGCACTGGGGGTCAGACACAACGTGCCCCTGGCATACCCTTCACCGATCCTGGCCCAGACCTCACACAACAATTGCATCAGTTCAATTCCCCTACTGTAGGGCCTGGCTTCCTTCTACCATGCCATTGATAATGTGGGGAGGGGGAGGACTGTCAAAGAAATCATTCTCCCTGGCCAATGGGCACTCTCCTGCCCAGTGAGCAGCCTGCTAGCCACTACCAGTCCTTATCAACAGCGGCTCTCCTCCCAAACACGCAGCATAATGCTCCCCATTCCAGGATCCCTGGTGCTGCTCCTGGGAGAAGGAGAGCCCAGGGACCACCTTTCAGCAGGGAGAGGGGGCTAGAGCCCAGGGCTGGGCTGTAGGACACACTGAGGCTGTGCCTGCACAAAAGGAAGACAGGACCTGGCAGTACCAAATGGTCCATCAAGGTTCTACCTTCTCAGCTGGAGCGCGGAGGCAGTGAACCCTTGGGAATCCCAGCTGGGCCAGGCTCTGCCCTTGCTCCTGACTGAGAAGTGATAATAAATGGCCTTTCCATTTCCAGCTCTGTTGTGTGGGATCCCCACTTGCTCTTCCCCCACTGTTCTGATTCCTTGCTGGAACTGTGACTCAGGTCCCCAGCAGAGTAGGGAGGGAGGAGCAGCAGAGAGGCTTATTTGTGGGTGATGTGGAGGGTCCCAGGGCGTGTCAGGCAGATGTTAATGGACAGATGGTTCCCTGGAAAGCTGTAGATGGACTCTGGGCATTCATAGACTCCACTTTGCCCTCTTTGTTTCAGCATTTCAGACTCCTCTCTGTAGCCCCAGCCAGCAATGTAAGACTAGGGAGACCAGAACTGCCCCTGAGAGCAAACGCCAGGGCCCGGGGCTGGGATCTAGCTTTGCCCTAGAGCACAGCATGGCGTATTGCAGCTCAGACCCGCTCCTGCTGCCCCCACCCGGCCCTGTGCCATGGAAGCTGCCATCACAGAGTACTTGGGGGGAGCTGAGGCATGGGGTGTGCGCGTGGCTTGCCCAAGTGCCTGGGAGCCGCTCCTGGAGATGCCTTCCCAGTGCCATGGCAGGCTCATCTCAACCTGCCAATAAAGCAAAGCTGGTGAGGATGGGATCATGGCCTCAGTTCAGTCGTATTAATTGAGGCCAGGAGCAGTGACAGTGTAACAAGCCAGCAGACAGCACCCAGGTGCCAACGGCCGAGAGGGGCAAGAAGCCAGAGGATTCCAAGACAGCAGGGAGGAGCTGGGATGGGGTGCCATCTTGGCAGCAGTGTGTGTATGTGGGGGCTTGGTGGAGGGGAGAAGGACTGTGCTAGCCTGGGGGATGGGCTGCAGTTGGCATGGCTAGGCTGGGGCTGGAGGCGAGGGCCAAGGGAAGGTGGAGGACGAGGAGCAGCACTACCAGGCTGGAGGTCCAAACCGAGCAGCCATCTCACCCAGCTCTGCACGTACCACTGGATGGGTTAGAGGCCTCAAGGCCAGGAGTTGGGGAGCGGAGGGTTTTCGGCAGTGCTGGAGGTGGGGGAAGGGATTGTGTAATTGGTTTTTCACCATTGCTGTTGAATTCCTTTCAGTTCCCATCCCATCAGGCTGTTGGTCCGTTCCCCGGCCTAATATCCTTTCATATGGATGCTCTCAGAACTCCTCTGTATGCACTTGGGTCTTTGGCTCAGGTGCTGCCGGATCCACGTAAGCAAAGGGGGATCTAATGCCTGACACAGAGAGGAGGAGGTGCAGGCTTGCGATCTTAGGACAACTACCAGCACTTGTGCCCAGTGCCAAGGAAGGGTGGGCACAATATCACCGTGTGACCTGCTGCTTCGCGGCTAACTGATGGATTTGGCACAAGCATGTTGTGAGGGTGAGCATGTCTCAGTGCTGCCCCAGGAGCAGACTGGAACCAGATCTTGATTTTCAGTGGGGCAGCCTGGTTCCTGGCTCCTTGGCACTGAGCAGTGCCAGCCCTTTACCTAGCAGAGGGCACTTCCCTCACTGTGCCAATTCTGCTGCCATGTCCAGCAGCACACTGGGGTTGGGGGGTGTCAAGGCACTGCAGGGTGTCTGCCCCTGCCTGCCTGCTCCCTGCCCAGGTGTGGGAGTAACGATAATGCCCGTTTATCCCTTGTGCAGAGCACAGGGTGGCTTATGATTGAGCCCTGAATTGTTATGTTGTTCTAAGCCCTTTTAGTATCGGATGGAGACCTAGCGCCTATAGCGTCCCACTGGAATTGTCTCCCACTTCATGTCTGGTTGACACACACATACTACTCCTTGCCGTACAGCGGGGGTAGGCAACCTATAGCACGGGTGCCAAAGACAGCACGGGAGCTGATTTTCAGTGGCACTCACACTGCCTGGGTCCTGGCCACTGGTCCGGGGGGGCTCTGCATTTTAATTTAATTTTAAATGAAGCTTCTTAAACATTTTAAAAACCTTATTTACTTAACTAAACTATTGTTGTATGTAATCTATTATAGACTTATTGAAAGAGACCTTCTAAAATGTTAAAATGTATCACTGGCACGTGAAACCTTAAATGAGAGTGAATAAATGAAGACTTGGCACACCACTTCTGAAAGGTTGCTGGCCCCTGCGTACAGCATCGCACACACTGGCTATTGGGCAGGCACTTTTCACACACCCCCAGTCCCACACATTGCCTTTCCCCCCATTTTGTCCTTTTCTACTTAGCAAACATTGATATTTTAGACAGGCTGAGGGCCACTGACCATCCCCAGGGAGGTGCTCATGAGCTCTTCCACTGGTGCAGGAGGACAAGAACACCCCACCCCTGCGTAGAATAGCCAGGCCTTGGGGTCAGGATACAGCCCATCATAAGGAGGAAGCAGGGAGGGATAGTGACTCAGAGGGGTGTGTGTTGGGGTGTTCAACCCTGACCAGCCTTGAAAGGGTTAATGAGGCTGAAAAGGGGAGCAATTAACTTGACGAGGAAAAGGAGGAAACCGCGGGAAGACCAGACGCTCTGGAGACCCAGCCCGGAGGGAAGGGCGTATCCAGATGAGAGTGAAGAAAGAGCCTGATAGAGGTGAAGTAGGAGCAGCCCAGGGAAACAGTAGCAAGGTTTGGGATTGTGCAGACCTCAGCTGCTGGTTGTAGGGTCCCAGAGTGGAGGGGAAGGCCTGGGTTCCCCTACCAGCTACTGAGGGATGTGGCACAGTCTGATTAGTGGGGCAGAAGACTGCCTAGGACAGTCACCCAGAGGGACTTTGCTACCCCAGAAGGGCATGACCATAGTGACCTGGCTGGAGGGCTGAGTCCCAGAGAGAGAGACAAGGGAGTGAGGAAAGGGGCTTCGGACCTAAGTGCAGCTAATCCCCAGACACACCACAAGGAGGTGCCCCAGCTGTGAGTGTATCCTGTGACAGGGTGTCTGAGTGACAGCACCTCCTGAGGCTGCTTCTAGGCCGGTGCTGTGAATGCACCACCCTTTGTTCAGGGCTGTGCCCAAGCCACAAGCTAGCTCTAGATATATGTTCCCAAAAGGGTCACTTCCTCACTCTCCAAGCTAGACCCCATAAAAGACCATCTTAGCAAGAGTGAGTCCGAGTGACTCAGTCTGGCCTGTTCCTATCACTGGAGCTGCACAGATTTCCCCTGCTGCATTGCTGAAGCCAGTGCTGGCCGCTGTGTGTGTACTTTTCTTGGAGACACCAGAATTTCTCAGGTACCTGAATTTCCCTGGTCACCACCATACAAAACAGAAATCTGTGTCTGTTACCCTAACCCGTCTGAATCACACTTCTTTTCCTGGTGAAAGAAACAGCCAAGGCTCACGAAGCGTTCAGAGTGACTAACTTGTAGGTGGAAGAAGCAGTGATATTTCCTGGCTTCCACTTGCTCAATGCAGGGCTGGGGACACACATTACCCCTGGAGTCGCAGAATGACCCAAACCGTCGTCATCACCACCAGTCGTAGAATTCCTCCTGTTTCCTGTAACTGTACGATCTTGTTTGTGTAGCTGGCTGACTCTAGCTGAGGATGCTACAGTTACATGCCAACACCTATAATCTGCAGAGCGGGAACAGCTGTGGATTTTGCCTGAACATTTCTTTATGGTTTCAGCTATGCCAACAAAAAGCCCCATCGAAAATAGTGTGGTTTTGTGGTCTCTATGAAGATAATAATTAAACTTCCCATGGCATTATCTCAGCAATGGTTCTCTCCACAGGAAGCTGTGATGGAGAAATTAATCCATCTAGTAAAGAAGCAAACAATGGAGAGGGTTATATGGCCAGTAATGTCTTAATGTCAAATTAAACACGGGGAAGCCCCCTGGGTGTGCTTTGGATCAATGCGGGAGTGTGAGCTTTTGCTGTTCAATAAGACCCTTCACCCAGTGCCCCAAATGAGCGTCTCCTTGGCACAAAGACACACACATTTCTCAAAGCCGGCCAAAATAATAGCAAGTGATATCGGCAAAGAAGCATACTATACTGGGTGATATCGGCAAAGAAGCATACTATACTAGGCATACTATAATGGGTATCCACATGGCTGTGCAATACAAACTAAACCGTAGGACTAGATGCAAAATGGGTGGTGACAGGTTTCTTTAAGCACAGTTTACGTTAGTAATTTCCTATGCCTTAAAGTGATAATCTCCATGTGGATTGCCTCTCTTCTGAGACAGAGCAGTTTCTGAGAGAAAGGCATGAGCCATATCTCAGGGTACCATTTAGCAGGAAGGGAGGATGGGTTGGTGGGTCAAACATTAGCCTTGGCTTCCTAAGATGTGGGTTCAAGGTTTTGATTAGCCCAAGTCCATATGTGATGCTGAGTAAGTCACTCTTTCTGTATTTCAGATCTCTACCTCTGCATAGGGATAAGACATGGCCTCTAAAGCCAGAAGGGACCATTGTGATCATCCAGTCTGATCTCCGGCATAGCACAGGCCAGAGACCTGCCCCACAATCATTCCTAGAGCAGAGCTTGTAGAAAAACACTTAATCTTGATTTAAAATTTGACAGAGATAGAGAATCCAGCATAACCCTTGATAAATTGTGCCAATGGTTACTTACCCTCACTCTTTGAAATTTACACTTTATTTCCTCTCTGAATTTATCTAGCCTCAACTTACAGCCAGCTCTTGTTATACCTTTGCTAAATTTGTGTCCTTCACTGGCAGAAGCTGCGAGAATGGATATCCAGTTAGGATGTCCAAAATCCTTCAGAATCTCAAATTTACATTTCTGGTCATGTCTTTCAGAGGCTTTCTCAAAGCACTGTGCCATACTATTCCACCATTGGTTATGATCAGTTCAACAGGCCTCTTGACTGGTCATTCAAGACATTTATTTTTCTCCGTTATACATTTTCTCCACTCTTCACTGACTCAACTCTGACCTTCCCGTGGATCCATTCTGCACCAGGCCTCTTTCTTTCCTGTAATTTGATGGTATCATCTGAATCCAAAATTGTCTTTTTAGTCTCTTCAACCCCAGTTTTTTTCCGGCAAACTCCATGATAGAATCCTAAAATAAAGTCCACTCTTCTTCCACGGTAGACAATGGTCATCCAATATAGAATATTTGCTGACCCTATGGGACTTAAGATCAATTGTCAAAAACACCAAAGCAATGCATACCACTTATAAAACAGAAATGAGTGACCTGCTGATGCTGTTTTTCCATGGCAATGATATTGCATGGGTGAATAGTTTTATCAGTCTGTGTAGTCAGTTGACAACAGATGATTCTGTATGTGAAGTCACATGTTGGATGGATCTTGTGTGTCTGACATTTCAGCATCTTCAAAGTCCTCTGTTTTGGTGATGAGATGTCCGTATGACAATTAAGAAACGAGTGTACAATGTGGCAGGATGATGCGGTAGTGACGGCAGAGAAGAGCTACTAGGATGATCAGGGGAATGGACGGCCTATCTTATGAGACTGGAGGAGCTTGGCTTGCTTAGCCTAGCAAACAGAAAGCGGAGAGAGGATATGACTGCTCTCTATAAATACTTTAGGGAGAAAAGCGAGTTGTTTAAGCTAAAGGACAATGTTAGCACACGAACAGTAAGATGGCAAAGTTTGCAGATGATACTAAACTGTTCTAGATAGTTAAGACCAAAACAGACTGCGAAGAACTTCAAAAAGATCTCACAAAACTAAGTGACTGGGCAACAAAATGGCAAATGAAATTTAATGTGGATAAATGTGAAGTAATGCACATTGGAAAAAATAACCCCAACTATACATACAATATGATGAGGGCTAATTTAGCTACAACCAGTCAGGAAAAAGATCTTAGAGTCATCGTGGATAGTTCTCTGAAGATGTCCATGCAGTGTTCAGAGGCAGTCAAAAAAGCAAACAGGATGTTAGGAATCATTAAAAAGGGGATAGAGAGTAAGACTGAGAATATATTATTGCCATTATATAAATCCATAGTACGCCCACATCTCAAATACTGTGCACAGATGTGGTCTCCTCACCTCAAAAAAGATATTCTAGCACTAGAAAAGGTTCGCAAAAGGGCAACTAAAATGATTAGGGGTTTGGAGAGGGTCCCATACGAGGAAAGATTAAAGAGGCTAGGACTCTTCAGCTTGGAAAAGAGGAGACTAAGGGTATATAAAATCATGAGTGATGTGGAGAAAGTGGATAAGGAAAAGTTATTTACTTATTCCCATAATACAAGAACTAGGGGTCACCAAATGAAATTAATAGGCAGCAGGTTTAAAACAAATAAAAGGACGTTCTTCTTCACGCAGCGCACAGTCAACTTGTGGAACTCCTTGCCTGAGGTGGTTGTGAAGGCTAGGACTATAACAGTGTTTAAAAGAGAACTGGATAAATTCATGGTGGTTAAGTCCATAAATGGCTATTAGCCAGGATGGGTAAGGAATGGTGTCCCTAGCCTCTGTTTGTCAGAGGATGGAGATGGATGGCAGGAGAGAGATCACTTGATCATTTCCTGTTAGGTTCACTCCCTGTGGGGCACCTGGCATTGGCCACTGTCGGTAGACGGATACTGGGCTAGATGGACCTTTGGTCTGACCTGCTACGGCTGTTCTTATGTTCTTAACAAATAGATATAACCATCAGAGAGGTGAAGTTCTAGAACAGCCTCTCAATTGGTGTTGTCAGGACAAATAACGTAGTTAGTTTTAAGAGCAAGCTGGACAAATTTCAGAATGTGATTGCATGACAAGATTGTTTGTGATAGTGGGGGACAGGGCTCAGCAGCCGTGGGGCTCATTTCTGGTTTTTGTCTTATGTTTCTAAAACCTTGTGCTTAGGGTTTCAGCTGGCCACTAATAGGGGTCAGGAAGGGATTTCCCACCCATCCCCACTGTGACATGTCTGGGTGCAGTTTAGACCCGGGGGTGGGATGGGCGGTGTTGCCCTTGCACTGAAACCTGAGGTGCCTTGCAATGCCTGACTGTTGCAATGCCCAACCTGGGCTACTCATAAACAGCTTGCCAGCATGCAGGCCACTCCCAGAAGTGTCTGTATGTAACTGCAGCCTGCCAGTCACACCCTGGCTTTCACCAGCCTGCGTTATACTTCAGAGTGACCCCAACACATTCCCAGTCCTGTATTTTCCCCCAGAAATGTATGTCCTGTACAGCCCACCCTCTCCAAGACAGTCCAAATATATTGTCTGTTATTCCTTTAAAGGAATGATATACATCAGGGTATGATCTTAAATAGAGTTACCCAGACACTTTAACTTAAACATTCTGGAGTAGATAAAACAATAAAACAAGTTTATTAACTACGAAGAGAGAGCTATTAAGTGTGTACAAGCAATGAGGTATAAAAGTCAGAAATGGTTATGAGAAAATAAAGAGAAAAATGCTTTCTAGTGCCTATCTTAACAAATTATCCTAGAATGTCAGGGTTGGAAGGGACCTCAGGAGGGATCTAGTCCAACCCCCTGCTCACAGCAGAACCAATCCCCAGCTAAATCATCCCAGCCAGGGCTTTGTCAAGCCTGATCTTAAGAACCAAAAAGTAAGGAGATTCCACCACTTCCCCCACGTAACCCATTCCAGCGCTTCACCGCCCTTCTGGTGAAAAAGTTTTTCCTAGAATCCAACTAAACCTCCCCCACTACAACTTGAGACCATTACCCCTTTTTCTGTCATCTGCCGCCACTGAGAACAGTCTAGATCCATCCTCTTTGGAACCCCCTTTCAGGTAGTTGAAAGCAGCTATCAAATCCCCTCTCACTCTTCTCTTCTGCAGACTAAACAATCCCAGTTCCCTCAGCCTCTCCTCATAAGTCATGTGCTCCAGTCCCCTAATCATTTTTGTTGCCCTCCGCTGGACTCTTTCCAATTTTTCCACATCCTTCTTGTAGCGTGGGGCCCAAAACTGGACACAGTACTCCAGATGAGGCCTTGCCAATGTCGAATAGAGGGGAATGATCACGTCCCTCGATCTGCTGGCAATGCCCCTACTTATACAGCCCAAAATACTGTTAGCCTTCTTGGCAACAAGGGCACACTGTCAACTCATATCCAGCTTCTCATCCTCTGTAACCCCTAGTTCCTTTTCTGCAGAACTGCTGCCTAGCCACTCGGTCCCTAGTCTGTAACAGTGAATGGGATTCTTCCGTCCTAAGTGCAGGACTCTGCACTTGTCCTTGTTGAACCTCATTAGGTTTCTTTTGGCACAATCCTCTAATTTGTCTAGGTCCCTCTGTATCCTACTCCTACCCTCCACCTTACCACTCCTCAGTTTGGTGTCATCTGCAAACTTGCTGAGGGTGCAAACCACACATCCTCCAGATCATTAATGAAGATATTGAAAAAAAACGGCCCCAGGACTGACCCTTGGGGCACTCAACTTGATACCGGCTGCCAACTAGACATGGAGCCATTGATCACTACCTGTTGATTCCTTGAGGACCAGCTCCATGATTTTTCCAGGGACTGAGGTGAGACTGACTGGCCCGTAGTTCCCTGGATCCTCCTCCTTCCCTTTTCTAAAGATAGGCACTACATTAGCCTTTTTCCAGTCATCTGGGACCTCCCCCGTTCGCCATGAGTTTTCAAAGATAATGGCCAATGGCTCTGCAATCACATCCACCAACTCCTTTAGCACCCTTGGATGCAGCGCATCCGACCCCATGGACTTGTGCTCGTACAGCTTTTCTAAATTATCCCGAACCACTTCTTTCTCCACAGAGGGCTGGTCACTCCCTCCCCATACTGTGGTGCCCAGTGCAGCAGTCTAGGAGCTGACCTTGTTCGTGAAGACTGTGGCAAAAAAATCATTGAGTATATTAGCTTTTTCCACATCCTCTGTCACTAGGTTGCCTCCCCCATTCAGTAAGGGGCCCACACTTTCCCTGACCATCTTCTTGTTGCTAACATACCTGTAGAAACCCATCTTGTTACTCTTAACATCTCTTGCTAGCTGCAACTCCAAGTGTGATTTGGCCTTCCTGGGTTCACTCCTGCATGCCTGATTCAAAGCACTACGTTAGATTCAAAATAAAGTTTCTCACCACGTACTTCCAACAGCATTATTAACCAAACTCTTCAGGTCAGGACCCCTTTCCTTTGTCTTCTGAGGTGTGATGCCAGAGACTGATGGAGGCAGGGAGTGTCTTTCCCTCCTTTTCAAAGTTTCAGCCCCCTTCTTGAAAAGCATTTCCCGCTGTGAACCAGGAGGAAGAGTCTGTGTGGAAGGATCTTCCCTGTTGACTTTCTTCACCAGTGTGAACTTCCTTGGTTTTTCCCTTCCCCCTTTCTGCTTGATGACTCTGTTGCTGAAATGGAAATTAAGAAACACATACATGTGACCAGTTTGGTGTTACACAAGTCTGAACATGTATTTTTAACATCATACGGGGGAATTTATAACTTGATGCATAAAGCCGCTACACACATTTTACCATGATATTACTGATCAGCAAGTTATGAGTTTTCAAATGATACCTCACAAGACAGACCTTATACAAAGATTATTACAACAGTGTATAGGGTGTGAATACAGGGTGTGCTCCATCACACCCACCCCTATGTATTTTTATCTCCTTTTTCTGAAGTATCAGAGATTGCCAGAGTTGGAGCTGGGACACTGGACAGGAGGGACCAGGCTCTGAGGGGGCATCAAGCATTCTCTCTCTCTCTATCTCTCAGGTGCTTGGATGGTTGGTTCATGCTCACATGGCGATCAGTGAGACCCTGAGCATAGGGGGGATTGGGAAGGCATTTTCCCCCAGATCAGATTGACAAGTGGCCTTGCGGGCAGAGAGGTGCCTTCCTCTGCAGCATGTGGGTGCAGGTCACTTCTCAGGGTTATCTGGGTATATCTCACTTAATCATTTCCCTGCCATTGCAGGGGCTTCTGGAATTGGTGCAACTCAATGTGACACTCTGCGCCCCAAAGAAACATTCTGCACCCCCTATTCACCATAGTGATAGGATTATGATATGATTTGTACAAAATATGTCATGTGAGGTGGCATTGGAATAGTTGTGGTTTGCTGAATATGATTATCCTATTTGTGTGCATGTATCATTGTTGTATCTGGAGTTATGAATATTAACTTTGCATCTGTATTTCAAATGTGCTTTCTCCTGGGCAACGCCACAAGTTACAGATTTCAGAGTAGCAGCTGTGTTAGTCTGTATTCTCAAAAAGAACAGGAGTACTTGTACTGGTTTTTCAATGTTATGATTCCTGATGTCAGATTTGTGTCCATTTATTCTTTTGCATGGAGATTGTCCGGTTTGGCCAATGTATATGGCAGAGGGGCATTGCTGACACATGATGGCATATATCACATTGGTAGATGTGCAGGTGAACGAGCCTGTGATGGCGTGCTGATGTGATTAGATCCTGTGATGATGTCACTTGAATAGACATGTGGACAGAGCTGGCATTTGTTGCAAGGATAGGTCCCTGGGTTAGTGTTTTTGTTGTGTGGTGTGTGGTTGCTGGTGAGTATTTGCTTCAGGTGTGGGGGGCTGTCTGTAAGCGAGGACTGGCCTGTCTGCCAAGATCTGTGAGGGTGAGAGATTCAAAAACCAGTAGGAGAACACTTCAACCTCTCTGGTCACTCAGTAACAGATTTAAAAGTGACAATATTGCAACAGAAAAGCTTAAAAAACAGACTCCAAGGAGAAACTGCTGAGCTTGAATATGCAAACTAGATACCATTAACTTGGGTCTCAACAGAGACTGGGAATGGCTGAGTCATTACACAGATTGAATCTATTTCCCCATGTTAAGTATCCTCACACCTCTTGTCAACTGTCTGCAATGGCCCATCTTGATTATTACTACAAAAGTTTTTTTTTCTCTTGCTGATTATAGTTCATCTTAATTAATTAGCCTCTTTGTGTTGATATGGCTACTTCCATCTTTTCACGTTCTGTGTGCGTATATATATCTCCTTACTATATGTTCCATTCTATGCATCTGAAGAAGTGGGCTGTAGCCCCGAAAGCTTATGCTCAAATAAATTTGTTAGTCTCTAAGGTGCCACAAGTCCTCCTGTTCTTTCCACAAGTTAGTTTACATCCAGGCTAGCCAGCACACTGTGAAGGGACTATTCTAGGTCCATCAGCGAAAATAATGGGACATGTGAAAAGCTCATCCTCACCTGATGGGTTCTCCTGTGGAGACTTCAGCCAGTATATAAATGATGGCTGTTATGACTCATCAAAGCATGCAAAGGCATGTGACTAGATCATGTGATACTGGACTCCATCTTGTGCCTGTACTTTTCCACAAACTGTGCTGGGGGCTTTGCTTGAAACAAAAGTTCCCTCCACACGCAAGAAGCTATAAAACTGGGAAGTGATATCACCAATTGGCCTCTCTCTCCCTACAACACAACACCTGGAAACACCTTAGAAAAAAGACTGCACTGGGGAAGGTGGTCCCAGGTAGGAAAGAAGGAATCCTAGCCTGTTTATGAAAGATCTGCAAACTGCTTTATTCAAATCCTCTCTAGTGTATACAACTTAGATTGTGATTTTGTTTATTTCTTAGGTAACCAACTTAGATTTTAAGTAGGACTGTCAATTAATTACAGTTAACTCATGCGATTAAAATAAATTAATCACAATTAATCACACTTATAACAATAGAATACCAATTGAAATGTATGAAATATTTTGGGATGTTTTTCTACATTTTCAATATTGATTTCAATTACAACAAAGAATACAAAATGCAGTGCTCACTTTATATTATTTTTATTACAAATATATGCCCTGTAAAAATGATAAACAAAAGAAATAGTATTTTTCAGTTCTCCTCATACAAGTACTGAAGAGCAATCTCTTTTTTGTAAAAGTGCAACTTACAAATGCAGGGGGGTTTTGGTTACATAACTGCACTCAAAACCAGAGAAGTGTAAAAACCTTAGAGCCTACAAGACCACTCGGTCCTACTTCTTGTTCAGCCAATCGCTAAGAGAAACAAGTTTGTTTACATTGATGGGAGATAATGCTGCCTTCTTCTTATTTACAATCTCTCCTGAAAGTGAGAAAAGGCATTTGCATGGCACTTCTGTAGCTGGCGTTGCCAGGTATTTACATGCCAAATATGCTAAACATTCATATGCCCCTTCCATGCTTCGGCCACCATTCCAGAGGACGTGCTTCCATCCTGATGATGCTCGTTAAAAAAATAATCGGTCAATTAAATTTGTGACCGTACTTCTTGGGGGGAGGGGGATAATTGTATGTCCCCTGCTCTATTTTACCCTCATTCTGCATATATTTCATATTATAGCAGTCTAGGTTGATGACCCAGCACATGTTCGTTTTAAGAACACTTTCACAGCAGATTTGACAAAACACAAAGAATGTACCGATGTGAGATTTTTAAAAATAGCTACAGCTTACAGGTCTAAGAATCTGAAGTGCTGTCCAAAATCTGAGAGGGACGAGGTGTGGAGCATGTATTTAGAAGTCTTAAAAGAGCAACAATCTGATGCAGAAACTACAAAACCCGAACCACCAAAAAGAAAATCAACCGTCTGCTGGTGGCATCTGACTCAGATGATGAAAATGAACATGAGTCAGTCCACAGTGCTTTGGATCATTATCAAGCAGAACCTATCATCAGCATGGCAGCATGTCCTGTGGAATGGAGTTTGAAGCATGATATGAATCTTTAGTGCATCTGGCACGTAAATGTCTGGCAACGCTATCTACAGCAGTACCACACGAATGCCTGTTTTCACTTTTAGTGACATTGTAAATAAGAAGCAGGCAATATTATCTCCTGCAAATTGTAACCAACCTTGTTTGTCTGAGTGATTGGCTGACCAAGAAGTAGGGCTGAGTGGATTTGTAGGCTCTAAAGTTTTATATTGTTTTATGTTTGAATGCAGTTTTTTTTTTACATAAGTCTACATTTGTAAGTTCAACTTTCATGATAAAGAGATTGCACTATAGTACTTCTGTGAGGTGAATTGAAAAATAATTTTTTTTTGTTTACAGTACAAATATTTGTAATAAAAAGTGAGCACTGTACACTTTGTATTTTATGTTCTAATTGAAATTAATATATTTGAAAATGTAGTAAACATTAAAAAATATTTAAAATAATGGTATTTTAACTGCTAGACAGCACTAATTTTAAGTAATTATATGTAATAGCATGCAGATCAATCTTTCTGTAGTTAATAAATCTGTTTTATATTTTTTTACCTAAAACAATGTGGTGTTTGAAGTGCAAAGGGAAATCTACTCAGGCACAGGGGCTGGTGCATTGTTCTCTCCCCACTGAGAGAGGGGCGGACTGGGAAATAACTTACATTGGTGAGGCTTTGACCAAGGCAGGCCAGAGAGAGACTTGCTGAAGCCGTGTGTCTCTGCCAGTGTAAATGTCTGTGTGCATGCAGAACCGGGAGAGGTCTGCAGCTCGTCACAGCATCACAGTGAGTAAGGGAGCCCAGGCTGATGAGACAGTCTAGTCTCCTGGGCGCTGTAATGGAATCATAGAATATCAGGGTTGGAAGGGACCTCAGGAGGTCATCTAGTCCAACCCCTTGCTCAAAGCAGGACCAATTCCCAAATAAATCATCCCAGCCAGGGCTTTGTCAAGCCTGACCTTAAAAATCTCTAAGGAAGGAGATTCCACCACCTCCCTAGGTAACCCATTCCAGGGCTTCACCACTCTCTGAGTGAAAAAGTTTTTTTCCTAATATCCAACCTAAACCTACCCCACTGCAACTTGAGACCATTACTCCTTGTTCTGTCATCTGCCACCACTGAGAACAGTCTAGATCCATCCTCTTTGGAACCCCCTTTCAGGTAGTTGAAAGCAGCTATTAAATCCCCCCTCATTCTTCTCTTCTGCAGAGTAAACAATCCCAGTTCCCTGAGCCTCTCCTCATAAGTCATGTGCTCCAACCCCCTAATCATTTTTGTTGCCCTCCGCTGGACTCTTTCCAATTTTTCCACATCCTTCTTGTAGTGTGGGGCCCAAAACTGGACACAGTACTCTAGATGAGGCCTCACCGATGTTGAATAGAGGGAAATGATCACATCCTTCGATCTGCTGGCAATGCCCCTTCTTTTACAGCCCAAAATGCCATAATCTTCTTTGCAACAAAGGCACACTGTTGACTCATATCCAGCTTCTCGTCCACTGTAACCCCCAGGTTCTTTTCTGCAGAACTGCTGCCTAGCCACTCGGTCCCTAGTCTGTACCAGTGAATGGGATTCTTCCATCCTAAGTGCAGGACTCTGCACTTGTCCTTGTTGAACCTCATCAGGTTTCTTTTGGCCCAGTCCTCTAATTTGTCTAGGTCTCTCTGTATCCTATCCCTACTCTCCAGCATATCTACCACTCCTCCAAGTTTAGTGTCATCTGCAAACTTGCTGAGGGTGCAGTCCACGCCATCATCCAGATCATTAATGAAGATATTGAACAAAACCGGCTCCAGGATCAACCTTTGGGGCACTCCACATGAAACCAGCTGCCAACTAGACATGGAGCCATTGATCACTACCCGTTGAGCCCGACGATCTAGCCAGCTTTCTATCCACCTTATAGTCCTTTCATCCAGCCCATACTTCTTTAACTTGCTGGCAAGAATACTGTGGGAGACTGTATCAAACACTTTGCTAAAGCTTTGCCACTGCTTTCCCTTCATCCACAGACCCAGTTATCTCCTCATAGAAGGCAATTAGGTTAGTCAGGCATGACTTGCCCCTGGTGAATCCATGCTGACTGTTCCTGATCACTTTCCTCTCCTCTAAGTGCTTCAGAATTGATTCCTTGAGGACCTGCTCCATGATTTTTCCAGGGACTGAGGTGAGGCTGACTGGCCTGTAGTTCCCCGGATCCTCCTCCTTCCCTTTTTTACAGATGGTTTAATTTCAATTGTGGGATTTAGTGTGTGGGTGCCGGGTGGTGTTGGTGGCCTGTGATATGCAGGAGGGAAGACTAGTGATTTGGTGATACCTTCTGGCCTGCGACTCTATGACAATTCTGTGATATGGAGCAGAAAAATGGCCGAGGAGCTGAGAGAGTCTCAAAAGTGTATTTTTAATCTCCATTGGTTTGATTTCCTCACACAAAAGGAGATACTTGGATGACTCTGACAATTTGCAGTCTTGCATCAGGTGAGAATAAGACACCTGCAGTGATGGGGTCATGCCCAACGTGCAGAAGAAGTGATGCTTTTATATGTTTATAGAGCTGAGGTCAAAGGAAGCAGACTATGAGACTGACCATGAATGAAACTGGAAAATGCAATTTTGAGGCTTTTTAAAACCCTCATCTTTCCACACTGACTTTACTTGCAAGGAACCATTCATGATGGAAGTCCATTCTGTGCACCACCATGGCTACATCATAGCCATATGAATCCACTGCTGCACTGTGTCTGTGTACAGCACCTAGCATAACCGGGCTGTGATTTTGGTGCTACTGAGATATAAATAAAGAGAAAACCAAATAGCCAGAGATCACCCAAATCTGACAGACTGCTGTAAACACCTCCCTTGTGCTACAGCCCACAGAACTCCCCAGCCAGATGGGCTACCTCAAGCCCTGATGTCCTTCTCACCCAGACATTGTGTGCACTTTTATTTGTAACAACAGTAAATGAACATTGTTGTTAGAGTGGGGAGAAGGCAAAGGGAGCTATACTTTCTGCAAGAGATCACGAAAGCAGGAGGCTGGTATTGAGGTCTATGGCGAGGTGGAGTGACAGCAGAGGATGCTGGATGCTGGATATGCAGATGGCCATGGTTTTTGTGGGTCACTTGCTGGCATGTTCTAAGAACAGTAGAACAGAGAAAGTGCTTTGCAGCTAAACAGAATGCAGGAGTGAGAGGATGGAGAGGTTGTGTCAGCATGATCCTAATAACTGAGGGCCCTTCCTCTTTATAAGACAATAGCCATACCCAGGGCTTTTGGCACCAGTGTGTGACTATAGGAGGATGGGGACTGTTCCAAAGGGGTGTAACAGAGCAGACAGAGGTAGCTCGGAAGGAGTGTATCGGCGAGAAGAGAGCTGTTTTGATAAGCAGCCATCTTTGGGAGCTTTTGAAAATTAGATTAGCAGCCCTCCATGAGCAATGCAAGTTCAAGGGCTCAGGAGGAGTTTGGCTTGCCTCGAAAATTTTAGATAAATCCCAGCAATCCTTGTTTCCTCCTACCAGGGTCATCTGGAGTGGCCTGTAAATCATGCTGCAGCAGGGGGCTCTCATCTGCTGCAAGGAGTCCTGGTCTGCAGACATGCTGGCCCAGCCAGCACAGTGGTGGGAAGACATGACAGTTTCACTCTCTCACTTTCCCATTCAGTACAGAGCGTCCATGCAGCAGGGGGACCAGGACACGCCGTGCAGCCAACGCATTCATCTGACTAAGCAGTGGGCTGCGGGTGAACTCTAACACGCTATTGGTTTTGGATGGGTTAATATTTTTCCAGTTACCTCATGTTGGCCCCTGGTTCTATGGAAAAACAAACCATCTGGTACTAATATTTCTTTAATAGCTGCCTGAGTTGGTGGGAAAGTTTGGCTTAAGTTCTTAAAAAGTACGAACAGATTCCTTTGAAAAGACATGTTAGAGGCAGAGCAGGAGGCTCCGAAGCCTGGGAGTGTTGTAGCGAGGAGCAGGAGGGTGGCAGATGTCATGATCTCAATATTCCTTCTTCTAGATTTGTTCTTAAAGGGCAAGGACCACAAAACTCAGGCAGGCTCCTTTCTCTGCAGCGCACCAGGGGACCCTGCTCTGTCTCCGCACTAAGGGGGCCTGTGCACAGACTCATGGTGCATCAGCTGTACTGTGGTTCAGCCCGTCTAGACTCAGCCCGACTTGAAAAACCTTTACTGTGGGGAAGGGGGTCAAGTGTCCCCCAGAGAACCCTGTGTTCAAATCCCAGGTTAGGCCACATGTCGAAATGCAGCGGGGGGGCTCACTACCAGTTGCAAATCCACCTGATCTTCACTCAGAAGCCACCAACATATAGTACAGCAGGAGAGGTTGAAAATCCGCTCCCTGAAGCTGAAGTGAGGCAAAGCCCCAACCCAGTTCTAGGCAGCAGATCTCCAGCCGGGGGGATGGCCAGGGCCGCAGCAGTTATGCTCAGCTAGGGGAAGAGACCCGCAGGGCAAATCTGTGTGTGTGTTTGGGGGAGGAGCGGGAGCGTGGCTCTATGTTCCAACCCCCCGACCCTCTCACACACACACACCCCATGCACGGCCTGGTGGAGCAGACACGTGCCAACCTCATGCTGGGAAGAATCTCCAGTCTGGATTAAAGATTGAACCTCTCCTGCTGACAATCCTTCAGCAGGAGAGCAGGGTGTGTGCTGCTCCTCAGAGCTGGTGAGCTGGATGGAACTTGCAACTTCCATCCCATGGGAACTGCCGACATTTTGCAAACGTTTTCATTCCAATGCTGAATCAACATGAGACATTTCTAAGGAAAGGAGATTCCCAGGACTTTTCATTTAGGAAAAATCAAAACAATCCCACTCGGTTTTCCAAAATGAAATAGAGTAGCCTAGTGCCTAGAGAGTCCAGGAGCTCCTTGCGCCACCCCAAGAACTTGGGGGGGATGGGGATTCCTCACACTGACCTGAGAGCCGGGGCGATGGGTGGGCTCTCGCGCCACCTTGATTCCCAGCAAGGTATTGGGGGCAGCCCAGGGAGTCGCCTACCATGGAGCAGGGAGCCTGGAAGTTGCGTTGAAAACCCGACCTTCCAGCAGTAAACATATTGATGGAAATTTTTTACCATCTCTATCGACATGTTAAACCAGGTGTTTATTTCAGATATTCTAAGGTAGAACTGGTTGGAAAGTGGAAAAAACCAATTTCATGAGAAATTTCAAATTTTAAAGTTTAAAATAATTATTCTTTTCTTATACATATTTTCATGCAATACAATTTCTGAAATTTAAATGTCCATATCCCTTCTTTGTCCCTCTGATTGGGTGTACAGTGCCTCCCCCCACCTTGAGGAGGAAGAAGCCAGAGAGGCCCCGGGGGATAGGACCCTGCCCCTCCAGCCCTGTCAATCATTTATGATAGGGAGGAGGCTGTAGTCAGCTGGTGCGGAGTGGGAGCTGGAATGTCTAAGTAGGAAATGGTAAGAGTGATTGCTGGAGCCGGTGGGAGCTCCCAGCCAGGAGACCTTCTCCTCTACTGTACGGTGAGTGCATTGGACTTCCAGGGTAAGACAGAGACACTTCAGAAGACCTGCAATGTTGTAGGCTGTAAGGAGCTGGGGGGCCTGGTCTGGAAACATCCAGTGTAAATAACGTGTGGTCAGGTTCTCCCACCCTCTGGGAGAAAAGCCTCAGGGGACTCCTCCACAGTCCCTCCTTTGCATTGTGCAACCTCCGACTTACCCAGGATGTTTTCAGCTTCGGTGACCAACCAAGATTTTTCCCTGCAAAGCAGTGAGATCCCCCTGGGCCTGGTGGGACAGTCAAGCCCTTCATGGCAGAAAGGGCTCTCTCCTTCAGACCTTGCCCTTTCAACTTTTCTTTTCCAAAGAGCTCCTGCAGAACTCGGCTCCTGCTTCCCGTGGCCACAACTACACAACCCACCTGCCCTTGGGGCACCGTCTCCAGTGATGTCTCTGTGGGAAGTGCCAGCCCAGGCAATGGTACTCCTAGGAGTAATGGCATCTCACGGTAGGCCTGGCTGGAGCCTTAGGCATAGCTAACAGGGTGAACCAGAGCAGGCCTGGTCTTAGCAGAATAGGAACACACCTGGTGCCAGATCACCACCTAAGCACACTCCTGACCAGAGGGGATGGCTCAAAACCACACAACTGTCTCCAGTAATCATAGAAATGCTTTCCTAAGACATGGTACATGAACACACCGACCCTCGTAGGATCAGGATGGGATGACAGGATAATTGAGGAAGATGCTTTGTTTGGACTAGCAGCTACAAGGTACAAGGGTGGTAACTAAGCATCTGGAGGGTAATGCTAACTTCTTTGATATGGTGCCACAGCCAGCACGGGATGGGATGCTGGTGTGCTGATTGAGCTGGTGCCATTGTCACAGGTGTATGTGTGTTGCTGTACCTGTTACCATTGAACAGAGGCACTTGTACCCTGCTTCATTGACAGTAACCCTGCCCGAACACCTTCGTCCCCAAACCAACCCGATGGCCTCTCTTAATGAAGAGCACTGAGGTCTGCAGAATCAGCAACCTGCACTCCCTGCTAGTGCAGAGCACCCTGGAGCGCCAAGAACGGCAGCATTGTTTGCGGGGGTGGGATAGCTCAGTGGTTTGAGCATTGGCCTGCTAAACCAGGGTTGTGAGATCAGTCCTTAAGGGGGCCATTTAGGGAAGTGGGGCTAAATAAATAAAATAAAAAATTGGAGATTGGTCCTGCTTTGAGCAGGGGCTTGGACTAGATGACCTCCTGAGGTCTCTTCTAACCCTGATATTCTGTGATTCACTGACAACTCTGTAGTGCCTGTAGTACTAACAACACTGGTGACCCAAGCACTGATTTGGTAAGTGGTGAGCTGCCCGCTCTAGGGTTCATAACCTAGGATGGCAGAAAGCTCCAAGCTAGCAAATCCTCCCATCCCCCAGCTACAGATCCCCCCCAGAGTCTGATCAGGTTGGGGCACTTGTTCAGCACAGTGACTGTGTGCCCCTCTGCAGTCACATTATCAGGAGCTGTATTTCCTGCAGAGCCCTGGCAATGATTGCAGGGACAATCCCTACAGGGCTGGTGTCATTTAAAATGGGAGCACACTGCGGTTCTCAGAGTAGGTTTCACAGTCAGACACACCCCTGCTCAGTTCAGTGTGTTTATAACCACCCTGGTTTCCCAGCAGCGGCAAACCATTCTCTACATTTGATCTATATCCTTTATGGGTAACGATGTGAAAATCGGCTTTGCTTGGACAAAAAAACTGATGTGCAGCATGGTAGTCCAGTGGACTATCAAGAGCTAAATTTGGACAGCCCATTTTTAAACACTGATGCCAGTTGCTTGCCCTCTGTAGGGCCTGTGCCTGCATTTTTTGTACCCCAAGAACCAAAGAACTTGCTGTTTTGGGTGCATGGGGCATGAAGGATTTGGCCCTATAGCCATCACTGCTGGGACATGGAGTGAAGCACTAATAGTTTCCTTGATGCCATAAGCGAACTGTTAAGCCTGATTCTCCTATGTGGCAGGCGTCTCTTGGTGGCTTTTCAGCAGTTACAGGATGAAAACCGCTTGGAAAAATGAACTGTTGAGCAGTTGGACAGAGACAATTTCCCAGGTCTCTGCAATAACAGTTGATGCTTGAGTGATTCCCATCCAGTGGCGTGTGCTCCCTTGCGGCAGGCAGGCAAGTCTTCCGTGGGGGGCAGGATTGGTGGGAGAAGAATGAAACATTCTAGGAGCAGGGAAAGGCCATCCAGCCCCAATATCATCCTTTAAAATACAGCTCCTCCATCCAGCACTCCGCCTCACACTCTCCTCTGAAAATCAGCGGAGGTGTGTCTGCCTGAGAACTTTCCTCCTGGGCCAGCGTGGCGCTCAGTGCTGGAGCCCAGCTTCGGAAAGGTACCAGATTCTCTCTGTTCTGTGAACCGATGCTCCAGGAAGGGACGATTTAATCCTGTGTTGGATCTTGGTCACACAAACCCATTGGTGTGGGAATTTGGAAGAACAATGAGAACTTGGGGTTACAAATGGAAGGGCACCACCGTGGTAACTCCGAGTGGATAGGGTTTCACATTGCACTAGAGATCCACAATCAGGCAGAGGTGCGGTGATCTCTATTAGTCCTGAGAGCCCGCTGACCCCATATTATTCTGCTGACTCTCAAGAAGTCACTGCAGATCCCCCTGGGTTTGTGTGATGGGCCGTGATCCCCCAGTTGGCTTCAGTTTGTGGAAACCAGCTCAGCCTGTGCAGCTGGGCTGCAATTTAAAAAAAAAAAAGGTCTTTGATTTGCTCTGTTTATAGAAGTCTGTGTATTTGCCACAATCCAGGTTTCTATTCTCCTGCTGCATCTGTGGCCTGCAGCACCTAAGCACTTGGATATTGACAAACATTAAAGAATGTATCCTCTCTCTGTGTGGGGGGCAGCAGGGAACTGTGGCACAGAGAGACTGGTGACTTGCCCAAGGTCACATGGAAAGTCAGTGGTGGAGTCCAGATATTGAACTAAGAACAGAACTAATTGTTTGTGTTTTCATCCATGGCCATAACCATGAGACCACACAATCCCACCAGGCTGAGATGCGTACAGCCAGGACCTAGAGCCTCCTGCCCCCAGCAATCCATATAAACCCTGCCAGCCCCCAACAGCTCCATCAACTCTCATTCCCTGGTGACTAATCTCTGTTTGGTGACCGCTGACTGAGAGGTCAGAGTTCATATTTGTTCCCCTCTCCCCCCCACACTCTGTACACCTTCCTGCCCCTGTTTCCCAACGGTCCATCCACCATGGAACCATCTGACTTATTCCCTTCGCCTGTGGGTTCTGCAAGACAGGGAGAGCTGGGAGCCTCTCCCAACACACGTGTGAAACAAACCTCATGGGTGGTGCTAGAAAGGGCTCTGGTAAGACAGATGGATGCCCTTTGGTGCCCTTAGGCAGCAAGGTAAACTCCTGGGCTGGAGATGCTCTGAAGGGTGAGATGGTGGCAGCCTCTTGTGACTCACTCTAGTTCCATGGGGACTTGGGAATTCATTGTATCACTCCCCCTGTTAGGAGTGTCAATCTGGGGATCCATATTTATCCTGTATGAAGATACAGCTCCGTAGTGTAGTAGTTAAAAAACAAGTGGCTGAACTAAGCTAACCTCTATATTCCCCACCTGAGAAGTGGGGAAGCGCCATTTACCCTCGCCTCCAGTACTGACACCTGATGTCCCTGTAGGATCTGCTTTGCTAACCATTCAGTCACACCCCTAGATTTTTCACCCTCTATCAGTTTTGCTCTGTCAACCTCTTTCATCACTCTGAAAACATTTGTCTCCTGACAGTCCCCGTGTTGCTCATGTGAATGATCCCAGGGAAACCACCTTCCCAATGTAGGTGCCTCAGACTCGCTGTACCGTATTCGACAATAGTTGCCTCCCTGCTAATGGCCTGTCCACACGCACTGTTATAGATGCAAAGGAACAATTCCCTTTGCAGTGACAGGATTGGCTCTGTTGCGCTAGGTGCTGTCGCTGTATGAATACAACCTGATTCCAATTGCTTTAGTGAGCAGCTCACTGGGTGGATGAGTTCAATAATATTTCCGTTACGTGCCCCTTGCCTGGCCTCCGGAATAGCTTCCTTTCTTCTGTATTGATCGTCATTGTCCTTCTGCTGACCCAGTCATATAAGGAACCCCAGTCCTTGTCCATATGCTTTCCTCCTGGCTGTCCAGTTTAAGTACCCACTGAAAACAGTTTGGCAGTGATCTTTCAGTTACAGTCCGTGTCTCCTGCCCCAGCTTTGTCCAATGGAGCAGGGTTGTGCCGGAGACCGCCGCCATCTTGGCCGCCAGCAGGGACCACTTGAGTCAGGAGCGTGAGTCTGTGCAGCTTGAGCTAAAGGAGCCAGCATCTGTAACAGACTCACATCCTCTGTGGATCGAGCACAGGAGGGGGGACATGGAACATGCTGACCAGCGGGTTTCACATGGTCTATAAACATACTTGTACCGCTCCTAGTGGAGTGTGGTCCTGGTTCATGACTAGGGCTCTTAGATGCTACTGTAATGGAAATAATAACCAACAGCAATCTGTTTTCCTATGCTTCATATGCCTTACATTTACCTTCCTGGGCACTTTTCTACTTGTGTCACAGCCTTTACATTTCTGTGTGTGCATGTTCCCAGGAACACACACTGTTTGCAGCTGATCTTCGATTCATTCCGTTCTTTAGCGCCTTCCTAGACGTGGTAAGTGAGTTAACACCCCTCTCTGGAAGTGGGACCTTCCCAACCCATTCTGAGCAGTGCTTGTCTTTGACTCTGGGACAGACCCTGGAGTGCAGCTGGGGTAAGTTCTTCCATGTCTCTGCCCTGCGGCTGGAAAGCTCGACCGAGCCGTCACCCCCGGCGTGGGTATGTGATTGGAAAGAGCAGCAGAAAGTGGAGCATGAGGTAAGCAGGCAGCACGTCCAGCACTGTGGGATGCTACTGAGAAACTTAACTGTGTGTAGGCAGCCGTGTTACCCTGAGGGCTCGTTTCTGTGGCCAGCGTCCATCGGATGCCTGCCAGCATAAGGGCTTTCCATGCAGAGGCGCTGGAACAATTTGTACAGTGTGGGGGTTGAGAGCCACTGAACCAAACTGTAGACCCTGCATATGGGGGAACTCATTTCTAGCCAGGGGGTGCAGCAGCCCCCTCCTCCAGTGCCCCTCGTTCCAGCACCTCAGTCTCCATGCAGAGATATAGAATTTGTTATTGAAACAGTTTAGAAGCCTGGCTCTCCGCCCTGCCATGGCCTTGTTGTTTAAATGAGCAACAAGATCACATTCCTGCAGTTCAGGGGCGCTATAAATAACAGCAGAAATGTGGAAGGACTCAAATGTTAGCAGAACTCTGGAGTGGCCCCGAGTGACCCTCTCTTGTGTTAGTACAAGAGCTCCTTCTAGAGGTGGCCCTATGGTATTGCATGTTACATAAGGAGCACTGCCTCTTAGGGCAGTGCTCTGGCAAGACTTGGCTGACATCTCTCAGGCTGTCTGTTACTCCCAGGACAACCTTCCTGTCCTGAGCTGCCATCCACAGGCCTCTGTCCTCAAGCCCTTCCTTACAGCCACCACTGCAAGCACTGCTTCCTTCCCTCTCCACATCATAAATAACCACCCCTGCAGCTTGCATTTGATTAGGTCAGTGGCTCTCAAACTTCTTTTCTGGTGACCCCTTTCACACAGCAAACCTCTGAGTGCGACCCCCCCCTTAATAAATCAAAAACACTTTTTAAATATATTCAACACCATTATAAATGCTGGAGGCAAAGCGGGGTTTGGGGTGGAGGCTGACAGCTGGTGACCCCCCACCATGTAATAACCTTGCGACCCCTTGAGGGGTCCCAATCCCCAGTTTGAGAACCCCTAGATTAGTTGGACTAGCAGCCGTTTGGGGGCAGGGGCTGTGCCTTTGTTCACTGAGCTCCTTGTGTTGTTCTTTGGGGGTTAATGCATCACATTTACAGCACCACCGAAAGAGAGAGATGGGTCAGAATATTAACATCTCTGATGACGTTAAATCAACAGTGTGTTGGTATGCGGCCAAACGCCCACACTGTTCAAGGGAAGAGTTTAGTGCTCCAACAAAAAAAACGCCTTCATGGTTTGTTTGGGTCCTGCATGCAAAGCAGTGAAGAGCTATGACCCTGATCCCTCCGCGACCCCAGCATGGCGCCTTTCATTTGTATATGTCCCACAGGTCCAGCTCTCCCAGGACTCTCGCAGACAGACCGCGTTGTGTGAATATCGCAATCTGCTCTTGTCCATACAGCTAAACAGCTCCATGCTGCAGGACAATATTGCACATCTTAGCCTCTTTTTGGTGAAAAGTGTCTTCTTCAAAACCAGAAACTTTTACAAAAAGCTTTTTTGGGGGGGGCGTCTGTTTGTTTGGTTTGGTTTGGACAAAGCCTGGGACTTCAAACTTGACTAGTTACAATATCAATTTCTGCCACAGTGCAACAGAGTGAATGTTGTCAGGAGCAGGAAGGGGGTTCTTTCACTGTTTCATTCTTCTTCCTTTTTTTCAATGTTTCCTTTGCTACTCTGCAAAACTATCTCAGCAATGGGGAAATGACAGAGTGATAAAGGGATAACTGGGAAAAATTCCCAAATGAAAAAGTGGAAAATACCAAAGCCAACCGCCAAGCCTCATTCATTCTAGTGCTTTTCATGACAAGAGAAGAGAACTGAAAAAAAAAAATGAAATTTCAAAATGGTGAAATCTCAGTTCTGACCAGTTTTATTTGTGCCCTTTCAGAATGAGAATTGCTCTGAATTTTTCACCAAACTGTCCTCACCCCCTGAACCACTCTCTCCAGCAGGGCCCTGGAAATTTTTACGCCTGGTTTAAGCACAGACTGCTCCCACCAGCGTCTCTCTGAATCTCAGTTCCGAGAAAGAGGAGTAGCATGGAGCTGGCCAAGGAGCACTGAGATCCTACTGAGGACATCAGTGGTGTTACTTTCCGTCAGTGTCCTCAAAATGCCCATCAAGGAACAGGGGATCCTGAGAAACAAGAGTCGCTATCTGCTGTTAGAGGAGTTACCGGGTCAGACTCCTGCAATCCAGGCTCGGATGGGACCCTCCATGCACAGATTTCTCCCTGGTTCTGGATGAAAGGGCTGGGGGAGGATCGTTCCCCTTCCCCTCAGACTCCACCCAGGGTATTCCCTGCATCTGGGCTTTGTGGGGTGAAGCCTAGCAGGCTGGGGACCGAAGCTGGAAGCTCTATGGAGAATTTCTGGGAAAGGTAACAGTTCTGTCTTTTACAAGGGGCTTGGCCAGGGACAGCCTCCATTAGCGTGGCTCTAACACAGCTAGACTGCAGGGGCAGAGGCAGTGCCAAGCACACAGGTTCCATGCAGACAGCCGTAGGTCCCAGGGGCCCACCAGTTTTGTGGCCAGGCCCCACATCTTTTCTGCATGGGGGCAAACTTCCCACAGATCCTCCTCTGCAACATGGGAAATTCTTGGCCATTTCCACGTGTCACAAAGAAAGGAAGGGATCAGCTGGCTGCCACCCAACCTTGCTCACCCGCTCCATGGGTGGGTGGGTTGCAGGGGAGAGGGCAGGAAACAGTAAGGAGGGAAGCCTGCCCAGTGCAGGGTTTCAGGCAATCTGTCCTGTCTGCACTGGTTCACACCTGTTACTCTCACAAAGCCACTCCAGCATGGCCAGAACAAGGTTTTGTTTTGTGTCTGAGACAACCGGGTTTGGCTTGTTGAGCTGTGCATGTCCTGTGGCACAGCAAGGCTGCTGGGCAGATGTGATGGATCAGTGCCTGCCTTAGGCTAGCCCCGGAAAGTGCAGCCCCCTGCATGACTTCCATCGGAGCCTGGGCTACTCTGCAGGAGCTGCGCAGGATCCTAGCACCAGAGGGAAATTTCTAAGGAGCTGTCACCAGATACATCCTGCTTGTGATCTCATCAGGGAACAGACTCGAGGGAACAGTTATGCTGCAAGTGCCCTGGTTTTACCCCATGCGTTCTGGCACGCAGGTTGCTCTGTGCACAGCCATCAGACCTGAAGGAATCCCATGGGAGCAGCAGGGTTTAAATAGCCGTGTTTCGCAACTCTGCACAATACAGCACACCTAGCTCCACACATGGCTACTCGGGCTGAGTGCCACTAGCGGGCTCACAGACTTTAAAGGGGGGCTACTCATTTCCTGTAGAGCTACTCTTGTAGCAAAACATCAGACTTTAGCCCCCAGGTGAGTTATTTACATTGCTAGTGACTGCAGGGGCTGGTGCAAGGCTCATCTTTCCCCAGGTGTTTGGAAATGAGGGCTCACTAGAGGGGCAGAGGAATTTGATTGTTTGCCTGGCTCACAGTTAGATTGTTCTCCTGCCCTGCGGTTGTGCTTTTCAGGGGTATCACGGATGCCTAGAGCATATGGATAGAGGCGCACTCAGAAAGTCATGTCTACCACAGGGTGCCAGACAACCTTGATTCTATAATTGGTTCTGTGCGTACTCACCAGGAGTGCTTGAGTTGATGCACAGGGTGGTGCACCATGAGCAGGTATCCCAGTGTGCAATCTGCCACTGTCCTGCACACTGTCTTTTGGGAAGTTTTGGCAATGCATGGCAGGGCAGAAACGAGTCCTGCAAGGGTGACTGGGAGCAAGGAGTCTAATTCCCATCATGCAGCTTTCTTCACTCCTACAATGCCATCTCTAGCCCGTCATTTTCACACCTATTTTGAAAATCCCTCTCACAGGATTTGCCACTGTCTGCATCTGTGACAGAAGCACAGAGCCTGCACAGCCCTGCACTATTTTCATGAGCGTTGCAAGCACGGGGCTCACGATCCTCCAGTATTTGCAGAGACTTGCTTTACAACCAGTGGATTACCGTGGGTGATGCTGCAATGCCATTAATGATCCTGAGGGTCCTGCCCTTCCTCCCTCTGCTCATGAAGCCACACACTGGCCACTTGAAGAGCACCAAGGAGAGAGTCAGCTACAGGCGCAGCAGGGCAGAATGACAGGTGAATGTGCTTTTGGTAGATTGGAAGGGCCCTGGCCTTGTTAACTTGCCAGATTGGATCTCAGTGCGAAAAATATCCCAATGGTTATAGCTGCCTGCTGTGTCCTGCGTGATATCTGTGAAGCAAAGGGGAGAACTTGCTTCGGGGTAGAGGAGGGAGGTCTGCTGAGTTGGAACAGCCAGACACAAGGGCTATCAGACGAGCTCAGTGAGGTTTTGAAAGAGCACTTCCATGGCGAGCCACAGGAATGTGCTGTGGTGCGGTGGGCTCAGCCCGGCACTGCCGTGTGGGGGCCTGCCAGGAACTGTGTGGTGCTTGCTGCACATGTGTGACTAGAACACTGACAACACACCAATGGCTTGTGTGCTGCTTGTAGTACATTTCAGATTGTTACACTCTTTGTCACTGACCCTGTGAGTTGTGTCGCAGAGTGCAACAACAGTAAGTGGGCACTTTCCATACCACCAGCCATTCTGCAGCACAGGCAGGAAGTAATAAAGCAGAATTATTATCCAAACAATAAAGTTTTACTGAGTAACAAAAACACTTATAATAAATTCTCTGCAAATGAAAAGCAAATATATCAAAACCTTAATAAATTACTGGTCTAGATCTTAAGAAAGGGGACAGAACATTCATGTCCATTTTAGCTACACATGCATTGACCGTGGCTCTCACAGGGTATGAAGCTGTGGTAGTCCAGGAGATCCCCAGGTGGAGGCAGAGGGGTAGGGATGCAGTCTGGAATGTCGAGGGGGTGTGTAGGGAGGCGCTACACTGGAGTTCTCCCTGGCCTGCAAAGGGAGGAGAGCCCGGGGTTATTGGACTTGCAGGTCACCAGAGTCTGCAGTATCTGTGTTTGCTGCCTGAGAAGTTCCATTATATCCTGATGCATCTCTCTCTCCTTTTCCTGCACCCTTCTCTTGTCCGCTCTTTCCTTCTCCATACAGTCTGAACTATTCACCCTTCAGGCCTTCTGTTCACAGTCTGATGCAGCGCTGGCTTGTGGGGTCTCGTGGAACGTGTCATCCCAAGTCCTCTTCTTCCCCTTCCCTACCTGGCTCAGGTGTTCCACGGTTGTGGAGGGGGATCCCCTCAAGGCTGCAAAGGCAGCAGCTACAGATTAAATCCATGGAGATACCACGGGGAGCATAGTCACAGCAGAAAGTGAAACTTCAGATTCAAAACTCCCCCCTTCCTTTGCTCCCCTAGAGTGTTAAACAAGACCTGCTGATTTCCACGTCTGCTCTGGAGTGCCAGCGGTGGTGAGTGTGGCCTGCCGGGGTGAGGGAAATGAGGAAAGAATCGCTTAGTTGCATGAAACCATGAGTGTAGGGCACTGGCCCTGAATACTGGGGTTTCTTGTGTACAGTGGTCTGTAGGGTTCCATTGTTGAAGCTCAGCGTGGAGTCCAGGAAGCTGATGCTGGTCCGGGAGTGTTCCAGAGAGAGTTTGATGGATGGTCGGTGGTGGAAATCTGTGAGGGGGTTCAAGCCGTCTGTCCTGAGGATGAAAACATTGTTGATGTATCTCAGGTATACCACTGGTTTACTGGTGCATTTGTCCAGAAATCCTTCCTCAAGGTAGTCCACGCTGCTGTGAGGTCATGCTGTGGCCTCCCGGAGGGGCCTTTATGTTGCCAGGATGCTCACAGGGGATAGATACAGAGCTGGCAGTGGCAGTGCTGTGCCAGCTCTAAACTATCAGATGACCTGTCTGCACTAGTGTGGGTGTGCTGGACACATCTCATCTAACCTCAGAGCAACTCATGGAAAAAACTCTGCATCTCTGGAGCCCACGCACTCACCCAGAGCATTAACCTCAGCCTGCTCTGGATGTGTGAAAACACCTCTCAGCTCTGGGACTTAGTTTTCCCACAGATGCACAACAGCAAATGCCCTAGGAGGTTCTGGGGGAAGGGATAGCTCAGTGGTTTGCGCATTAGCCTGCTAAACTCAGGGTTGTGAGTTCAATCCTTGAGGGGGGCCACTTGGGAATCTGGGGCAAAAATCAGTATTTGGTTCTGCTAGCAAAGGCAGGGGGCTGGACTCAATGACCTTTCAAGATCCCTTCCAGTTCTAGGAGGTAAGTATATCTCCTGTTATTATGAATGTGCTCCTATGGCTGGGAAGGCATTATACAGTTGGAAGGCATTCAGATCCTACAGCAATGCAGTATTTAGACAGACCAACCAGCGTGACTCAACAGAAGAGCTACAAATCCCCATGTAGGCTCCAACCCTTCCCATAAACTCCTCTCTGCCTGCATTGACCATGGGCCAGTCTCACTCAATGTGGCTGGGGAAAGCATTGGAGGATATATTGCTGCTTCTCCCTGCACATGAGGCTCCGTCTCCCTTTCCCCTCAGAACTTACTCAGTTCTTTGATGTTCCTTAGACCGGCGTTCCATGGAACAGGGCAGCAGCTGCTTGTGTGTCAGAGCCCAGCTGTGTGGCTGACAAAGCAGCCCCACACATTAGGGTTGCTCTGGGACCCCAAAAAAGTCTTGGGATATATTTCATAACAGCCTTTTACTGTGGGTGCAAAGAGTTCCTGGAGCACAATACGGTGACACCAAATGCCTGTCCCTTGATGGCCAGTGTGGTACTAAGCCACTAAGCAGCTGTCTCAGCTGGGAACTGCAGTGAGCATGGCTTCCTCCTCCTTCTGGCATGGTGCATGTCTCCCATACACTATCATAGATGCTGGCATGGATCTGCTCGCTGTCCTGGAGATCAGCCCGCAGTGCTATGATCTCTCCGTATAGGGCATATATGGGGTCCCAGAACCAGGTGGTCCTTGCACTTATCACGGTCTGGAACAAAGAATGATAAAGAGAGGAGCAACAGAAGATGCTGATAGACTTTGAGGACAAGGTCTGTGGTCTTATCAATGACAGCAAAGGTATTTGTATCCTGGGCCTCTCCAAGAAATGTCACGGGCATTCCGCTGTGCCAGGGGAACCTGCCACCAAGATCCAGGAAGAGGCTACTTTGTCTCATCTCCCAGCCCAGTATGCAAAACAGGCTTGTGTTTCTTTTACCTTTTCCTCCAGGTACCACCTTGGTCTGCTTCAGACCCTGTTGTACCTTCTAGGCCTAGGCTGAGATCCCGAGCAGTGCCTGGAGGAGGCGCCGCAGCCCAGGGGCAGGGGGCTATGGTTACTTTAAGCCACAGTTCCATGCTCCCAATCCTGGGAAACTCTGGGGGTTGGACGGGCCCCTAGTGTAACTTAGGCTGGCCCCCAGGAGTGTCTCCTGACTGCCTCGTGGACTCTCTGCAGTGCTGCATTCTCCAGCCCCACCCCAGCATGTCCCTTCAGCTGCGACTTGCAGGCTGTCCTTGGAGGACAGGCTTATGGCTGTCTCTGCAGTGCCGACACTCGGGAAATTCTCTCCCGGCTGGATGAGGGTTTGCAGGGCCCCTTTCTGTAGCTCTCACCCCCTCACCTAGGACAGCGACTGGAGCAGAAGTTATGAGCTCACTCTAGACTGTGCTGTCTGGTGCACAGATCTCACCCTGGAATGGGGTCAGGCGTCCTGCCTGTGGCCCCGTGGCATTGCCAGCATACAAACAAGAGCTACCAACCAGCAACGTGACAGAGCATGTCTTGCAGTGACTCCTTTGCTCGACTCAGCACACTGTGTTCTCAGTCCCCACTGACAAGGAGTTTACACATGCAGCTGTGGCTGCTGCTTGCCAGCTGTTTTCACCATTTCCTCTTGGCTTCCCTGCTCTGCTGGCCCTAGGAGAATCTGGCCACTCAGCAGCCATCTGAAGCGCTGACTTCTTTGGAAAGCAGCTTGCAATGTGCCTCGCCCTGCCTCCGGCTGTGCAGGGGGTGAATCCCCTCTGGGATCCTGGATGTGGCCATGGCTGCACCATTCTCCTCTCCAGACCAGCAGCTCAGCCCCTTTGCTCTCCAGCGGGGGCCCGGGGCTAAGGCAAGCTCCCTGCCTGCCCTAGCTCCGTGTGGCTCCTGGAAGCAGCCACCAGGTCCTTGTGGCCCCTGGGGTCATGAGTAGCCAGGGAAGCTCCGTTTGTTGCCCCCGCCACTAGTGCTGGCTCCACAGCTCCCATTGGCCAGGAACCGTGACCAATGGGAGCTGCAGGAGTGGTGCCTGTGGGCACGAGGGCAGCACACAAGCCTTGCTGGCCAGCCATGCACCGAGGGGTTGCACTGCGGGGACCTGGTGGCCACGTCCTGGGAGCCGCAATAAGCACTGCCTGAACCACACACACCGAACCCTCTCCCACACCCCAACCCCCTGCCCAGCCCAGAGTCCCCTCCCACCCCCAAACTCCTTCCTGGAGCCTGCACCCCCACAAACCTCCAACACCCAAAAGCCCGGCCGCAGCCCTCAGCCCCCTCCTGCTCCCCAAACCCCTCATCCCAGGCCCCATCCCAGAGCCCACACCCCCCAGCCAGAGCCTACACACCCTCCCGTACT
This sequence comes from Gopherus flavomarginatus, assembly GCF_025201925.1. Lineage (NCBI taxonomy): Eukaryota > Metazoa > Chordata > Testudines > Testudinidae > Gopherus > Gopherus flavomarginatus. Next base: position 9,167,886 of record NC_066626.1, on the reverse strand, counting down.
CCAAACCTCTCCAGGGTGAGGACTCAGGCGGGGGATGCAGCTCTGGGGTGAGACCAAGGATGAGGGATTTGGGGTGCAGGAGGGGGCTCTGGGGGAAAGGGATGTGGAGTGTGGGAGGGGGCTCAGGGCTGGGGGAGGTTATTGGGGTGCAGGAGGGGATGTGAGCTCTGGGAGGGAGTTTGGGTGTGGTAGGGGGTTCGGACCTGTGGCAGGGGATTGCAGTGGAGGCTCTGGCCAGATGGCACTTACCTCAGGCAGCTTCCGGCCAGCGGTGCAGCGGGGCTAAGGCAGGCTCACTGCCTGCCCTGGCTCCACGCTGCTCCCAAAAGTGGTAGCTATGCCAGGTGGCTCTGTGCAGTGTGCGCTGCCTGCGCCCACAGACACTGCCCCCAGAACTCCCATTGGCCACGGTTCCCGGCCAATGGGAACTGCAGAGCCAGCGCTGGGTGTGGGGGCAGTGCGCCAAGCTTCCCTGATTACCCCTGTGCCGCAGGGCTGCAGGAACATGCTGGCTGCTTCCAGGGAGCTGCGCGGAGCCAGGGCAGGTAGGAAGCCCGCCTTAGCCCCACTGCACCACCAACTGGACTTTTAATGGCCCGGTCAGCAGTGCTGATTGGAGCCATGAGGGTCCCTTTTCAACTGGGTGTTCTGGTCCAAAACTGGACACCTGAAAACCCTGCTGCCTTCCCCCTGGGTCACGGCCACCGCCTGCCTCAGTGTTTCCTGGGGGTGGGGCAGGTCTGAGTCACAGTGTGGTAGGGCGCCCTCCGGCAGGCGGTGCTGAGGTGCTGCATGGCATCGGCTCAGGTGCATTTCCTCGTGCAGTGCCAGCCGCTGCTTTCTGCACCATGGCCTTCTCCCCTTCCATGCATCCCTCCCCACTGGAGCCGAGCCCCTCCCCACCACAGCCACCGTTCTCTGCCCCAGGATAGCCCCCGCCCAGCTCCAGAGCCGGGCCACCCCACAGGGGGACTGAAACTACACACTGCCACACACAGTGCAGGCAGGAAGGGGGGGAGCCTGGGGGCAGAGCATGGGCGGGCCACGCCTCGCTGTTTGGGGAGGCAGAGCCTCCCCCAGTCTATGGTACCTGCTGCCAATGTTAGGGCCCCATCAATAAATGCCCAGGATGGCTGCAAGGATAGGGCCTCCCTTTCCCCTTCATTCGCCTCTCTCCCACACTGTGCTGCCCCACTCAGAGCAGTTTGCTTGGGTACCCTCAAGGAAGGCTGTGTTAATAGGGCTAATCCCCTTGCAAGAGAGCCGGTCCGTTCTGGGCTACACACTGCACTGCCTGCTGCAGGCCAGGGGGCAGTTTGGGGGGCAGCCCAATCCCTGACTGGGGCCACGGGTGCTTCTGTAAGGGAAATAATCCAGCTGAAGGCGCACAGGCAGCCTGATCTGCCCTCCCTCCGCTCAGACCCCTGCTCCTCCAGCAGCTGAGAGTGGGTCATTTAAGGCACTCTGCTCCCTGCTAGTGGTGAGGGTGAGAAACTTAAGAGTCGCACCCAGGAAGAGCTCGCTAGCCCAGGTGCCCAGGGGAGCCATGTGGAGCGGTGGGAGGGGCAGAGGGACGAGGAAGGCTCCTTTGGGGGTGCAACCTATTTGTAGCTAGAGCCATGCGTGTAGCAGAAGCAGAGGCCTGTGATGCCATGAGGTTACAGATCAGCAAGTGAGCACACCTGGGGCATTCCCATCTCACAGTCAGTCCCAGGGGCGGGAGGAGGAGGGAGACACAAGCCCCTTGCTGTTCCCTTTCACATGGTTATACCCTGTCAGTCCTGACACACAAACTGAGCCAGGCTGGGGTGAACAGCATCCAGTACCTGCTCACTTGAATTCATTTAAATTGGTTGGAAGAGCTTTGACGTGTTCTTTACTTATTCTGACCTGCATCCCTTCCTCTTTATTGTCTATGATATCTTCGCTAGTCGTTCAGTCACGTTATTGTGAGAAGACTGAAGCAAAGTAGGCATGAAGCAGCTCTGCCTTATCATCTTCCGTTATCAGCTCACGCTCTCCATTGAGCAGCAGCCACACACCATCCCTGATCTTTCTTTTTCCTCTGACATATTTGAAGAAACCCTTCATATTGTCTCCAACATTTCTTACCATTCTTTGCCTCGGCTTTGGGGGCGGCTGTAGGCACCAGCTAAACAAGCAGGTGCCTAGGGCGGCAAAATATATGGGGCAGCATAATGCTGGGGCCCCAGCTCATACCTCAAGCAGCGGCCTGGGCTGGATCCTGACCGCGCCAGGGGGCGGTAACCAGCTTGTTGTTCTGCTGCTGGGTGCTGCGGGGCAGGGAGATGGTTAAGTGGGGAGCGTGTCCCCACTGCTCTCCCGCGGGCAGCGGCCACCCCCCACCCCTCAGGTGGGAGCTGGTAATGTGGCCCTCCCCTGACTGCAGAAGAAGGGCTGCTCCTCCTCAGCTTGTGTCCGTCGCTGCAAGCCGAGGAGAGGCCCATCCTCTGCTGCTGGGGCAGGGCCATGCTACCGGCTCCCGCCTGGGATGGTTGGGGGGTGGCCACTGACCACGGGATAGTGGCGCGAAGAAGCCGAGGAGGAGCAGCCCGTCCTCTGCAGCCAGGGCAGGGCCTTGCTACCGGCTCTGCCTGAGGGATGAGGGGGGCGCTGACCATGGAAGAGCGACGGGAGCCCGTAGTGCGGCCCTTCCCTGGCTGCAGAGGACGGGCTGCTCCTTCTTGGCTTGTCTCCACCACTCTCCCGCGGTCAGCAGCCACACCCCACACCCTCGGTTTGTCCCCGCCTCTACCTCCTCCTCCTCCTCCCCACTGCACCGCCTCTTGCCAGGGAAGGGGATAGGAGAGCAGAGCAGCAGCCTGGGCTGAGCCCAGCTCATTCTCAGGCCAAGGCAAAGACCAAGGATAAGCAGGGCTGGGATCCAGCAGCAGCCCCAACCCCTGGCCCTGGGAGTGGCAGTGATGGGAGATGAATCCATCTCAGGCCAGATCCACAGCAAGGTAAGAGTTGGGCTGGGCGGGAGGGTCCCTGGGACCCATGGGGAGCGTCTGCCTGCTGGAGCCCTAGAGGCTGCTGCCTCCCTCTCCAGCCCCTCACAGCACTCCAGCGACTGCAGTCTCCTTCTGCCTCCCCTCCTGCAGGGAGCGAGCGACCTGACAGAGATGGGCAGCATATGTCTAGCAAGCCCAGCATCTCTTCCTTGGCTCCTCCAGCCCCAGAGCTCTCTCCATTGCATGCCCCTCGGGCTCCCAGCTGGGCAGCCTCAGCGCTGGGAAAACGCCAGCAGGGCTGGGACCAGTGTGTATCCGAGCTCGTGGGGAGCTCTCTCGCCCCAATGACTAGCGCCTTACCTATGGCAAGTACAGTAGTGCAATAGGAGCGTGACGTGAAAAATATCATGTCACGTTGTGACACGGTCACTCAAATCACGATTATGTGTGTGTAATGTGCTGCCCTATCAGTGCCATTTGTACTAATTTCTGTTTCGCATTGGTGCCAGTGGTTATAGGGCTAAAAATGCAGGGACAAAAACAAAAATGACTTTCCGGGGCTGCTTACTGGCAACCAAGAGAGAAACAGCAAAAAGAATTAGAAAAACTATCTCATAGTTCAAAAAAGTATTTTTAAAAAGTCAACAATCAAGGAGAAAGCTCTAAGCAATGCATTGAGGGTGATTATTCATCAACTGATGAAGACCGATCAAACCAAACATTACCTTTATCAACTGATAAAGATGAACAACTGTCATAACATTTTTCCCAGATCTGGACCTTAGCATCCAAAATATGGGTGTTAGCATGAAAACCTCCAAGCTTAGTTACCAGCTTGGACCTGGTAAAGCTGCCACCAGCCAGGAACTGTACAGTGCCTAGCTCACTGTGGTCTCCCCAAAACCTTCCCTGCGGGACCCCAACACTCAAATTCCTTGAGTCTCACAACAAAGGGGAATAAACCATCTCCCTTCCCCCTCCTCCCCTCCAGGTGTTCCCTCCCTGGGTTCCTGGAGAGATATACAGAGGCAAGCTCCGTGAATCTAAACAGAGGGACTCCACCCTCCCTGTTTCCAGTCCTGGAAAACACAAGTACTGAGAGAGAGCTAATTTCTCCTCTTCCTCCCTCACCCAGAGGGTATGCAAAGTCAGGCTAGTAAATCTAACACAAAGAGATTTTCCCCCTGACTTCTTCCTCCCATCAATTCCCTGGTGAGCTGCAGACTCAGTTCCCTGGAGTCCCCACTAAAGAAAAACTCCAACAGGTCTTAAAAAGAAAGCTTTATATAAAAAGAAAGAAAAGGACATAAAAATGGTCTCTCTGTATTAAGGTGACAAATACAGGGTCATTTGCTTAAAAGAAAAAAAATGAATAAACAGCCTTATCCAAAAAGAATACAATTTAACACATTCCAGCAACTATACACATGTAAATACAAAAGAAAACAATATAAACCTTATTGTCTTACTATCTTTGTACTTACAACTTGGAAACAGAAGATTAGAAAGCTGGAGATAGAAAAATCACTCTCATAGCCGAGAGGGTACAGACACAAGACAAAGAACAAGGAACTCACACCCAAAACTTCCCTCCACCCAGATTTGAAAAAGTCTTGTTTCCTGATTGGTCCTCTAGTCAGGTGTTTCAGGTTACTCCTTTCCAGGTGAAAGAGACATTAACCCTTAGCTATCTGTTTATGACAACAACAATCTGACCAAAGATTATCTTCACTAACTGATAAAGACGAACAATTACAATCCATCCAAAGATTTACTACTTCAGCTGAAGAGTCCAGAAATGAAGAACTGTTATCCAAATCTAAAACTGAAGAACAATTATTGGAAGGTGGAGAGACTGACAAAGGATCGGATCCAAGTACATGACCGACAATAATTACTGATATAATGCGAAATATTATTGTGAAAAAAGGTCCTTCAAAACCAGGTCCTACATTTGAATATCCATTTAATGAGTTGAATTGTCGATTTATGCCATCCAGTCTGAAGAAAAAAAAGAAAAATAGGGAACAAATTAATAGATCGTGATTAGTGTATTCACAGACCAAAGATGTAGTTTTTTGTTTTTGCTGCAAACTGTTCTGTAACTCGGACATTTTTCTGGCAACTGCAGGTTTTAATGACTGGCGAAATTTGCATCAGCATTTGAAAGAACATGAAACATCAAAAAATCATTTACGCTCATTTACAAATTGGATTGAACTGTCAAATAGATTATGTTCCGGTACAACAATCGATGCAGTACAGCAATGTCAACTAAATTCAGAAATTCTACTTTGGCAAGCGGTGTTGGAACATTTACTGGCAATCATTAATTTCCTAGCCGAATAGTGCCTCACATTCCGTGGATCCTCGGATATTTTATATGAGAATTACAATGGAAATTTCTTAAAATTGGTTGAGTTATTGGCAAAATTTGATAATGTTATGGCTGAGCATGTACGAAGAGTGAAAGATGGAGAGATTCACACCCATTATTTGGGTAAAAGTACACAAAATGAGATAATAGAATTAATTTCTAATGGAGTGCGTAATGAAATTTTATCGAATTTGAAACATGCCAAATATTACTCAATTATAATTGATTGTACTCAAGATCTGAGCAAAACCAAGCAAATGTCAATAGTTTTACAATTTCTGAAAATTGGTGAAAATTTGTGAACACTTTCTAGAATTTATATCAGTGAACGAAACTACTGGGAAAGCCCTCACAGATGTAATTCTACAGAGATTGGAACGCTATGGAATACCTTTAGAAAATGTGCGCTGCCAAGGGTACGATAACAGCTCAAACATGCAAGGACGACATGCAGGTGTACAGCAAAGAATATTGAATTCAAACAATCAAGCTTTTTCATTCCTTGCCATGCGCATTTACTCAATCTGGTTGTCAGTGATGCTGCCAAATCGTCTAAAGATGTTGTTTAATATTTTACCACAGTGCAAGCAATTTACAACTTTTTTAGTGCTTCCACACAACGTTGAGCAGTCTTGAAGAAGCATCTTGAACAAAAACTCACACTTAAACCTCTAAGTCAAACAAGATGGGAAAGCAGGATAGAAGCTATTAGACCATTCCAATATTCATCAGGAGAGATTTACGATGCACTATTCGAAATAAGCCAGGACTTGTCATATGATTCTTCATTTCGACATGAAGCTGAAACATTGGCTCAGAAAATGATGCAGTTTCAATTTTCACGTTGCATGGTTACTTGGCATAATATTCTAAATCAAATTAATTTGACCAGCAAAGTTATGCACTACATAACCATAGACATATCCGAGTCAAAGACCATTTTGAATAAAATGCTGGAATATTTTAAAAAATGCTGTTCAGATGAAGGATTTGTAGAAACTGTCAAAGAAGCAACAACAATAGCAGAGGATCTTGATTTTGAACCGACGTTTGCACCTCAACAATTCATTTGTCCTCGGAAAAACACAAGACAGTTTTGTTATGAGGCTCATGATGATCCTTTTCTCGAGCTAAATGAAAGGTTTAAAGCTGAATATTTCTATTGTATTTTGGATGTAGCTATAACTTCCATTGAAGAAAGATTTTGTCAGTTGTATGGTCATTGTGAAACTTTGGAATTTTTATTCGATACTGGAAATATTAAAAATCAGTTTTCCAAAGAAGACCTCACGAAGCACTGCCAAGACCTACATTTAGCACTCAGTACTGATAATGCTGCTGACACTGATGCAGTAGAATTGTATGATGAATTAATAGCTTTATCTGAGCTAATAAGTCCTAAAACTTCTCCTCTAAAAGTATCAGAATTTATAGCAAGAAATGATTTTTTCACTCCAAACACTGCTATAGCCTTACGCATTCTTTTAACATTACCAGTATCAGTGGCTGCTGGTGAGTGCAGTTTCTCAAAACTGAAATTACTGAAAAATTATTTGAGGTCCACCATGTCTCAAAATCATATGTCAGGACTTCAATTGAAAGTACTATTGCAAAAAATTTAGATTTTACTGACTTATTAAAAGACTACGCAAGTATAAAAACCAGAAAAATTCAGTTCATATAAATTCTTGTAATTTATGAGAAACTAGAAGACACTAATGTTTTTCATTACAGTGTATAGTTGAACTCAAATTGTTTGTAATTGTGTTTTTGTTAAAATTAAATGTTAAAATTACACTAGTAGGAAATTGTTTTATTTCACTAACTACAAATTCTGTTTTCATTTTTTTTAATTTTAAACAGTCAAAACAAAACTGCAAAGTGCAAACATGTGTAAAAGCCAAAAAAAAAAGCAGTGGAGCGGGGGGGGGGGGGGGCGGGCGGCAGCCAAAAATTTTTTTGCTCAGAGCAGCAAAAAATCTAGAGCTGGCCCTGCTCGACTTGCCTGATTTAGTCCTACACTCTCACGCTGTATACTTCCTGTTCATTTCCTGTATCACAGGCGCCGACTTTCCAATGTGCCAGGGGGGTGATCGACCCCCAGCTCTGCCCCTGACTCCATCCCCACCCCACCCCTTCCCCCAAGGCCCCACCCCTGCTCTACCTCTTCCCACCCCACCCCTGTTCCCAAGCCCCTGCCCCATCCAGCCTCTTCCTGAACCCACTCCACCCCCACTCTGCCTCTTCCCACCCTGTTCCCACCCCTCCCCCGAGCACATTGCACCCTAGCTCCTCCCTCCTTCCACCACCATAGACTTCTGCACATGGCAAAACAGCTGATAGCAGCGGGTGGGAGGCGTGGGGAGAAAGGGGAAAGCACTGATCAGCAGGGCACGCCAGCAGGCAGGAGGTGCTGGGGGGAAGAAGGGAGCTAATAGGGGGATTGTCCAGCACCCATCACTTTTTCCCTGTGGGTGCTCCAGCCCCAGAGCACCCATGGAGTTGGCACCTATGTCTTGTATGAATCCCTTTTGGGTTTTAGGTAGCTAAAAAGCTCCTTGTGCAGCCACAGTGGCCTCCTGTGGCTCTTATTATCTTTCCTTGGCATTGGAATATCTTGATGTTAAGCCTCTACTATTTCATCTTTTAAGAACTGCTAACCCCCTTTGACTCCTTTTCTTCCCAACTGTTTTTACCCTAGGAGCTTGCCTACCATTTCTCTGAGTCAGCTGAAATCGCCCTTTCTGAAGTCCAGTGTTTGTGTTTTGATGTTCTCATGTTCTCCTTCCCTTAGGGTCTTAAATTCTATCAGATCATGGAATCATGGCCTCACAGACTCATACGACTGGAGGGGATCTCGAGAGGTCATCTAGTCCAGTCCCCTGCACTCATGGCAGGACTATATTATCCAGACCATCCCTGACAGGTGTTTGTCCAACCTGCTCTTAAAAATCCGCAATGATGGAGATTCCACAATATCCCTGGGCAATTAATTCCAGTGCTTAACCACCCTGACAGTCAGGAAGTTTTTCCTTATGTCCAACCTAAACCGCCCTTGCTGCAATTTAAGCCTCTTGCTTTTTGTCCTATCTTCAGAGGTTAATGAGGACAATTTACCTCCCTCCTCCTTGAAACAACCTTTTATGTACTTGAAAACTGCTATCATGTCCCCTCTCAGTCTTGTCTTCTCCAGACTAAACAAACCCAGTTTTTTTCAACATTCCCTCACAGGTCATGTTTTCTATACATTTTATCATGTTTGTTGCCCTTCTCTGGACTTTCTCCAATTTGTCCACATTTTTCCTGAAATGTGACTCCCAGAACTGGACACAATACTACAGTTGGGGCCTAATCAGTGAGGAGTAGAGCCACCATGGTAGCATGTAATTTCAGAAAGGGCACCTGCACAAAAATGAGGAAGTTAAACAGAAATTAAAGGAGGCAGTGCCAAAAGTGAAATCCCTGCTAGTAGCATGGAAACTTTTTAAAGACACCATAATAGAGGCTCAATTTAAATGTATACCCCAAATTTAAAAATCTAGTAAGAGAACCAAAAAAGTGCCACTGTGGCTAAACAACAAAGTAAAAGAAGCAGCAAGAGGCAAAATGGCATCCTTTAAAAAGTGGAAGTTAAAATCTAGTGACGAAAATAGAAAGGAGCAAAAACTCTGGCAAGTGAAGTGTAAAAATATAATTAGAAAGGCCAAAAAAGAATTTGAAGAGCAGCTAGCCAAAGACTCAAAAAGCAAAAGCAAAAACTTTTTTAAGTACATAAGAAGAAGAAAGCCTGCTAAACAACTAGTGGGGCCATTGGACGATCGAGATGCTAAAGGAGCACTCAAGAAAAATAAGGCTATTTGTAAGCATGCGGACTCACCCCTGTGGCACCTCCTGCTGGTCTCTCAGGGAATTAGCTCATTTTCCAGCCAGGAGTGCCCTCCGCAGGCTGATGATCTGCCTTACCGCTTGGCCCCATGTCCCTCCCTGGACCTGGGGCCCTGTTAGCTGGGGTGCTGCCCCCTGGCAGTAACCCCTTTCTCTCAGGGTCTCCCCTCCTCGGAAAACCCCCACCTATCCTCACCTGTGGCCTGATTGGGATGTGGCCCAGCTGCAGCTGCTTCCCCAGTCAGCCCAGCTTTTAGAGCTGAAACCCTCTCCAGGGTCGCTTTTTAAACCCCTCAGGGCAGGAGCGGGTAACCACCCCGCTACACACCTCAGCCTCTGTACCAGATAACTGGAGGATAACTAATATGACATTTTTTTAAAAAGGCCCCAGAGGTGATCCCGGTACTTACAGGCTGGTAAGCCTAACTTCAGTACAATGCAAATTGGTTGAAACTATAGTAAAGAACATAATTTTCAGACACAGATGTACACAATTTTTTGAGGAAGAGTCAACATGGTTTTTATAAAGTGAAATAATGCCTCACCAATCTACTAGAATTCTTTGAGGGGGTCAACAAGCATGTGGACAACGGTGATCCAGTGGATATAGTATACTAGATTTTCAGAAAGCATTTGACAAGGTTTCTCACCAAAGACTCTTAAACAAAGAAAGCAGTCATTGGGATAAGAGGGGAGGTCCTCTCATGGATCAGTAACTAGTTAAAAGACAAATCATAAGATTAAACGGTCCATTTTCAGAATGGAGAGATGTAAACATTGGTGTCCTCCTGGGTCTGTACAGGGACCAGTCCTATTCAACATGTTAATAAATGATCTGGACAAAGGGGAAAACAGTGAAGTGTCAAAATTTGCAGATGATATAAAGCTACTCAAGATATTTAAGTCCCAGGCAGACTGCAAAGAGTTACAAAGGGATCTCACAAAACTAGGTGACTGGACAATAAAATGTGGATTAAATTCAGCGTTGATAAATGCAAAGTAATGTACATAATCCCATCTAGACATATAAAATGATGGCGTCTACATTAGTTGACTCAAAAAAAAGATCTTGGAGTCATTGTGGGCAGTTCTCTGAAAACATTCACTCAATGTGCAGCGGCAGTCAAAAAAGCGAACAGAATGTTGTGAATCATTAAGAAAGGGATAGATAATAAGACAGAAAATATCATATTGCCTCTATATAAATCCATGGTACGCCCACATCTTGAGTACTGCATGCAGCTGTGGTCGCCACATCTCAAAAAAGATCTATTGGGATTGGAAAATGTTCACAAAGGGGCAACAAAAATGATTAGGGGTATGGAACAGTTTCCATATGAGGAGAGATTAATAAGACTGAGACTTTTCAGCTTGGAAAAGAGACGACTAAGGGGGGATATGATAGAGGTCTATAAAATCATGACTGGTGTGGAGAGAGTAAATAAGGAAGTGTTATTTACTCCTTCTCATAACACAAGAACTAGGGGTCACCCTATGAAATTAATAGGCAGCAGGCTTAAAACAAACACAAGGAAGTATTTCTTTACACAGAATGCAGTTAACCTGTGGAACTCTTTGCAAGAGGATGTTGTGAAGGCCAAGACTATGACAGGGTTCAAAAAAGAACTAGATAAGTTCCTGGAGAATAAGTCCATCAATGGCTATTAGCCGGGATGGGCAGGGAGGGTGTCCCTAGCCTCTGTTTGCCAGAAGCTGGGAATGGGTGATAGGGGATGGATCACTTGGTGATTATCTGTCTGTTCATTCCCTCTGGAGCACCTGGCACTGGCCACTGTCGGAAAACGGGATACTGAGCTAGATGGACCTTTGGTCTGACCAGTAGGGCTGGCCATATGTCCTTAGGAATTACTTCTGGTGTCTTGCTTACAACATGTAAATAATTAACAGTAATTCAGATTACTCACAGTTTAATCACCTCCTCCCAAGTTCCCAACCACCTTCACGTTCACAGCTAGTTCATCCCTGTTGGTAAAAACCAGGTCCAAAATGGATGACCCCCAAGTTTTGCTGCAACGTTCTTCCAACAGATATCAGAGAAGTTAAATCCCCCATTAAGAGTAGCTCATGTGGGTTAGCTGATTTTGTTACCTGCTTGTCGAATGACTAAGAATGACTAAATGACTAAATGCTTGGAGAATTACTTCCTCTTCTTGATTTAGTGTCTATAAGAGACCTCCAACACAACATCGCTATTATTCTTTTCCCTTGTTATGGTCACCCAGAGACTCTCAGTAGGCCTGTTGCTCACTTCCTCTTGGACCTCGGAGCAAGTGTATATATTCTTGCTGTATATTGCAACACCTTCTCCTTTTTTCCCATACCTATCCTTTCAGAACAAGCTGCATCCCTCAGTGCTGGTACTGCAATCATGGGAGTTGTCCCACCAAGTCTCTCTGATGTCAGTTAAGTCACAATTTTCTTCATATACCATGACTGTGTGTGTGTGTGTGTGTGTGTGTGTTTGTGTGAGAGAGAGACAGACAGAGACAGAGAACAAAATGTTTGTTCAGTAAACAGATTTCAGTTTATTATTTCCAGAAGACGATGAACAAAATGAGTAAAATATCTTTGAACGCTAGCAACTGTCTGGAGCAGGCAGGACTAACATTCCTTCACATAGCCACTGTTCCTATACCAACCAATTGACTCCAGATTCTCCTAGCAGCCAGTGGTGCTGCCTGCGCTTGCAAAAATACAACGTTCAAGCTCACTTTTACTTTGCCCTGAGTTCCAGGAGAATCCAGCCTAACTACTTTATAAACCAACTTTAGCAACAATCAAAACAGACACCCAGCTTCTCATTTACAAAAAGCCTAAAAGCCAAATAGGCATAGCTGCTCCTGTGATGGTTTACAGGGAAAATAGAGCAGGCTTTCAGCTCCAGGCCTGAATGGACCAGACTGGGTCAATATTATGGAGGGACAATGGGGGAAAGTGTCACTGTGTATGCTCTCAGTGTAAGGCTTGATTCTCCCCAACAGAGTAATCTGCCATGTAAAGAAATTGCCATAGAAAATGCCCAAACTGACATACTGCCATCATCACCCTATAAAACAAAGGTCTCCAGAGTGCTCGGTATGCTGGGTTCCTTAACGACCTCACCACATGGCATGAGACCCCCCAGCTGGGCCTCTGCAAAAACACCACGCGCTCTCCCCCATCCTCACTCACTTTCACCAGGCTGAGGCAGGGGGTTGGGATATGGGAGGGCTTCGGGGTGCAGACTCTAGGAGGGAGTTTGGGTGTGGGAGGGGGCTCAGGGACGGGGCAGGTAGTTGGGGTGTGGAAGGTGGGGTGGGGTGCAGACTCCTGGAGGGAGTTTGGGTGTGGGAGGGGGCTCAGGGATGGTGCAGTTGGTTGGGGTGTGGGAGGTGGGGCGGGGTGCAGACTCCTGGAGGGAGTTTGGGTGTGGGAGCAGGCTCAGGGATGGGGCAGGGGTTGGGTGTGGGAAGTGGGGCGGGGTGCAGACTCCTGGAGGGAGTTTGGGTGTGGGAGGGGGCTCAGGGATGGGGCAGGTGGTTAGGGTGTGGGAGGTGGGGCGGGGTGCAGACTCCTGGAGGGAGTTTGGGTGTGGGAGGGGGCTCAGGGATGGGGCAGGTAGTTGGGATGTGGGAGGTCGGGCTGGGTGCAGACTCCTGGAGGGAGTTTGGGTGTGGGAGGGGGCTCCGGGATGGGGCAGGTGGTTGGAGTGTGGGAGGTGGGGCGGGGTGCAGACTCTTGGAGGGCGTTTGGGTGTGGGAAGGGGCTCAGGGATGGGGCAGGGGTTGGGGCATGGGAGGTGGGGCAGGGGACAGACTCCTGGAGGGAGTTTGGGTGTGGGAGGGGGCTCAGGGACGGGGCAGGTAGTTGGGGTGTGGGAGGTGGGGCGGGGTGCAGACTCCTGGAGGGAGTTTGGGTGTGGGAGGGGGCTCAGAGCTGAGGAAGGAGGAGGAGGTGAGAGTGGGGCTCCAAAAGGGAGTTTGGGTGTGGAGGGGGCTCACTGCTTGGGCAGGGGGCTCAGGACTGGGGCAGGGGGTTAGGGTGTGGGAGGGGGCTCAGGGCTGGGGCAGAGGAGTGGGGTGCAAAAGGGGATGTGAGATGTGGGCTCTGGGAGGGTGTTTGGGTGCAGGAGGGGGCTCAGGGCTGGGGCAGGGGTTGGGGTGCGGGAGGAGGTTCAGGGTGAAAGCTCCGACCGAGCAGGGTTTACCTCAGGCAGCTCCCAGAAGGGGTGGCATGTCCAGCAGTGGCCCCTAGGCTCAGTGGTGGGGGCAGCATGCAGAGACCCCTTGGCCACCCCTGAGCCTAGGAGCCACTGTTGGACATGCCGGCCACTTCCGCGAGCAGCATGAAGCCAGGATAGGCAGGGAGCCTGCCTTAGCCCCGCTGCACCACCGGATTTTTAGCAGCCTCAAATCTCCTGGATTGGCTTCAGTAGCCTCCGGGAGGTCAAGCCAAATTCGAGGAGACTCACAGCCAAACCGGGAGGGTTGGCAACCCTAGTTGTGATTGGGTCTGGCTGGATTGTGAGGTGTGGCAGGGCTGTGAGATGTATTTGGGTGTGGCTGGATTGTGAGGTGTCATTGGGTGTAGTTAGATTGTGAGGTGTGGTTTGATGTGGTGGAGTTGTGAGGCGTGTTTGGTTGTGGCTGGATTATGAGGTGTTGTTGGGTGTTGCTAGATTGTGAGGTGTGATTCGATGTGGTGGAGCTGTGAGGCCTGTTTGAGTGTGGCTGGATTGTGAGGTTTGGTTCAGTGTAGGAGGGCTGTGAGGTGTATTTGGGTATGGCTGGATTGTGAGGTGTTGTTGGGTGTGGCTAGGTTGTGAGTTGTGCATTGATGTGGTGGGATTGTGAGGTGTGTTTGGGTGTGGCTGGATTGTGAGGTGTGGCAAGGTTGTGAGGCATGTCTGGTATAGCTGTATTTTGAGGAGTGATTCAGTGAGGCGGGGCTATGAGGTGTGACAGTATGTGGCAGGATTGTGAGGTGTGTTTGTGTGCTGAGCAGCTCTGATGTGCATTTGGGTTGGTAGCACTGTTTTTAGCAGTAATTCAGATTACTCACAATTTAATTCCCATCACATATATTGCTGTGTAGAGTAGGGCACAGCCCCAGCAGGAGAGGGCCTCCCATCCCAGCTCCTCTGGCTCTGCAGGGTGGTCTCAATGCACTCAGTAAAAAGAGAATTCCCTGGGTGAAATGCATTCTACAACAGATTGGCTATTTAGACGGAAATAACCTATAGCTCATTGGGGCTGTCCTCGGCACTGGGGAATGGGAGCTGCAGGAGAAGGGTACCTTGACTGGGTCTTTTTGAGAGCTACCATTGTATCACACAGTTCAGGCTGAGTTGGGGACTGGAGTGACTTGTCTCTTGCCCGTCTCCTGGAGCTGCCTGTGTCCCAGTTGTAGGGTGGCTGGAGGGCGTTCTACCCTGCGGCCCGGCTGTGACTCACATTGCTATAAACACAGCCTCCTGTTGGATAATGAATCCAGGCCCTGCCGGTTGGGCTGCCATGTGGAAAACCTTTTGATTTTCTTTGCGATACTTTCCCCCTCCCTCTTTGCCTTCTGGCGGCTCCTCTTCTGCATTTTATCATTTCCTGATACAAACCAGAGCCAGGAATCTGAGGCCCATTTTCCAACAGACCATTTATAGGCTCCAGTTTATTCCAAGGCTCTCATGGGCCAAGTTTCAATGTTAACCCTTCTCAGGTCATTTGCACACATGTAAAGGCAGAGGGATGTTATTTTTCCCTGCCTCGGGAATACCCTGCAACATTAGCTCCCACTGGGACTTAATGAGCACAGCTTCCCATTTTCAATGGTTACTTGAGATTTCTCCTTCACCTCCCCACAAAATCCATGGATTGAGGAGGCTGGGATTGCATGGTCTCTGTGCTGGATGCACAAAGCCGTGTTTTCTAGGCTAGTTTTACTCGTTCCGTAACATCACTCCCTTTATCTGGGCATGATCGTCACAGGACCGATATGATGCAGGAACATGAGGCTCTGTGCTAGCAGCATCCAACATCTGAGCCTCTGCACCCGGCCCAGGAACTGGCAGCTTTTCCTCTGCAGCCCTCCCGGTTTCCGCTCAGTCCCCCAGAGAGCCTGCTGAGACACCAATGCTTGGAGTCAGCCCAAGATAAGGCCTCTGTCCTCCAATGAGCAGAGCACAAGTGAGGAGAGCCAGCTGGCAAAAGGTTCATTACTCTGTGTCAGCACCTCCTAAGAGGCCTGACAAACTCAGTACACCTAGCATGCTGCTTTCCGAGTATTTATCCATAGCGAATATGATGTAAGGTGTCTAGCACCAACTTGTGTCATATTGTTTGTCATAATCACTGCAAAGGGTCTGTACAGCTGGTATTTAAGAATGGCCTGAGTAAGTACTGAGAAGGTACCGTGGACAGGCAGGTTTGCCAGGCAAAGGGCTGTATAGTCACCTGTCTGCCTAGGGTCAGATGGAGATTAAGCATTGTAAGCGGAACAATGGAAGCTCCATTCACATACAGGGGATGGGAAGGCAGCAGGAAGAGAACAGCAGGGCAGCTTTGCCTAGCGGGGCACTTCCAAGGGTTATTGGACTGGGGACAGGGACTGTGATCAGCCACTGAGGGAGCAAAATGAGCAGCACTTTTTACATCCATGAAGGGTGGGTCCCAGCCACGTGGTTTGGTGACACTGGGAGTTTGCTTCGAGTGAGAAATCACTTTAGACAAGTTAAGATTAGGCTCTAAGAAGTGTGTTATACTTTTTATTTTATATATGAAACTTTTCTGTTTCCACTTGTTAGCCTCCCTCACTAGCTCTTAAACTTCACTTTGATAATAAACTTGGATTGTTTCACTATGATGAGATCTGTGCTGGGTTGTTCTGAAGGCCTGAGCCTGCGCTGTGCCAGTCAAGCTGTGCGCACACTGGCTCTTCGGGGACAGCTTACCTGGTCATTTCTGAGCGTGGCAGCGACAGGGGCTGGATGCTGCTGGAAGCGCACTGAGGACTCAGGGCTTGCTGTGTCTTCTGTCACTAGCCACAACAGAGGGAGTGAGTCTGCAGAGACCTGGAAGTCAGTGCCTAGGAGTCCAGAGGCTGTTGGTTTCAGGGAGCAGAGCTACGCAGGCACAGACAAGACTGTTGTAGGAAACCCTGCAACAGATGCTCTACACTGGCATCTCTAGCAGATCTTGCCTCCAGTCCTCGCTCTCCCTGCCCTTCACCCCACAGACAGTATGTGGGAATTGTAGCCTCAGTCCCCATCCTCTAACCTCTTCTAAATAGGATTTTTAAAGCTAGGCCCAGTCCTGAGCCACCTCCCTAAAATCTCGATGGAGTCACTGAATATATCCTGTAACCAGGCACCTTCCATACACAGCGCCATTGCTACAGTAGATCCAGGAGCAATGGCCATCGAACTGACTTCTTATAATCTTAGCCTGAGACAGATTGCCCTGTGCACAGTAAGAGGGCAGCATCTTGTCAGCTGTGCCATAGGAAAGCTATCCCACGCTCGCTCGGGAAACAGGCAGAGCCTTTTGCTGCATTCTTAGTCCTCCCACATGAGACACCCTGACACATCAGGCAGTCCTTGAGGTTTCTGTTTCAAGGAGAATGTGAATGCAGCTCCCCTGTGTAAATAAATCTCACTTTTGCCTTTCTGGACTGTGCAGAAAGGGCTTTTCAAATAAATTAATACTTTATTGTATTTCCACAAACAAACAGACATAGCCATTGAAATACAATAGAAAGCCTAATTACGGAGAGGAGCGTAATGCTAATAAAACGCAGCCCATGGCACAGAGACCTGTCCTTACAGATCCCTGTGCATTAGGAAGAGATGCCCCGTTTGCTAGGCTCAGGACGAAATGCTACACCAGAACTCCAGTTCTAGCTCCAGGCCAAGACACCAGAATCTGCATCTGCAAAAGCTGACACTGCTGACCACAAATGAATACATGTCAGCAGGAGTGCAAGTAATATTAAATTCTTACTAGTACAGGGGCCCAGCTCTGGGCCCCCGGAAGGGGCGGGGCTTTGAGTGGAAGGGGCGGGGCTGGGGGGGTCAGCCTACCTCAGACAGCCCATCCATGCTACCTGGCCTGCGGCGCCTGGGGCTCCAGCAGCAATTTAAATGGGCCTGGGGCTGCCGAAGGGAGGAGAGGCAGCAACGTTAAAGCGCTGCCAGCTGCATACTGGCTGGTACCAGCTTCTTACCGTTACTCCGTACCAGCTCGTGCCGGCCCACTTTTATCCCTGCACGCGGGTCACTTGAAGAGTTCCCTCCCCCCTCAAAATCTCAATCCCACAGGAGTCCATCCAGGCATCTCGAAGGGAGTCTGCTTACAGCTTTAATCTGTGGATCTGTGCAAACTAAGGAATGGTTTCATACTGGTTCCAGTTCGGCAGTGTGAAAGCTCGTTTCTACTGACCAGAGTGAAATGTTTTGGGAACGTACTACTTATACTCCATTTGCATCTTCAGAGGAAGCTCCGATTTACTAAGCCAGTACCAGGTGTTTGCAGCGAAGCAGTGAATGTTTCTCACATGGGGCCCTGGATCCAGAGAACTGAAAGGTAAGGAAACAATTTAAAACAACAGGGGTAACCTCAGCCTCATGGCCAGCACTGCTTTTCAGCAAACCATCTTCCATACCTGTGCCAGAACCCTCCTGGCTGGTCCCAGAGTCCTCTCTAGTCAGTGGACGGTGAAGCCGTCTCGCGAGCTCAAGCTGAGCACAGAATGGCAGCCGGGGCGGCTCTAGACATTTCGCCGTCCCAAGCATGGCGGCATGCCGCGGGGGGAGTTCTGTCGGTTGCTGGTCCCGCGGCTTCGGTGGACATCCCACAGGCATGCCTGCGGGAGGTCCACCAGAGCTGCGGGATCAGCGAAGCCTCCGTAGGCATGCCGCCAAAGACTGCCTGCCTGCCACCCTCCCGGCGACCGGCAGAGCGCCCCCCCGCGGCATGCCGCCCCAAGCATGCGCTTGGCATGCTGGGGCCTGGAGCCACCGCTGATGGCAGCTGTATCTACCAGCACACTGTGGCTGACATGTCCAAATACAGACACCTGATGTTAGGAGTCTAAATCCAGACTCTAGCCTAGCTACGCTGGCATTTTCCTGGTATGGCTGGTGCAGCAAAACTCTCCTAGCGTTGATGCAGTTACTCCAGCATAAAAGGTGCTTTGGTTGCTCTAGCTGATACTGGTTCGGTGTGCAAAATCAGCTCTGCCGCACAAGGTCTGCTTTGCTGGTATAACTGCAGCTACACTAGGGTTTGGCCTGCACAGCTGTCTAGTTACTGCCCCCCCCGTCCCATACAGAGAGCATCACCTAACAGCGGGAGTCCCAGGGCTCACCCAGGGGAGGGAAATAGGAATTGCCAGACTGGTCAGACATGACTCCATCTAATCCAGCCTCCAACAGCAGCAGAACCAGATGCTGCAGCTAGGGGTTCTCCTGGGGATTGGCCCACTATCTGCTTCTGTATCAACTCTGACCAAAGGGCTCCACCTTCCAAAGCTCTGAATTACATTTTTAATATTTACTATATAACATTAGAATGTCTTGCTCATATCAGAGTCTACTACTGCTAAGTGTTGGACCTCAGTAACATCCGGTGGCAATGAGTTCCACAGGTTCTGTTCTGTCTGTCCCCTAACACAAGAACAAAGGGAGGTTCTGTGAAATTCAGATTGAACAAAGGAAATATTTTTGTGGAGAGTACATAAAAATATTTCCTTTGGTCAATTCTGAATTCCACAGAACCTCCCTTCGTTCTTGTGTTAGGAGACAGGGATAACAGAAACTTCACCTTATCTCCTCTAAGCCAGTCAGTAATTTATATAGTTATATCACATCCCCTCTTATCATTCTCCTCTAGAAGGTAACGGATCCAGTCTTTTCAATCTCTCTTCATAAGGGAGTTTTTCCAGGGCCTTCATCATTCTCATTAACAGAGCTGCTCGTGAATTTTCCATCAGACCAATTTTCTAATTTTATTTGAATCAGAATATTTCGCTTTGTCCAGAGCCCATTTTCTCACATGGGCATGGCTCCCTGGAGGACTTCATTTCCCATAATTCAATGTGGATTTGCCTCTGAGAGATGAGCGATATAGTCCAGCTAGGGAGCTTGGCCCATAGGGGACAATGGGGATGTTAGGTTCCCAGACAACAGCTCTATGGCACCCTAAGGAAATGCAGCTTAATGTTGAAATTATTCAAAACAAGGAGCTTTGAGTCTTTTCAGCAAAAACAGATGAAACACTTTGATTTGGGGAATACTGAAATGTTGACTTTGGGTCAATAATGTCAAAGTGAGGCATTTTTGGAACTTCCATCCGATGGAAAATTTCAATTTTTTGTCCTGTTTCACAACTAAAACAAAGGTTGAAATGTCAGTTTCCTGCGGGAAGGCAATTCCACATTTTGCTCTGCTCTACTCCTCACCCTCCTGCAATGGGGTGAGAGTGCATGTGGGGAGGAAGGATCCTAGCTAGACCCCAAACATCCCAAGGCTCATCCAGAGTTTCCCAGCACCATAGCAAGCCCCTCACTGAGCACAAGGGCCTTTCACACCCAAGCCCAGGGGGTCACCTGTTTTCCAGGCGTGTCACCCACGGTTTGCGTGGCTCCTGCAGTGACACAGGGATAGGGACAAAGCAGTGAAAGGGTTTGAAAGTCACCAGTCACTGCAGCTCGGCAAGGGTCTTCCCTTTGCAGATCCCTCAGCATGGTGGCACTTCAGAGGATGCACATGAGCGCCCTGTACTGGCCCTGCATCTGTGGAGCTAAGGTTACAGAAGAGCCGTGAGACCCCAACCACCACAACTGCTCCTGCTAAAGATGAGGGGAGATTTTCAAAGGCACAAAACGCAGCTAGGTATCACTGACTGTCCACGGGAGCTGGCTGCTCTGCTCAGCTGCCCTTGCCAATCTCTCCCAGAGTCCTTGGGAAGTAACGCTCTCAGGGAGAGGGGCAGGTGGGTGGGGAGGTGCTACGTGCAGACCTGCAATCCCTGCAGGGAACAGGAAGGAATGTCCCTTTCTACCTAGTCACGCTCCCAGGGGTGTAAGGCACAGCAACCACCCCACCTTCATCTGAGTGCTTGGGAGCTCCCAAGCTAAGCAGGCCCAAGTCTGAGCATTTGCTGGAAAGGAACACTCCAAAGTGGAACCAGGAATTGTAGGCAGTGGTGCTGTTTCTTCAGTACATAGCACTTTCCCTGCTGAGCCAGGACTCCTGTGGTGCCCCTCCCAGCATGGCTCCTGGGCTCCCGTGTTGCTGGAAGTGCTGGCTGGGTGCAGAATGCAGTGCTAGCAGAAGCTGCTGCATAAACGTCCTCAGAGGGACTCTCTGAGTTGGCTGAGGAGCTCGCTGCACCATTAGTGTGGATTTTCAATAAGTCTTGGAGCTCTGGGGAAGTTCCAGGAGACTGGAAGAAAGCTAACGTTGTGCCAATATTTAAAATGAGTAGACGAGATGATCCGAGTAATAACAGGCCTGTCAGCCTGACATTAACCATGGGCAAGGTAATGGAGAGACTGATACAGAACCGATTAATAAAGAACTAAAGGAAGGTCATGGAATTAATGCAAATCTACATGGCCTAATGGAAAATAGATCCTGCCAAACTAACTTGATAGATATTACCTCACCCACCTTGTCTTTTATTGGACCAACTTCTGTTGAGGAGAGAGAGAAGCCTGCAAGCTTGCGAGCTGACACAGAGCTCTTCTTCGGGGCTTGGATATGTACTCAGTGCATCACAGCTAAACACAAGGTGGAACTGATTATTAGCATAAGCAGTTAACACACATTTCAAGGGACCATGCGAGGTGAAGTGGCCCATTAACACCCTTCCAGTCATAGAGGGGAAATGGAAGGGGGAAGGCAGTGAGTAGGGGGTTGATAGTGGGTTATAGATTGTTGTAATGAGCCACAAATCCAGTGTCTAACTAACTAACTTGATATCTTTTTCTGAGTTTGCTTGACAAAGGTAATAGTGTTGATATAATATACTTAAACTTCCCTAAGGCATTTGATTTGCTAACGCACAATAGTTTGATTAAAAAACTGGAATGATATAAAATGAACATGGCTCACATTAAATGGATTAAAAGCTGGCTACCTGATAGGTCTAAAAAAATGTAACTAGAAATCGGGAATCATCATCAAGTGGGTCTATTTGCAATAGAGTACCACAGGGATCGGTTCTTGGCCCTATGCTATTTAACATTTTTATCAACGACCTAAAATTATCACTGATGAAGTTTGCAGATGACACAAAAATTGGGGCGTGGTAAATAATGAGGAGGACTGGTCACTAATTCAGAGCAATCTGGATCACGTGGCAAGCAGTGAATAAGCAAACAATATACATTTTAATATGGCTAAATAATCAGCTGAACGTGAGCTCCCTGTGAGACGCTGTGGCCAAAAGGGCTAATGCGACCATGGGATGCATAAACAGGGGAATCATAAGCGCAGAGAGATTATTTTACTTTTGTTATTTAGCACTGGTGTGACCGCTACTGGAATCCGGTGTCCAGTGCTGGTACCCACAATTCAAGAAGGATGTTGAGAAAGTGGAGAGGGGTCAGAGAGGAGCCACAAGAATGCTTAAAGAATTGGAAAACCTGCCTTATGGGCAACAAGTATTTATATGGGCTCTTCAATCTAGCAGAGAAAGATGTCACATGATCCAATGGCTGGAAGTTGAAGCTAGACAAATTCAGACATGAAAAAATGTGTACATTTTAAAAAGTGACAGAAATTAACCATTGGAACAATTTCCTCAAGGGTCATGGTGGATTCTCCATCACTGAAGTGATTCAGGATGATTTAGAAAAGCTGGACGAGCACAAGTCCATGGGGCCAGATGTGCTGCATCCGAGGGTGCTAAAGGAGTTGGCGGACGTGATTGCAGAGACATTGGCCACTATCTTTGTGGCCAATGTCTCAACTTCTTTCTCCAGAGAGGGCTGATCACCTCCTCCCTATGCTGTGCTGGCCAGTGCAGCAGTCTGGGAGCTGACTTTGTTTGTGAATACCAAGTCAAAAAAAAAGGATTGAGTACATTAGTTTCTTCCACATCCTCTGTCACTAGGTTGCCTCCCTCATTCAGAAAGGGGCCCAGACTTTCTTTGACCTTCTTCTTGTTGCTAACATACCTGTAGAAACCCTTCTTGTTACTCTTAACATCTCTTGCTAGTTGCAACTCCAAGTGTGACTTGGCCTTCCTGATTTCAGCCAGTGCTGTCTTGTGTGGGCATAATAGGTCTCTTCCAATAATGCAGAAGAAAGGGGAATATAAAATAGTTCATGCACTATCCTTTACCCAAAGAATCCCTAAGCCCTTGACACACACATTATACACATTACAGTTACCTGTTGAGATCCATCAGCCAGCTTTTCATTCATTTAATGTGTGTGTGTTGGGGTGAACTCACCCTGTACTGGATGGGGAAGGGTTAACACCTCACGTGGGTGGAGGAAGCCATGCCCCCACATCCTTACAAGGCATGCTCCAGGTGTAGCACCAGTATAAGAAGGAGCAGCCCAGCTCAGTATGAGCTGACTGCCAGAGAGGAAGAACATCCTTGCCAGCTCCTCCCCAGAAACAACTGGAGCCCCATACCATGGATGCCAGAGGCACTGAGACCCAAGCAGATGCTCAGCTACCTGTGGATGCCTCAGGGAGGTCTGAGCTACAGGGAGTTGCACTGGCCAAGGAACCCAGAGACTACAAAGATGCACAGACCACCACCATGAGTATCACAGTAGAAAGTAGCCTGAGGGGGGACTAGCCATTGTCCCAATGATGGTCAGCATGTTGTGGACAGATCCCCACTGACCTAGTGGTGGACACACATGCCACTGACAAGGCCCAGGGTTGAGACCCGGTGGAGCAAAGAGGGCCCAGGTCCCCCTACCCTGGCAGCCACCCACGTCCTTGGTTGGTGGTCCACACACCCCAACCGGACAGTAGGCCATACAGCCCCACCCTGGAGGGCTATTCTATTGACTCTGGCCACTAGACCACACTGCTGTGCAAACTTGGGCATCTCTATTGACCCAGGCCTTATTGCCCTGCGAACCCAGAGTATCTCTATTTATTCTGGTTGCTAGGCCACACTGTTCCGTGAGCCCAGAGTAACTCCAGTGACACTGGCCACTAGGCCACACTGTCTCATGAGTCAGAGTAACTCTAGTGACATTGGCCACCAGGCTTCGCTGCCCTGTAAACCAGGGTAAATCTATGGACTCCAATTGTTAGGCCGCACTGCCCACGGAGAAGGGCTACCTCACTGATTTGAGCCACCAGGCCCTACTTCCCTGTGGATCAGGGTGACTATAAAGACTCCAGCCACTAGACCTTACAGCCTTGCAGATCAGGGCAACTTAATTGACTTTAACCCTTAGGTCTCACTGCCTAGGGACTGAGGACAACTCAAAGGACGGGGTGAACTCACCCCGCACTGGACAGGGTCCCCCAACCCCGTCACAGTGTGCCATGTTATTGTGCTAGTCAAATACCAACCCGCTTCAATACAGAACCATCCCCCCCCCCCATCAACCCACAGTGACTCTAGGCACGCTACACACTAATACACTCATAATTGTAGAAAATATGCCTTGTAAGCTATTACAGGGAAGCTACTTAATACATGGGTTAATAAAATAATTGTAAAACACGCATTAACGTCACATGTGAAGTTATGAATTTCCTCTGTATGATGTGACTAGAAGCAGAGAGGCTCGCCCAAGGAAAAGTGATAAATAAATCTGTTCCACACAAAGGAATGTGGGTTTAATCTCAATTTACATATTAGCCATAAACAAACCCATTGAGCTAAACCAAGGGGGGAGGGGTATCCTGAGCCTGAACTCAAGAGGCAGAGAATTACCATGGCTCCGGTAGACCCAGAGAGACACGGACGACTGAATCTGTGGGAGGCCTTCCTGACTTGTAACACAAACACAGTTCCTTTGGGAATATACGAAACTGACAGACTGCATCTTTACCCTTCACCGTGAGAAAGAAAGGAACCAAGTGATTTGATTTCTGTCATGGTCCAGGCCAGCCAGTGAAAAGCTAGAAAGGGGGCTGTGGGTGAGAGAAACCATCTTGAACAAAGACTGTATCTTGCTAGATTAAGCTATAGTCTTTTAGATGCATGTTTTCACTTTTCTTTGCTTGTAGCCTTCTCTGTCTTTATCCTGTTACTTGGTATCACTTAATCCTGGCTCGTTTGTTACTAAACTGGTTTTACTCTAACCCAAGTCAGTGTTGTGCTGGAAGGGACGGACGTATTTATCCCAGATAAATCAATCAGCTGTGATGTATTGCCTCTTCATCAGAGCAGTGAACGTAACCTCCTCTGCGAATGGACAGGGGTAGTGGCTGGGCCCTGCAGAAAAACATCTCTGAGGGGCTCGGGGGCTGGAGCTCACTGTTACCTGCTTGGTGAGGTTTGGGCCGGGAGAGCCTTGAGGTTGCTGGTGAGGAAGACAGATGGAGCTGACAGGGAGCTGACATAGGGTCTACTCTCTCACAAAGCTGACTCTTGCTGAGGAAGAGAGGTAACAGTGGCTCACAGCTCTGGGTGTCCCCAGTTGTGTGCTACAGCTTCAATACAGAACACTCCCCTCTAACCGCACACTCCTATTTGTCACCTACCACCCCACACTGCAACTCATATGGGGATGTCAACCCATTTTCTGGCCTTCAAACATCCCCCCAGCCTTGCCAAGCTCGTCTTCAGAAGCAAGCTCCCCAAAGACCAGGACTCACCAACTCAAAGTGGTACCAGATTCTGCCAGAACAGATGCAAAACCTGCAGACACATCTTCACTGCTACGGTGTTCAATACCGCCACAACTCACTCTTCAAACTTCTACACATGCCTGTAGCAGGGTGGTCACCCCGCTCAGGTCCAGAGGGGTTAAAAACAGCCCTGGAGGGGGCTGTGGCTGGAGAAAGCAGCTTTTAGGCTGGGCTGATTGGAGGAAGTGGCTGCAGCTGAGGCCACACCCCAAACAGACTCAGCTGGCCCTATAAAGGCAGAGAAGCCAGGCATAGACAGGGAGTCTCCCTCTGCTCGTTGAGAAAGAAGGGCCTGGATGCTTAGAAGCTGGGAAAGGTACCTAGAGTGGAGCAGGGCTGGGGAAAGGCTAGAGGAGCTGGGGAGCTCCAGCCTGGAGAACCCCCAGGCTGCAGGCCTTGATAAAGGCCAGGACAAGTACTGGGGCTACAGAGGAGTAGGCAAAGGCAGCGGGTCCAAACCCCCCTTTGCCAGTGATGGACGGCATGTACACTGCAGTCTGCCCCAGAGAGTGGAGGGTAGATGGTGACTGGCAGCAGCCATATTCTGAGGTGAAATGGGGATAGTGGGTGGGGATTCCCTTGGGAGGGGGAGACCCAGAATTGAGGGGGTACTGCTGGGGGACAGCACTTGGTTAAAGGGGCACTGGGTCCGGGAGGGACACGGGGCTAGAGGACTGGAGGATCAATGGCCTGCAGAGAGTGCTCCAGAGCTGGAACGAGCTAATTCCTGGAAGTCACCAGTAGGAGATGCCGCAGGGGTGAGTCCGTGTCTCTACAATGCCTATCACAACACCTGGTATACCTCATTCAGTGCATCAAATGCCCCAACAACAGCTATGTAGGTGAAACCAGACAATCATGTTGCTCTCAAATGAACTCACACAGGAAAATGATAAGACCAAAACACCCTGTCACCTGTCGGTGAGCACTCTTCACAAAGTGATCGTTTCATATCTGATCTCCCAGTCCTCATCCTCAAAGGAAACCTGCACAACACTTTCCAAAAACAAGTCTAGGTGCTTCAATTCATAACTCCGCAAGACATTAAAAATCATGGACTCAATAGGGATACTGGACTTTATGTGGCTTTCCATAGGGCTATGTTTACACTGATCATTTACAGCAGTGCAGCTACCCCAATGCAGCTGTGCCATTGTAGCATTTCTGGTGAAGACGCTCAAAGCTGATGGGAGAGAGCTCTCCCGTCAGCTTAATAACTCCTGCCTCTGTGAGAGATGGTAACTGTTGTCGGAGCACCAGTGATCTGTATGCTATGTATAACCTGTATGCTCAAAAGGTTTGTTACACTCCCCCCCCCACAGCCCCGCCTCATGTCTCCTCTTCCTCTCTGAATACCTGTGAAGTGGCTTTCCCCCTCCCTCCTGGAATGCTTGTGGTGTGAATGGGCTGGTTGAACAGCTGGAAGATCAGAAGAGCTTCCAGGTAGACAAGGTGTCAGGGTCTCGAATTAGGCAGCACTCACGCCCCAGTGCATGGACACTGCCTGAGATGGAGTGTGACCAACCAGATGCGGCCAAATCATCTCTAGTTGCAGGCTGTGACACTCTGATTAGGCAGCGATCGCACACTCAGTGCATGGACACTGCCCAAGGTGGAGTGTGACCAGCCAGATGCGGCCAAGTCATCTCTAGTTGCAGGCCATGAGGAGCAGGTCCTTAAAAGGGGAAGGGGCCATGTGCTCAGGAGAGCACTCACAAGCTTGTACCTCCCAGGAAGGTCCTTTGCCCAGACCACCTGGCCAGTGGTTTGCCACATTGCATTCCGTGGTGCCTTGGGAAGACTTACCTTCATCTCACCATCCATCGCTGTGCTGTGGGACACTTACCTTCAAGAATCCTGACATTTTCAGTGCTGTACCTGTCCTGGGAGCGTGAGTTTGAGTGTGTGCTAAGCTTCTTTTGAGCTTAGCTATCAGTATAATAAATGTGCTGCCTTCTGCCAAACTCTGGTGGGTCATTAGTCCTTTCTAAGCTTACAAACTGGTCCAGTTTCGGCTAACAGTAGTTATATTGACGGTCTACACCAGCGCTTAGGTAGTTATAATTTACATAGCTCAGGGGTGTGGATTATTCACACCCCTGAGTGACATAAATTATACTGAAGTAATCTGTAGTGTAGATGTAGCCTAAATCTGAAACCCACTAACTCACCTTTGTCCTATGACTGCAGAAATGTAAACAGGCCACTTCATTTTCAATGGCTCTTTGCAATGAGATTACTCCTTTGCTTAACAATCTCTTCCACCTGGTATTTAGCTGTAGCACTCTGGGTACCTTTCCTACACCCAACGAGCGCTGTAGCTCAAAAGCCTGTCTCGGTCTCTTCCACCAACAGAGTGTGGTCCAGTAAAAGGTATTATCTCACCTACCTTGTGTGTCTCTCTCCTAGGGTCAACACTCCTACAATAACATGTCAGAAGGGTAAGCATATTACATCAATACAATTACCTTTCATTGTCCAAATTTGTAATCACATCAAAAATAGATAGCAAGTTAGTATGGCAGCATCTATTTTTCACAAACCCAGGTTGATTGCCATTAATTGTACTACCCTCATTTAATTCTTTATTAAGCAAGTCCTATATCGGCACTTCCATTATCTTGCCTGAGATTGATGTCAGGTTGACAGGCTTATAATTCGCTGGATCATTCCATTTCTTCTTCTTCTTAGGCCTGGTCTACACCGGGAGCAGGGAGCCAGCAACTTCAGCTACATGAATAACATAGCTGAAGTCAAAAATTTAGATCTACTCACCACATTGTCTTCACTGCGGTGAATCGACTGCTGCCACTCCCCCGTTGACTCTGCCAGCACCTCTCGCAGCGATGGAGTACAGGAGTCAATGGGAGAGTGCTTGGAGATTGATTTATCGTGTCTAGACTAGACGTGATAAATTGACCCCTGCTGGATCGATCGCTGCCTGCCGATCTTGTGGGTTTGTTGACATACCCTTAGTGTCCTTAACTTGCTGACTATAGCTTTCTCCTTGTGTTCCTTTGCTTCCCTTATCAGTTTTCTACAATTCCTAGCTTCTGAATTATATTCATTATTATCAAATGTCCATTTCTTCCTTTTGTGTGTGTGTGTATATACAATCTTGTGTAGCTGTCTTCACCTCTAAAGCTGGTTTTATTTTGGGTTTTTCTTAAGCAATACAGCCTTCTTTCTCAATTCTGGCATTTTCAGGCAACTAGCAATGTATTCTTAAACAATTTTCAATTATCATTTCACATTTTTCTGATTAAATTCTTCTTCCCAGGTCTGATTTGGCTCATAATTGTTTGCAGCTTTGTAGAATTGGCCCTTTTAGAGCAGAGTGTGTGTATATAAATGGTCTGCACTTTATTCTGTTTGCACATTATAAATGTGAGCAAGTCACAATCACTTGTACCTACGTTGCCATTCCTTTTTAGTTCTGTGATCAGTTCCTCCTTATCTGTCAAGATGAAGTCTAATATTGAATTCCCCCATGTTGGATGCAACACTTTTTGAGTTATGAAATTGTCATTAACAATGTTTAGATATTGTGAGGATGTTTTCGTCCTGGCAGCATGGGCCCTCCAGCGTGTATCACTCAGACTGAAGGTCCTTGTGATCACACAGCTTTTTTTCCGACACATTGCAAATCAGTGCATATGGATGTGGTCATCCTGTTCCTAGTGTGACTTGGAGGGCTCTAGCAGATGCTAACTAGCACCCCATCTTGTGCTTCATCTGTTAGGACATTGATCCATTAGAATTCTAGGTCATTTCTTCGACATTATCAGTGACTTAGAAACATTTCATTTTTGGCAGAGTGCCAATCCCTCCCCCCACCCTTTGCCTACTCAAAACTTTCCTAAATAGGTTTAAAGACGATAAACACTCAACCAAGCATGGGACATCCACAGCCCACCTATAAGCAGTCGCCCTGTCGATTTAATTCCTGTAGTGTCGAATGGTGATAGAGAGAGGAACATTTCCAAGTTGAGAATACAGCAGGTATGCAAGTGTCTTATCTTTTTATCTGTCCTAAAATACAGTTAATTGCATTTATAAATGGTGGCTTTATTTCACTTGTTTCTAAATTATTTTATTTCAGACTGAATCATATTGAGGGGAAATGCACTTACTGAAAGGAATGGAAAGCACAGGAAGGACTATTTTTGGGAGTCACCAGAGATGCACTGGGCATAAATCAATTCAGAGCAAGACCTTGTAATTTATTAAAACACAAACACCTTTCCCTGGGCAATTCATAGAATCAGAGTTGGAAGGGACCTCAGGAGGTCATCTAATCCAAGCCCCTGCTCAAAACAGGACCAATCCCCAATTTGTTTTTCTCCTCCCAGATCCTGAAATGGCCCCCTCAAGGGTTGAACTCACAACCCTGGGTTTAGCAGGCCAATGCTCAAACCACTGAATTATCCCACCCTCCACATGTAATGTAACTGTATGTTACTTTACACTACATTTGCCCACAGTTTCCACTGGGCTTGATGCTGCAGTCTTTGTGCACCTAGAACTCCCACTGACTTCATTGGAAAACTGCAAGGACTGCTGGTGCTATGTTATATGGACCTGCCACTCTAGTATGTGTCCGCCTCGCAATCCTGGAGATATTTGATCCTTATGACCTCCTGTAAGGCAAGGAGCTGTTCATTTTCTCAGTAGCCTGCACTAACGATATCAGAGCCCAACCCTCACCCCCTTTGCTCAGATGACCTGTTCATTCTCACTTGCACACCCCAAATTGAATCAATTTGCCCATGTGGATGAGTAAAGGTGGCAAGTGCATAAGGAGGTTGTGGTAGCTTCTTCCCTGTAGGTTTTCAAGAGGAGGCTGGATGGCCATCTGTCTTGGATGGTTTAGACACAACACATCCTGCTCAACTTCCAGCACCCCAACCTTGCCAGACAGCTGTGTGCAGGCAGTGACAGTACTGACAGCATCTGGGGCCTGTCGGAGGATTCTTCTCTTCCTGTGCTCAGCCCTGCAGCAGCTCTGCTAATGGTGGCAAGATTTCAGCCTTCCCTCTGCCAATGACCTCTTACCTGCCAGTCAGAACTTGCTCCTTAGAATGCACAAGCCAGTAATCGCCCTAAACGACTACCCACAAATCCATTTTTAGGCCCTAGTTTGAGAAAATTCTCAACAGTTTCTCCCTGAGACCCATTCCTGCCAGGGAAGACTTTTGGTATCAGTATTACAATGGTCCTTCCCTTAGAGGTCTACTAGAGCATTTCAAATCCAAGGGCCAATTCTTCCTTGAAGTAACACTTTCAAAATCCAGGGAGTGGTGCACACAGACGGTTCTGGGTCCAGTTGCCAAAAGTCTTAATTCAGATTAACTTCTTCTTTGGTCACTACTATTAGATTTCCATTTACACATAGACGTTCTCTTCCTCCAGGAACAATTCAGCTTCTCCAAGGTCCTTAGCTGAACCGAAGGTAACTCCGTCTTTCCAACTGATCCTGTCAAATACAGTTGTCCCTCAGGCCCGTCACAAAAGTGTCTGTGCTCCTCAAGACCTGCATAGACAGTCCACCATCAGCCTTCCGTCTAACAATTCTATAATGACCTCTTTGAGAGATGCCTCAATCTGCCGTCCCTGAACAAGCTCTGGTTATTCTGGAGGTGGCCTTCCACTAAGAGATCAAAGTCGTTCATTCTAGAAACATCCTGTGTGGGAAGATCAGCCAGCTGAAGCAGCGTGATACAACGCTTCAAATCATACTCCAGAGACAGTTAATTTTCACATTAACCACAGTGATCTTTCGTCTTTACTAATTCCTCTTTGAGGGATATATATTGCTAAATTGTTCGGTCAATTGCATTTGCTCTCCGTGTAGGGAAACAACAACATTACAAACTCCTGAGAACAAATGTGCATCTGTGGTGAAGTTGCATAAGCTGTGGTATGGGAATTTGTATACATGTGAGCTGTTTTTTAAACAGTCAAGCAGACAGAGTTAATGTGCTGGAATTTTTTTTTTTTTGGAAGGATTATGCCTCTCTCTGTACTAGTTTCTCTTTGCAGGACCACAGCGGAGGGGGAGCACCAAAGGAATTGCAGAAGGCACTGCCTGCCATGTTATCCTGTGATGAGAGCCCTTGGACGGTGCTATCGTGCTTGATACATAACACGGTGCATTATGAAACAATACGGTATTTTTGAGAAAAGAAAACAACTGCATGTAGCAAAGCATTTGTCCCCATCATCTGTAGGGCAAGGAGCAGGAACAGATGGGCCAAGTCACTGACCTTTTGTGTGAATAGCTCTGTACTAAGCTCTCTGGCTGTACTTGTGTCAGCCACAAATATTCCCAAAGTGAAACGCCTGAGAGCGCAATGTGAGGCCAAAGGTGGCTGGGCAGAGAGACAATCCCTCCCCTGAGGGGAAGAGCTGCCGGGGAATGCAGGCTCTGGGCTGGGCTGTGCCTCGGCACAACCAGCAGCTCCAGGGACCATTGTGTCTGAAGGAGGCCCCATACTTCCCAGAGCTCCACAGAGCACACCTACTGTCCAGCACTGGCGAGAGGCTGTCGTATCTGCTCCCCTCTGAGACCAACAGTCTCTGCTGGCCGTGGCACGGGCCATAGACAGGCTACCACCACCAGCACTAGCTTTGCACACCTGGTGGGATCAAGGGCCATCAAGCAGGAGGTCCTGCACCAGTGTGCAAGCAAACAAGGCTCTCTATGCCCAATCCCCATCCTTGTGCACCGCACAGAGTTGGCCACATGCTAACTAGACCACGGCTTCCTTCAGGGTGTCATTTCAGACGGGGGTGGGGGGCAGACCTGTGACGGCAGGTAGAACATTATATGTGATTATATTGTGTCCTGCCAAGACAGGCAAGATAGGGAGAGGGCAAAAGGTGGAAGACATACTGGAGCAAACGCTTCCTTGCCCATAGCAAAGGATGCCCCTGGCTTCCCTGAGCAGTGCTGATGAAGAGTTAACGAGACAGACCACTGGCCAGTGCCCAGCAGATAGATTGATTTTCAAAGTGGGAGTGTTGGGGCCTGTGATTATTCTATGTTATTTATTATGGTAGCTGCATTTCTATTGTTATGGGGCTTATGCAGCCGTCCTAGCGCAGGCAGCCACTCAGTTGCCCTTGTAAGCCCCGTGTTCAGCCCTCCCCACACTAAAACCTGCAGTTAAAGATCTGGGGACTGGGGGAGGGGCACCTCATGGCCCAGGCAGAATTTTTGTAGCAAGTTTCATGCGAATGGAAAGGGGGATATCGGGAGCTTTGGATCCTCAAGCCTAGCAGGTGTTGAGAGTCTGCACCTTGTCACTCTTCACTGTTGCCAAGCACACATCCCTGGGCCAGCACTACCACCTGTTAGCAGTTCCTGGAGCACCCCAAGGAGAGGGCAGGACATGCGTAGGGCTCTTTCCTGGACTAACATCTTGGATTGCCAGTTGTGCTGAGCCACCCTTCAACCAATACTAAGATGCCTCCTCTGGCTCGTCCCTCCTGCTGCTGATCCACAGCAAGATCCTGGCTTGTGGGGCAATCCAAGGCAGCAGCCATACAGGACACAGCCAGCATTGCTACCACTCTCTCCTTTGGCCTAGCAGTTCCAGGCTGGGAGACAGGTGACCATGAGTTCTGGTCCATGGCACCCAGAGGAATGCAGCTCCATGGGAACAGTGCTGTCATGGGAGGGAGGGCTTGGAGGGGCTGCGTGAATGACATTGACCTTTGCCCAGTTCCATGGGATCTGTGGGCTCCACAGGCCGAACCTCCTGCCCTTCCATCACCCCACAGAAATGCTGGGGATGCCTACAGAGGACGGTAACAGCCACAGAGCTTACAACAGTCCAGGAGCTCTCGGTGCAGATCCCAAAGGATCGCATTGTCTCAGAGTAACATCTCCAGAAGTTTCCCCTCAGCCCCAGCAACAATGGATGGTGCAGTGGCAACTGCTGAGGAGATTGGCCGGCTTCTACAGAAGCTTTGGAAGAATTGGGTTTCATCCAATTCCCCTTCAGCATTCTGGAAAGAGCCAGGATGAGACATTTTAGACAAACAGGGATTTTCAGAACGTTGGAGACAGATGATTAAAATGAGGCATATAATGGAAGCTGTCTCCCAGCCTTTGTTACAGAGCCACGGCTGTGGCCCCATGGTTATATAGAGACTGAGTGTGTGTGCACAAGCTCAGCTCAGTGTCCTGAAAGGTTTTAAAGGATACCGTGTCTGCCAAACAAGCAACACACCACACTGCTGTGTGTCATGAATCTTCAGAGGCAAGGACATTAAAGTCAGCCCTGCTGGCATGGGCCCTCCTCCAGAGCCCAGTGAAGTCAAGAAGAGTCTTTCCATGGACTTCAGTGCGCTTTGGGTCAGGCCCCCAGTGTTCCTGCTGCCCAGTGGGGGAGGGGGGGCAATAGGATCTGCAAATGTTCAGTACTTTGGGGGAAAGCACTCAGCAACTTGCAGGATCGGGCCCTTATATCAGCAGACCCCTTCCGGCTGATTGGCAGGCAACATTGCATGCAAGCTCGCCAGCCCAATGGCTGCAGCTCCTGGGTTGTGGACATGAGCATCTCACAAGGCCAGCACAGGGGACACTGCATTTTCCAGTGAGCCACCAGAGGGCACCGGCGCTCGTCTCTCGGCATGGGAAGATACAGGGTGTGAAAGCCAGGCTGCTGTAACAGCAGCACGGCACGCAGGCTGCACAGCATCCAGCCCGCTGCAGTGGGATTCCGCCCAGAGGAGGGACAAGGGGGGCCCTGCTGAGGTAAGGAGCTGTTTAAAATACAGGCAGAGAATGACATCTGGTGGCCAGCCTGGGTGTTAATACTTACAACCTTGGCAATAGGGAGGAGGGACAGATGAGTGAGGCTGCAGGGGATATTACCCTCCGGCCCTGCTGCCAGAATCCTAATGCACATGTAAAAACTTACCAGAACAATTATGCCTATAACAAAACCATCCCCAAAATGTGAAGGACCCGATTCCGTATTTATTCAGGCCAGTTGGCAACCTCTTCGATGTCAATACCAATCTGAGAGTCAATTTAGCACGAGAGGGCCTGATTTTGCCACCCTTACTGAGTGACACCTTCTGCCATAAGTACCCCACTGGTGCCAAGGACTGTACTTGTGCAGTAAAATGCGGCTCATGAGTGAGAGTGGCAGCATCTGGCACCAGGCCTGATCCAACTTTGCTGAAGAGACTGAGGGTTTTTCTATTGACTTCAAATTCATTCTGAAGCACTTAGAGGAGAGGAAGGTGATCAGAAACAGTCAACATGGATTCACCAAGGGCAAGTCATGCCTGACTATCCTGATTGCCTTCTGTGATGAGATAACTGGCTCTGTGGATATGGGGAAAGCAGTGGATGTGATATACCTTGACTTTAGCAAAGCTTTTGATATGATCTCCCACAGTATTCTTGCCAGCAAGTTAAAGAAGTATGGATTGGATGAATGGACTATAAGGTGGATAGAAAGCTGGCTAGATCATCGGGCTCAACGGGTAGTGATCAATGGCTTGATGTCTAGTTGGCAGCGGGTATCAAGCACAGTGCCCCAGGGATCAGTCCTGGGGCTGGTTTTTTTCAACATCTTCATTAATGATCTGGATGACTGGATTAATTGCACCCTCAGCAAGTTTGTGGATGACACTAAGATGGGAGGAGAGCTAGATATGCTGGAGGGTAGGGATAGGGTCCAGAGTGACCTAGACAAATTAGAGGATTGGGCCAAAATAAATCTGATGAGGTTCAAAAAGGACAAGTGCAGAGTCCTACACTTAGGACAGAAGACTCCTATGCACTGCTACTGACTAGGGACCGAGTGGCTAGGCAGCAGTTCTGCAGAAAAGGACCTAGGGGTTACAGTGGATGAGAAGCTGGATATGAGTCAACAGTGTGCCCTTGATGCCAAGAAGGCTAAAGGCATATTGGGCTGCATTAGCAGGAGCATTGCCAGCAGATCGAGGGAAGTGATTATTCCCCTCTATTTGACACTGGTGAGGCCACATCTGCAATACTGCACCTGGTTTTGGGCCCCCCACTACAGAAGGGATGTGGACAAATTGGAGGGAGTGCAGCAGAGGGCAACAAAAATGATTAGGGGGCTGGGGCACATGATTTACGAGGAGAGGCTGAGGGAACTGGGCTTATTTAGTCTGCAGAAGAGAAGAGTAATGGGGGATATGATAGCAACTACCTGAAGGGGAGTTCCAAAGAGGATGGAACTAGGTTGTTCTCAGTGGTGGCAGATGACAGAACAAGGAGCAATGGTCTCAAGTTGCAGTGGGGAAGGTCTAGGTTGGATATTAGGAAACATTATTTCACTAGGAGGGTGGTGAAGCACTGGAATGGGTTACCTACGGGAGCTGTGGAATCTCTGTCCTTAGAGGATTTTAAGGCCCGGCTTGACAAAGCCCTAGCTGGGATGATTTAGTTGGGGATTGGTCCTGCTTTGAGCAAGGGGTTGGACTAGATGACCTCCTGAGGTCCCTTTCAACCCTGATATTCTATGATTCAAAGGGGTCTGGCTCTGGTCCTAAGAAGTCGAGGTGACTAGTGCCTGCTGGAGTGGATGCAAAGAGGTGAATGGTTCCGTCTCCTAATCTGCTAAATCCACCATCAGGCCAAATGCACAAGTCTGTAGAACAGGCCCACACTGGTCTTCATTTGTTCTGGGCTTCATTTGAGCCAAGGCTATTAGCACTGGCAAACCTCACACTAGTTCTGTGATAAGTAGGAAGAGCCCACCAACCAGTTTGCATTTGTGACCCAAACCAGGAGTAAAGTTTAGGTCTTATCATATATAAAGCCAGCATGCTAAACCAGTAAGCCAGCTAGCCCCAGGGCTGAACCCTGCCACTGGAAAAGGGAGGGTTATATTTCTTTTGGAGTTTAACTGATCCATGGAATAGATCTCTGGAAATAGACTCAACTACAGCAATAACTGATCAGATTTAGTAGGAAGTGGACTTCTCAGGTTCCATTTCTTGCAAGTGCAATGAGAAAAGCTGTCAAAAATATTTTATACAGATCAAAACCCATCCTTCCACCGCTGTGACCCTGGATAAAACTGACTGAGACTCTATCTCTCCCATATCTCCATGTGCACAGGAATCCTGCAGCTCTAATTCCAGAGGCACTGGGGATGGGAGCAATTACACTTTCTAATGGACTGCATGTTTGAAAATTAGAATAATTAAAAGTGACTAGTGTGAATACAGAAAAAGCTGAATTACAGCTAAAGCAGAAGCATTTAGATGTAAAATGTCTCACTGGTGAAAGTCACTTTCCCGTAGGGAAAATTATCTATTTTTCCAAACCCATTTACCAGTTATATATAGTGTTTGCTAAGTATATTGTACGTGCAGTATAGGAAAATCTATGTAACAATACATGAAATACTTGGCCTAATTTTTGTTTAGTACCCAAATGTAAAAGCCAGAAGCATATTTTCCACTTACTGTCAATTTCAAGATATGGATTTTTCTTTAGTTAAGTGCTTTAAATAGCCAAGGTTTTTACCTCTTCCTGTCTCTTCTTAAACTCCTCAAACCAAAGGAGAAACCTTTCCCAAGAGAGCAGAGATTGTCAGTCCAGCCTCAGCTCAAAGTGATCAGCGAATCATTCAGCGATATTTTAGGGGGGACTCAAGTGGTAGATTCCTTCACTGATGGAGGAAGCCCTCCAACACCACCCGTGTGAGTTCAGGTCTTCACGGCTAAGCAAGAAAGAGTTCCAACAGTGCACCAATTCTGGATACACAGCTGATTGGTGACACACCGATGGCATGTTTACTGGGGTCATCCTCTAAACACGGGTTGGCTTTGGGTTGTGTCAAGCCATTAAGATTTACATTAAAGAAACCCCCTGATTCTTTTCACACATGAAAAGTCCAGCCACTGGATAAAATTAACGTCCTCTCCGACCCACGGACATGCAGATGGGGTCATCTGCCCCCTGCTGGCAGAGGCTGCTCTTCACAGCTGGAGATGGGATACAACCTTGTGCTTCTTTGGAGCTCTCTGGAGCATTACTGGGGCACTGACCTGTCATTCCACACCACCTGGCAGGGCTCTTGTTCCCAGGGCAGAACTGCCCAGCAGGACACTGCTGGAACTCCCCTGGCCAGGCAGCAGTAGCGGGGCAGAGCACGGACAAAAGCTGCCCTGCAAATATTTGTTGGATTGCACAGAGGGGATGCTCCCAGAAAACAAAGCCAGCTCTGGATAGCTAACAGAAGCCCAATGCCTCTCCTGGGAGACAGCACTGGGACACCAGAGCTGGGGGAAAGCACCATGCATGGGGGATGGAGCGTCCTGCCAAGCCACGGCTACAGAGATGCAGAATTACAGCTCAAATAGACCCACCTCTGCAGGACGCTCCCTCGAGAGGCAGCAGCTCAAGGGGCATCCCAAGGGAACAGGAGAGGGAAGCTGCAAGTAGCAGCAACAAGGCTGGCATCTGCTGTGAGACCAGGGAGGTTTCTCTGAGCGCACAAAAGGCACACTTTCTCATGGGCGGTGTGAGGACACAGCCCACAGGATCCTCTGAGGTGGGGCTTTTTCTCAAGTACTCTGCAGCGCAGGCAGCTGGGGGAGGTATGCAGTCCCTCTCCATTACCTGGTTGGAACAGAGACAAGGACCAGCCACCCTGCTGCCTGCAGCACACCTGGGTTGTGGCCCTGACAAGTTCCTGGAATGGCTGTCATTCGAACTCAGCTGTCCTGGCCACTTTCTGGCTAGCCTGAGGCGGTGCACAGCAGCCAGCTGTGGTCCAAAATGATCACAAGTGACACATTCCCATGAGATGTTCCTGTGAGATGTTCCAGTTGTGACAAAGCTGCATTCTGCAGTGGAAACCTGTCCCACTGATGTGTCTTGGCCAGGTCTAATTCAAAACCTGCTGCTGATGTAGGCAGGGGCGTGCTGCAGTCACTCCAAACAGAATTTGGTTTGGTTTTCCGTTTTTCTCTGTGAAATAACCTAGGAAATTGCATACGAAAAGCTAAGTGAAAACAACATGATTAATGTTACAAAGTCAGAAGTTAGGAAGTGACACAACTAAGACTACCTAAACCATTTAATGGGCCCCCCTTGTACATATACTTCATGATACTCCCTTTTCCACGGACTTTCTGCCTCCATCAGTGCACGGGAGAGCTGGCGCTCAGCACGTGGTGCATGGCTGTGTAGTGAATTGTCTATAAGACCCCTGCCACATTCATTCTAAAGTGCCAGAACCTCAGTGACTTCTGCAGGTTTCAGTTTTCTCCCACAGCCTGGCCCATGTGATGCTCATGTCTCAGCTACCTGTTTTCGGTGAAGGGTTGATTCTGAAGGTAGGTCCCCAGAAGCAGACCATTCATTTATAGTCGCTAAAGGGACTGGGTTCACTAACAGGGAAATGAGGTATTTTACCCTGGGTCAGTTTTAACAAATAAGTGACCTTCTTAATTGTAGTTGATAATAATAATACTAGAGCATATAGTGGATAGTTTAAAATCTAATTGTTTAAATTGTCCAAAATCTCATCATTTCCTTATGCTCCCTCATCTGTCTGTGGCCGGCTGCTGTCTCTTATACCCAGCCGGTAAGCTACTGGGAGGCAGGGACCATTTTTTTCTTCTGTTCATACAGCATCTAGCACAAAGGGCTCCTGTCCATGGTGTAGACTTGTAGGCCCCACAATACAAACAATAATAACAATAAATAATACACAAACATACACGAGTTCTGTAAATCTGGCAATGTATGAACAGCAAATGTCTAAACATCAGCAGACTTGTACTCATCTGCTAACACCAGACATTTGCTAGCTAGCACTGGCAGTGTGGCCTAGTGGCTTGCACAATGGCCTAGAACCCAAGAAACCTAGGTTCTTTTCCTGGCTCTGCCACTGGCCTGCCAGGTGCAGTCACGCCCCTCAAAGTGCTTTACAAAGGAGGTCAATAGGGAGGTCAATGCTATTGACCTCCTTTGTAAAGCACTTTGAGGTCTACTGGTCTATGAGCTAGGTAGTGGTATTATTTACTGGCTGCCAAACATTTCCAGATAGGAACCCTGGTCTCAATCAGTTCCAAAGGAGAACCATTCCACACCATTACTTTGTGATGAATTTGTCGCATTATGACTGTACTGTTTGGAAGGGCTTCACACCCTTCACATTGCTACAACAGTCAAATCTGGGTGTTTTGGCCTTTCTTACAGCCATTCACCCCTGTGCAGAGGATCTGCCGGGTCCTCCAGCCCCCTATAGATGGTGAAATCCGCCTCTGTGCAGATCCATGCAGGGTCTGTTCACCACGTCAGTCCCACGTAGCCTCTCCCAACAGGGCCCTGCACAAGGATGAAGGCAGCCCCAAGGGGTCTAACGTTTCATGGGCCCTTGTACAGACTCTCTACACTGGCGCACCCTCCTTTCATTGCTTGCAGCTGAGCGATTAACACCCATTGTGGTCCTGTGAAAGAAACAGCCAGGATAGTAGCAGCAAACCAAGAGGCAGGAGTGCTGTTTTACTAGAGCCTGTGAGCAGAGTAGAGACCCACGGCGTGGTTAATTGTGGCTATTACAATAGTGCCTGAGGCCCAGCTAAGGATCAGGCCCCGGGCACTGTGCCCCTGCCTTGAGGAGCTAGCATTGGGCCTAGACCAGCCAAAGGCAGGCTGGGGGAAGTGTAGAACACACCAGCAGAGTGAACGATGAACGGCGTGTTAGTGCCCCGATGTGTTGACTTCGAGTGGGTTTAGTTAGGAGGGGATCTGCTACCTGGAAAGATGAGGGATGAGGAGGCAGGGGGCAGGTACAGAGTAAAACTGAGTGAAGCACCAATGGGAGCACTGGAGCAACCAGCTAATGAGCACAGGGCCGAGACCATCCAGTCAAACCGTAGAAAGTTCTCCAAATGTCCCTGCCTGCCTGGGGCTGTGGGTGGCTTCCCCCTGCAGCTCTGTGCTATGCTCCACTCCGCTGGCTCCTGGCATCAACTGCCGCCACCGGGTCCTCGCACCCCCCAACTACTAGTGCCAGGGCAGGCTGACCCTGACCCTGCCTTTCCGTCTTGGACAGATCGACCCTTCCCTTTTCTGGCAGGACCCTCCACCAGCACAGCCCCCCGCCTCCCACCTGCCCAGTCACTGCTCCTGCCCCACACTGGGCAAGGGGCAGCCCCACCCCCACCCCCAGTGAGGCCGCAATGAGGAGCAGCAGCAGCGGAAGAGGTGCACACGTGATGGCAGCCCTCCCCACCCACCACAGAGAAGGTGAGGGGGCTTCCTGGACCTGGGAGGGGCCCTAGCACGTGCAGTGACAGTGGTGCCAGGTGAGTGTGCTGCTGGGGGGGGGTCCCCATAGGGTGACCAGATGCCTGATTTTATAGGGACAGGCCCGATTTTGGGGGCTTTTTCTTATACAGGCACCTATTACCCTCCATCCTCATCCCGAATTTTCACATTTGCTGCCTGGTCATCCTAGTCCCCTGGAGCTTGCTCTGTGTAAGCTGGAAAGCTTGTCTGTTTCATCAAAGAAGCTGATCCAATGAAAGATCTGACCTCCCCCACCCTGTCTCTCTAAGGGGCACTAGCAATATTTCATAGAATCATAGAATTCCGAGGGACCTCGAGAGATCATCTAGACCAGTCCCCTGCACTCAAGGCAGGACTAAGTATTATCTAGACGATCCTTAACAGGTTTTTATCCAATGTGCTCTTAAAAATCTCCAATGATGGAGATTCCACAACCTCCCTAGGCAATTTATTCCAGTGCTTAACCACCCTGATAGGAAGTTTTTCCTAATTTCCAACCTAAACCTCCCTTGCTTTCATTTAAGCCCATTGCTTGTTGTCCTATCCTCAGAAGTTAAGAAGAACAATTTTTCTCCTTCCCCCTCATAACAACCTTTTATGTACTTGAAAACTGTTATCATGTCCCCTCTCAGTCTTCTCTTTTCCAGGCTAAACAGACCCAATTTTTTCAATCTTCCCTCATAGCTCAGGTTTTCTAGACCTTTAATAACTTTTGTTACTCTTTTCCGGACTCTCTCCAATTTGTTCACATCTTTCCTGAAATGCGGTGCCCAGAACTGGACACAATACTCCAGTTGAGGCCTAATCAGGGTGGAGTAGAGCAGAATTACTTCTCATGTCTTGCTTCCAACACTCCCGTGAATACATCCCAGAATGATGTTCACTTTTTTTTGCAACAGTGTTACACTGTTGACTCATAGTATGGCAAGTTCTCGACTCTATTTCATTCCCTTTGTGCCTCTCGTGCAGCAGAAGCCTGCCTCAAGTCTCCAGCTAGAGCAGGGCTGGGATAGCTGGTTCCTGTGCCCTCCTTTACCCTGTGGTGCAAGGGGCATGTTAGCTATGAGGACAGGGCATGGCTGCAGATCATTGCCTGATGGGGCAGAGCATCAGGCAGCTATCTTCCTTCTCTCCCTCCAGGCGGCTGGACCGGCCCACAACATTTTTGCACCAGAGGTGGGGAGCTCAAATGATGCCCCCATGCCCCCTTGCTTGGGCCAAAACTTTGAAAGTCTCAATTCTGCCTTCTTCCTGTTTTTCCCCTCTCATGGTACTGCTCTGCTACCTACTCCAATAAAGGAGAACTAACAACTTAAAATGCCTTGTTCAAAAATTTTAAGTAACGCTTAACTTTCAAACACCTGAACAGCAAATGTAACTTTTCTTGTCTGCATAGTAAACACTGGCATTTTTATCTGTTTGAATAATCAAAGTGGTGCTTTCCGTGCCTTCTTGGTTACAAAGATTTGAACTGCTTCCTGCTGAAGGTCCACAGTCTGGGACAGCTCATGCTCTATTGAGATGGTTGCAAGGCCGAGCAGCCTCTCCTGTGTCATTGTGGAGTGTAGATGTGTTTTATTAACTTCAGCTTGGAGAAGCTGCGTTCTCCACTGGCAACTGTTATAGGAAGTGTTAGAAGTGTGCGCAGAGCAACAAAAGCATTTGGAAAGAGAGTGGTCATCTTATTTGTGCACATATATTCCAGAACAGCCTTTGGAGTTGATCCTGCTGAAATGTATCTTGAAAGAGCTTTTAGTTCATCATCTAAATCACTTGCATCAATATCGCGCATGTCATCATGTGTCAACACAGTCTCTAGTGCCCTGCATTGCTGGTGTAGGTCTTTTTCAGGTATAGGGAGGAGTTTTGGAATATCACTCAACATCCCAAATATACTGCTGTGTTCCTTGAGCTGCATGAAATGTTCTTCAACTGACTGTATTGCAGAATCTAGCACCTGGTTAAAGAATTCAACTTTGAATTGTTGTTTGGGGTCTCTCATGGGATTATCCCGTGCCTCGTAATCAAAATGTCTTCTTCTTCGGTGACACTTGTATTCTTGAATGAGTGGGAAAATAGTTTCAGTGTGAAGTTCCTCTGCCAACTTCTGTGCACTCTTCAGAACATTTTGAAATCCCTCATCTGACCGGTAAGACTGTAAGTATAACTTTGCTTTGTCCAGTTGTTCCATTGCTCCAGATATATCAAGGTCAACACCTTGGAGTCTCTCGCTTACAACATTTATTTCAAACAATAGGTCTTGCCACAACACTAAGCCAGACAGAAATTTGAAGTTATGTATGTTTCTGGGTTTCTAGTGATTCCATTTCCTTCTGACACTGTTCTCCCACAAACAGTTTCTGTCATAGCATTATCCTCCATAATGGCAACTATGGCATCATATATCTTCCCAGTTTGGTGTTTGATAGGGTTTATCGCCTCTGCTCGACTTTCCCATCATGTGGCACTCTGTGGTTTCAGTGTCAGAGAGGATGTTCCCAGAGATTGATTCATAATTTGCAATCGATGAGTTGATGCAAAGAAAAATACATATATGGTTTGAATTACATTAAAAAATTCAGCAGCCTCACTAGAAGCTGATGTTGCATCACTGACCACCAAGTTCAATGAATGAGAACTGCATGGGACAAAAAAAACGTGAGGGTTTAACTCTCGGATCCGTTTCTGCACTCCTCCGGTCTTTCCTCTCATGTTCGCACCATTATCGTACGTAGCCCTGACCTCTCAT
Source organism: Gopherus flavomarginatus (assembly GCF_025201925.1). Classification (NCBI taxonomy): domain Eukaryota; kingdom Metazoa; phylum Chordata; order Testudines; family Testudinidae; genus Gopherus; species Gopherus flavomarginatus. The sequence continues at coordinate 9,124,766 of NC_066626.1, read as the reverse complement.
GTCAGCTATCGCAATTCCCGTATCTTCCAGCTTTTTAAGAAGCACATTTGTCATACCAGCTCCTGGAGTATCATCCATGTCAATAAATTCTAGAAAATGCTCTCTGACTGTCACCATTGCAGGGACATTTTCACTAGGTTCTGTTGTTGTTACAAAACGCACAATTAAAGTCATTTGTTCTGTACGGCTGATGTCGAGTGTGCAGTCCAGAATAACAGAGTAATATCTTGCTGACTTCAGATCTGCCACAATCTTCTGTTTGACTTTTGTTGCCAGTAACTGTGTGATCTCATTTTGAATTGTTTTTCCAAGGTAGTGGTGTGTGTACATTTCTTGGGTGGTGACTCTTCTTAGATGCTCCTGGAGTACAGCATCAAACTCAGCCATCAGCGCCACAATTTTAAGGAAGTTTCCACTGTTTGGCACATACAGCTGATCTGAAGTGCCATGCAGTGCTAGGTTTTGGGTAGCAAGCATTGTCACAATGACAATGAACCTTTTCAGAACATTTTGCCAGTAAAGAGACTCTGATGCACTCTTCTCTTGATGCTGATCATCTATGGTGGCCTTTAACCTTAGTCTCATCTCAAGCTCTTTCCACCTATGGAATGCTGTGTGGTGACTTGCTGCCTTCTCATGGCATGCCAGATTTCTAGCCAGATTTCTACAATCCTTTGTTCCTGTAGAACCGAATGTGGCTGGAATATTAGACTGGAAGAGTTTGCAACAAAAACAGTATGCAGCATTCTGGGTTTTTGAGTACATAAGCCATGGCCTCTCCACTTTGTCACCACTGGGGATTTCACACCAGTAAAGTGTTGGATGGAAACTTCTATTTTCCTTGTCTTTGGGGAACATGAAGTTTTTCACTTGCTGTGGCCCATGTAGTACAAGGAAGTCTCTCAGACTACTGCTCATGTGGGTCCACAGTCCTGGATCATCTAGACTTAAGGAACTAAACTCACCAGCAGCTGTTTCTTGCACCTCCACCACACTCTTCTCTGATCTACACTTTTCTTCAGGAATGTGCATGGTTACATCCATCTGAGATGGAGATGTGGATGCTGCAGTAGCTGCCAGGTCAACTGCACTCTGACTGGAAGATCAGGTATCTCCTCACCACTCACATCCTCACTGGGGCCGGAAGGCTCACCCTGAACATTTGTGTCTCTGTATCTCAGGAGAGCTCCTTCCTGCTTAGATAGAAAAGCTTCCTTTTCTTTCTTTCTTTTTCTGAATGCTGCCCCAGAGGGGCATTTTCTTCTTTCACTCATGACTGCTGTTCTGCGCCAGCTAGAGTGGCTCTCAACACTCAACGGAAGGGGACAAATAAGCAGGCTGGTAGCAGGGCCTGAGTGAGGGAAGATATCAGCGTCTTAAGGGCCTAACTGGCTCCTACTACTTCAGCTGACTGCCTGTTCTCCTCAGGTGGGTTCAGAGAAGCAGCAGGAAACAGGAAGCTCCCTGAGAAGCTGGTGTGAATCAGTCCAGGCTCCTAGGGGTGCTAGAGAGGTACATAAGAGGTGCCTCCTCCTCTCTCTCCCTGCAGCTCCTGCTGCTTTCTGTTGTTCCCTCTCACCTTTTCTCCTGCCTGCCTGTTATGTCTCTTGTGCCCTCCCTCCTCCAGCATAGCACTCCACCAGCTCTGTGCATCTCGAGCAGGGAGAATACATATGCACCAACACCAGACACAATTTTCTACACTCTGGGGCCTAGTGGCGCCTCCCACACTCTGGCACCTGAGGCGGCTGCCTCATTTCTCCTCATGGTAAGGCCAGCCCTGCAGGGTGGCCCTGGGCCTTTCTCGGGGCCCTTCTAGGGTCAGAAAAAGCTAGCCAAGCTCCTACCAACATGAGCTAACCATTCCTAGCAATTAACATATTTGATGAATGCCACTCGGTTGTCTCTCAGTGGAGTTTATGGTGCTGGTTTTAACCTACAAAGCCTGGGAGCTGGAGAAAACCATTGCTCCCCCTGCTGCACCACTGCCGCTGAGATCAGACGAGTGGAGGGCCACCACCGTGGCCTTCACCGCTGGGAGAAAGGTTTGCTGGTGGGGCCTTCTCCACAAAGACCCCTTGGCTCCGGAACTTTATTCTCACACCTCTGACCTCCGGAGCATTCTTTCAAACCTGAGGTGGGACCAGTGTTCTGGGTGCAGAGTGATGAGGGATATTTTGCTGCTCTTCTTACTGGCTGGTGTGTTAGTGTATGCTGGTGTGAAACACGGCTGGGTGCCATTCTTCCATGGGCCACGTGTTGGTTTGCACAGGCATTTCTTGTCATTGAAATCAGAAAAACCAATACAAATGCCACAGCCAAGTTAGAAATGGGAAGCCTCCGAGGAGTTCTGATACTGGAGGTGCCGGTCTTTGGCTAAGCCAGGGGTAGGCAACCCTATGGCACGCGTGCCAAAGGCGGCATGCGAGCTGATTTTCAGTGGCACTCGCACTGCCGGGTCCTGGCCACCGTCTGGGAGGCTCTGCATTTTAATTTAATTTTAAATGAAGCTTCTTAAACATTTTAAAAACCTTATTTACTTTACATACAACAATAGTTTAGTTATATATTATAGACTTATAGAAAGAGACCTTCTAAAAATGTTAAAATGTATCACTGGCAATCGAAACCTTAAATCAGAGTGAATAAATGAAGATTTGGCACACCACTGCTGAAAGGTTGCTGACCCCTGGGCTAAGCTATTAAACAAAAATGTAGTTTGTGCTATAGAGTGAAATGGAAAGCCCACCCTGCAAGTGTTTGTTCTGTTTTCAAATGAGGAGACAGCTGTCACCCAGGCGCCTGCACTCATGGATTCTTTTGCCCAGACATCAGCACAGATGGGCCTGCGATCACTGTCTCCTGGCCACATGGTTGCTGGCCCTGTTTGGAGCATGCAGCCCCCCTCCACCCCCCCGCTACCCGTATGTGCGCTTGGGTGCCAGATCATGTGCACAGAGCCAGGGAAATACAAATGGGCGTGGATACCAAGTCACTCTGGCAGCAAGGTGGGAATGTGTGATGCAGTAGGGACTGTCTGTGTGGGGAGTGGGAGAGCAGGGGAGGACTTTAGGGGATGGATGATACCGGAGCCTGTAACCTGAGCTAGGTAAGGGAGGGGAAAGGTCAACACCTTTGCCTGGGAAGGGGAACAAAGGAAGGGAGTGGCAGGAGGGAAGCAGTTTTGAGTTTGGGCTTGGGGCTGGATGGGCAGAATTCAGGGTATCCTAGCTAGGATCCAAGCACCCTGAAAGCCCAGAAGGACTCGATGGAGGGGTCCTGACTGTGCCTGCAAGCCCTGCTGTAACCTGTGTTCCTGTTGTCCAATAAACCTTCTGTTTTACTGGCTGGCTAAGAGTCACTGTGGGTCCCAGGAAGAGGGGTGCAGGGCCGGACTCCCCCACACTCTGTGACAGAATGGGACAATGCATTTTAAGGAATTTGATGCTCATTTAAACATTTGGCCTTGAAATTCCTCAATGAACTCAAAACGCTCCAGGCTAGAGTCACAACAGGACTTAGGTGCTGAACTGCCACTTTAGGTGCACAAAACCCTGCTCAGCTGCCACCAAACCTGTCAGTGCCCAGACTCACTCGGCACCTACATTTCTGCAGTAAAAGTCCTAGGCACCTCTGATCTCACGTGTGGCAGCCCCATGCCTGGTGTCCAGGCACCCGAGTCCCAGAGCACTGCATGAACTGGCATTCCTCTAACTCAACCTGCGCAGCCCAATCCAGCCTGTGGGCTTAGCGCTTGCCCGACAGGTGAGCTTACACTGAAGGGTAGGGGGACAAGCTGCACCCTTGTAACCATTAGCCTAGTGGTTAGAGTACTTGCCTGAGATGGGGGAGACCCTGGTTCAAGTCCCTGCTCTGCTTGAGGGGACAAGGAGCTCTGAACAGGAGTTTCCTACCTCTCAGGTAAGCATGCTCATCGGTGGGCTATGGGGTATCCTGATGTGGGACTCCTTCCAGCTTGCCTGCAGAAGTGTGGATAAATAACTGGAGAAGTCACTGGGAACAGGCAGGATCTCCCAGGTGAGTGCTCAAAGCACCAGGCTACGGCATCATGCACGTGATGGTGCTCTCTCTCTGGTCCAATGGTTCTCTGAGGCCAGGCCTGTCTCCTTTAGGGGGCAGGGCCTATTACACTCCTCTCTGGTCAGCATCTCCCAGGTCAGGTTGGGTGGGTCCCCATCTAGTGTGCTGGCTTTTGTGGATCCCATTCTAAGGTGCCTCTCCTTCCCTGGTCATTGACCTGGGAGCCCAGGCGCTCAGCTCAGCTTTTGTGAATCCCAGGGCGTTTTGAGGCCCCTAAAGTTAGGTGGTGTGATGCTCAGTGCTGCCATTTTTTGGGGAATCTAGCCCCTGAGGTTCAGACTTTTTAATGGGACAGATTCCAGTGCTAGGGAAGGGGGAACGCGCAGGGACCCCTGCCTCTTTTGCACACCTTTCCAGGAGGCAGCCAGAATCCTGCTGCTTGCCCACCCACAGCACAAGGTGTGAGGTAATGTTACTGTACTAGCCGTGCTGTGCACCAAATGAAGATGTGATGGGAGGAGCTGGGCCACTGCCCCACCCTCTTCCTGCTCATAGACTGAGGCCTGCACTGGAAGAAGCACATACTGCGTCCCTTCAACTAATGAGTGTAGGTCCGGCATGAACCTCCTCACCAACCTACAGGCATTGCACCTGTGTCTGTTATCTGCAGGAGGAATACCTCTAGCAACTGCCACTGCTGCAGAGCATGCGCGCACGCGCACACACACACACACACACACACACCCCTACCTTTGACTTAAATAGCTAGACCATGAAGGGTTATAGCTGCTGGAGAAACAGAAATACCTACATGTTCATTCCTCCCCAACTGAGCTTATCAAATTGCAGTGGGTGCCGTGTGCAGCACTACAGGAAAACACATGGACAGATCTGCCTAACACATTTGTGACATCAGGAGCAATGCTGACCACACCCGCTAAGCTCAGCTCGGACAGGAGCATTACAAGCAGACTGGTTGAACAGTAGGTGCTAGGCCAGCAGCACAGTTCCTGAGGCAGAATAAAGGAAACCTGGCACGTATGTGTTTATAGGTGTGCGTTTGTGAGAGAGAGAGAGAGAGAGAGAGTGGGAAAGTGCAGGAGTTCATGGAACTCAGATGGAAAAGTAACATATTTCCCATGTGTTACAATGCAAACATGTATTGCATAGATATTGTAGCTAGTTTTTATCAAGGTATTTTATACACATGTAATATATTAAGCATGTGCTATACATTTTGTACAGTATAAAGTTGTTATTTATGGAAAATATATAATTTTCCCCACATGGGAAGTAGGATAGTGATACAAAAACAAAATTGTGGAAGCAGAAAGCAGGGCTTGGTCTGAAGAACAATAGGTAAGAGCACAGGACCCACCCATGGCAGATTTGTCCAGAAAAGTGGGCTGGAGATGTATGGGGTTTTTTCATATTACAAGAGGTAAATTAATCTTAGGAGAAAATTTAATCATTTTGCACCAGGAATACCTTCCTTTTATAAAAAGCATTGGGGGAATTCAAAACCTCTCAAGCAATGCATCAGTCAATGGGGAGCTGTAAAAAAAAACCAGATCAGTAGGTTTTGTGGATGATCCCAGATTTTTCAGACAAAATGGAAAGAACGGAAGGGGATGAAAAGCCCAGGATTAGCCAAGAAGCTCATTCGGGGAACCCAGGGAGAAAACAGAGTCAGAAGTCAGAGCTCGTTGGTAGCAGAGCTGCACAGATATTTATTGAATACAAACAATGGCAAACACAGCAGGCTCACAGAGATTTAAACTTCCTGAGCAAGTCCAAAATTCACTGTGGGCTATTGTCTTAAGAATACTTTTAGAGGTCCCTATGGCTTTGAATTGGATATCACTATATCCCCCATCCACCCCACTCCCAATTACTTCTGAGTTAAAAAATAAGACTGAATTTTTTTCTTCTTTCATTAGTAATAAAAATGGTTTGTTTGGACCCTGCCATGTTGGAAAGAATATATTGTGTGTGGGAACCAAAGTGGACTCGTGGGTGTATTCATTGGCTCCTGCACATCCTGCTTCCAAAATTACATGGGGTAAACCATGCCACATTCTCTGGACATGGAGTCAAGGTTTAAAAGGTGAGCCGGGACAAGCAAAATGAAAAATGGACCTTTCAATAGGATAATTGCGAGCAGAGTATTTCAAAGCAAGCACAGCTCTAGCTGGCATCATAAATCATACACTACAGTAAATGCTGTTAAAATGTCAAAATAAAACATTAAAATAGCTAAGCTAAACTGACACCAGAGACCAAGCCTTCTTCCGAAGTCTCATCAATGGAAACCCCCCAAAAGGTAGTTAAAATAATTAACACTATACTTTGAAAACATGGACAGGCCTGGGACCATAAATAAAGAGTTCAGGAGCAATATCAGGAGCACAGTATGGAATTTATAAAGAAACTCTGTGTGTGTGTGTGTTAGTAAAGAAAAACTATCTATGGAGGTAAAGGGAAGGCGGTAAAAATACAGGTTGTACAAGCCGGGTGAAGTGTCATTGGCTGGAGAGGGTCAGGTGATGCAAAATGAAGGATGACGGGTAGAAATTAGAGTGCGCCCATTCCAGTGACCTCAGACGTCAGCCTAGAATAGACAAAGGGGAAAAGAAAGGGGAAAGGGAAGAGAAAAACAAACAGCAGGATTAGAAAAGAAAATGAAGATTTTGTGGCATACTCACAAGTCCTCTTTTCTGCTGTCTCCTACTCACTCTTCCCTTTCTGCCAGTGCAACCTGCCAGCTAAAGTGTTCATCACCAGCCTGGGAGTGACACTATAGTCAAGACTGCATTTTAAAATGGCTCTAAACTGGAGGCAATAATGTCTGCTGGTCTCCGAGAGCAGGTGGCCAATCAGTGACATTTCCCACAATGCCCACTGAAATGTCGAGGTAGCCTCTTTGGTTTCTTTCCACAAACTTTCAGTGGGAAGGTTCTGAATTGGGACTCCAGATGGCTGCTTTCCTTGGCACCCCTGCTTTCATTGTTGACCAAGATCTCTTTAAAAAGATGGTCAGTCTACACAAAGTGCAGTAGAAAGGTGGCCCTTGAGATCTCATCCAGTGCGGGGGGCGGGGGAGGGGGAGGTTCAAAAAAAAAGGAGAGAGAGCGGTTGGACTAGGGTGATTTTTAAACATAACTCACATAATGAATTGAAGTTTATGGCACTGTGCATACAAGCCTGATATATATGAGCCTGGGCACATGCAAGCCTGATTAGTTGGTGAGGAGGCACCTTGAGCTCACTCAGGCCTGACAGATTGGCTGGGCACACAAAAATCATTTCCTGTCTGGAACTATCAGTGATTATCCTACAGTGCACGAGAGCTCATGCACAGATTCTGACAGATAAAATATTTTCCTTCAGCAGCAGCACGTGTACTGTCACAAAGGTCTGCACCCCCCACATCTATGAAGCATTACGAACCTTTGAAATGAACACACACAGACTCCATTGTGAAGCAGTGAGGGTTGCTACCCACACAGAACACTTGACATAAGCCCACAACAACATGGAGATGAAAAGTTAAGTCACCTAACAGTACATACCCTCTACTCTTCCTCCAAGGTGCATACTTTGCCACTATCATATCTCTTGTACAACACAGACCCCACAACCTTAACTCTGCCCCCTGGATGCTAGCCTTCCCGCACTCTCTTTTGCACATGAACTTTTGCAAAACTACCCTCTCACAATACAAACAACTACTATGCCCAAAAACCTCCACCCACACCTACTAGTGTTGGGGGGGAAATAATCTGGTAAAGTGTGTGTGTAGAAGGGCATAAGGGGGGGCAGAATTAAGGTTCTGCTATGTGGCCTGTGATGTACAGATCCATTAAGTGGCTTAATTTTTCATTTCCTTGCTTTTGTGAGTTTGTGTCAGGTGTAGTGTGTTCGTAGCACCCCTAACTGCGACATAACAAAGGGTTTTATATATTAAATTTCCTTTTAGTCTTTTCACGTTGCCATAGATTTTTAAAAGTTGGGAGGAAATGATTTATTAACAATTTTGCTACATCCCAACTCCATCGCTTTCTCTGTGCTACTGGCAGCTGGAATTCAGATTGCCTAATAGTTATTATGAATAACAGCCCTGCCTGCAAAGAAAGGAGAGTTTGTTTAACGAGGCACCTAAAGTTAAAAGGAAGTTCTATGCCAGCAACTCAGACATGGTTTTCTAATGTGGCTTTGGAGCTAGGGAAGAACAGACATTTCATATGAGACTTTGAGCAGTGTGCTAGTCTCTGCTCAAGGGAAACCCAGGACTTGACCAACAGAGGTGCTACAGGTCAGAATGCAGGTGCTGCGGCACAGGGGTTTCGGATAGAAGGGCAGAGGGTGGGACAGGTCAGAATGGAGGTTAGTTGGCACAGCCTCCATTATGGCAAGAACGCTCCCGCAGACCCTGTTTGCACTGTACCTGATCTAGCCAGTGCGATCAGTCCCTCGCCTGAATGAGCACCAAAGTCATGGGGTTACTAAGAGAAGAGCACTCCGTGGGGGGCATTCTTACTGTAGGCTCATCCTGACAGTGAGATGGGGCAGGTGGAGAAACCCGTATCAGAAGGTAAAAAATGTGATGGGTAAATGCTAAAATCCCACTGACCTCTCATGATTGGCTGGCATGATACAGGCTCAGCCCTGTGTGGAAAGATTTGATAGTCAATCTAGCTGTATGAACCCCTTCTGCAACTGGTCCCTTTCTAATGTTCATGTGATGCTTTGTTCAAGGGGCTCGTAAATAGAAAACTATCACATTTCCTGTGAGGTCCGGTCCACTCTCCCCATTTCACCACCTGTGCATTTATACTCAGACACAAAAAGTCTGACTAAATCCAACTCCCTCCCCTTTTCCTCCTCGAGACTCGGTTACAGCTTACCCTCTGGGATAAACTCAACCAACCACACGCAATTACAGCCCTCTTAAAAAGCATGTTTTACTCAATGGTTCCATACTTGCACATTCACATTTGCACAACTAGGCTTTGCTCAGTGCATCCTTGCCCCAGTGAACCATAGACACTGTTATGACTCCAGTTTGGATCAATGTTGATAGTGAACATTCACCATCAGTTCAGCTACTAATTATCTTAATGAAATCTTCTGTTTCCAATGTATTGCATGTGTGCTATTATTAAAAGAAAATAAACAGGCTGTTTCATTTTTTTATTTATTGGTCTAATTTGTTTGAAAGAGGAAGACATTTCTGCGTCTTGGAAACACATAAAAGAGGCACCTGGGACTTAACATTTAGCATTTTTTGTTCTTTATATTTTTGTCATGTGGCCCAAGGGACTAAATGATCTGTTTTCAAACAATGCCCTCTCCTCCAGAACAAATATCTTCCCACGTCCTGGCTGAGACCTTGCCATGCTTTTGAGGGAAAATAATATTACAGCCTAATTATAAACTCCTGCCAAGAAGGGTACAACTAGAGAGACGTTAACAGTCCCATAACTAGAGCAACACATAAGCTCTGGCCCTGAGTTCTAACACTGAGAAAATGGCTGAGTTGTCATTAGGAAGGTTTTCATGGGAGAAAGGCCCAAATCGATGATATAATATTCCCACTCACTTTGAATATCAACAAACAACAAAATTACCAGTGTGTTCACTTCATGCAGTGCCCTGAAACCTAATGAAATCACTCCCATGAAAGTAATGCTTGGAGTGTATGTTACTGTCTGAGTTTTGTATGACTTATTCAATTGGCCTCTCTCTTTACAGGGAGGTCATGAGACTGTGGTGGATGAATGTGGCCTTGATTAGCACATCTCACCTGGCGTTGATGAGGTACTGGGCAAGGCTGATGTTAGCTGGGGTTCCTGTGATGGTAATTTGACGTTCCGATGAGCCTTCTGTGGCATTGGCGATTTTGATCTGCGCTCCAGACATCTGTCGAATTTCATTGATTTTGGTCCCTTGGCGTCCGATTATGCAGCCTATTAGCTAAAAAAAAGTATGGAGGGAATTTCTTAAAGCAGATCCTCAGACAGTAACTTGCAGGATACAAGCATAATCACACGGTGAAGTTCTTAGGGGTTGTCAGACAACTCATCATTTCTGCTAAAGGATGTGAGTGACTTTAATGCTCATGAAGGCAAGAGACTAAAAGCACTGGTTTAAGCCATAGGTAATATGAGCAACTTCCTGCCCAAAGCTCTGCCATTGTAAGTTCATCCTGACCTGCAATAGCCTGGTGCTATTTCAGTCCTTTGGCTCTCTTGAGCAGAGGCTGCTGGTTGTAGTGAGATTATGCCAACTAGTGCTGAGGGCCAAGATATAGACACAGAGTACTGTGTCACCAAACTCATTTTCGGTTGTGTCCTCAGCTGGTTGGAACGTACCAAAGATGAAAGGCTATCTGCATTGTTAAAATAATGAGTTACTGAACTTCTGCCAAATCACCAAAGCCATCAACTGCTTCTGCCTTCTCCTTCTCTTTCTTTTAATAACACTTCGAATCAGCATGAACGGGTCTGTCCTGTCCCTGACACCCTCCTGGGTCAGTCTGCCTCTCCACATTGAGTCAATCTCATGATAAGCAGATCCTAGAGGTCTCGATCTAAACAGGTCTGAAGTGGCCTGAGCTCACAAAGGTGAATGTCAAAGAGAAGGTGGTGGTATTTATTTTTGTGCTAGTGAAAGATAGCAGGTTGACAGCCCTAGAGCCTGACGTTCTCTATTCCCAGAGAGGATACATTACAAACATATACTTCACATGGTTCCTCAGCCCTTTTCTGGAAAGGTTAGCTGCAGGTATGAGAAGGTCGGTCAGGTCTCCATTCCCATGCACTTGATAATGTCTCACATCAGACTGCCCTCAACGGTTAGGTGTTTACAAAAGGAATACCAGTCTACTTATGACAGCAGTGAGATCACAAACTTCCCTTGCATAGGCCCCCAGTGGAGAAATGTATCAACAGTAAGAGGAAAGAATAGATAAACAAAGTGAGGGGGAAAACTGAGAACCAGGAAAGTGAGAGGAGGATTTCTGAATGTTGCTGGGTTATTTTTCAAGAAAATCAAAACACTGCCAGAGTGGCTACTTTAAGGTACATGGAAGTAAGGAAAGCGTGTCTATCTCCAGAGCTTCTCCACTGTGTTCGAAGCAGTCAAAGAGAGCTAACTAACTTTGGGCCTGAGAAGTAGTGGTGCGGTATGCTAAGAAGATTTGCAGTGACCTGTTCACATTAAATATTCAGTTTTTCTGCCTTTCATCAATGGCATTCCCTCAGACATGGTGAATGACATGAGAAACAGACAGAGGGCAAGACTAGGAAACTCAAAATGGTGACACTTTACTTAAGCTCTGCTCACAATCCTGCAGTACCTGAATTTCATTGTTTCAGTGCTGAACATTTTAGCAGAAACAGTTAATGGCCTCACTGGGCTTCAGAGCTAATGCATCGTTGAGCTAATTAGGCATTGTTCACACCTGGTAAAGTGACTGCTGTAGCCTACCTGTAGATTTCACAGGACAACACTGTGTATATTCATTAGAGCTCTCAAGCAATTAAAAAAGGTAATAGAAATTAATAATACTTTTAAACAATAATAGAATACTATTTATTTAAATAATTTTGGATGTTTTCTACATTTTCAAATATATTGATTTCAATTACAAAACAGAATACAAATTGTACAGTACGCACTTTATATTTATTTTTATTGCAAATATTTGCATTGTAAAAAAAGAAAAGAAACTGTATTTTTCAATTCACCTAATACAAGTACGGTAGTGCAATATCTATCATGAAAGTTGAACTTAGAAATGTAGAACTATGTACAAAAAAACTGCATTCAAAAATAAAACAATGTAAAACTTTAGCACCTACAAGTCCACTCAGTCCTACTTCTTATTCAGCCAATTGTTCAGACAAACCAGTTTGATTCAATTTGCAGGAGATAATGCTGTTCGCTTCTTGTTTACAATGTCCCCTGAAAGTGAGAACAGGAGATTGCATGGCACTGTTGTAGCTGGCATTGCAAGATTTATGTGCCAGATGCGCTAAAGATTCATATGTCCCTTCATGCGTCAACCACTATTCCAGAAGATGTGTCTATGCTGATGATGGATTCTGCTTGATAACAATCCAAAGCAGTACACATGTTCATTTTCATAATCTGAGTCAGATGCCATCAGCAGACGGTTGATTTTCTTTTTGGTGGTTAAGGTTTTGTGGTTTCCCCATCAGCGTGTTGCTCTTTTAAGACTTCTGAAAGCACGCTCCACACCTCGTCCCTCTCAGATTTTGGACAGCACTTCAGATTCTTAAACCTTAGGTAAAGTGCTGTAGCTATTTTTAGAACTCTCGCATTGGTATCTTCTTTGAGTTTTGTCAAAACTGCTGTGAAAGTTCTTGAAACAAACATGTATTGGGCCATCATGCGACACCACTATAACATGAAATGTAGGGCAGAATGCAGGTAAAACAGAGCAGAGCACATACAATTCTCCCCCAAGAAGTTCAGTCACAAATTTAATTAATGCATTTTTTTTTAGTGAGCATCATCAGCATGGAAGCACGTCCTCTGGAATGGTGGTCAAAGCATGAAGGGGCATATGAATGTTTAGCATATCTGGCACATAAATACCTTGCAATGCCGGCTACGAAAGTGCCATGCAAACACCTGTTCTCATTTTCAGGTGACATTGTAAATAAGCAGCAAGTAGCAGGGAGGAGAGATAGCTCAGTAGTTTAAGCATTGGCTTGCTAAATCCACAGCTGTGAGCTCACTCCTTGAAGGGGCTGTCTGGGAATTGGTCCTGCTTTGAGCAGGGGGTTAGACTAGATGGTCTCCTGAGGTCCCTCCTAACCCTGGTATTCTATGATTATCTCCTGTAAACATAAACAAGCTTGTTTGTTTAAGTGATTGGGGTAGCCTTGTAGGCTCTAAAAGTTTTACATTGTTTCATTTCTGAGTGCAGTTACATAACGAAAAACAATTCTACATCTGTAAGTTGCATGTTCATGATAAAGTGATTGCACTACAGAACTTGTATGAGGCAAATTGAAAAATACTATTTCTTTTCTTTATCATTTTTACAGTGCAAATAATAATAGTAAGTGGACACTGTACTCTTTGTATTCTGTGTTGAATACAGAACTGAAATCAATATATTTGAAAATGTAGAAAAAATCTAAAAATATTTAATAAATTTCAATTGGTATTCTACTGTTTAATAGTGCGACTACTTTTTTTGAGTTAATTAGGTGAATTTACTGTGATTAACAGACAGCCCTAATATTCATATTTAGAAAGTTAACCTTATAACTATGAGGACTGAACACTTTTTAAAGCTGAAGTGCTGGTACAGTATTTCACTATGTCTCAGTTCCACCTGAACGCTGAATGCAAACACTGACTCATTCATTGACAGCAAAGTTAATTCTAGCCTGCAGGTGGTTCACTGTGCCTGCAGGAAGGGAGATCAGCAGTTGAGGTATAGGTGGCACGGCTTTCCACAGAATGAAAGGATTTTCCTTACAATATAACCCCACTCTGGAATTTTGATCTAGTCCTGTATAAATAATCCAGTACTGGATGCAATTACCAGGTCAACCACAAAGTTCTGAACATAAAGCTTCGATGTGTTATGATGCAGCTTGGAATCTGCAGTATTTGAAGAAAAATGCAAATATCCCCCTCCTAGTCACCTGAGAGTGCAGAGTCTAGCTCATTTCCAGCTGAATGGCACTAATACATTTCTCACTAACACCACCCCTATTTTTTCCTATTGGAAATTTGTAGTCAAATTCAGAGTCAATTGCTTCAGATGCAGAGTCCAGTAAGGTCAGAGGTAAGAGATGTCCCCCGTTACTGGGTGGGTATGCTGCTGTTCTAAATGTTATCAGTTCTCAGTCCAGGAGTATTTGCTCAAAGCACGTTCAACCCCTGAGCCTCTTCAGGACGAACACCAATAATCGTGCTGAAGATGTCAATAGTGTGTACACTGACTTGGTAAAATGAGTCTTAATCAATTAATGATGGAACAAAGTTCTCCCACCTCATTCCAGTTAGGACCTGAAGTTAGAATTAATGGAGCTCCTGGATTTTATCCACTCACAGTTTCCCTTCATACCCAGCCAAGCTGAAACTGCTCAGCAGAGTCATACAGTTAGAAGAAAACAGGTAGGTCACTTACCACTGGAGTCTTTTTCCCTCTTCAGCAGGATCCTTAGGACTAGTGTCCCACCAGGAGGTGAGGTGACACATTTTCAGCAGTTCTCAATAATAACTCCTACCCCCCTTCCCCAGTTTCCTCTCTCTCTCACTTTATGTGCATGGGAATCAAAAACAGACTATGACACTGAGCAACCCAACAGACTCTCCAATACAAATCTCAAGAAAAATGGGGCTAGAGCCTCAGCTAGTGAAAATTGACGTAGCTTCGCTGATTTCAACAGGACTTAAGCACAAGCTTAAAGTTAAGCTTGAGCTTATGTCCTTTGCTGACTTGGGGTCAAAGTAGACAAAGTTGTTACAGGGAAACTCATCTATTTAAAAATATGCTTATCTTAAAGATTAAGAAATCAGATTTTACCTTATACCAATTTTTAAGCCTCAATTTTCCAAATGGGCCCAACGAGGGCCTCTAAGATTTGCACTCCCTGCAGAGGTGAAAGTGGGCTGGTATGGGCCAGTACGGAGTACCAGTAAGAAGTGGCCACTGGTACAGAGCCGTACACAGCTGACTTTTAACGTCACTGCCCCTTTTGCCCCTCCCCATCCTACAAGGCCACCAAGGGGGGGGGCAAAAGGGACAGGTGCCCCGGGGCCCAGCAATTTAAACCTTTAAATCGCCGCTGGAGCCCCGGGCGGCGCAGGCCAGCTAATGCAGAAGGGCTGGCTGAGGGAGGCTGACCCCAAGCCCCACCCTTTCCACCCTAGGCCCCGTCCCTTCCGCCTGAGGCTGGGCCCCTGTACCAGTAAGACTTTTATGCTACATTCTCCCCTGACTCCCTGTCATTTGTGTGTGCAAATTATAGTATTTGCAAGAGCCAACAGGACTTGTGTGTACAAATCAATTAGCTGTCTAACTACTTGATTCGATGTATGTCAGTCTCATTTGTGGGTGCACATTCTATTTGGGCATGCAATTTAAGTTCACTTCCAGGAAATTTGCCTTGAAATTCTGTATTTCATTCAAATGGCAGCTGTGCTCCCTCTGTCAAAATCTGTACAACTGGTGACAGCTTCTTATCTGAATGTTTATTCTTCTTTGATCACATTGAAGACACATTAATAGAGCTTACAATGATTTGCCCTACTTTGAAATTAGATTTAGTATATGAATGCCGCTTCTATTACAGTGCAGATTTCCTCTTATTGCCGACTTCTCAGTAAGTGGAGGAGAATGGCTGCTGAGGGAGGATGATTAGGAAAGGGAATCCTCACTGGTAACCTATGTTATATCTCCTTCTTCTTCTGTGGTCCTATAGTACATAATACTAGCATTACCAATGGAGCAATATGAAGTGGCGGTAAGTGAAGAAGGTAAACAGAGTTATCCTAGTGAGAGACGGCAGCACAGAGACCATTAGGCCACTAGAATTCCTCTTTAAAATCTCACAGGAGGCTCGGCCACCAAAGAAATGCTTCCTAGCTCGGAACACTAGGAGCCAACCATAGAGATAATTATAACATCACTCCATACAAAATCATTCATCTAACAGGATGGGTTACCATATCCTGGAATGCAGAGACTCTGAAAAGGACATGAAGTCCTGGTGGAAAACCTGCTGGTGTGGAAAACCTGTGTGATGCTGCAAAAAGGGCAAACATGATTCTACGAAATATAAGCAGAAGAACATCAAACAGCAGTACGGAGTTGAGACTATTACTGGATACTGTGTCCAGTTCTGTCATCCACACTTTAGAAAGTATATTGACCATGTAGAAATGGTTCAGAAAGAATACAAGAATGATGTGAGATCTGGAAAAGCTGCCTTATAGTGAGTGACTAGAGGAGCTCAGTCTATTTCGTTCATCCAAGAGAAGGTTAAGAGGTGGCTTGGATCATGGTCTATAAGTACATCCATGAGGAGAAAGATCTGACCATAGAGGACTCTTTAATCTACTAAGAGACAAAGACATAACAATGGCTGGAAACTGAAAGTAGACCAACTCAGACTAGGGACAAGGCAATACTTTTTAACAGTGAGGGTAATTGCCATTGGAACAATGTACCAATGGATGTGATGCATTGTCCATCATTTGAAGTATTTAAATTGAGATTGGATGTCTCTCTAAAGGATCTGTTCTAGCTCAACCACAAGTTACTAGGTCTTATGCAGAAATCACAGGGTGACTTTCTCTGGCCTGTGTAACACAGAACCTCAGACTAGATGATCCTGCCAGCCTTAAAATAAAAAACTGCTAATCTCCAAGCACTACTGGAGAACATATATACCCCCAAAAAGGCCCAATCCCACAACTGAGAAGGAAGACTGGGCTGGGTAAAAAAAATGACCTAGTTTAGAGGGGAAGTGAAGGGAGCTATAAAAAATTTTTAAAATAATATATAACAAATGGAAGAAAGGGGAACTTGATAGTAATGAATATAAATCAGCAGTTATAAATTTTCTACAACTCTTAAGGGAAGCAAAGGAACACAAGGAAAAGTCTATGGCCAGTATAGTTCAGGCCAATAAGAAAGAGTTTTTCAAATAGGAACAAAAAGAATCCTAACAATAGTATTGGTCCTTTACCAGATGGAAATGGTAGAATTGTCAGTAGTAATGCAGATAAGGCAGAGGTTCAATAAAATATTTCTGTTCCTTATTTGGAGAAAAAACAGATTATAAAGTCTGATCGTATGGTGATGATAGCACTCTTTCCATTCCATTAGTATCCCTGGAGGATGTTAAACAAAACTACTAAAGTGAAACATTTTAAAATCAGCAGGTTCATATAACTTGCACCCATGAGTTTTAAAAGAGCTGGCTGAGGAGCTCGCTGGACTATTGATATTGATTTTCAATAAGTCTTGGATCACCAGAAGACTGGAAGAAAGCTAATGTCGTGCCAATATTTAAAAAGGATGAATGGTGTGATCCAGGTAATCAGTCATCTGAGAGATAATGGAGTGGCTGATATGGGACTCGGTTAATAAAGAATTAAAGGAGGAGACTGTAGTTAATGCAAATCAACATGGATTTACGGAAAATAGATCCTGTCAGACTAGCCTCATATCTTTTTTGATGAGATTACAAGTTTGGTTGATAAGGGTAATAGTGTTAATGTAAGATATTTTGGCTTCTGTCAGGCATTTGGCTTGGTATCACATGACATTTTGATTGGTATAAAACGAATATGGGATGCATTACATGGATTTCAAAGCTGGATACTGTAAATGAGAAATAGTCATTGAGTGGGTCTGTTTCCAGTGGGATACCACAGAGATCAGTTCTTGACCCTGTGCTATTTAGCCTCTTTATCAAGCAACTCGAAGAAAACATAGAATCATCACTGATAAAGTTTGCAGATGACAAAAAACTCGGGGGACGGGTAAATAATGAAGAGGACAGGTCACTGACACAGTGATCTGGATCACCTGGTAAACTGGGCACAAGTGAACACTATGTGTTTTAATATGGCTAAATGTAAACATGTACATCTAGGAACAAAAAATGTAGGACACACTTACAGGATGGGAGACTATCCTGGGAAGCGGAGACTCTGAAAAGGATATGGGGGTCGCGGTAGATAATCAGCTGAACATGAGCTTCCAATGTGATGCTGTGGCCAAAAGGACTAATGCAATCCTTGGATGCATAAACAGGGGAATCTCGACCAGGAGTAGAGAGGATACCTTACTTCTGTATTGGCACTGGTGCGACCACTGCTGCCATACTGTGTCCCCTTCTGGTGCCCACAATTCAACAAGGATGATGATAAAATGGAGAGGGTTCAGAGAAGAGCCACAAGAATGATGAAAATTTACTAAACCTTCCTTCTAGTGACAAATTTCAGGAGCTCAATCTATTCAGCTTAACAAAGAGAAGGTTAAGGGGTGACCTGATCACAGTCTACAAGTATCTGCACGTAGGAAAATATTTAATAATGGGCTCTTCAATCTAGCAGAGAAAAGGTCTAACACAACCCAATGGCTGGAAGCTGAAGCGAGACAAATTCACACTGCAAATAAAGCACAAAGCTTTGACTGTGAGGGTAATTAACCATTGGAACAACTTACCAAGGATCGTGGTGGATTCTCTGTCACAGGCCATTTTAAAATCAAGATCGACTGTTTTTCTCAAGGTCTGTCCTAGGAATTATATTGGGGAAGTTCTCTGGCCTCTGCTATACACAACAGGTCAAACTAGATGATAATAACAGTCCCTTCTGGCCTTGGAATCTATGACCTTAAAGATGTTCTGCTCCTCCAACATATTTGTCAAGAACCTTGAAGCTTTCACTCAGGCATTCACTCAGGCCAGGGCTTTATAAAGCCGCGCACAAGCGACCAGGGAGCTTTGCGAACAGGGGCTGCTAACAGGGAGTTTCGCAAGGGAGTTTGGAAGAGGAGAAGGAAGGGAGCGGGGGTCCCTTCTTGGTCCTATCCGTGACCTGTTAGTCCCCTGAAAACCTTTAAACCAAACTACATCCAAAACCTTTCTCTTTAAAGCAGAGCAGAGCAGACAGGGAGCTGCAGACAGGGGATTCTGAGAGGGAGTTTGACAGAGGGTGGCTTACGATGGTTAGGAAGACCTGCAACACCTGTGGCAGCACTGCTTCTGTCTCCTCCACCTGCGCCTGTAGCCAGACAGAGCACCAGAGCATGGATGCTTCTACCCAGATACTGGTGTGGTCTTCCAAAGACTGTAACTTGCAATTTCCACTTACTGATATCCAGGCTGTGGGGGAGGGGGCATCCAATGTGAAAGGTGCCTACTGGTGGAATCTCTCAGGCAGCAGGTGGGAGAGCTACAGGAGGAGGTGGCTAGGTTGAGGAGCATCCATATCCACAAGCAATTCCTGGACAGCATCCATGTGGAGACAGCTGAGGTAGCTGTCCCAGTTCACAGGACTGCTGACACACCACTGGTGGAGGAGGAGATGGCTCAGGGTGGACACAGCCAGCTGGTTACTTCTGCAGCGGGCAGTGCTCCACCCCTGCTGCGAAACCTCCTGCCATGGTAATAGGTAACCGTTATGCTCTTCTTGATACAGGAGAGAAGAAATCACCCCCTACAGTAAAGGGGGAGAAGCCTCGTACCCCTAAGGCTGGGAGGTCTGCTGCCACCACTGAAAATAGGAAAGGTAGGGTAGTGGTGGTCAGAGACTCTCTGCTGAGGGGGACAGAGGCGCCCATCTGTCGCCCTGACGGTTCATCCCAGGAGGTATGCTGCCTGCCAGGGGCCCGTATCCGAGATGTTACAGAGGCATTGTCGAGCATTATCCAGCCTTCTGACTACTACCCCATGCTACTCATCCATGTGGGCACAAATGATACTGTGAGGTGTGACGCTGAGCAGATCAAGAGTGACTACAGGGCTCTGGGAGTACGGGCGAAGGAGTTTGGAGCACAGGTGGTATTCTCTTCAATTCTTCCTGTCAAAGGTAGGGGCCCGGGCAGAGACAGATGCATCATGGAGGTGAATGCCTGGCTGCGAAGATGGTGTCACCAGGAAGGTTTGGGCTTCCTCAACCACGGGATGCTATTCGAGGAAGGACTGCTAGGCAAAGATGGCGTTCACCTTTCGAGGAAAGACCCTATTTGCACACAGACTGGCTAACCTAGTGAGGAGGGCTTTAAACTAGGTTCGACGGAGACAGGTGAGCAAAGCCCACAGGTAAGTGGGGAACATGAAGACCTGGGAGATGGGTCGGAAACAAGAGGGAGCACGGGCTATAATGGCAGAGAGAAAGGAGGGTCAGGGCAAAACTGGGAGGCAAGATCAAACCAGTATCTTAGATGCCTATATACAAATGTGAGAAGCATGGGTAATAAGCAGGAAGAACTGGAAGTGCTAATAAATAAATACAACTATGACATTGTTGGCATTACTGAAACTTGGTGGGATAATACACATGATTGGAATGTTGGTGTGGATGGGTATAGTTTGCTCAGGAAGGATAGACAGGGGAGAAAGGGAGGAGGTGTTGCCTTATATATTAAAAATGTACACACTTGGACTGAGGTGGAGATGGATATAGGAGACGGAAGTGTTGAGAGTCTCTAGGTTAGGATAAAAGGGGTAAAAAACACGGGTGATGTCGTGCTGGGAGTCTATTACAGGCCACCTAACCAGGTGGAAGAGGTGGATGAGGCTTTTTTTAAACAACTAACAAAATCATCCAAAGCCCAAGATTTGGTGGTGAAGGGGGACTTCAACTATCCAGATATATGTTGGGAAAATATATTGGGGCACAGACTATCCAATAAGTTCCTGGACTGCATTGCAGACAACTTTTTATTTCAGAAGGTTGAAAAAGCTACTAGGGGGGAAGCTGTTTTGGACTTGATTTTAACAAACAGGGAGGAACTCGTTGAGAATTTGAAAGTAGAAGGAAGCTTGGGTGAAAGTGATCATGAAATCATAGAGTTTGCAATTCTTAGGAAGGGTAGAAGGGAGTACAGCAAAATAGAGACAATGGATTTCAGGAAGGCGGATTTTGGTAAGCTCAGAGAGCTGATAGGTAAGGTCCCATGGGAATCAAGACTGAGGGGAAAAACAACTGAGGAGAGTTGGCAGTTTTTCAAAGGGACATTATTAAGGGCCCAAAAGCAAGCTATTCCGATGGGTAGGAAAGATAGAAAATGTGGCAAAAGACCACCTTGGCTTAACCACGAGAACTTGCATGACCTACAAAATAAAAAGGAGTCATATAAAAAATGGAAACTAGGTCAGATTACAAAGCATGATTATAGGCAAAAACAACACAGGAATGCAGGGGCAAGATTAGAAAGGCAAAGGCACAATGTGAGCTCAAACTAGCTATGGGAATAAAGGGAAACAAGAAGACTTTTTATCAATACATTAGAAGCAAGAGAAAGACCAAGGACAGGGTAGGCCCACTGCTCAGTGAGGAGGGAGAAACAGTAACAGGAAACTTGGAAATGGCAGAGATGCTTAATGACTTCTTTGTTTCGGTCTTCACTGAGAAGTCTGAAGGAATGTCTGACAAAGTGAATGCTTATGGGAAGAGGGTAGGTTTAGAAGATAAAATAAAAAAGAGCAAGTTAAAAATCACTTAGAAAAGTTAGATGCCTGCAAGTTACCAGAGCCTGATGAAATGCATCCTAGAATACTCAAGGTGTTAATAGAGGAGGTATCTGAGCCTCTAGCTATTATCTTTGGAAAGTCATGGGAGACGGGAGAGATTCAAGAAGACTGGAAAAGGGCAAATATAGTGCCCATCTATAAAAAGGGAAATAAAAACAACCCAGGAAACTACATATCAGTTAGTTTAACTTCTGTGCCAGGGAAGATAATGGAGCAAGTAATTAAAGAAATCATCTGCAAACACTTGGAAGGTGGTAAGGTGATAGGGAATAGCCAGCATGGATTTGTAAAGAACAAATCATGTCAAACCAATCTAATAGCTTTCTTTGATAGGATAATGAGTCTTGTGGATAAGGGAGAAGCGGTGGATGTGGTATACCTAGACTTTAGTAATTCATTTGATACGGTTTCTCATGATATTCTTATCGATAAACTAGGCAAATACAATTTAGATGGGGCTACTAATAAGGTGGGTGCATAACTGCCTGGATAACCATACTCAGAGAGTAGTTATTAACGGCTCCCAATCCTGCTGGAAAGGTATAAGAAGTGGGGTTCCGCAGGGGTCTGTTTTGGGACCAGCTCTGTTCAATATCTTCATCAACGACTTAGATGTTGGCATAGAAAGTATGCTTATCAAGTTTGCAGATGACACCAAACTGGGAGGGATTGCAACTGCTTTGGAGGACAGGGTCAAAATTCAAAATGATCTAGACAAATTGGAGAAATGGTCTGAGGTAAACCGGATGAAATTCAATAAAGACAAATGCAAAGTGCTCCACTTAGGAAGGAACAATCAGTTTCACACATACAGAATGGGAAGAGACTGTCTAGGAAGAAGTATGGCAGAAAGAGATCTAGGGGTCATAGTGGACCACAAGCTTAATATGAGTCAAGAGTGTGATACTGTTGCAAAAAAAGCAAACGTGATTCTGGGATGCACTAACAGGTGTGTTGTAAACGAGACACGAGAAGTCATTCTTCCACTCTACTCTGCACTGGTTAGGCCTCAACTGGAGTATTGTGTCCAGTTCTGGGCACTGCATTTCAAGAAAGATGTGGAGAAATTGGAGAGCGTCCAGAGAAGAGCAACAAGAATGATTAAAGGTCTTGAGAACATGACCTATGAAGGAAGGCTGAAAGAATTGGGTTTGTTTAGTTTGGAAAAGAGAAGACTGAGAGGGGACATGATAGCAGTTTTCAGGTATCTAAAAGGGTGTCATCAGGAGGAGGGAGAAAACTTGTTCACCTTAGCCTCTAATGATCGAACGAGAAGCAATGGGCTTAAACTGCAGCAAGGGAGATTTAGGTTGGACATTAGGAAAAAGTTCCTAACTGTCAGGGTGGTTAAACACTAGAATAAATTGCCTAGAGAGGTTGTGGAATCTCCATCTCTGGAGATATTTAAGAGTAGGTCAGATAAATGTCTATCAGGGATGGTCTAGACAGTATTTGGTCCTGCCATGAGGGCAGGGGACTGGACTCGATGACCTCTCGAGGTCCCTTCCAGTCCTAGAGTCTATGAATCTATGAATCTATAAGCTTCTGTCTCAGTCCTGACTGGAGATAGATGTTACATATCCAAAAGAAATGCAGGATTGACCTGATATACAGGAACAAAGAACCGTAATTCAGAGGCCAAGTTTCAGGGCTGATATTTTAAGCTTGTAAAATTGAAGTGTGCACAGGATCGGCGCTAGGGGTTTGAGCGCCCTAGGTGGACGGGAATTTCGCCGCCCGCGCTGGTCCTGTGGCTCCGGTGGAGCTGCTGCAATGGTGCCTGCGGAGGGTCTGGTGCTCCATGGCTCCAGTGGAGCTGCTGCAGTGATGCCTGCGGGAGGTCCACCGGAGCCGCGCGAGCAACCGACCATCTGCAGGCACGACTGCGGCAGCTCCACCGGAGCCGCGGACCAGCGGACCCTCTGCAGGCACCACTGCGGCAGCTCCACCGGAGCCGCCTGCCGCCCCCTCCGGCAAAACAGTGCCCACCATTTATTCTGGCACCCTAGGCGATTGCCTAGGCTGCCTAAATGGTAGCGCCGACCCTGAGTGTGCATGAAAAAGGTCTTTTGCATATGTGGCTGCAAAGCTTAGCTTGCTTTCATATTAGAAGAGTTGTCAGCCAGCCATGAAGCACCAAGGACAATGGTGTTTCTTTCATTCAGGTCTGGTATATTAAACGCTTTTGCAAAAACCCAGGAGGTGATGGGGAGTGTTTGTTGACTGCTTCTGTGTTCTGCCACAACTGAAGATTTCCTGTGTTTTTTGCCTGAAAAGAATCAAATTGAGATGGAAGCCTCTTGATTTGGAGATTTCAAAATGTTCTGATTTTAAAATAATGTTTTGATAAGCAGAGCAGTTCTGAAATCAACCTTCTAGGATCAAAGAAAATACTTCACACCCTGGCACTCCCTTGACTCTCCCTACCCTGCCTAACACAGTTGACAAGGAACGCTCACGAGTGTATTGAATCATGATTAGTCAAACAGAATTTCCAAACCCTAGGGCATGGATCCTTTGACTTCTGGCACTGATTCCTTCTGTAATACAAGGAAAGCTATTCTACATCTGCTAAAAAGAGTTGTCAGGCTATTTGCCTTACGATATGGAAGGGCATGTGAGCCCTTTTTCTCCAGGTGAAGATAAATTAGAGGATTTGAAAGCTTTCAAAACAGACTTCTTTATTTTCTTGGTCAAAATTATTTTGGTCACCAAGAGGTAAAGACAAAAAGATATTTTAGCATCCTGGATGAAAAAGCAGCTGTAGATATTCAGCATGCTGTCAATGTCTGACAAAAGCTGTGTGAGAACAAATTTAGTTTCTAGTGATTGCAAGTCTGTCATAAACAGATAAGTAAGAGTTAATATAACAAAAGTGCTTCATATCTCTTTTGCCTGTAAAGGGTTAACAAGATCAGGGAGCCTGGCTGTCACCTGACCAGAGGACCAATCAGGGGACAGGATACTTTCAAATCTTGAGGGAGGGAAGTTTGTGTGTGTGCTGTTAGTGTTTGGTGGTTGTTCACTCTGGGTTCTGAGAGTGACCAGACGTGCAACCAGGTTTCTCTCCAATATCTCCGATATAGGTTCTTATAAGTTCAGAATAGTGAGTACTAGGTGATAAGGCGAGTTAGGCTTATGTTTGTTTTCTTTATTTGCAAATGTGTATTTGGCTGGAAGGAGTTCAAATGTGTATTGGGCTGGAAGGATTTTAATTTGTACTTGTATACTTAGGCTGGGAGGGTATTCCCAGTGTCTGTAGCTGAAAGACCCTGTAACATATTCCATTTTAAATTTACAAAGATAATTTTTACTGTTTTTTCTTTCTTTAATTAAAAGCTTTTCTTGTTTAAGAACCTGATTGTTTTCTTATTCTGGTGTGAGACCCCAGGGGACAGGGTCTGGATCCACCAGGGAATTGGTGGGGAGAAAAGAGGGAAGAGGGAGAGAGAGGTTATTTTCTCTCTGTGTTAGGATTATTGTCTCTCTTTCAGGGAAAGTCTGGGAGGGGGAAAGAGAAGGAGGGAGGAAGGTGAATTTTCCTCTCTGTTTTAAGATTCAAGGAGTTTGAATCACAGTGATCTTCCAGGATAACCCAGGGAGGGGAAGCCTGGGAGAGGCAATGGTAAGGGAAAGTGTTTACTTTCCTTGTGTTAAGATCCAGAGGGACTGGGTCTTGGGGGTCCCTGGGCAAGGTTTTGGGGGGACCAGAGTGTACCAGACACTGGAATTCCTGGTTGGTGGCAGCGCTACAAGTACTAAGCTGGTAACTGAGCTTAGAGGAATTCATGCTGGTACCCCATCATTGGACGCTAAGGTTCAGAGTGGAGAATTATACCATGACAAAGTCCCAAGTCATTGAAGTAATATATAGTAGTTTATACATCATCTTCACAGAGAGCAATAATTTATCAGAGACTAGAGCCTTCTGCAAATTGTTGCTCCAATCTTCACAAAAATGCTTTAAGAATCTCTACATTCACATTTCCAATACCAAGATGACCCAATTATCCGAACCTTTGGGAATCAAGGCACAGTAAAGCACCTAACTGCCCAAGAGGATTTTTCTAAGAACATAAGAACAGCCATACTGGGTCCATCTAGCTCAGTGTCCTATCTTCTAACAGTGGCCAATGCCAGGTGCTTCAGAGGGAATGAACAAAACAGGAAATTATTGAGCGATCTATTCCCTGTCATCCAGTCCCAGCTTCTGGCAGTTAGAGGTTTAGGGACATCCAGAGCCTGGGGTTGCGTCCCTGACCATCTTTGCTAATAGCCATTGATGGACCCATCCTCCATGAACTTATCCAGTTCTTTTTTTAACCCAGTTATCTGGCCTTCACAACATCCCTGGCAACTAGTTCCACAGGTTGACTGTGCGTTGTGTGAAGTACTGCCTTATGTTAGTGTTAATCCCCCTGCCTATTAATTTAATTTGTGTGTTATGTGAAGAGGTAAATAACATTTCCCTATTCACTTTCTTCCCACCGTTCACGATTTTGTAGACTGACCATATCCCTCCTTAGCGGTCTCTTTTCTAAGATTAAAAAGACTCAGATGGTTTATCTCCTCTTACAGGGAAGCTGTTCCATACCCCTAAATCATTTTGTTGCTCTTCTCTGTACCTTTTCCATTTCTAATGTATCCTTCTTGAGATGGGGTGACCAGAACTGCACACAATATTCAAGGTGTGGGCGCATCATAGATTTATAGAGTGGCATTATGATATTATCTGTCTTACCTAGCCCTCTCCTAGCTTTTTTGACTGCTGCTGCACACTGAGTGGATGTTTTCAGAGAATGAACAACAAGGACTTCAAGATCTTTTTCTTAAGTGGTAACACCAAATTTAGACCCCATCACTTTATATGTGTAATTGGAATTATGTTTTCCAATGTGCATTGCTATGCACTTATCAGCATTGAATTTCAGGTGCCATTTTATTGCCTAGTCACTAGTTTTATCAGATCCCTTTGCAACTCTTCACAGTCTGCTTTGGACTTCACTATCTAGAACAATTTTGTATCATCTGCAAATTTGCCACATCACTCTTTGCCTCTTTTTCCAGAGGTGAACGAGAGGAATAAGAGTAGCTTGGAAAGTGTCCTGTGACTAGCTGTGTCATCTATGTTAGCCTCCAGCCTACTCATAGCGGAAGCTTGCCAAGGTGCAAAAGGCTTTGAGAATTTTCAGCTTCCCTGATCCTGGGCTGCCTGGGGTCCAAAATGCCCTGGACGGCATGTACAGCAGCCTCAGGGCTGCTTTAAAATATGCTGCCTCCAGTGGTCCCACGGAAACCAGTGTGACAATCCAGGATCAATGAAGTGCCATGTGCTGTCTCTTTCATCCCTGTCCCTAATACTCTTCAACTTTTCAGTAGCATACAGCAGGCTATGCCCATGCAGCTCCACCTGAGAATTCCCCTTGAAATCCTTAGATTTTCCATTGGGACAGATTTGTGCCTCAGCTGGGGCTGAGTCTAGCCCTTAAATGCTTCATTTCTGTCAATATTTGAGCATGTGAGTTTGACATTTACTTTATACTAACATACCAGTAACACTCGATAGCTCAGATGCTGTCAGAACAACCATGGGTACGTGCACCCATAGGCAATCTGCATGAATATTTACAAAAATATCCATTCTATTTCCCTGCACCTGCTGAGGAACTTCGATTGTCTCATACTCTTCCTCCACACACCTGCCAATTTTTTCCTAAATTGGGATTTTCCTTTCTCTGTACAATCAAGATTAAAATATAGTTAATCCCTTTCCAGATCTTCTTACAATAAATTAAACATATTGAACTGGCACTCAGCAGAGAGAACAAGGATTGAGTGGGCAGCTACATCACAGAGGTCCACATGGCTAAGGCGATTGGTGGGACAATGGAAAGAGTCTACTCCTGCTGTGTTGGTCATGAAATATTAGACGATTTCATTCTCTAGAGCTGTCAACCAGGCATATTTCATGAGCATTACATTCACTTTAAAGAAAAGACATAGTCATAGATTTTAAACTAGCAAAGACAAAAAAAAGTGGAGAGCCAGACTGACCCATTCTTAACAGTCTTTGTTTTTTTCTGTACATTAAGTCTAGTAATCATATTAAATGTTTTGACACACCACGGTCAAACCACATGGCTGGGCTCAATGAACTGGCTGCTATAAAGCTATGTAACTGATTTATTTGTAGCTTTCATATATATCCTGGTACAGAGAGCAGTCAAAGGTGCTATACTCACATCATTGGGAATGGTGAGTTCATGAGTACTGGCCGGGGGAGTGGCATCCAAACCTGAGCATATGCAAGGGAAAATGATTATAGCTTGCAGAGAAAGCGCTGTGTATTGCCTGGTATTTTACCAAAACAGCAGACATTACAAATGTTCCATACTCCTTCAGGGTCAGGAGGAAAGCGGACAACACAGACTGGTATAATGACAAGGAACAAAGAGTACTAACAACACTCCTGCAGCTGGTTACCACTGTTCTTCTGGGACCCTGAAACCTCCGAGTTGGTTCTCATTAGGAGGTTCACAGCTTCCAGTCTAAAAGCCAGTGACTGTAGGTGCCTTCCCATCACTTTGTCTTCCTTCCAAGAAACAAGGAGGAAGAGCTCCTTGCTACTGCCAGCTGGTCCATGCTTCCTTTCCTTTATTTTAACACTCAAACAATCCCTAGATTACTGTAAACCACCGTGCAAAATTACAGACCCACCTGGGAAATGCTGAAATAGGTTAAGCAAGCAACATTCTGTATTGCTTGAAGTCTGCCAATGAGAAATAAGAGATGCATTTTGTGTGGGGAAGTCTGTAAGTAAGCACTGGATAGTCAGAAATCACATGGCCCATAGCATATTAGAGGTAGTAAATGCTTTGTAGGATGAATGCTTTATCATCATGGTGATGACATCAAGGGGTAAGTAGTATACACACTACAAACCTCTTTGATCACATGATACAGTAGAATATGCTTAAGGAAACAGTCATGGAGAGGAGGTACAACATAGATCAAGAAGGTCTTTGTTAGGACATGTGGCAGTGCTACATCACATGATATCTATCACATTTCTGCATGTCCTTCTGGCAGCAGTGCTCACCAGTGGTTTACCAATGATATTGAAAGTGGAAGACTGTGTCACAATGACACAAAATATGACACATGAACTGACTAACTGTATTCAATACCCATCGTACTCTTCCACCATAGGAAGAGCAAGACATCCAGTTTTAGAGCCTGCATCATTGTTTAACCAGATAGAAACATGTGGTATCTAGTGATGGATATGTATAGAGACGTATATTTCCTTTCAGTTTCCCTAAAGAGATAAAGAACACTTCCATTAAGATGGAAAGTGGAGGACTCAGGGGACAAATCTCTGCAGCTTGAAATGTAATCAATCAGCATTTCATAATGTTCTCAGTACAGCACCAAGCATATGTCACCAGTAGTTTCTCTAAATAAACACCTTCACTCATTGCTGAAATAGTGACATTCATATCCCTATTTGCAGCACTGGAAGAGTGACGCTTTCTGGTAGCCAATGTGAATTTAGTTACTCACAAAAACTTTAATCATTATATAGAATAAACTACCAGAGAAGGAATTTAAGGCAAAGAATATAAATGAGTTCAAGAGACACCGAGGTTTGTGTCTGGAGAAATAGGGGATTAAGAGCGTGAAGAAAAGCACACGGAATAGAGAATTAAAATGAAACAAAAGAAAAGGCAGATGTGTTGAGGCCAGATGGCTTTCACTGTTGCTAAACTGCCTCATATTTTCTCATTTCTCCCAATTAACAGTGATTCATGCAATTACTTACAGTGTCGCTATGAAAAAACACAACAGCACTATTGAACTCTATCATGCAAGTCACAAAATGAAATGACCCCAGAATTGCTGCTGCATGTCCTGAGGTATTTTGAAGTTGCTCCAAAAGGAATATATAAACAATACAAGTAATGATCTAGCATTGCTATCCTTCAGTTCCACCAACATTTTCTGTACTGCTAAAGAGAATTCCCCATCTAATTTTGCTGATCACAATAGAGTACATTTAGAAAAGGAATGAACCAATCATAGATGCTGGAATTAGGGGTCCGGGCGGGGGGAGGGGTTGCCACACCACACCACCTGGCTTGAAGTGGTTTCCATTATATCCAGGGTTTACAGTTTGGTTCAGTGGCTCTCAGCACCCCACTGTACAAATTGTTCCACCACCCCTGGAACCAACAAGCTACATTTCTGTTGGTATCATTGTGTTTTAAGAATTCAAAACAGAACAACCATAGTTTACAATATTAAGTCCATAACAAAGATTGACACTGCATTAATAATACAATGAAGGGTGAATATATGGAAAATTTCTTAAAAGAAATGTGATGTGTTGCCATTTTCCTTAGCATGCCAGAGTTGACAGGATGCAAAGTACTTCTCACCAAGACTGAAATCTATGAACATATTGGAAAATAAAAGTTTACATTTAAATAAGCATTTCGGAGACTACTCCTGGAAATAACTCTGTCAAATTGCTTTGCTTTGCTAGAAGATATAGCACTTCCCATATATTACTGAATTTAGCCTCACAACCACCCCAGGAGGCCCGGTAAATGTTGTACCCATCCCCCAGAAGAAGAAACTGAAGGAAGGGTAAGGCCACAATTTTCAAACTTGGCTGCTCGAGGTTAGATACCGAAGGGTCCAGATTTTCAGAACTGATGAGCTCTCACTAGTCCCAGAAATTTCCAAGTGATTTGTTAAGAACCTCTCAGAATCTGGGCACTTATTTAAATATCTAACTATAGATTTAGTTGCCTAACCTTAGGCCCCCAAGTTTGAGTATTTTGGCCGAAATGACTAGTCTAAGGACACAAGACGGGAGGCGCAGAGCTGGGAATACAAGCCAGGTCTTCCAATTGCCAATCACGTGCCTTACCACAGGAACACCCATCCTGCCATGCATCCCTCTGTTGTGGGCACAAAGCAGCATTAGCCCTTGGCTGGGACACCAGCACAAGAGACTGTCACCACTAGCTCTCCCCTGGGTTTAATATTGGTTTTACAGCAGAGTAAGGACTTTACTGGTCAGCAGTAGGCTCCTAAATGCCAAGACTTAATGAAAAGCACTTCTCACCAGGCAGGCTTGCAGAGTAACCCACTCACTGAAATAGATGCAGCCTTCTTTTATATTACTCCATATTGTCACTAATACTCCCTTTCTGGGTTAACAAATCCACCCCCACGGTGATAACGGGAAGGGCAAATCATAGAGGCAAAATAATAGCTGATCCTAACCAATACTCAAATGGGACTGGGACCTCTGCTCAAGCCTGGATAAATTCCCTCCTCTCCGCCATTCCATCTCCCCCTTGCTCCCAGTTCTGATCCAATCCTGACCCCATAGATCCCTCTTCACAATGCCTATCTAGAACCTACTCCTCATTCACTCTGATGCTCTACATCCTCTCCCACATTGAACATTGGACGGTCCAGTAGGTCTTCTGGCTTCCTTGCTGGGTGCCACCCTAACTATCACATCCCATGGGCTGGAGTCTGGGTTGTCCCTGTTACTTGTACCTTAGAGTGCACCACACAGCAGTGATGGAAAATCCCAGAGTGCATGACCTTGAACTCTCTCGGAGTTCTCACATGCATTATGAGGTTCAATTTAGAAACCACTGGAATTCCACAGGAGACATTTTCTAAATCGATATGTTACACAGTTACAAAATTCATAGTGGGGGCGAGGCGAGGGGATGCTATGTCAGTATCCACGTCTGTCACGGAAGTTGTGGAAGTCATGGATTCTGCAATTTTCCATGACCTCTGTGACTTCTTTAGGGACCAGTGTGGCCGACCCCAGGGCTGCCCAAGCAGCTGGCAACGGGGTCAGCTGCTCAGGGGGCCCCCAGTACATCCACAACAGCCACTGCTGGAGTGGCCCGGGGCACAGCCACACAAGCTCCTTCTCCGGCAGCCCCAGGCAGCGGTCCCCAGCCAGCTAGTTGGCTGGAGCAGCCGCAGTTCGTTGGCCTGGACAGCTGGTGCCACTGGCCCCGGATGCCCCCCGCAACGGAATCCCTCCCCTGATCCCACTCCCTAGACACCCTCCAAGAAGTAGGCCCAGTGCAATATCCCCCTGTCCTCCCAAGATTTAATCACAGGCATTTTTAACATAAGTCATGGACAGGTCACGGGCCGTAAATTTTTTTTTTATTGCCTGTGACCTGTCCATGACTTTTACTAAAAATACAAGTCACTATACGTAAGGCTACGATTTAAACATAAGGCGAGATCTTCAGCTGACATAAATAGATGTGACTCCATTGGCTTCATTGGAGCTAAAGTGATTTACATGGGCTGAGGATATAGCCCATAAAATATGCCCATACTGCTTTAACAAAATGTACTTCCATTCCCCAACAAGAGATATTATAGTACAATAAGATCCCCAAAATTCCTTTCATTGGCATGAAGAATAAAATATTCACTGGAAAATACATTAACTTATTAGCACTAGGCCATATTATGAAATGATTATTTTGCAAATGTATATTTAAATTAAAGGTATTTTATGTTATGTGAATGTCAACAATATTTTTCAAGTGGTTAATTTCTTCTATCATTTACTCTCAAGGGCTAAAAACACCCTGTTCTGACTGCATTTAAGATATAAACAATCATTATTATTAAAGAAAGTCTGTGCTGGCATGTATTAGCTTCTTAGCCAATTGTCAGCGCAGAAAATTTGAAATAGGAATTTATCAAAAATGACAACTTTACTCAGATACATTAATGCATTGCATAGCGTAGAAAGCTATCTTACTCTGGATGGATTAATAAATCTACACTAACAGAGCAATGCTGTCTCATGCCTCTCATGGGCATTCTTCTGTTATCCCATGGAGAACTTTATACAAATCAAATACAATAATATAGGTCATAATTCTGTTATTTTCTTGACCATGCATAATACTCATTAGCGTGAATGATACACATATATGAAGAGACTATATTTGTGGACTATTGAAGTACAGTACAGTATGGGCAAATTTATTCACTTCCTTGGACATACTGTAGAAGGAAAATGTCAGGTACTGTTCTACACCATCAGTTCTTGCCCACTGGAAGTCGCACTGTCTTGTCAACACAATAAGACACTCTATGTATGATTACAGCAATGATAGGGTCCTATTCAAGAAATATTGCAACAGAAGCCTACTAATTTCCCTGTAGCTTTTATTTTACCTGATGATTGGCCCATCAGATTTTGAGCTTCTTCGGAGGAATGTAAGGGCAGCTTTTCTCCTGAAGAGCAAAGAAGAAACAGATTTAATGCTTTTGCCTTCAAGGAGATAAGCAATGTCACTTCATCTAGGAAGCTCAAAATATGATGGACAAAATGGCAGAAAAGGAATTTCCAGTTGGCATTTTGACCATCGAGTGAAATGAAGGTATTTTAAGTATTTTAATTCCCTACTTTATAGCTGCCACCCTAGTTCACAATGAAAAATTTAAACTGTATTATCAATTCTGCTAGCAAAGTTTGAGACATAGCCCTAACTAGACTGCTGGGGGTCCTCCATTGTAGCATACTTCTTCAAAGGTCTCCTTCACCAGAGGATAGGATTTCCCCCTAAAACTATGGTTAATTCCCACCACTTCCCATGAAGCACAAAACAAAGAAGCTTCATGCATGGCACGTTTCTGTCGACATCCTACTGCTACTTTGTGCATATGAAGAGAGCATCCTGGATAGTGATTGAGATCACTAGGAAGAACTGAAAGGAATTTCCACAACCTTTACAGATTTTGGAATGTGCAGACAATGCTCAACAAATGAAGCACTGTCAGAGTGCATGGATGTCTCCCAAAGGACATACCAACCCGTGGCAGTGAATACCCACTCCTCTGTGCTAGAAAGGGCCCACAAATATTAGTTTTATCCCAAGGTTAATTAACCTATATTCAAGCTAGAAAAGCAGGAAGCAGATAAACATGGCTTCCCAAGAGCAGACTGTACAAGCACAATTACAGGGAACTGAGCCATAAGGAAAAGCACTTTGAAATACTGATCTTTGTTAACTTTTCACCATTGACATTTGCAACTTCACTTTACTTGTCGTATTTATTTCCATTAAATAAAGCAAGCTTAGAAAGAGAGAGAAACTCTACAGGTAAGAAGAGAAGGAAATCTGTAAAGGGCATCTGGGTACGTACCAGGGAAAGCGGGGGTGGTCTGTCCAAGGGGAGTAAAGGGGGTTTGCTGCATAGCCAACTGGTGGAGCTTGGTCAACTGCTGAGGGGTAGGAGGGACATTAGAACTAAGAAGGTTATTGTTATAGAATACAACAAGTCACACCAAAAAAATTAAGAACAAAATTATAATAAAAAAACCAAAGCAGGACGCCATGTTAAAACATGGCAAATACGACATTAACAGAAGGACTTGGCCTGGGTAGATACAGTAAAGCCCAAATCTTTAGCAGAAGTGCTTGATCAGGGTCTGAAGTACGATACCAGCAGCAAGCCCAGTTTTAGTCTCTAACTAAAATCATTTAACTTTGTCAGTGCAGGTCTCTCCTGATCCTGCCAGCTCACAGATAGCGTCAGGTGCCCTTACGGAACAAGGAGCTGTCCTGTCCAAGCAGCTAGAAGGGTGTCAAAGCAAAGCAATTCCAGCTGCAACTTGGCTGATCAGACCTAGTAACTCACTGTGACTGACTGCTGCTAGCTGAGAATAGCTGTAAAAATATCTGAGCAGTGTCAAATATGCTGCCTGGTCCATAACAATCAAATTCCAATATTTTTAAAGCACGGTTAGTTCCTGGGATAGCTCTCAGAAATGTTCAGTAATTAGCCATTTTGGTTCATTACCCACTGGATGTTCCCCTAGCTTGACTTGGATACTGCACATTTAAAGGAAAATGTATCTAGCTGCCAAACCAATTGTAGCTCTTGAAGTAGTCACTTTTTCAAGACAAACCACCCAGCAGTTGGCAAAACATGGGCTTCAGCTAAAACAGGTAAGTATTTCAGAGCCTGTATATCCCTTGTTGTGCTCGGAGTCTTCTCCTGGCCCCTTAAAAGGAGACCTCGGAAGAATGATGTGTTTGGAATACATTTTGTGCTCTGTTTTATTGCTTCAAATTTAAGAAAATTGAAGAGATAGAAATTTCATCCTGATAAGGCCCCCTTTGAGATTTTGCTGTGTATGCAGGAAGGAGTGCCCTGTATCACTCCCCCTTCAATAATCTTCTAGAGCTTGGGTGGCCTGGGAAGTTTAACAGAATCAGAGACATCAGAAATGGAAAAGACCTGTTACATCAATGAGTCCAGTCCCCCGCAGATATGTAGGGGACCTAGGTCATTTAAATTTGCATGTGAAACAACATCCTAAAGGTACTGGCTCCTGCAGCACATCTGAGGGAGGGAGTGCAGGGGAGTCTGACATCAGCAGTGGTGAGGGTGAAGCACTGGAGGCAGAAGAAAACAGGTAGGAAAGCGGAGAGGAGTTTTGTAAATGGTATCTATCAGTCAGTTACCAGAGAGCTGGCAAGTAAGAACATCAGAAGCATTTGGCATGCAAAGTGTCAACTTTTAAACAAGCTAGTGGAAAAGAGTATCATAGAATATCAGGGTTGGAAGGGATCTCAGGAGGTATCTAGTCCAACCCCCTGCTCAAAGCAGGACCAATTCCCAACTAAATCATCCCAGCCAGGGCTTTGTCAAGCCTGACCTTAAAAACCTTTAAGGAAAGTGATTCCACCACCTCCCTAGGTAACACATTCCAGTGCTTCATCACCCTCCTAGTGAAAAAGTTTTTCCTAATATCCAACCGAAACCTCCCCCACTGCAACTTGAGACCATTGCTCCTTGTTTTGTCATCTGCTACCACTGAGAACAGTCTAGATCCATCCTCTTTGGAACCCCCTTTCAGGTAGTTGAAAACAGCTACCAAATCCCCCTTCGTTCTTCTCTTCTGCAGACTAAATAAGCCCAGTTCCCCCGACCTGTCCTCATAAATCACATGCTCCAGCCTCTAATCATTTTTGTTGCCCTCTGCTGGACTCTTTCTAATTTTTCCACATCCTTCTTGTAGTGTGGGGCCCAAAACCAGACACAGTACTTCAGAGGAGGCCTCACCAATGCCAAATAGAGGGGAATGATCACATCCCTCAATCTGCTGGCAATGCCACGACTTATACAGCCCAAAATTCCGTTAATCTTCTCGGTAACAAGGGCACACTGTTGACTCATACCCAGCTTCTCGACAACTGTAACCCCCCAGGTCCTTTTCTGCAGAACTTCTGCCTAGCCATTCGGTCCCTAGTCTGTAACAGTGAATGGGATTCTTCCGTCCTAAGTGCAGGACTCTGCACTTGTCCTTGTTGAACCTCACCGGATTTCTTTTGGCCCAATCATCTAATTTGTCTAAGTCCCTCTGTATCCTATCCCTACCCTCCAGTGTATCTACCACTCCTCCCAGTTTAGTGTCATCTGCAAACTTGCTGAGAGTGCAGTCCACGCCATCCTCCAGATCATTAATGAAGATATTGAACAAAACCTGCCCCAGAACCAACCCCTGGGGCACTCCACTTGACACTGACTGCCAACTAAACATTGAGCCATTGATCACTACCCATTGAGCCCAACCATCTATCCAGCTTTCTTTCCACCTTATAGTCCATTCATCCAATCCATACTTCTTTAACTTGTTGGCAGGAATACTGTGGGAGACTGTATCAAATGCTTTGCTAAAGTTAAGGAATAATAGGCCAGAATCCAACCAACCCAAGAGGGTGAGCTTGCATCAGGTGTTCTAGTGCAACAACAGACATGAAGTGTCAGCTTTTAAACTCTCTCAAGACTTTACTGATCAAGGGGGCACAGTGTCATGTCAGTGCACACAGAGTTTTGTGTATAAGTCCCAATGAATCAAAATGAGAATAACTCCTAATGTCACATGCAGTATGATTCCAGCAAACCAACATGGAAACCTGGGAATAAAACATGTTAGTCTACTGGGCAGACAACTCTCTAACTCAGGGGTGGGCAAACTTTTTGGCCTGAGGGCCACATCTGGGTATGGAAATTGTATGGTGGGCCATGAATGCTCACGAAATTGGGATTGGGGTGCAGGAGCAGGTGAGGAGGAGGACTCCTGCTGGAGGTGTGGCTCTGGGGTGGGGCTAGGGATGCAGTATTTGGGTGTAGGAGGGTCCCCCAGGCTGAGACCAAGGAGTTCGGAGGGTGGGAGGGGGATCAGGGCTGGAGCAGGGGTTGGGGCATGGGGGAGGGTGAGCTCTGGCTGGGGGTGCAGGCCTTGGGGTGAGGCCAGAAATGAGGAGTTCAGGGTGTGGGAGGGGACTCTGGGCTGGGGCAGGGGGTTAGGGTGAGGGAGTGGGATCATGGCTGGGGCAGGAGGTTGAGGCATGGGAGGCAGTCAGGGGTGCATGCTCTGGGTGGCGCTTATATGATGCAGCTCCAGGGAACAGCAACATGTCCCCCCTTCAGCTCCTATGTGGAGGTGTGGCCAGGCTGTTCTGCACACTGCTCCATCTGCAGTTCCCGGCCAATGGGAGCTGTGGGGATGGTGC
The DNA here is from genome assembly GCF_025201925.1 of Gopherus flavomarginatus. Lineage (NCBI taxonomy): Eukaryota > Metazoa > Chordata > Testudines > Testudinidae > Gopherus > Gopherus flavomarginatus. The sequence continues at coordinate 9,087,862 of NC_066626.1, read as the reverse complement.
GTGGGGCGGAGGCAGCGCATGCAGCCCTCCGGCTGCCCCTAAGCATAGGAACCAGAGGGGGGACATGCTGCTGCTTCTGGGAGCTTCGCCTGCGTGCGTGGAGCAGCCTCCAACCCCGCTCCCCGGCTGGAGTGTGACAGCAGGGCAAGCCCCAGACCCCGTTTCCCAGCAGGAGCTCAAGGGCCAGATTTTCACCCCTGCTCTAAATGAAACAAAAAAACAGGATTATTTTCTAAAAAACAGACCTTATCGCTTTACACTAAAATGGAGACCAAAACAATCTCTTGGGGTTCATTTTCAATGGTTCTTTACCCCTTCACTTTCCTCTTTTAAAATTAGCATCTCCATGCTGAAGCCTCTCATCGCTGCCATACAAGAACAGCTGCTGTGCCGCACCTTACAAGAGCAGTTTCCTCACTGCCACCATTACCAGGCTAGCTTTCTCATCCTTCCTGCCCTGAATAACACAACTGCCCACTGCTATTGGGGCTGTGAAATGGAAAGCGGAGTAAAGCCAATCAGATTGCTCATTGACCTGAGCATTCCTAACTACATCAGTGTGAAGAGATGATGTTTTGCCCAATGGAATGACTTCAGGAGCCACAGACCATTCATGGGAGCTGCTCCAGGCCAGCGAAAACAGTGAAACCCTATCTGTTTCTGTTATTGAATGAAAATATTTTTCATATGGATATGTAACAAACGCACCTGAGTGTAATGAAAAATCTCAGAAAACGTAGGGAACTCCGCATCCAGGCATTCAGGTAAAGCAGCTGTTTAAACCAATGCCTAAACGGCTTACAACATGTCCTATATTTCTAATGTCTGTACTCTGAATAGCTGGCAAGAGCTGCAAGGAAAGTGTTGTGAGCCAGCATTTCATAGAATCATAGAAGATTAGGGTTGGAAGAGACCTCAGGAGGCCAACTTGTCCAACCCCCTGCTCAAAGCAGGACCAACCTCAACTAAATCATCCTGGCCAGGGCTTTGTCAAGTAGGCCTTAAAAACCTCTAAGGAAGGAGATTCCGCCACACCCATAGGTAACCCTTCCAGTGCTTCACCACCCTCCCAGTGAAATAGTGTTTCCTAATATCCAACCTAAACCTCCCCACTGCAACTTGAGACCCTTGCTTCTTGTTCTGTCATCTGGTACCACTGAGAACAGCTGAGTTCCATCCTCTTTGTAACCTCCCTTCAGTTAGTTGAAGGCTCATATCAATCATTTCATTGCCATTCTTGTTACCCTTCACATTCCTTACTATCTGCAACTCCAGTTGTGCCTTGGCCTTCCTGATTACACCCCTGCATGCTTGAGCAATATTTTTATACCCCTCACCAGTCATCTGTCCAAGTTTCTACTTCTTGTAAGCTTCCTTTTTATATTTAAGCTCATTGAAGATTTCTCTGTTAAGCCAAGCTGGTCACTTGCTATATTTGCTATTCTTTTGGCACATTGGGATTGTTTGTTCCTGTGCCCTCAAAAAGGCTTCTTTAATATACAGCCAGTTCTCCTGGACTCTTTTCCCCCTCATATTAGCCTCTCACGGGATCCTGCCCGTCAGTTCCCTGAGTGAGTCAAAGTCTGCTTTTCTGAAGTCCATGGACCGTATTCTGCTGCTTTCCTTTCTTCCTTTTGTCAGGATCCTGAACTCGACCATCTCATGGTCACTCCTGCCCAGGTTGCCTTCCACCTTCACTGTGGCATCTTGACTGTGCCAGGACTTCCAATTCTTCCTTTTTGTTTCCCAGGCTTCTTGTGTTCATGTACAGGCACCTAAGATAACTAGCCGATTGCCCTACTTTCTCAGTATGAATCAGGAGGCCTCCCATGTTGCACGCTTCTCCTTGTGTCTCCTCCCTGTATCCCACCTCCCCACTTACCTCCAGGCATAGAATCAAAGAATCATGGAATATTAGAATTGGAAGAGATCTCAGGAGGTCATCTAGTCCAGCCCCCTGCTCAAAGCAGGACCAACTTCAACTAAATCATCCCAGCCAGGGCTTTGTCAAGCCAGGCCTTGAAAACCTCGAAGGCAGGAGATTCCACCACCTCCCTAGGTAACCCATTCCAGTGCTTCACCACCCTCCTAGTGAAATAGCGTTTCCTAATATCCAACCTAGACCTCCCCCACTGCAACTTGAGACCATTGCTCTTTGTTCTCTCATCCGCCACCACTGAGAATAGCTGAGCTCCAGCCTCTTTGGAACCCTCCTTCAGGTAGTTGAAGGCTGCTATCAAATCCCCACCACTCTTCTCTTCTGCAGACTAAATAAGCCCAGTTCCCTTAGCATCTCCTTGTAAATCATGTGCTCCAGCCCCCTAATCATTTTTGTTGCCCTCTGCTGGACTCGCTCCAATTTCTCCATATCCCTTCTGTAGTGGGGGGAGCAAAACCGGACACAATACTCCAGGTGTGGCGTCACCAGTGCTGAATAGAGGGGAATAATTACTTCCCTCGATCTCCTGGCAATGCTCCTACTAATACAGCCCAATATGCCGTTGGCCTTCTTGGCAACGAGGGCACACTGCTGACTCATATCCAGTTTCTCATCCACTGCAATCCCCAGGTCCTTTTCTGCAGAACTGCTGCTTAGCCAGTCAGTCCCCAGCCTGTAGAGATGCATGGGATTCTTCCTTCCTAACTGCAGGACTTTGCACTTGTCCTTGTTGAATCTCATCAGATTTCTTTTGGCCCAATCCTCCAATTTGTCTAGGTCACTCTGGACCCTATCCCAACCCTCCAGCATATCTACCTCTCCCCCTAGTTTAGTGTCATCTGTGAACTTGAGGAGGGTGCAATTAGTCCCATCATCCAGATTATTAATGAAGATGCTGAACAAAACCAGCCCCAGGACTGACCCCTGGGGCACTCCAATTGATACAGGCTGTCCACTAGACATCGAGCGGTTGATCACTACCCACTGAGCCAGACAATCTAGCCAGCTTTCTAGTCAGCTTATAGTCCATTCATCCAATCCATACTTTTTTAACTTGCTGCCAAGGATACTGTGGGACATCGTATCAAAAGCACTGCTAAAGTCAAGATACATCACATCCACCGCTTTCACCATATCCACAGAGCCAGTTATCTCATCATAGAAGACAATCAGGTTGGTCAGGGATGGCTTGCCCTTGGTGAATCCATGCTGACTGTTCCTGATCACCTTCCTCTCCTCCAAGTGCTTCAAGATGGATTCCTTGAGGACCTGCTCCATCATTTTTCCAAGGACTGAGGGGAGGCTGACCAGTCTGTAGTTCCTGGAGTTCTCTTTCTCCTCTTTTTTAATATGGGCACTATATTTGCCTTTTTTCAGTCGACCCGGATCTTCCCTGATCACCATGAGTTTTCAAAGATAATGGCCAATGGCTCTGCAATCACATCAGCCAACTCCCTCAGCACCCTCGGATGCCTTAGATCCACCCCCATGGACTTGTGCACGTCCAGCTTTTCTAAATAGTCCTTAACCTGTTCTTTCACCACCGAGGGCTGCTCATCTTCTCCCCATACCGTGCTGCCCAGTGCAGCAGTCTGGGAGCTGACCTTGTTTGTGAAAACCAAGGCAAAGAAAGCACTGAGTACTTCAGCTTTTTCCACATCCTCTGTCACTATGTTGCCTCCCTCATTCATTAAGGATCCCACACTTTCCCTGACCTTCTTGTTGCTAACATACCTGTAGAAACCCTTCTTGTTACCCTTCACATCCCTTGCTAGCTGCAACTCCATCTGTGTCTTGGCCTTCCTGATTACACCCCTGCATGCTCTAGCAATGTTTTTATACTCCTCCCTAGTCGTCTGTCCAAATTTCCACTTCTTGTAAGCTTCCTTTTTTAATTTAAGCTCACTGAAGATTTCACTGTTAAGCCACGCTGGTTGCCTGCATATTTGCTATTCTTTGTGTGGTGGTGGTGATGTCACCATCCCCTGGTGAACCTAGTTTAAAGCCCTCCTCACTAGGTTAGCAAGGCTGCCTGTGAAGATGCTTTTCCCTCTCTTCATTAGGTGGATCCCATCTCTTCCTAGCAATCCTTCTTCCCGGAACAACATCCCAGGGTCAAAGAATCCAAAGAATTACTGCGCATTTACCTCCAAAATTCAATGGTCCCTATCTGGGCCTTTTCCTTCAACAGAGAGAATGGACGAGAACATGACTTGCACCTCAAACGCTTTCATCCTTCTTCCCAGAGCCACGTAGTCTGCATTGACCCACTCTTGGTCATTCTGGGCAGTATCATTGGTGCTCACATGGAGAAGTAGGAAGGGGCAGCAGTCCGAGAGCTTGATCAGTCTTGGCAGACATTCTGTCACATTCTGAATTCTAGCTCCTGGCAAGCAGCGCACTTCTCGAGTTTCCTGGTCTGGACAGCAGATGGATGACTCCAACCCCCTTAGGAGGGAGTCCCCAATCACCATCACCCATCTCCTCCTCCTCTTTACTCAGGTTCACAGTATAGAACTATGATGTCATATCCTGGTAACTGACCTGCCATGATGGGAGAGCATCACTAGGTACTGTGACAAAGTTCCTCCTCTACCTTGGTGGGTCCTGCGCTTATTGGCAGATTTGCTCACCTCAGTGATCTTCCCCACAGTCTGGGTCAACTCCTCCTGTGTCTGATCAGGAGTTGGGAGGAACCTGGGCCCGCCCTCTACTCCAGGTTCCAGCCCAGGCTCCTGTGGATTGCAGCTGTCTATAGCACCTCTTGTAACAGCTGCATGACAGCTACACCTCCCTGGGCTACTTCCCCATGGCCTCCTCCAAACACCATCTTTATCCTCACCTCAGGACCTTCCTCCTGGTGTCTGATAACGCTTGTACTCCTTAGTCCTCCAGCAGCACACCCTCTCACTCTCAGCTCCTTGTGCCTCTTGCTTCCAGCTCCTCACATGCACTTCCTCTCCTCTGGCTCCCCCCTCCCTGACTGGAGAAAGCTCCCTTTTAAACCTAGGTGCCCTGATTAGCCTGCCTTGATTGGCTGCAGGTGTTCTAATCAGCCTGTCTGCCTTAACTGGTTCTGGCAGGCTCCTGATTACTCTAGTGCAGCCCCTGCTCTGGTCACTCAGGGAACAGAAAACTACTCATCCAGTGACCAGTATATTTGCCCTCTACCAGACTCCTGTACCCCACTGGCCTGAGTCTGTCACAGTAATGGCAAAATGTCTGCTTATACCCTATTAAGGGTAACTGGGCAATCTGGTGCATGGCTCGGGACACACAGTATCAGGTCGCACTATGCTAAAACAGTTCCTATGCTCATCATACTCCAAAAAAAACTAGCCTCTCAGTCACCACTGGTTTCCCTTCCATTGCAAGTTCCAAATAGAGACTACCTGTCTCAATCTGTACATGAATGCCCAAGGACCATCCTGAAGTCCTGAATGAGATAAAACTCCCATTCACTCAAGTGACCAATTTATCCACGGGAAAACTGAGAAAAGAATTCGGGGTTTGGCCCAGGATATATGTATTCATTAATTCCTTACGGATAGTTACAAATCCCCAGGATAACAATGTTGCTACAATATCAGTAAAAAGGGAAAGATCAAAGACAAATGTGCCCTGCAGCAAGTGAAAGAGAAAATTACCTTGTAAAATTGTTTTCATATTTCCATTAACTAAATAATTGAATATTGTTTTAAATAATAAACCCTTGAAAGAGACACAAATACAGAGCCAAATTACTCAGGTGCTGAATGAAGTCTCTGTAAATTCTGCAGGATTTGGCCACAGAGTATTGAACAAATCACAAATATTATTTGCCTATCACTGAGCAGAGCACAAATGCTTCCACAATACAGCATATACCAGAATGTGTTTTGTTCCTCTGTCAGACAGCTACATCATAACAATAAGAAATACAGTCTGAGTCAATGCTGGGATGTATTGAGAAGGACAATTAGGAGAAAGGGCATGTTGATCTGACTAGCAAAGTACACTCATCATTATTCACAGTCTATTTAAGGAGTGAAATTGAAATACATAAAATAAAAACGTCCTAGAAAAAAAATATACAATGCTATGTTAAAAGGGATATATTGGAAACAAATGGGTAACACTGATCTCTGTTATATTCGACTAAAACAGCGCCTCTAACAGAATTTGGCCCAGTCTCTGTGGTATTACCACTACATTTGGTTGCATAGTAAACATCATTTCAGTAGTTTCCATTTTCAGAAGCGTCTTTTATGACACCATAAAAGGTTTTATTTGTACATTGTTATGCAAGTAGTCATGTGTTTTAAACCTACTGGCCAAAAATATCAATGTTAAACCATATTGGTTATTGAACAACATGAGATTTGCAATGAATTGTTCAATAGCAGATTGCACAACACAGAGCGAGGGGGGTTACAGCTAAGATTTTAGAGGGGTCTAGGAAAATTAGGTGCCCACATCTCATTGATGCTCATTGGGAGTTGGGCACCTGATTCCCTTCGGCTCCTTTGCCAACAGCATCTGCCAGTGGTTCACACAGAGGTTACCATTGTTTGCCCTTGTGCTGAACTGAGAGGCCACCGTGGCATATTTTGTCTTTGTAATGACATCTGTTGCATAAGTGATATGAAGTGCTACGCACGTGTGTCGCAGGGATGGGGCGATCCAGTCCAACATGTCACACATACCCTAGAATCGTATGGTCATGGTATAAGAGGTGCTGTTGTAAAGCATAAGTGAAGGGGACACAAATGAAGTTGCCCAGGGAACCCTAACCCTGAATGCCCTGGGTCAGACAGCTCACTGCAGTAATGCCAGTTTACACCAGGAGAGCATCTGGCTTCCTGGCAGCATGCAATTAAATCTCTATCTTCACATTGCAGTAAAGCAGCTTCTTGTATCTTATTTCTTTGTTGTGTATAAAAAAGGACAAAACATTTCAAATAAATCATGTTTTCCATTTTTATCGAGTATTTTGTCAAAAAAAAGTCCCAATATTCATCTGTATATTTGCTCCTCAAAAATCTTCTGTATCCCCTTCCTCCCCAACTCCACTCCAAAATAATAAAAGCCGCAACAAATGTGAATACTGGCAAGAATGAATCAAAATTGCAAAACTAGATGTGGACAGTACAGGCTTATGCGAAGTATCCATGCAGCTATCTGCCAAATAAAGACTTGTCTTTATTTGTGATGACCACATTCCAGGGAGATAGTAAATCAAATCCAATACGGTTACCTAGCAAACAAAAGGAGACTCTGGTATCCTGTTAGTAGCTAGCAAGAGCTCAGGTCAGTGTGCCTGGTACACAAAGGATACATGGATTCCACAGACCTCACCTTGCCCTGGTCTTCCATCTAATTACTACCAGGCCCATATCGGCTTAGCATTTAAATACAAGCATCAGGCCAATCAAGCATATTAATAGCAACACAGCTTCTTTCTATTACTCATTGTAGCGAGGTGAACACCCACTCCAGCCCGGAAGGGGTTGGAAAAGCCCTGCAAAGGGCTGGGTCTGCAGAAGGGAGCAAAACCCCGGCCTATTGGAAGTAGCTGCTGCTGGGGCCACGCCTCAAACTGAGCAACTGGGCCTTATAAGAAGGCCAGGGCAGCCAGAAGCTCAGGATTCTCACTCTGACTGGAGAGAGAGACAGGGCTGGCTGCTGGGGAACTCACTCGGGGACCTAGAGTGAGGCAGGGCTGGGGAAAGGCCTTGGGGGCTGGGAAACACTAGGCCAGCAACTCCCCAGGCTGCAGGGCCTGGTCCTAGGCCCATATAGGTATTGGGGTTGCCTGTGATGATTGGCTGATAGACTGCAGTCCGCTCCAGGGCACCGGGACTAGATAGAGACTGGCAGTGGCCACGACTGAGGTGACGTGGGGATAGGAGGTGGTTGTTCCCCTGGGTGGGGAGATCCAGAGAGAGTGGGGTACTGCCAGGGGGCAGCACCCAAGACAAGGGCACCAGGGTCTGGGAGGGACACGGGGGCCAACAACAGGCAGGCACTCTGATGACTGGTGAGCTAATTCCGCGCCTGATTACACTCATCCAGCCATTGGCTCTTCAATCAACACACTCTACAAATTTCATAAAATGATTGCCAACTATAGAGAAGGCGACCACTTCACTCACCACTGAAATGCAACCACCTCTAAGTAGAAGTTGGTAGCCTTCAAACTGCGCACAAAAAAAATATACAACAAAGGAGGCCAGGAAGGGAAGAATATCAAACCCATGCCACAGATTTTGGGGAGTAGAATTTCACCATGGCACTCATTTTTGTGGAAAGCGCAAAGGCATTTCTACTTTACATTTTGTCTAAAAGTCGGGATTCTAGCAGCACAGAGCCACTAACCGCATATGAAGTCCTACCTCAGTACTGCCTCAGAGGGAAGAGGTCCACCTACTGAATCTCCAATATTACTTTCTAAAGCACCTGCAGGTGTATGTCATAGCTGGAAGTCTCACATACAAGTACTGATTATGGCCAACCTTCATGGCTTAAAAGATCTGACAAAATCACATCACAAGGCCCACAGAATGCATTTGCAAATAGACTAACAGAGTATGAGCTTAATATTCCATTAAATCACTAGGATCAGTTTTCATGACCCTCATGGGTTTGTCATATCCTGGATTGTTTGTGAGGCTGTGCATGCAAACAGACACAATGGAGCTAATCTTAGGGAATAGCCTGACCATTGTACGCAGAGGAATATGACTTCATCATGGTCTCATCGCCACTTCCTGCAGGAGGGTCCTTCCATTATGCTATTGAGGCAAAGGACCCTGTTCTAAGAGTCTGTCTCAATGACTCATAGACCTTAAGGCCAGAAGGGATCTCTCACCCACCCCATCCTTTAAAACAGTGGTTCTCAACCAGCGGTCTGGGGCCCCTTTCAGGGGCGCAAGCAGGTTTCAGAGGGTCTGCCAAGCAGGACCAGTGTTCGCCTGGCTGGGGCCCAGGGCAGAAAGCCAGAGTCCCATTGCATGGGGCTGAAGCCCAGGGCCCTGAGCCCAGCCACCTAGGGCTGAAGCAGAAGCCTGAGCAACTTAGCTTCATGATGCCCCCCTGTAGCATGGGGCCCTGGACAACTGACCAGCTTACTACCCCTTAATGGCAGCCCTGGCATTTATATCCAGAAAACCAGTTATTGCGGTACAGGGGGGCCATGGAATTTTTATAGCATGTCTGGGAGGGGAGGGGGGGCTCAGAAAGAAAAGGTTGAGAAACATTTCTCTAAAAGACCCCTAACCTCTGGCTGCATTATTTAAGGCCTCAAATTATGATTTAAAGTCTTTAAGTTACAGAGAATTCACCATTTACACTACTTCAAACCAGTAAGTGACCTGTTCCCCATGGTGCAGAGGAAGGTGAAAATCCCCCAGGGTCTCTGCCAATCTGACCTGGGGGAAAATTCCTTCCTGATCCCAAATATGGTGATCAGTTGAACCTTGAGCACATGGGCAAGATCCTCTAGCCTAACATCTGGGAAATAATTTTCTGTAATAACTCAGAGCCCTCCCCATCTAGTGTCCCATCTCTAGCCATTGGGGATTTTTGCTACTAGCAGTCACAGATGAGCCACATGCCATTGTAGGTAATCTAATCATACCATCCCATCCATAAATGTATCAAGTTCAGTCTTGAACCAAGTTAGTTTTTTGCCCCCACTGCTCCCCTTGGGAAGCTGTTCCAGGACTTCACTCTAATAAGCCTATGTCCTTTGTTAATAAACTTATTATTGTTTTGTTAAAAACCCATCTCAGTGCTGTGTGTTAGTCGGGGAGGGGGGGTCCTCAGCCAGCTTACCAGGCTGCTGTGTGCTCAGTCTCTCTGGGAGTGGGGATCACTGTGTGTTACCTGTGGGGCAGGGCTGGACTGGCAGATGCTGCAGGGTTTGCTGGCAAGGCAAGCAGGCTGGCGTGTTGGGGACAGATTCCCAGCTTAGCTGCAGCATAGCACCCTCCCGCTGAGGCAGAGTGGTAACACAGTGGCTCACAGGTCTGGGTTTGCTGAGCAAGCCGTCACAGTGTCATTCAATCAGGCTTCAAGCTGGGCTAGGGCATGGAAATAGCATGGTCTTGGCAGTCAGTGGTCTCCTCAGGGCAACAAACAGAGGTGGGACATCTGTGCTAACACTGCTAGGTTGGTCAGTGGCTTTAGGTCCTAGTGACTACATGGTACTGCTGATCCAGCTGTGGCCCCTGGCAGGTCAGGGCTATATTCTTTCAAAGTGGCTCCATTTATTTTAGGGGAATGCAAAGGGCTGTTTTGGCTGCCTGCTGTGGTGTCCTTGTCACTCCTCTTCTTCAGCATCTGTGTAAAGCCACTGGGGAAGGTCATAAAGACCTCAGGGCCAAAGTGTCACCAATAAGCGGATGACCCCCAGCTCTGTCTCACCTCCTCTTTGACCATTTCCTTGCTTTCCCAGAGACGGATGGGGTCTTAAACTGCCCACCAGAATAAGTGCACATTTTGTAAAAGTGGTCCCCAACCTTGAGGTCTTACTAGACTCACTCTTACTTGTACACTCAGCGAGAGCCGTGTAGCTGGGAGTTCTTCCCTCCACCTGTGGAAGGCTAAGAGACTGCCTCTTTTCACCTCACCTCAGTGCACTTGCCCTAGTTCACACCCACCATTATAAAACATGTGGTTTGGCCTTCTTCCCTGCTTCTCCTCACACTAAGGAGGGAATGCCTCAAAATGACATGGACTAGGTCAGCAACGGAAGATATGGAACACGCCTATACCCCAGGGGAGAGATGCCTCCTGGAGATGGTGGCATCTGTATCCATCCCACCTTCCCTGGGGGACCTGTCAAGGAGGATAATTTTAATTTATGCTGGGGGCTGCATATGAGCCACACGGGTGAAATCTACAGAGGGGATGTGTTTATTCCCTGCTCACCTGTGACCAGTTTTTCTCACTAGAAATAAGCATTAACCAGGAATGAACTTGGCACAGAGCCCCTTTTCTTTCTTTCCTCTCTCTGTCACCTCTCCTCACGACTAACAGTTAAGATCAACAGAAAAAAATCCACAGCCTTACCAGAAAAGACAGAGAACACCAAGGGCCTTCCTCTCCAGTCTTGACTAGAAATTGAACTCGACACAGAAACCTGTGCTGCCATTCATTTCTAGGCAACCGACTTTTGGCTGTTGCTTGTAAGCCATGCTGAAGAGAGTGGTTGGGACATTTCTTCCCTTCCACCAAAATACAAGGAATGTGTGCATCTATGTTTAGGCTACTGAACAGTTTGACTGTAAAATTAATCATCAGCCTAAAATAATAGCTAGAAAGTGGGGAGAGAAATCAGCATCACCAGACACGCAGACTTCCTTTGCAATATGACTGAGAACATACCCAAAGACAGACCAACCTGTGGGAAGGCACAGCTTTTAGAAAGCAAAGTCTATGAGACAGCCATAACTCTCCAAGCTTTCAAACTTAGCTATGCCTCACAAAAGCACCCGAATAAGCCATTGTACATATTTCATTAGCAACATTTTATGGAGAGGGGGACATAGAGGGAAAAGACTATTTTTGACCATTCTCTGAGGCACAAAATGCATATAGGGTTTATGTCTTAGTAAAGGGATAGCACTGAACAATACAAATAATTTAACATCAGGCCAAGTCCTCAATATTAATAAAGTTTAGTGCTAATAGGTTAAAAGGCTATTCAAGGTATTACAGATACTACACACAGACTGTTACTTTGAGAATATGCTATTAATATTATTGTCTAATATTAATATTAGTAGTAATTAACAGTATCATGCAGGTGACGTAAAGAGTAAAATGGGTATAAGAAAAATTAGGGTAAAACTCACATCCGGGTGTGGAATTGCATATTGTCCCTGAATTGTATAGGCCTGCAGAAGGAAAAGATATGTCATTAGGTTTGGATGTAGTGTCCATTTAAGCCCTATGCCTCAGCTGCAGCTTCTATCCAGATTCCTTCCCCCTGTAATAGCTAATCTGGGAAGGGGGAGAAGCCCCTTACGATTTTTGGAAAAGTATTTTTTATGTATAAATGAAGCCAGACAAGGCATCCACCCCATCCCCAGAAAGAGCCCTATCATCACTGTTAAAACCGCTCCTCTCACCACTCTTGTCAGCACTGTTTTTTTGGACTGGCCACTATAAAGCACTCAGCACCCCAAACTGCTGGCATTACACAATGAGCATGAGTCTCTGCTTGAAATGATTTCTGTCACAGGGAGCAGCGCTGCCCACTAAGCAGCTCCAGAGCCCTCACTTAACAATACACAATTATAGCAAATGTATATATGAGTCCCCAAGTGCCCCTCTTTGGATTACAGGATCCTCATTTAGAGGTCAGCACTGGGATGTTGCTGCAGAATTGCTGCACAGTTCTTACACCCAATGCACTAATTGCCCTGAAGATTTTTGAACAGTGGCACGCTTGGGAAGCTGTATAAATACATAGCAGCAGCTTGCTAGCTTGAAAATCCCTTGTCATGTGACCACCTCCAATCTCTCCAGTGTTAATCTGATTAAATAATTCTAAGGTTATGAGTAGGGCCCTACCAAATTCACAGTCCATTTTTATCAATTTCTCGGCCAGAGGGTTTTTTAATTGGTTAATTTCACTATTTTCACTTTTTACATCTGAAATTTCACAGTGTTGTAATCAGTGGGTCTGATCCTGCCATTCCAGAGCTTCCATGCAAGGGAAGGACAAGTCCTGACCCTTCGCAGCCCAGCAGGGACTCACATCTAAGATCCGCCCCCTGCCCCCAGCTGGGGTGCTTCCAGGAGCATGGGGATATTGGACCAGCTCCACAAGTCTCCTCCACCTGCAGGAACCTCTGGGGATGGAGTTTCCTGCAGCAGAGGGAGGCACCCTAAGGTGAGTCTGATCTCCCCCTGAGAACAAGAGCGGCCGTGCAGGGGAAAGACAAGTCCTCTCCCTCCCTAGCCCAGCCAGGACTTGCAGCTAGGAGCCCCCTAATTGAGGCACTCCCAGCAGCAAGGGGGAGATCAGATTTCACAGGGAAGGGCTTATTTCACAGTCTGTGACACATTTTTCAGGGTTGTGAAATTGGTAGGACCCTAGTTCCGAGGTTGCAGGAAGGGGTGCCATGTTGGGTGATCAGAAAGCTACTGTGTTTGCACCGAAGAGGATCTATGTAGTTGGCACTACCATACCACAGAGGCTGAGACTGAGGGCTTGTCTACACTTATGGCACTGCAACCATGCCACTGCAGTGCTGAGTCATGATGCTACCTATGCTGATGGGAGAGCTTCTCCTGTCGGGACAAGTACTCCACCTCCCCGAGAGGGGGTAACCGGGTCACTGGGAGTTAGGTTAGTGTTTTCCAAACCCCCGAGCGATGTTGTTATACTGACATAAGTTTGCAGTGTAGACCAGGGCTGGGAGGACACAACTATGGAAACATTTGAGTGGAAAGCAAATTAATGTATTCATCCCTGGATTCCATGGTATGCCATGAAACACATATCACATGTGGTTCTTAGGGGTTACACTATCCATCTGTTCCATGTGTGTATCATAGAAGTTCCTCCTAGGAGTCGATGGGCATTCCACATGCTGTGGAACTGAGACCATTACAAGTCAGACAGGGAGGCATTTAGGCTACATCTATGCTGCAATTGTGGAGGGAGAAGGTAGACATACCTGCACTAGCTTTAATGTAGCTAACTCACTAAAAATAGCAGTAACGACATGGCAGCATGGGCTGTACAAGCCGGCTTGGTCTCCTTGGGTACGTATTGTCATTGCTAGCCTCCACTGAAGCCCCTGTCATGGCGTCCTTTTTAGCTTGCTAGCCAGATGAAAGCTAGTGCAAGTACTTCTGCCCGCGTCTTAAACCATACCATGCCACACAGACCGATCCTTAGAGAGAGTGTGGGCTGTGGGTTTGAATTTATTTCTGAGAACTTTTTTCTTTTATCTAGAGACCATCCTCTCATGATAGTCCAACTTGAATTTAGAAGTTGCACAGCTGAACAGACAACACAACTGCAAGCCTGAGTCACCTCTAACGACCAGCCTGATCCCTCAGGGACCGGCCATCCAACAGGAGCTCAGCAACCTCATGTTAGGGCTGGGCCCTAGCTCTTTAACAGCTTGCACCCTAATTGATAGAGCTAAACGGCTTTGTACTGACATCCCACAAACGTCGCCATCACTTAATAGACAGCAGATATTTGGGAAGCCAGTATTAACCAGGGCTCTGAATTTGCCAGCTTGCTGGTACACTTATGGCTGGAGCATGAGATGTGCGCAGAATATACCATCTGTAAAGGGCACCAACTACGTCCCTTTCCCCCCTGTACATGGCCTATACTCCTACCCAGAACTGATCATTCTGAACCCACATCCTAACAGTGCCGATATAGTGTCCTTCCTCCAGACAGAATTTCCATCTGTCAGTGGGAGTTTAGCCAGAGGAAGGCTTCCACTGGCAGAACTGAATCCTTTAGTCATATTCATCTACCCTACAAAACACTATGGCTGGGATTTGCAAAGCCACATAAGAGATTTGGACATCCAATTTCTCTTGCAGTTAGTGGGAACAGGACATCCAAACCCCACGTGTGGCATTGAAAATCTCAGCCCATAGACATGCTAACACTACAAAGCAGGGTATTTAGAGAAAGAAAAAGAATTCAGTCCAGGATCTGTGGCTGGTGTAGGGAAAAGGGGGCTATGGAAATGTCTCTGTCCTTAGTACTGACTTCAACAGACAGTGATTTCCCCCTCCTGGCCACTACAGATGAATTGTCTCTATCCATTGTCCAAAAGGGACATAACAAAAATCACCGAAACAGCACCATTGTGCAGAGTGAGTGTGATTTCCTTCTCAGGTCTGACAAAGGGTTTGCTGAGCCCTGCAGCTCAGCACCATGGAAGAGTTTGTTTAGAAATGAACATTCAAATCAGTGAAAGAATGGCCTGTAATGTGTAGAATTAGCAATGAAAGGCCCAATTCTGTTTTACATCATTGATGGTGTAAGTGGCTCAGAATCAGACCCTAAAACCTTCAGTTATTTAGGTGTTTGTGATGTCACCATTAGCTTTTGCAGGGGTAACGCAAAATCCTGCTCTCGGGTCTTAGAAAGTGAGAAATATTTTGTTTAAAATTATAAAATGTCCAATATTTATACACTTTTAATCTGTACATACATTATGTAACTACATTAGGGTGAAAAGTACCCCATGCAGAGATGCAGCAAAAGTCCAGGGTGCCATTTATGTCTCACTTATACCCTCAAAATAGCACATAAGTGGCATTTAAGTGGCATGTAGGCCTTGTGGTGGCTCTCTACATTGTGGTGAATTTCACCCGCTGTAATTCAGGGTTTGGTGTTTCCTAGGTATCTTGTCTCTTCAGCAAAGTTTTGCACCAATTCTTTAACATACTCTTTTTATCACTTTGAAAACAAGCATTATTGTCTGCCAACAGCTGTCAAATAGATGTCCCAGTGCTAAGGGGTTTATTAGGTAGTGATACATATCTGATCAATTCAAACATTTTTCAGATGATTCCACAATAAATGGCATAAAGGATGAATAACACTTTGTAAAGGGAGAGTAAAGACAGTAAAGAAGCGGAAAGTCTTGTAACCTTTGAAAAGTTACATCAGTCTTTGCAAACAACAAGCTGTTTGGCTCAGTCATATCCTCAGCTTGGTGGGGTGAAGATCAATAACAAGTGTAGAGAAATCGGACACAAAAGCCAGTTCAGTGTCTTCTCGCCATGAAAAATTCTATTCTCTGATTCTTAGAACATTGACAAAGATAAGGTGGGTGGGGTAATATCTTTTACTCGTATTATACATGTCCACAGTCCCCAAAGGGTTAAATTCCCATTGCCAAATCTTTCACTCCCTGGGCTGTATTCACACAGGGTATAGTAATAGAAAGGAAAACAGATTGAGGATGTTCTCTAAATTGTTCAATTTTTCCTTTAAATTTCCATTTGATATTTTGCTTTAATTTTTTTTAATGGTCGGGCTCTGAACATAGCTCATTAGTGTACTCGCTTGTCAGCTCCTAATTACAAATCCGGTCCAAAAGGATCAGTAATATACGTATTTATTTCCAATGGGGACTCGGTAACGAGAGATGTCAAAATGAAAAGTGGTGCAATAAGCATAACATTAAATAACGTCTAAAATAAGCAGTCCAACCTCTTGAGGCTATTCTGTGATATCTTTCGATGATTACATACAGAATTAGCCACAGATAGGACGGTGTCCTGGACAGATGCAAATCAACTTTCTTAAAGAATAAATTGGATACAGTAGTTGTTTTCAAAAGGTCAACAATTCCCAACAGAGACTTTAGAGATATATTCAATCCAAAGCACATGGGAAAACCACAGAGGGCTAATTCTAAGAAAACACTGATATTTTAATGGGAACCGCTGTAAATATATTTGAAAATACTGGAGTTTTACTACAAGTCAAAAAATGCACCTAGAGTTGATCTACATGCAAATTCCCATCCCCCCATGGACCTGGTCCACACTGTAGTTTTCTCAAACACCTCCCTTGTGCTGCCATGTGGCATACCAGTGACCCAAAGGGACACATTGCTTGGAGTCCTCCATTGCTTTGACGCTGGAGATCTCATGCAATCAGTCAGGTGTGGGGCCTTCCCTCCCCTGGAGAGACAGGGCACATGGCCTAAACTGTGCCATCTGCATAGAGGACCGGGATCTGTGTGTGACTCCTGGAAGAGCCACGTTGCCAGGGCTCAGAGGTGGGGGTGGCTCTTGGAAGCATGGAGGGGGAAGCTGTGCATTAGTTTCTGAAGATGCAGTGTGCACTAACCTGAACTACCTTGGTGCTGGGGAGCAGTGGAATCTGCATGGCCCAGCCAGCCCCTAGCCCTGATCCCTGCTAACCCATAGAGCCTTCCTTTGCACAGTCCCTACAGAGGGGCTCCCAAAGGATCCAGAGCATGTAGTGGAAGTGGCACTCCCCTCGTCCCCTTCTCCCCATCCAGGATCAGAGCTACCAAGTTCTGCTCAACTCCATGGGTGACATGTCGCACCAGAAACAGTCACTGACTCCCCTCAGGGTACCCCAGGGCCACTCTGGTAAGGAGGCAGGAGCACTCCCTCTCTGCACAGGAGGTTGGGTCAGGCAGATGCACGAGCAGCTGGGGCATGGGAAGTCAGAAGTGACTGGGGATCCTGGAAAAGTCAGTGGGGTCCAGAGCATTTCAGGGAGTCAGGGTTGGAGTGTGGCAGACTTGGTTCACGCAGTCATTGCGAGTGGGGTGGAGAGAAAGCACTGGCGGAGCCTGAGGCTGGTGGGGGTTGCTGGTGGGATGGGAGACCCTGAGACTGTTGGGGATGGAACAGTCTGAAGTGGAGAGCAGGGAGAGCCTCAGCAGTTGGTGGGATTGCTGGTGGGGGGCAGCCTGAGGCTGTTGGAGGATTGTTGGGGGGATGGAACAGCCTGAGGTGCGTGGGGTGTGGCAGAGCCTCAGGCAGTTGGAGGGTTGTTGGGGGGATGGAACAGCCTGAGGTGGGTGGAGTGTGGCAGAGCCTCAGGCAGTTGGAGGGTTGTTGGGGGGATGGAACAGCCTGAGGTGGGTGGGGTGTGGCAGAGCCTCAGGCAGTTGGAGGGTTGTTGGGGGGATGGAACAGCCTGAGGTGGGGGTGTGTGGTGTGGCAGAGCCTCAGGCAGTTGGGGGGATTGTTGGGGAAGAGATGGGGGGCAGTACCTGTGCCAGGAACTGTAGCTGGGGATGCTGAGCTGGAGACTGCCTGTGGGGGTGAGGTTACATGGGAGTGTGGCACTGAACGCCTAACACCCCTCAACCCTGCTGTATACAAGGGGAGATCTGAGGCAGCTGGGGGCATTTTTCTGCATACATTTGTTCTTCCAGTCCCAGGACAGGGCACTTGCCCCTTTCTGAGGCAGAGCCCTTACAACTAATGGCTTCTTATGCAGAGTAGCTAAGGAATTTTTCTTTATACAGCCAATGAGGATTCCTGATCTCCAGCGCCCCACTTCTTCCCTTGAAATAAACCTCTGCTCAAGATACCAGAAATTTAACAGCAGGGGGAAGTTCCTTCCATCTTACTCTCCCTTTTGAGAAGATACAGTTCACTCCACAGCTGGACCTAAAGCTCTTCTGCAGGACTGCTGCTCAGAGGACACTGATACACTCGATTTAGCAAGATTTTGGCGACGGGTTAAAAAGTCAGATGCTAAGTCTGCATTCTGCTGTGTGTCTTTATCATGTGCACCCATACTTGATTTGCATTTCTGCTAGCAATTATGGGCTGGGAGAACAACATGCTTTACACCGGGTTGCCTTGGAAGGCACATAGATGTTTAGCTACCACAAAGATACAAATTGGCTACTAATGTCCATTTTTCCAAGGGCACACACTGGAGTGGCTCCATTTTTGAGCATCTAAATGGACAGAACTGGGGCCTCACTTCAAGGACTCTCTGGAAGTCAATGGTCCCTGTAGGTGCTCGTCCCTTCTGAAAATCAGGCTTGAGTGTTTCAAATTGGGCACTCACTCACTGAGGCACCCAAAAGGATGTTTTGGGAAATTTTGGGCACATATTTTTCTGTTTGTTATCATTGTGGTTTGAAGGGAAATTACTGGAGACTGGGAGAATTCCCATCCTAATTTACTTCTTAGATACAACAATGATGAGTCCTATAGAAAACAATTAGAGACAATTAGATTGGACAGATGACATAAGTGTAATTCATATCATTGCAAGCTGGACCCAGAACTTCAGAATATGGCTACCTACACATCTGAAAATGCCCTGAGCACTTAAGCACTCTCTCTACAAATTGCTAGGGTTTAATTCAGATTGGTTTTATAAGGCAGTTGCAAACCAATTTCAGGGTTTCCATCCAGAGGTTTGCATTGGTTTTATTAAACTGATTTTTAAATGACTTCAGTTGAACTGGTGCAACAAGGTATACAGAGCAGCCCCCTCAAGCCAGCTCCAGCCCTAACGAATGATGTGTAATAAATATGGCAATGTAGGTCTCGTAGGGGACTCGCTGACAGTCACTTCCCTCATTGAGGAGTAATGAGAAATCACAACGCTACAGGAGAGATGGGGATGCTAACATTTACTTCATATTTTATATCAGTTTTTAAAATTCATGTAATTCTTGATCTGTGTTTGATTTTTAAAAATGTGCATTGATTATCTTAAGCAAAAAGCAGTGCCAGCAACCAAGAATTCAGACGCTCTGCAAATCTCCAGCAAGCCAATGTGGGCGAGTGCCACGAAAGGCACTAGTCACTACGGAAAAGAAAGGGCAGATTCACTTTCAAAGGGTTATTATAAACACATTCAACGTTCCTTAACTGTGGGCCAAACTCTGCCCTGATTTACAGGCAGTAAAGCTAGTGCAATATTGCCTGTTATTTTTCAGTCTCTCCATTAAAAACAATGGTGATTATGTAGTAACAAACTTTACTGGCACAGCATTAGCTCCCACTAACGGTGTAAAAACTGTGCAACACTTCCCTGTATTGTGGGCTTTAATAAAAGGCCCAACTCAGGCAAAACTTTAATGCGAGGTTTGTGTAAATAAGGACTTAGGACCCACTTAGGACCCAAGGAGCTGAGTTTTCTCTGGGAAGCGCTGAGCACCCTAGCTCCAAGTCCAGTCCTACTGCTACCAAAGTGATATTTAACTGGGACGGTATGAAACTTTCTGAGTGAAATTGAAAACACTAGAAGTGAGAAAGCTTTTGGATTCCTCTGAGAAAATATTAACTGGCCTATCTCACTAGAAAATGGGAAAACGTCAGTGAAAACAGCTTCCTTTTTATGCATCAAAGGTGAAATGTTGCTCAAAACTGAGCAGAATATAGGAAAAATAAAGTTAAGGTTCCAGCAAAGGTGGGGCTGCAGCAGAAACATGCCAAAGTGTGATGTTTTACATCACAAGTGGTATTTTAACTGTGTGTAAGCATCCCAAACAAACTAGTGAAAAGCGTTCCCATTCCTCACAGCCCTTGCCTCACAGCATGAAGGGATCGATCCTGCAAGGTGCTCAGTCCTCCGAGACAAACCCAGCACAGCACTTCACCATGTGCTGAATATGCATGTGCTAAGGTTCTTTCCTGGATCAGGACTATAGTGCCCAGCACCCTACCTTGCAGACTCAAACCCAAATGTGCCTGCTAAGAATGTTCAGTTGTTTCCTAGAATGCAAGACAGCATGTAAGCGGGTTGTAAAATTCACTTCTGTTCCCAGCAATTTGGCTGGAGGAAGAATTTTTCATACTCTCCTCCCATGGATGGAGCAACTAAGCCAGGTATTCAGGAAAATTAACCAAGAGCAGTTTAGCAAAGAGCTTTCAGTCCAGCTGCTTTGGTACAATATGAATGGGATGAAACCATGCAAGTGAGAAGGCGAGAAAACCTGAGTGCACTAACAGGCAGCGGCTGGTGCTGCAGTAAAAGGCTGAGGTTGGCAGTGGAGGCCGCAAGCGGGTCGGCTCTTACCTGACCACCTGCAAAAATGACAGGGGTGGAGGCGGGCTTTGGGCGATAGGGAATGGTGGCACCTTTCGGTGGGGACTAGGAAAAGGGACAAGGAGAGGGAGAGAGAACATTAGAACAGCTTTCCTGAAACATCAGTAAAAAGAAAGTTAGAAAGCAACCAACCCAACACAGGTCATGGACACCACAAGGCACACAAATTCTATTAGATTGTCCTTGTCCCGCAGAGATTCCTTCAATAACTTTAACAGAAACGTTGGGACTGGGCAAATATCATTTCCAAGTGATAGGAGACAAGGGAAATAGTCATATGAACGGGGGGGAAGTCCTTAAATTAAATGAGATGAGGCTTCTCAGCAATTCCTTTTCCTACGGGCTTTACTCCAATGAACCTTCTCGGCTTAATCTATTTCACTCTCCTATATTCGTCACCATACACACTGTATATACTTATTTCTCTGCTAATCTACATTCAAAATTACCAGGCTTTTGTGCAGGAGAGACCATTCTAGCAGCAACACCCTTGAACTCTCATTGAAGACACATGTATCTGGAGACAAGTGGCAATAGCAGGATGTGCTGGCTATGGGATACGCAGTGGGGCTGCTAGGGAGATAACTCGTTAGGAATACATATAGAGAAGTTTTCTTCATATCGCAGCCTTTGTTACCATCATCAAGCTATGCTGTACATATCAACAGCTGATTACAGCATTGCATCGGTGATGTCAAGTGTTGGATATGATGCTGTGGCACTAGTATAGAGCACCGCACGCTATAAGTGTGTTGGAGGGAAATTAGAAAGAGTGAGAAGATTGTACAACAGATTGACCATCTTTGTCTTCTCCACTTAAAAAAATACTTTATCGTTTCCTCCAATGCAGATAGACCACCAGTGCTGCTGGTCCTGCTTTTAATCTTATGAACCTTGCAACCATTGCAAGGTCTTTGAGGCAGAGACTGTCTGGTTACTATATATCCATACAGGACAGTGCAGGACTTTAGTGGAATGGGGCCTGCTATATGGTGCAGTGGTAGCAATAATAATAATAAAGAACACACACAGGGCAGCTCACAAACTATTGTCCCACAAAGGCTTGGAAATTACCCTGCCTCTCCAATGATCTCTATATTTTAGAAGAGAAGCATTTTATTATAAACCTGAAAATAAGAAATTATGTTTATTACACTCGCTGGTAAGTGATTTCCTTGTTTCCTGGTTTAGAAAGGAAATAGCATACAGCTATTGTGACCCCTTTCTGTGATGTTACTGTACTGATGAAAGGGATCACGCTGGGGGCATGGAAGATTCAAGTCCTTGGCTTATCTACAGAACAGGGACAGCACAAGCAGCAATTGTGCAAGCTGCACACACACACACAAACTCCAACAATGTGCTGGTGGAGCAAGTGAG
The DNA here is from genome assembly GCF_025201925.1 of Gopherus flavomarginatus. Lineage (NCBI taxonomy): Eukaryota > Metazoa > Chordata > Testudines > Testudinidae > Gopherus > Gopherus flavomarginatus. The sequence continues at coordinate 9,065,999 of NC_066626.1, read as the reverse complement.
CAGTGACTGAAGAGTCACCATGTAGCCACATGCCATTGGGAGGGTTCTCCACACACACACCCTCTGTCTTTTCATCCTGCCACAAGTCAATGCCATTTGCCAATTCAGTCTCCTGCTTCAGCCTGACCTGTTTGTTGTGAAGGCAGTGCAAGAGCTGTATTCTGTGACTATTGCTCCTAATAGTGTTTGTGACAGGTGTATGCCGAGTTCCGTCTGAGAACCAAATCATTGTTAATGCATGAAAGAAATCTTGCGAAAGCCTCTTCCTATGAGATTTCAGACCAAAATGTTTGGATTCGTATCCATTATTGTTTGTATTATATACAATACATATTTACAGGTAATTATAGTTTATATCTATAATTGTAATTACACACAAAACTACTATCTGCAGAATGCACGGCACATAAAATCAATATGAGTATTAAGAACCTTACAATAAATATTAACACACAGAAAAACTGTGTGATCAAATCCCCGAAATGAACTACAGTATTTTAAGGCTCTAAATTCACAAGTCTGCTTTCTCTCATACTGCATTAACAACACAGGAAAAATGAGAATTTCACTGGTTAAGTAACAGAAAGGTGACAGGATTGTAGTGAAAGTCATTGTAAAGCTTTACAAAAAATATCAATACTTCAGCTCAGAGACCTATCTCCCATTTTGACTCAGGCTTCCCATTTGCCTCTACTGCCATAATGGGCACTGAATTCTGCATCTCCAAACAGGTACCTAGTGCTGCAAACCTGTCCATCACTCATGCAGCCCTGCCTGTGATTACTGCTGCTCCAAACCCACCTCTGCCAAAATCCTTCTCCGAACCTCCTCCCTCTCTCAGTTTCCCTTGCTAAGAACTCCCCAGATTCCAGTGTGCAGAAGGCTGATTCCTGCCTTTCCTCACATACTAAATACAGTGACCATATCGCTCCGGTCCTCAGACAGTACCACTGCCCCATTCATTTCAGGATCCAGTTCAAAATGATCTTCCTAGTTTTTCAAACGGACTGGTTCCAGCTCATGTCACAGGTCTTATTTCTCTCTATACCCTTCCCACTCCCCTTGCTTTTCTAGCACTAAGCCATCTGGGTGTGGCCGCACAAGCTCTCCGGCCTAAGGGAGAGAGCCTATGGCCTCCTAATTTCAAAAGCAACCTTCTTGTGACTCTACTGCTGACTGCCCCACCATCTCATTTGAAATCGCAAGAGAAAACATCGTATTTCACTGATCAGTTAAGTTAGAGTTCAGCCCCAGACTCCATAACTAGTAAATTAACAGAGTGCATGGCTGGCCAAGAACATATTATGAGGATTTTAAAATAGAGGTACCAGGAAACATCTATGATCCAGTAACTGAGGGTGAACAACAACATCAATAGCTATTCCAGGGTTTTCACTGTAGTTTGGTTGTTGATAGCTTTTCCTAATACTTTACCCCCATTGTTACAGACTGTACCTCCAGCATCACCACACAGATCTGTTTGACACACTGGATAATTGCATCGGGGGTCCCCGAAATTGTCACTGCCCGCTCTGTGGAGTTGGGCAGCATGTCCCCCGCCACTTGAACCTGAGCACCTGTTGACTGGAGAAAGCAGGAAGAGGGAGAGAGAGAGAGAGAGGAAGAATAGCAAAGTTGAATGTGCAGCATCTGTAACAATGAAAACACCTAATTGTCCCTTTCTTTGTAGCCAGCAGCAACTTCAGTGCGCGCGTGTTTCAGTGCATTAGACCCTGGTTAAGAATGGCTTGCTTTGCAAATATTACATGACAATCACCCTCCCTCCTCTTGCCACGTCATGTACACAGTGAATATGTCAGTCTTCAAGGCCTGTAGAAGTCAAATGTAATGCCATGCCAGTGCTGGCAGAAGCCCGAGTCAGTTACATGCTGGGATCCTTAGGAAATCAAAAGTCCCAGTTTAACATTTCTGAATCAGCTGCTGGTGGCAGGCATTTTGCTGGAGGTGACACCATTTGTGAAGCTGGCTGCATGTGGCTGCAAAGTCAGTTTCCATTCTCACTTGAGTTAAATGTAGCTTTTAAACGGTGCTCTTACAACTGAGGTTTAAGAAAAGGGTCTGCCTTACCTCCCTGATTTCCTTAATCTTGGAGCCTCCTTTGCCAATCAGTGACCCACACTGGCTAGCAGGCACGACCAACCTCAGTGTTACTGGTGGTTTACTGGTAGCAGTGCTGTTACTCATTGAGTTGATTATATCCTTGGGAAAGAGAAAAATAAAACTGCCTTTATTATTCTGCCATACACACTCTATCCCAACTGGTGAAAACATACAAGGAAGGGCACAGCTTAACCTTCCCTTAAATTGCACATAGAATCATATCGTGCTGTCAGGAACCAAAAGCACTGTCAGTCAACTATTTCCATAGCTCATAATTATCTATCTTAGGTGTCTGTCTGATGCCAGTCACTGCTCTACACCCGTAGCTGTCCACAGACAGTACCTCCCAGTTAGGTGCAGCCATTTGTGATACCTTCTTGACAAATATCTAAGGCATTTCTATTTCTGATGGGTTAATCTGGTGCTTAGGAAAATGAGAAAAAGACAGTATTGATATTATTCATGTAAATCATAGAATCATAGGACTGGAAGGGACCCTGAGAGTTCATCCAGTCCAATCCCCTGCACTCATGGCAGGACTAAGTATTATCCAAGGGTGGGCAAACTTTTTGGCCTGAGGGCCACATCTGGATATGGAAATTGCATGGTGGGCCATGAACGCTCACTAAATTGGGGGTTGGGCTCTGGGATGGGGCCAGAAATGAGAAGTTCAGGGTGCGGGAGGGGGTTCTGGGCTAGGGCAAGGGGTTGGGGTGTCGGGGGTAAGGCTCCAGCTGGGGATGCAGGCTCTGTGGTGCAGGGAGAGGCTGGGACTGAGGGGTTCAGAGGGCAGGACGGGGGATCAGGACTGGTGCAGGGGTTGGGGCATGGGAAGCGGTCAGGGTTGCAGGCTCCGGGCAGCGCTTACCTCAAGCAGCTCCTAGAAGCAGCAGCATGTCCCCCCTCCGGCTCCTACACAGAGATGCAGCCAGGTGGCACTGTGCACTGCCCCATCTGCAGGCACTGCCCTTGCAGCTCCCATTGGCCGTGGTGGCTGGCCAATAGGAGCTGTCGGAGCCACACGGAGCCATGGTATGGATGGAGCAGGGCAAGCCCTGACTCCACTCCTCAGCTGGAGTGCCGGAGTGGGGCAAGCCCCAGACGCTGCTCCCCAGCAGGAGCTCAAGGGTCTTATTAAAACATCTGAAGGGCTGGACGCGGTCCCCAGGCTGTAGTTTGCCCACCCCGATCTAGACCATCTCTGATAGGTGTTTGTCCAACCTGCTCTTAAAAACCTGCAGTAATGGAGATTCCACAACCTCCCTGGGCAATATATTCCAGTGCTTAACCACCCTGACAGTTAGGAAGTTTTTCCTAATGTCCAACCTAAACCTCCCTTGCTGCAATTTAAGCCCATTGCTTCTTGTCCTATCCTCAGAGGTTAAGAAGAACAATTTTTCTCCCTCATCATTGTAACAACCTTTTATGTACTTGAAAACTATTATCACGTCCCTCTTCAGTCTTCTCTTTTCCAGACTAAACAAACCCAGTTTTTTCAATCTTCTTCTCTGGACTTTCTCCAATTTGTCCACAGCTCTCCTGAAATGTGGTGCCCAGAACTGGACACAATACTCCAGTTGAGGCCTAATCAGCATGGAGTAGAGCGGAAGAATTACTTCTCATGTTTTGCTTATAATACTCCTGCTAATACATCCCAGAATGATGTTTGCTCTTTTTGCAACAGCATTACACTGCTGACTCATATTTAGCTATGATCCCCAGATCCCTTTCCGCAGTGCTCCTTCCTACACAGTCATTTCCCATTTTGTATGTGTGCAACTGATCGTTCCTTCATAAGTGAAGTACTTTGCATTCGTCCTTATTGTATTGTATCCTATTTACTTGAAACCATTTCTCCAGTTTGTCCAGATCATTTTGAATTTTAATTCTGTCCTCTAAAGCACTTGCAACCCCTCCCCGCTTGGTATCATCCACAAACTTTATAAGTGTGCTCTCTATGTCATTCTCTAAATCACAGGTGGGCAAACTTTTTGGCCCGAGGGTCACACTGGGGTTTTGCAATGGTATGGAAGGCCGGATAGGGAAGGTTGTGCCTCCCCAAACAGCCTGGCCCCTGCCCCCTATACGCCCCCCCCACTTCCCGCCCCCTGACTGTCCCCTATACGCCCCCCCACTTCCCGCCCCCTGACTGTCCCCCTCAGAGCCCCCAACCCAACCAACTCTCCCTGCTCCTTGTCCCCTGACCGCCCCCTCCCAAGACCGTCCCCCCAGGACCTCACCCCCTATCCAACCCACCCCTGCTCCCTGTCACCTGACTGCCCCAACCCCTATCCACACCCCCGCCTCCTGACAGGCCCCCCGGGACTCACACACCTATTCAACCACCCCCCGTTCCCTGGCCCTGACCTCCCCCCCAGAACCTCCACCTCATCCAACCGCCTCCTGCTCCCTGACCTCTGACTGCCCTCCAGGACCTCCTGCCCCTTATCCAAACTCCCCCCACTCTCCACCCCCTTACCATGCTGCTCAGAGCGGCAGGCCTGGAAAGCCGAGGAGGTGGGCGGGCACAAGCCGTGCAGCCCGGCAGGAGCGGAGGGCCAGAGTGCTCCCCAAGTGGCAGCGTGGCTGCAGGGGAGGGGAGACAGCAGGGGAGGGGCCAGGGGTTAGCCTCCCTGGCCAGGAGCTCAGAGGCCAGGCAGGACAGTCCCGCGGGCCGAATGTGGCCCACAGGCCATAGTTTGCCCACCTCTGATCTAAATCACTGATGAAGATATTGAACAGAACTGAACCCAAAACTGATCCCTGTGGGACTCCACTTGTTATGCCCTTCCAGCACGACTGTGAACCACTGATAACTACTCTCCAGGAACGGTTTTCCTACCAATTTTGCACCTACCTTATGATAGCTCCATCTAGGTTGCATTTCCCTAGTTTGTTTATGAGCAGGTCATGTGAGACAGTACCAAAAGCTTTACTAACGTCAAGATGTACCACATCTACCGCTTCCCCCCTATCCACCAGGCTTGTTACCCTGTCAAAGAAAGCTATCAGGTTGGTTTGACATGATTTGGTTTTTACAAATCCATGCTGGGATTGTTACTTATCACCTTATTATCTTCTAGATGTTTGCAGACTGATTGCTTAATTATTTCTCAATTATCTTTCCTGGTACAGAAGTTAAGCTGACTAGTCTGTAATTCCCCAGGTTGTTCTTATTTCCCTTTTTATAGATGGGCAGTATATTTGCCCTTTTCCAGTCTTCTGGAGTCTCTCCCATCTTCCATGACTTTTCAAAGATAATCACTAGTGGCTCCGATATCTCCTCAGTCAGCTCCTTGAGTATTCTAGGATGCATTTAATCAGGCCTTGGTGACTTGAAGACATCTAATTTGTCTAAGTAATTTTTAATTTGTTCTTTCCCTATTTTAGCCTCTGATCCTGCCTGATTTTCACTGGCATTCACTATGTTAGAGTCCAATCACCACCAACTTTCTTCATGAAAACTGAAAATGCTCTAAAAGTTCCCTCAATAAAGCTCTGACCCAGCACCTCAATCCCTATCCGGAGCACTCGCAAAGCTGCTTTGGGAAATCTTGGGGCCATTTAGCTCACTCCTCACGAATTGTAGTGTTCAAATATCATGTGAGCTGACTCCTTTTTAAAGTGTGTGAAAAGTCCATGCAAGTTTTAAAATATTCCAATTAATGGAAGTGCAGTGTTCACATAGACTGAAAAGCCACCTGCATGACGATGAACTAAGTTACTTTGGAACAAATTCACAAATTCCAAACCCAGAAAAGACCATTATCATCATCTAGTCTGACCACCTGTATAACACAGGCCACAGACGTGCCCCAAAATAATTCCTTTTGTACTAGAGTAGATCTTTTAAAAAATTAAAGTTGCCAGTGATGAAGCATTCAGCACAGGCCTTGGTAAATTGTTCCAACAGTTAAATTATTATTATTGTTACAAATTTACAACTTATTTCCAGTCTGAATTTGTCTAGCTTCAACTTCCAGCCATTGGGTTATTTTATAACTTTGTCTACTAGGTTGAAGAGCCCATTTTCAAATATTTCTTCCCCATGTAGATACCTATAGACCATGATAAAGTCAACCCTTCCATTTCTCTTTGTTAAACTAAATAGACAGAGCTCCTTGTGTTTATCACTATACGACACATTATACAATACTTTAATCATTCTTATGGCTCTTCTCTGACCTCTCTCCAATTTATCAACATCCTTCCTGAATTGTGGGCACCAGACCTGGGCACAGGATTCCGGCAGCAGTTGCACCAGTGCCAAATACAGAAGTAAAATAACCTCTCTGTTCCTACTTGAGATTCCCCTGTTTATGCATTCAAGGATTGCATTAGTCCTTTTGGCCACATCATCACACTGAGAGCTCATGTTCAGCTGATTATCAACCATGACCGTCAAATCTTTTTCAGAGTCTCTGCTTCCCAGGATAGAGTCTTTCCTCATGTAAGACTCGTGTGACTCTATGATTTTTGTTGAGAGATATATATGCACTTATTCCTGTGTATTTAGGCCACATTTTCTCAAACTCACACTGTGTCTCATAAAAATAAAGTTCAAGATCTTCCAGGGCCATGAGATGAAACTCAACCCTTTCCTAGCTAGAGATGTAAATATTGAGTGGAAGGTTTTCTGTTGAACACTAGTTGGGAGTGAAGGCATATGTAGGCTGATAGAAGCCTGAGATAGATTTTAAGAGTCTGCTCTGATAACATTTAAGTATAAGCATAAGTAGAGTAATCATCTTTGTGAGAACAAGAAAAGATAAAGTAATGAAAAATCTAGAAAAGATTGGTTTGAGCTAATACAACACCTGTACTGATAGGGGAATTAACATGGAAATGAGAGACTAATACATATAAGAAAAAGTAACAAAAAATTATAAATAAGTTTGTGTAACAAAGGGAGGTTGAAGCTGTATAGTACCAAGCCCTGACACAGGGACCATCTGACTGGGATTTTTCTAGTAACCATTTTTACATTAGCACAGAGCTCTGTCATGCAAAATATGTGCATTTCTATATGCAAATGTTAGCAAAAGTGGTGCCAAATTTCAGACAGACAATGGATGGGGTGGAAGAGGAAGAAATTTGGTGGCCTGAGAAGGGAAAGAGAAAGAGGAAGAAAGATCAAAGAGATGATATAGGAACAGTATTAGGAGTTGGGGTATTGGGAACCTCCACATGGAATCATATAGATATCACAGTATTGTGGGAAGAAAACCTGAAAATGAGACTTAAATTACAAAACCTGTTAACAAAGTTACACAAACAACAGAATGGGGGTATAGGGGAGGATTTAAAGGCTGTTCGGGATGCTAGGATAACAGGACAGCTGTTATGGAAAGAGGAAGCAGCAATCAACTAAATGGGAAAAATCATGAACCATCCTCATATATCAAAGGCATGATATAGTATGGCATAAGGTATGGCAGCTTCCTAATAGTGGAGCTACCGGTAGGAATAAAGGAAACTCAAAGAGGGGAAGTGCCTGGGTTCAGGCAAATAAGATGCTAGACAGAAATAAAGGGAGTAGATTGGTGCAAGGTTAGGTGCTACTCAAGGGTCTGTTATGCTGAGAAAAGGTGCAAGCTTGATGAACCATGGATCCTTCCTCTGGTGCTAGCAGTGCCAGTGGCCCGAGGGCCAAGTGAGGCATTAAAAGTTATAGTGTCCAGTCCACAGATATGTTGGAACCTTCCGTGACAGATTACATCTCAAAGGAACATGTCACTCATCCTCAGACACTGGACAGGATGGGTGGGGGAGTCTGGAAAGCCCCAGATACCTCACATTGTTCCAAAAGGCATGGTACCTGGTTGTGTTGTTGTGATGTACTGCAGAGTGCATTGCTGGCAGAGGGTTCATCTTGGATGAAGAAATCTGGAATTGCACAGTATGGCTGAGGCAAGGAGGACAAGGTCAGCCAAGGTTGCAAGGGCTGGAGAAGGCAAATATTGTATAAGCTCATGGGCTGGACACTTCCAGTATGGGACACAAACATGCTGTTATGACTGGCCAATCTTCTGGCCAAGAAATTTTACCTGAATAGGGGACAAGATAATTTTTCCATTTCCCCAGCATGAGATCCACAGGGTATCAGCTGATGCTCATCTGATTGGTGCTGCCCTCGACTGCATGATAAAGCTAAGCTGAGTCATACCATCACTGCACTGAAATGTGCAGGCTTTAATGAGCAGAGGCCCAGAACATTTGTTGACCTTAAGACAAGAGAGTTGAAATATTCAGAGCGACTTAGATACACTGGGAAATGTCCCATGGCGGGAGTTAGTATATAATATTGGGGAACATCCACGGATACATATGATATCAATGGACTTCACAATTGCACAAGCCATACTAGTAGGGGTGTTAATTGCATTGATCTGGAAGGTTAGGAGGCAGTTGGGAAAGAGAAGAGATGTATATGAAATACAGGATTAGATGAAGCCTTAGAAAGGCTTCTTTGGCTTCACGGTGGGGAGTGTTGGGAGCAAAGGCATATGTAGGCCTGACAGAAGCCTGCTGAGGATTTTAAGAGACTGTGTTTAACAGCATAAACATAAGTAGAACCGCATATGTGTGAGAAATTGCAAAGCAATCATGTTTATGAGAACAAGATAAGATAAAATCACTAAAAAGCTAGAAAAGATTGGTTTGAACTAACACGACACCTGTACTGACGGAGGAGGACAATTGACATGGAAATGAGAGGCTGAAACATATGAGACAAGATAACAAAAAGTTATGAATAATTTGCATAACAAAGGGAGATGGAAGCTGTATTGTCCGGTGCTGGTGGCAACTGTGATGAGATCATCCTAATGAGCTTCCTACTTGTAAGTAACTGACCACTACTTGCTGAATGTTTTCCCGTAATAACTATTTGCTAGATCTATCTGTTGAGTAAGTGAACCTCAATGGAACGATTTGTATCGAGTGTACAGATACCTCCTTCCTATTCCCATCAGCATGACAAGGGCTGTCTTGAGGAGCTGTAACCAGGAAGCACGAGGGCACTGATTCAGGGGTGGAATTTGCCTCTCTTCCCACAAGACTGCATGGGAATCCTTACACTTGACAGAAAGACGATGGGCAAAGACTGAATTACACGTGAGGCAAGACCTGAAGGAGATCACCTGCTGAAAAAGTCAGAGACAGCGACCGTGTAATATACAGGGATGGTATCTCCTCCAGCACACACCACCTGTGAACTCTGTTTCCTCACAGTCAGTTTTACCAAGGAGTAAAGCTTTTGCTTTTCTCACCCTCCTTGGAGAGACCACTCCTTGTGCCATCAATGCTCACAGCTCTGTGTAATGCACAAAGCCCTCTATTGCAGGGGGATTCTGTGGCTGTATTTTTCATCTGTTGAGCACAAATGTAGTGAAGGGGTGTGGTCCAGTGGATAGTACCCTGCCCCGGGATTCCTACCCTGGCTCTGCCACTGGCTGACTTTGGGCAAGTTACTGTATTGCCTTATGCCTCAGTTTCCCCATCTGTAGAGTGGGGATAATGATACTGATCTCCTTTATAAAGTGCTGTGAGATCTACTGATGAAAAGTGCTGGGTATTCAGAAAAGCACTGTACTGGGAGGTGCAGAAACGGATTTTCCCACTCAGGAACAGGTGCAGGATCCATGCTGGCCTATCCCACACCACGCCATCCAGACAGCTCAACCTTGGCCAGGAGGGACAAGCTCTACAAATAAGTACTTCTGTTTCTAATCCTGCCCATTTCGGTTCTTGGTCTCTCTGCTGAAACTACCTGAAACCATGCCAATTAGTGACCTTCACCTTGCGCGAGGGCTACCCCCTTCTCCACTAAGATATGGACAAATCTCACTCTCAGGGCTGGAATGAACCTGTTGCCAGCATGTCAGACTCCAGAACAAGAACAGAAGCAGGGCCACTCTGTATCTCCCAGCACGAGGTGGCTCTGCATGGACTCGTTCACTCCAGCTCCTGACCAGTGGATCACCTCTTCAATGGATTTTGGCATCCCTCAGTGATTTTCCTCCCTCCAGCCCTGCTCCACCACCTCTGTTCCCCACATATGTGTGCACACACACACACACACGCACATACACACACACACACACATACAGACACACATGCACGCCCCCCCTCAGCTCTCCCCTTCCCCGCTCTGCCTCACCTTTCCATCTCCCCTGCTTCCCAAGCTCTCTGGCCCTCTTCCCAGGTCCGTCTGGTAGTATTCCCTGATACAGCACCGCCACTGACATCACAGCCATTGGCTCCTCACAGCAGCAGCCAGAGGGTGCACAGCAAGAGGCTGCAGCGGCAGCCTCAGAAAGCTTTTCCGCCCCGCCTCACTATTTGATGCTCCGGCCTGGAAACTTTTTCCTGTTCCCCCATCCCCAGCCTGAGGTGACAGCTGTGTCCTGACATTACATCACAGCCTTGTAACCCTTAGCTGTGACAATGTCATGTAATGCTACATCATAACAGTGAGCTGTAGGCACAGCAGCATGATAAACTTGTGTGCACTGACCCACAATTTCCACCAGACTTCAGTGGTCTTGGCAGCATTAGGGATGGTCCCCCAGCTCTGGAACTTTGTCAAAAATTGGCTCACCAGGTCTTCTTCTGCAAAGCAGCGTGTGTGTTTCCTCACCTCCTCAAATTTGTAAGCAATCATGGCAAAAGCCTTGAAGATGGCATCTGTGGGGCCTGTGATGGTCACAATTCTTTCCGGACAGTTCCCCTCAGAGATGTTGATTCTTGCTCCACTCTAGAAAGAAAAGAAAAACCTCTCCTCAGCCCTTTAAAAAGCCCATCAACCTGCATGGCCACACACTGAACCATAGCTGGCTACTGACCTAGAGAAACAGGCTAGAGGTTCACCAATAACCTCAGCTCCTGCAATCTGACCAGTGTGTAAGTAAAGCCCTGCGCCCACAGGGACTGCTGGAGGCTCCTCTCCAATGTAAAGGTATGCTGGCAGGGGCCAGGTTCATTTAAAAAACAAACCAACCTTTTATACGAACGCGACAACCAATCAGTACACAAAAGCACAAAGTGCTCGGACAATGAACTTGTAAGGCAAATTAATGGTTCAGGTGAATCTCCACTGAAGTTAATGGGACCTTTCCTGAGTATGGCATGAATAAAAACTGACAAAGGGTCTCCAGCCATAGTCTACATTTTTATTTTATGCAGCTTGCTTAAATTTCTTGAATAATGGCTCAATGGTCTTTAGTACTGAGCACATAACTAATTGCACGTTTTCTCAGAGAAAATATCTGCAGAGCTCTAGGCAACTATACACCGAAATTCCCACAAATTGGGCCGTAGGAGCAAGGCCTTTCCATTAGTCTCCATGGCGCTTTCATTAGAAATCATTTCAGATGTCTGGGTAGCTCACCTCCTCCCGCATTTTTTTCACGGTCTCTCCTTTCTGAAATAAGATGCAGAAACACAACCATTAGAATATCATCAACAGCTTCATCCAAACACCTATCCTGATTAAAGTTTCTAATACATTTTCATAAAAGACAAATACATAAAATACAGTTTAGAAAGCTGAGAGAAGAGTTCACCCCCTGCTCCCTCTCCCCAATCCTGCTAGAGCTTTGAGGTGTATTTGTATTCTGAGAATAGACTATTAACAATTTCCTTTTCATACCTTGTAGATTTTATTCCTGCGTGAATTGGAATCATGTCTGCTCGCTTAACTGACAAAACAGCATTCAGATCATTCTCATAGCGATTCACAATGAGTTTCTTCCTTTCTAAATGTCCTTCTCCATGGAAGAAGCTCAAAGACATTCACACCCATAAAAAAGTTGACTAAACAATCTGAGTTTGATAAGAAAATAATGGAAAAAATAAAGGCCATGTGTGGAGGGACAAGTATCCTCCTCTTACCAGTCGTTGTAATGACCCCTTCTTCTACCGACCTACCAATCTGTAAAAACACTTCAGCCTTCTCCAATAACGGTCCTCCGTAATGCTGTAGTAACCTCACTGCAAACATTGTTCTTTGGGGCCAGTGCCCTAGAATATCATGGCTCTTTTCACAAAGGTCCAGTGGGGCAAATGATATTCTGTGTTCTTTACTGTCAGTGCCATCCAATTTTGAACTTTAACACATAAGCACCTGTCCATTTTTCAGGAAGGTTGCAATTGTAATTCGAGCAGTTGTGTAAACAGGTCACTTATAACTGAGTACTCTGCTATAGAAGAATTGTAGAAATTTCTTTGTTGTTATGCTAATTTGCCAAGGTCGTGAAACCAATGTATTTACTGACATTTTGCTACTCTTGTGATGAGATTCATCTTTTTCCTTAATGTATCAGTGGGAACAAAATTATCATCATCATCCCAGAATGAACATATATATTAGTAGCCAGAGTGATGCAGCAATAGTGATAGACTAGAAAAATTACAGTATTTTAGGTGCATTTTGTAAGGAGAATGTTCTTTGATTTCTTCTTCAGATACATGAATAATCTATCATGCAATCAGAAAAATAGCTCCTCAAAATGATAATTTTCAGAAGTGTGTCATGCAATAATTAACAGCTGTAAAATACAAGTTATAACTACTATACAACTAACATATACAATGATGGAATCTGAAGAAATATTTACCTTCCCAATGATGCTTCCAACTTCCTATAAAAGACGCAAACACAAAGACAGAAATTACAGAATTTAAGAAACTCCAATAAAATCTCATAGTGACAGACAGGAGTTGGTGCACTCACTGAGTTCAATGAATTATGAACCACACAGAGTGATTTTCAAACAGCCACAAAAAACACGGAGCAGAAAGGGAATTACTTCTTTATTTCAGAGGGGGTGCTCACATGTGTTTCCCAATGCTCACATGTGTTTCCTCTGGCCTGAGGAGGATATAAACTCTGTTTGCTCTCTGAGGTGCCTCACAGACAGCGTTGGTTCTGAACTATGGCCCCGGTTCACGAGATCATGTAAGTACATGCTTTCCTGAATGGGGCCTAGTGAAGCTGAGTGGCTGCATGATCTCCTGGACAAGCTGGTTGCAAGGCAGCCTAGAACAGAGCTATAGCACTCTCATAGCATCATGTGCAAAAAACAGTATCTAGGTAATAAAGGAGGGTTTAATTTTTTTTTAAAGAAAATATGGAACTGTGACTCTCAGAATGGAGCAATCAGTTGTGTTTCAGCTCCACGATATGTGGCCCTCCTCCAGCACATGAGCATGCATGTCTTCTGGCACGTTCAGCCAGTCAAGCAAAATGACAGGCTGTACATTCCCAGGTAGGCTGTATTACACTACATGACTTCACAAGGAGTTCAGACGTGGTTTGTGTTGCGGTTGATGAGCACAGCCATACCCACAGTGAGCAAGTGAGAGGAATGTCTGTCACTCAGAGCATACTGGCACATTAGGGGGAGGCACACACCTTCCCAAATGCCATCAGTTGGAGAATTAGACCTTCCTCGAGAGCCCCATTTCTCAGCTGGAGGATTGTGACCCCTGGAGGGCTATGAGAGGCCAACAGGGGAAGAGTTGCGAGGTGTTGAAACTTCTATTACAGTCTAAAGCAAAGGAAATCTCATTCCCTCACTCCCCATAAACCCTTCCATTTCAAGATCAAGTATTCTCTGTCAGCCTCTTGAAACACACCCACAAATCAATGATACAGGCTTATCACTGAAAATTATTTTGCTCTTACTCTTTTAATAAATGTAAGGGAACCACAAATATTTTTTACTTTAAATACTAAGTCAATGCCAACCTGAGAAGGTTGAGAAACACTTCTCTAAAGCTGTGGAATGGTGCTAAATTCATGTGACTTCAAGTGTATAATAATGCTCCATCAGGTCTCATCCTTCACTAAGCTCTGCAAAGAGCTCCTTGCCTTTGAAAGTGGGAAATGAAGAGGAAGAGTCTTGATATCATCTTCTTGGTACACAGACTTCTATTGTCTGGTATTTTTGATCAGTTCTCCCAGTATTCCCCAGCAGACCCAGAGTTTTCAAAGGCGTGAAGTGGGTGGGCACCAAGGCTGCAGGGCACCAGTCTGACTCGCGCTGGTTTCCTGAAAGGTTTTGAAAGCTTGGGATGGGCAGAGCTGTGGCTTTGAAGCCACAAGGTGCCATTTGCCTGAGCAGGCTGCTTGGGCTGACACCTGCAGTGAAGGCTCTTGGGAGGAAGCAGTCCCCTGTTCACATGGCACATGAGGGCTGCACCGATACAGCCATGGTCGCAGCTGTCGACTGCTGGCACCCGAGGAGTCTGACAGGGCACACAGAGTTGGGTGCACGGCTGACAGAGACACTGCCTCTCATCAGAGCAGGGCACTGGGTGGCACCGTCTGTGACTGTAACGCCATGGCTCACAATGGTGACCAGGAAATAGGAGTGAATGAGGCAGGAGGGGCTGTGGCTCGATGTGGCTGGAGACCCGAGTGCAGGCCAGAGAGCTTGCGGGGAAGAGAATTCGGGAAGGAATCTATGGAGTCTAGGAGTCTGTGCAAAGTCTATACCAATGACCCATGCTCATGGCCCTGCACGTCTGCACCCATCTGTGTCTGCCTAGCATGTGGAAACCATTCATTACATCGTACACTCAGGGAGCAGCTGGGAGAAGTGAACCAGGGTCAGAGAGGTGCTCGGTGTCCAGTGCACAGCCCAGCATGGGCCTGGGAGATGCTGAAAAGAAACCTGAGCATGTGAATGGATTCCCAGAGAGGGCATGGCTGGTCCCGGTGATGGGCCATGGAGGGATGCACTGTCTGGAGAGGACAAGCTAAGTTCCAGCCCTCACATAGAAATACTGTGCTCCAGGGTCCCACGCTCACCCGTGCTGAGCTGTCAGGCAGCTCCAGAGCGAGAGAAACAAGCATTCTTTGCAATGCTGAGCTAAAGACAATGGCTAGCCACAGTCGGAAGGGGTGCTGAAGGGTGGAGTCTGGCCCCAGAGGCTGCTATTCCCAGCGTCCAGAATATTAGACTCCCCATCTCCCCACTCCTGCACTCCCCTGGGCTCGCTGCCCAGGGTAGAGATGTGCAGTCCTGTTTGCTCTCTCCCATGGTTTGCCTCCAGCGGATTCGCCTGCCTGCATGAAGGGCTGCACGTGTTGCACCAGAGAGCACCCCTAGGCCCTGTTCCTGCTGCACCCTCATACACAAGGGCACCAGGAAGTGGGCCAGGTGTGTTCCCCGCAGCCCTGCCTGACCTCCTCTGGGCATGGTGCCCACAGTTTTAGCCTGAGGAGCACCACCCCCTGGGGCTGGTGGGCTGGGGCCCGGAACACCATCAAGCATATTACCACATACTATGGGTGTGGGGGGGTTACATTAACACAAGCACTGATCTCTGTCCCCCCAGCCCTGTCCCATGCCACAGACCGGCGGCTTTCTCCTTGTCTCCCTTTCAGTGGGGCCCATCCCTGGCAGGGAGAAATCTTCCAGGCCCCTCCATGCCGCCTTGTGCCTTTGTCTCAAGGTGCCTTCGCTGCTTTTTCCAGCAAAGTCCTGCAATGGTGGAAGGCTGGTGGCTTGTGGTGGAGAATGGGGAGAGGGACGATGCCTTGACCCTAGTCTGTGTTCACTATCTCAGCCCTTGGGATGGCTGGAAAGGGCCCTCCAGCTGGTTCCAGTTCACATGATAACATGGGGCCAGCATGTGGGGAGGGCTCTGTGCGTGTGTGAGCGTGTGTGTGAGGGTGGCAGGGAGTCCCCCTCACTCCGTGTCTGTCTAATGGATTGTTCCCACCGCTCTGCCTGGAGAGCAGCAGCAGGGCTGAGCCAAAGTCATGCATGTCCTGCATCCTGGGCGCGTAGGCCAGCTTTCCCCAGAAGATGGCAAGCAGAGGGGGAGTCTATCTGCTCCTGCGGAGTTTTTCATGAGAGAGCAAGTGGAGCCCGTGACATCGCTGAACCTGTGCAATGGGGGAAGTCAGCTGCACTCCTGTCAGGGACAGCCCAAGCAGGGAGCTGGAATTGCACCCCTCGGAGTCACAGTTCCCTCCCAGGCTTCTCCTGGAGCAGCGCAGTGACACGGTACCCCTGGCTCGGGGCGGGGACGAACAGCTCAATCTAGCATTTCACCATCCTCCATTTGGTAAACGTTGATTATTTCATTGTTACGGGCAATGGAACTGAAATGAAGACAACAAAATGTGCATCCACTCCTTACCTTTCCATGCATGAGTAGCCGGATGGTGAGAGTAACATTCAGGCCACCTTCCGAGACTTTTGATTCCATTTCCTACCACGTACGGGAGATGTGTGGTAAGGAACAGGGAGGCCCAAGGAAGGACAAGACAGCCCTGAAACAATCACCTGTAAGGAGATAGAGGCAGAGCTGCTTAGTGCTCCCTGCTTTATGAATCAGTGAAGTCTACCAGCTGATTTCACTCTTTCCACAACACCTGCTGCCAGTGGCCGGGGACTTGGACATGGCCTTCCACGGAACACAAAGAAGCTTGGAGACAAGGTTCTGTTCACTGACCGATGGGGAGATGCTTTGCTCTGCCCTTGCCCTGCTCAGCTAGGCATGCAGCTCCCATGGTCAGGGCTCCTGAATACTCATGGGTTTGCTGCTTTGTTTTTGTTACAGTAAAAGGATGTGGGTGCATGTATGTGACACATAGTACATTGCTTGTGCAACACGGCAAGAGCTCGCTGCGTGGGACACATCAAAAACAGAAGAGTGAGGCAGGGGTTCACTCCTGTCTGGGACAGACAAAGAGTATGTCTACACTGTGATTAGACACCTGTGGCTGGCCTGTGCCAGCTGACTCAGGCATGCAGGGCTCAGGATAAGGGGCTGTTTACAGGTTCCCCTGCCACCTTGCAGGGTCCTAGATCCCAGGCTCCAGCCCAAACCTGAATGTCCACACTGCAATTCGACAACCCTGGAACCCAAGCCTGAGTCAGCTGGCACAGGCCAGCTGTGGGTTTTTAATCACAGCGTAAACACACCCAATGAGTGGAGCCAGTCTTTGTAATATACATTTTTCATCTTGCTTATAACCAAGAGTAGAACCTACCCAGCCAGCTTTTCTTCCCAGAGCGAGGAGTCAGCTCATGTGCTGCTGAACTTTTGTGTGTGGTTTTCTCTTTGGGTCAGCTCCTCGGCTTGCGGATCTCCAGCTTTACCAGCTGCCTAGGAATTCTGCAAGGGGAATCCCTGCTTGTCGAGAGCCGGCTCAGTGCTACCCACACCTCAGGGAAAGTGGCAGGAATGGCGAGGAGGGAAGTGTGCCTTGAGGCATAGGAAGCCTGACATGCACCAGGGGCCTAAGCATTCTCTGGATGGCCCAAGGATCAGAGAAACACAAAGGTGGCATGTGCTAAATTCCCTCTGGTCCTGTGCCAAGCACACCTGGGTGTGCCAGAGAACCTGGGCCAGATGTTTATTGTCTATAACTGCAGCTGGAAGCAAATGCACCCAGTGGGCTGTTATACTCACTAGCAGCCACAAGCAATGACGCTTTTTCCGACTGGTTACATGTGAGCTATAGACATTCATGGATACATGGCCAGAAGGAACCATCAGATCAACTACTCTGACCACCTGTGTAGCACAGCCCTTTACAATTCACCCAGTTATCCTGTACTCAGCCCAGGCAGTTGTGCCTGTAGAGGGGGGAGGGATAGTTCAGTGATTTGAGCATTGGCCTGCTAAACCCAGTGTTGCGAGTTCAATCCTTTATGAATCTGGGGCAAAATCTGTCTGGGATTGGTCCTCCCCTGAGTAGAGGGGTGGGATTAGATGACTTCCTGAGGGCCCTTCCAACCCTAATATTCTGTGTCTTCCAGAAAGGCATCCAGTCTGAAGACATCACAAGATGGAGAATGCACCACTTCCCTTGAAGGTTGGCTGCAGTGGATAATTCCCCATCACTGTTAACAATCCACACCTGACTTCTAATTTGAATTTGTCTGGCTTCAGCATCCAACCACTGGTGCTTGTTACATTTTTTCTCCACTAGATTAAAGAGCCCTGTAGCATCTTGTATTTTTCTTCTTGTGAAGGTCCTTACACATCTCAGTTCCTTCCATTTGACTCTGAAACATCAGGCACTGACCACAACCAGAAGCAGAATACAGGACTTAATGGACCAATCATTTCATCTATCTAACCCACCAAAACATATGTCCTTAAGGCAATGGAAAACCTTCCCTTTCTTCACTGGACCTGTGGGACCATGACAGCAAGCAGAAAACTGCTGTACTACCTTTATTACAGCCATCTGCAATTGCTTTTGACCCCCTCATAAACCCCTCGCTTGGGCCAAAACTTTGAAAGTCTCAATTGTGCCTTCTTCCTGTTATTCTCCTCTCATGGTCCTGGTCTGCTACCTACCCCAATAAAGAAAAACTAACAACTTAAAATGCCTTGTTCAAAAATTTTAAGTAACACTTGACTTTCAAACACCTGAACAGCAAATGTAACTTTTCTTGTCTGCACAGTAAACACTGGCGTTTTTATCTGTTTGAATAATCAAAGTGGTGCTTTCCGTGCCTTCTTGTTTGCAAGGTTTGAACTGCTTCCTGAAGGTCCACAGTCTGGGCCAGCTCATGCTCAGTTGAAATGGCTGCAAGGCAAACTGGCCTCTCCTATGTCATTGTGAGAGTAGGTGTGTTTTTATTAACTTCAGCTTGGAAAACAGTGTTCTCCACTGGCAACTGTTACAGGAAGTGTTAGAAGTATGCGCAGAGCAACAAAAGCATTTGGAAAGAGGGTGGTCATCTTATTTGTGCACATATATTCCAGAACAGTCTTTGGTGTTGATCCTGCTGAAATGTATCTTGAAAGGGCTTTCAGGTCCTCATCTAAATCACTCGCATCAATATCATGCATGTCATCACATGTCTACAGTCTCTAGTGCCCTGCATTGCTGGTGTAGGTCTTCTTCAGGTATAGTGAGGAGTTTTGGAATATCACTCAACATCCCAAATATACTGCTGTGTTCCTTCAGCTGCATGAAACGTTCTTCAACTAACTGTATTGCACAATCTAGCACCTGGTTAAAGAATTCAACTTTGAATTGTTGTTTGGGGTCTCTTATGGGATTATCCTGTGCCTCGTAATCAAAATGTCTTCTTCTTCGGTGACTCTTGTGTTCTTGAATGGGTGGGAAAATAGCTTCAGTGTGAAGTTCCTCTGCCAGCTTTTGAGCACTCTTCAGAACTTTTTTAAATCCCTCATCTGACTGGTAAGACTGTAAGTATAACTTTGCTTTGTCCAGTTGTTCCATTGCTCCAGATATTGCAAGGTCAACACCTTGGAGTCTCTTGCTTACAACATTTATTTCAAACAGTAGGTCATGTCACAACACTAAGCCACATAGAAATTTGAAGTTATGTATATTTCTGGTGATTCCATTTCCCTCTGCCACTGTTCTCCCATGAACAGTTCCTGTCATAGCATTATCCTCCATAATGGCAACTATGGCATCATCTATCTTCCCAATTTGGTGTTTGATAGGCTTTATCGCCTCCGCTCGACTTTCCCATCAAGTGGCACTCAGTGGTTTCAGTGTCAGAGAGGATGTTCCCAGATGTTGATTCAAAATTTGCAATTGATGAGTTGATGCAGAGAAAAATATATAGATGCTTCGAATTACATTAAAAAATTCAGCAGCCTCACTAGAAGCTGATGCTGCATCACTGACCACCAGGATCAATGAATGAGAACTGCATGGGACAAAAAAAGCTTGAAGGTTTAACTCTCGGATCTGTGTCTGCACTCCTCCGGTCTTTCCTCTCATGTTTGCACCATTATCGTAGCCCTGACCTCTCATGTCAGCTATCGCAATTCCCGAATCTTCCAGCTTTTCAAGAAGCACATTTGTCATACCAGTTCCTGGAGTATCATCAATGTCAATAAATTCTAGAAAATGTTCTTTGACAGTCACCATTGCAGGGACATTTTCACTAGATTCTGTTG
The DNA here is from genome assembly GCF_025201925.1 of Gopherus flavomarginatus. NCBI lineage: Eukaryota > Metazoa > Chordata > Testudines > Testudinidae > Gopherus > Gopherus flavomarginatus. The sequence continues at coordinate 9,045,959 of NC_066626.1, read as the reverse complement.
TTGTCACAAAATGCCCCATTAAAGTCATTTGTTCCGTATGGCTGATGTCAGGTGTGCAGTCCAGAATAACAGAGTATATATCCTGCTGACTTCAGATCTGCCACAATCTTCTGTTTGACTTTTGTTCCCAGTAACTGTGTCATCTCATTTTGAATTGTTTTTCCAAGGTAGTGGTGTGCGTACATTTCTTAGGTGGTGACTCTTCTTAGATGCTCCTGGAGTACAGCATCAAACTCAACCATCAGCACCACAATTTTAAGGAAGTTTCCATTGTTTGGCACATACGGCTGATCTGAAGTGCCATGCAGTGCTAGGTTTTGGGTAGCAAGCATTGTCACAGTGGCAATGAACCTTTTCAGAACATTTTGCCAGTAAAGAGACTCTGATGCAATCTTCTCTTGATGGTGATCATCTATGGTGGCCTTTAACCTTAGTCTCATCTCAAGCTCTTTCCACCTATGTAAAGTTCTCTGGTGATTTGCTGCCTTCTCACAGCATGCCAGATTTCTAGCCAGAGTTTTCCAGTCCTTTGTTCTTGTAGAACCCAATGTGGCTGGAACATTAGATTGGAAGAGTTTGCAACAAAAACAGTATGCAGCATTCTGGGTTTTTGAGTACATAAGCCATGGCCTCTCCACTTTGTCACCATTGGGGATTTCACGCCAGTAACGTGTTGGATGGAAACTTCTATTTTCATTGTCTTTGGGGAACGTGAAGTTTCACTTGCTGTGGCCCAGGCAGTACAAGGAAGTCCCTCAGGCTACTGCTCAAGTGGGTCCACAGTCCTGGATCATCTAGATTTAAGGAACTAAACTCAACAGCAGCTGTTTCTTGTGCTTCCACCACACTCTTCTCTGATCTACACTTTTCTTCAGGAATGTGCATGGTTACATCCATTTGAGATGGAGATATGGATGCTGCAGTAGCTGCCAGGTCACCTGTACTCTGACTAACTAGAAGATCAGGCATCTCCTCACCACTCACATCCTCACTGGGGCTGGAAGGCTCACCGTGAACATTTGTGTCTATGTATCTCAGGAGAGCTCCTTCCTGCTTAGATAGAAAAGCTTCCTTTGCTTTCTTTCTTTTTCTGAATGCTGCCCCCGAGGGGCGTTTTCTTCTTTCACTCATGACTGCTGCTCTGTGCCAACTAGAGTGGCTCTCAACACTCAACGGAAGGGGACAAATAAGCAGGCTGGTAGCAGGGTCTGAGTGGGGGAAGATATCAGTGGTCCTAACTGGCTCCTACTCATGGGTGAAAGCAAATTACAGGACTTACCGATACTGCTGGAGTCCTGAGGGGGGTGTGGCCTCATCTAGAAGAGGTGGGGCCCCTCAAGATTTAAAGGCCTTGGTGCACCGGCTGTGGCTGGGAGCCCTAGGCCTTTAAATCAACCCTGAGCTCCCACCTGCAGAGGTGGCTGGGAGCCCCTGGGGCTCCGGGGCAAATTAAAGGGCTCGGGGCTCCGGCCGCCGTGGAGTTCTGAGCCCTTTAAATCTCCACTGCTCCAAGCCTTGCCGGGCTGGGGTCAGGATTTAAAGGGCCTGGAGTTCCTGCTGCTGCGGGGAGCTCTGAGCCCTTTAAATTCAGCCCCAGCCCGGCCGCCGGAGCCGCAGGCAGGATTCAAAGGGCTCTGGGCTGCCCATAGCCGCAGGAGCTCTGAGCCCTTTAAATCCCTGCCACTGAAGCCGGTGCGATCCGGCATGGCGTACTGGTTCTTGCCGGTAGGCCGTACCAGACCATACCAGCTTATTTTCACATCTACTCCTACTACTTCAGCTGACTGCCTGTTCTCCTCAAGTGGGTTCAGGGAAGCGGCAGGATACAGGAAGCTCCCTGAGAAGCTGGTGTGAATCAGTCCAGGCTCCTAGGGATGCTACAGAGGTACATAAGAGGTGCCTCCTCCTCTCTCTCCCTGCAGCTCCTGCTGCTTTCTGTTATTCCCTCTCACCTTTTCTCCTGCCTGATCGTTATGTCTCTTGTGCCCTGCTTCCTCCAGCACAGCACTCCACCAGCTCTGTGCCTCTAGAGCAGGGAGAACACATATGCACCGGCACCAGACACAATTTTCTACACTCTGGGGCCCAGTGGCGCCCACCCACCTCCCCCCCACACAGTCTGGCACCTGAGGTAGCCACCTCAGTTCGCCTCGTGGTAGGCCAGCCCTGGGAAGAAATGTCGCTGGCACGTAGTCCTATGGTAGAGGGAGCTTCCCTTGGGGAGAGAGGAGATAGGAGAAAGCCATGCATCATTAGGGTGCATGGCTGATTAAGCTAGGGTTAGGAGATACTGGAATGACCAAACTCCATCTGTAACATTTCGCATTCAGGAGGTCACCATTCAATTATTATTTGTATTGTAGCAGCCCTGGCAGCACCATGCCTCATGGATCATGGCCCTTCTGTGTGTCCCCCTCTTCCCTTCTCCTTCCCCATCACTCTCTTCTCCTCCATTCTTGTAACTGATGGAGATGTCTCCCCACTCTCTTCCTGCAACCTCTCCATTCACCCCAGCAACCCCATTCCATACTGTTTCATGACCTCCCTTATACCCAGTCTCTTCCTGTTTTCACTTCTCTCTTACACTTTTCACTGCCTATCACTCTCATCTACTTTCTTCCCCTCACAATATAAGCATTGTCTCCCAACCATATAACCCCACTGAATCATAGAAATGTAGGACTGGAAGAGACCTAGAGAGGTCATCTAGTCCAGTTCCCTGTGCCAAGGCAGGACTATGTATTATCTAGACCATCCTTGACAGGTGTTTGTCTAATCTGCTTCTAAATACTCCAGTGACAGAGATTCCACAACTTCCTTAGACAATTAATTCCAGTGCTTAATCACCCTGACCATTAGGAAGTTTTTCCTAATGTCCAACCTCAATCTCTCTTGCTGCAGTTTAAGCCCATTGCTTCTTGTCCTATCCTCAGAGGTTAAAGAGAACAATGTATCCTTCTCCTATTTATGTACCTTTTATGTACTTGAAGACTGTTATGTCCCCGCTCAGTCTTCTCTCCAGACTTAGCAAACCCAGTTTTTCAAATCTTTCCTCACGGGTCATGTTTTCTAGACCTTTCATCATTTCGTCACTCTCTTCTGGATTTTTGACTTTCTCTAATTAATCCACCTCTTTCCCTGAGTGTGGTGCCCAGAATTGAACACATTATTCCAGCTAAGGCCTTATCAGCAGAGTAGAGTGGAAGAACTATTTCTTATGACTTGCTTACAACACTCCTAATTCATCCCAGAGTGATGTTTGATTGTTTTGTGACAGTGTTACACTGTTGACTCACATTTAGCTTGTGATCCACTAAAACTCCCAGATTCCTTTCTGCAATACTCCTTCCTTGGCAGTCATTTCCCATTTTGCATTTGTGCAACTGATTGTTCCTTCCTAAGTGGAGTACTTTGCATTTGTCCTTATTGAATTTCATCCTATTTACTTCAGACCATTTCTCCAGCTTGTCCAGATCACTTTGAATTTTAATTTTGTCCTCCAAAGCGCTTGCAACCCCTCCCAGCTTGGTATCATCCACAGACTTTATCAGGGTACTTTCTATGCCATTATCTAAATCATTGATGAAGATATTGAATAGGACCAGAACCAGGACAGATCCTTCCAGTTTGACTGTGAGCTATTAGAATAATAGAATACCAGGGTTGGAAGGGACCTCAAGAGGTCATCTAGTCCAATCCCCTGCTCAAAGCAGGACCAATCCCCAATTAAATAATCCAACCAATTTTTGGCCCTTGTCCCTAAGTGGCCCCCTCAAAAGTTGAACTTATAACCCTGGGTTTAGCAGGCCAATGCTCAAACCACTGAGCTATCCTTCCCCCACCAACTGATTTTCTAACCAGTTCCAACCATCCTTGACTCTGTCTCACTCTTCTATTACCTCCCTGTGACCCTTGACCTTGCCTCACTCTCCTACCACCTGCCCATCTCCTTTTATCTCTAAACACATGGACTGCACTATCTACTGGAGTCACCTTCCCCACTGCCCTTCCCCTGTGCTTGCCATCCTCTCTAGCCCACTGCACTCATCAGGGTGTCTAATGCTCTATGCCATCTTTGCACCTCCCCTATTCTTAGTCTTGCGGAGAGGCAGAAACAATTGCCACCACACCACACCACATCACACCACCCTCCAGTAGCCTGACTCTCCTCTTCCCCTCCCAGGTGTCCCCCTCACTGGCCTGACCTCCTGCCCCCTACCTGGGGTAACCCTGGGGCAATTTCTACCCCTTTATGTTACCAGAGAGGAATGGAAAATGAATCCCATTGTTTCTCTTCTAACCCCTCCCCAGGTTCTCCATCACCACTGGCAAAGTGTTTCCATCACATTGTCTAGTCTAAGTGTGTTCTGTTCAACAACACCCCCCGTTTCAGGCCATGCTGAAATACCTACCGGGATGGAAAGTGGTGACATTGCATCTGCCACCCTCTCACACCATTTATCACTTTTCCGAACTCAGTCCAGAAGAGAAAATAAAGCATGTCACAACCTGCACGGCCACGCCACTATTTACACAGAAACGGCAACAGCGAAGACGCTCAGACCCTTTAATCCTCTGCATTAGGCACGTGCAGGGATTGTAGCACTCATGGGAGGTCTCCCGAGCTCCAGACAGGACCAAGGGGACAGCTTGAGGGGCAGTTAATGGGGGATCATTTCTGTAAGAGTTAATTACCCAGAAGCCTGTAGTGTGGTGTTGTACCCTAGGCAGTTCAGGAGGAAGGTGGGCTCTGCTAGCTAGTCACAGAGTATTTCAGGCAGCTTACAAGCATCTGTTAGGCATCATTTATTTTTAGAATAGTCTAATGATAACCAACCATTAAAGACCAGTCTGATGGCTGTGGGCAGCAGTATAGATGTGATGGGGATGCGGGGGGGGGGGAGGGTGAATCAGTAATTAGTAACTCAAAGTGTGTTTTGCTTGCTCACTGCATGTCACAGCTTGAAACAGGTCCCAATTCAGCTGGGTCTCTCACTCATGGAGTGGAAACTAAAGCCTATTTACCCTCAGAAGGGCAAAATCCATCAGAGCTGATTTCAGTGGCCCCCTAATCCCTGCCTGTTTAATACACTTTATAAATGACTCTATTCCCATCTCTAAATTAACAGGGGAAAGCCTCTCATTGGTGGATACTGATTCTTTCCAAACTCATAGCAGTCATCTTCTCTGTGACAGTGCAGAGCCCCAGGGCTCCTGACATGCTGTCAAGAGTGCCCTCAATGAGCTGCCAGCTCTGCCAGTCCTGCAGTAATCGGGCCTCAGGGTCTCTCTGCCCCGGGCTGTAGGACATCTTAGACACAACTGCTGCACACAGAGAAAATACATTTCCAGGAGGGACAGTCCTAACTAGGACAGCTCAGCCACCCAGGCCAGGGAGCTCTGGCCTCTCTGAAGGGAACTGCACCCCCCACCCAGACTGTGGGGTCAACATGATACTGAGCCTTCCAGAGCAGTAGGAAAAGGAGACAAAGGGACACAGGAGCTCAAGGATCCAGGAGGGGGAGTCAAGGATGTCAAGGAGAAAAACATTGTTTGGGGGACTGGGGGGAGAAGGCAGGCAGTTCCTGGCAGGTATGTTCTAGGTGCAGCCATTGGAGGGAAAAACTTGAGGTCAGCCCAAGGGTTCAGCTGCCCTCTTTTTATGAGTGCAAGTGGGATCAAAGTGGCAGGGTAGTAGTGCCATGGTCTGGCAGCTTCAGTCTATAAATGAGGTACCAGCCCTCCCTCGTCCCACCTAACAATGAACTCCTGAAGGGGCAGGTTGGTGCCAGCACCCTGCATTAAGAACACCAGGAAAGAGCATAGAAAAGAGCATAAACAATGAAGCACAAGCAATGGAATGACTTTGCAGCTACTTCATAGCCTGACCAGGGAAAATATTGCTTCTTCCTGCACCGATGGCCCTGTGGCGCCGATTCTGGCCTCCTTACTGAAATCAATAGGATAGCCTGCATAGCCCCAGCAGTAATGGTGGCAGAGCCTGGCGCCCCCAGAGCACATCCTAGCTGCTCAGGTGGTGCAGCAGAATCATGGGGGGGACGCATTGCAGACACAGCCCGGGACAGCTTCAAATATTACAAATGGCCAATATGTTTCAGCACGCTGGGCCACGCTATCTTGGGAGGTGGGCTACACAAAAGAGATTGCGAGGCCTCTCACTGCACTCCTGCATGGCCTCCCCAGCCCTTGGCTCAAAACATGCAGGGACAAAGCAGGTGGGCAGGAGGAGCAGAGAGTGGATATACCTTTGGCTTCACCCCTACAATGCAACAGCCAGCAGAAAGGACCTGGCGCGGAGGGCTCAGCAGACAAACACCCCTACAACAACAGGGAAACACCAGTGTGCCATTTCTTGCACACGGCAAGAGGAAAAACACAATGTAGCCCTGAATATCCAATTCAAAACTGGCATTTAAAGGTCTGATCGAATTTGCCATCTTTCAGTTGCATGATATACACCATCATGTATGAAATGCATATGCAAGGAATGGTTTAGTAAATCCTTATCAGAGATACTTATCTGAGCTGTAACCAATTTGAGGGGTTTGTTTCTGTTAAGTGTGTTTTTTAATTCCTTCCTCCATACCCAACAAATGCAGAACCCTGAATCAGTCAGTTATGTAAATGTTTCCAATTGATTGAAAAAGTGGGTCATGTGTTAGCCAAATGCTCCTGGCTTTAAGATTTATCAGCGTTATTAAATTAAACACGCTTCATGCTTCAATGAGCAGGAAAGCTACATTGGCCTTTTCTTAATCATACTGGTGAAAGGTAAGTCTTTTATATCTGAGTTCATAAACTCCCTGAAAAACGTGGGGGACAGTACAGCCGAGGCATTGACTTTATCTATGTGCCTTTTGCCATTTGGTAATTACCCACAGAGACAAAGAGCTTAAAAACAATTTTCCCAACACGATATTTTGTGCGTTTCAGAACAATATGTTCTATGTCCTGCCCAAAAATACCAAGAGGCCATTTAAAGTGTCTCCTCTTCAGAGGCCATCATCTTCTGCTTATTTCAAAGAAGCCTTGAAATTGCTTCTTTGTCTTTCTGCTTGAAGGCCCCAAAGATACCATTATGTCTAGTCCAATGGATCAAAAATATAAGCGGCCAGATTCAGACCTGGGTAAGCAGGTGCACCTCCACTGACATCAATGGTGTTGCATCAGCTTACAGAGGGGCAAAACCTGGCCCAAAGACTGAAGAGCCATAGCTAGCTGAAGTTTTCCTCTGCTGTAGATTGGCTATGAAAGTTCAGTGGGCCCATCAGAACAGGAGCCAGATATACTGCTGGAGGCGCTGTCCCATGGCTCCTTAGCACACTGAACCACCTAAATCCCCAATAAAGGAATCTCTGAGTGTGCTGGGAATGGCACTCGGAATGAGCTCCTTCCTCCAGTGGCCAACCGTAAACTGGGATTTTCCCCAGCTGACTGAGAATATTGAGCACCAGAGAGAACTCTCCTGGGGCAAGCATCCAGCGATGACAATATGGATGGAGTCCCCCTGAGCACTCCTATGGGAGGAGGGAAGGGCCTTGGCAGTACTCAGTGAGCAGGGAAGGAAAGCCCATTGCTTCTGCATTATAGGCAGGACACCAGCCCACCTGTCCATCCCCCCTTGCTTGTGCAGGAATTACTTCAGCCACAGGACGTACAGTACAAACACCCCCCTGTCCTGCTGGAGGAAAACTGGCGGTGGTGGTTGGGTCTGGTGTGAGCCACAATCCATCGCTGTGGGGCAGGGATGCTTTCACATGCACGAGGAGCCCTTAGTTCCACCAGAGTGCTGCATATAGGAGCATCATTACTAAAAATGATCACAACCTTGCAGTCCAGGGCATGGTTCCTCCCTCTGCTAATGACACAGACAAAACATAAGGAACCTTTTCATGCATGTTAAAATAAAGCCACATCTCTTTTTTGGCTTTTATTTGGCATATTTCCAGCATGCATTTCTCTAGTGAGTTGCAAATATGGCCCCTGGCAGAGAGCTGGGCACAATTTTCTTCTTGTTGTTGAAGAATATCCATGTTTTAAATCCATTTCTTGTTTTTCAAATAGAAAAACTGCCAAAGGGAGGTGTTCTTTTAAAAACATATACAGAAAACCACCCTGTGAAAAGCTGATCAGCAAAGTGACAAAGCAGAAGGAAAAGAGGGAAGAACAAATTAAACCAAACCATGAAAGCATTTCCCCTCTCCTTTCTCTCTGCACTTTCATCGCAATTTTAGATTGACTGGCTTAATTAGAGGTGGGATTTCTTTGGGTGGTTTTTTTTAAATTTTTGATTATTTCAAAAAATCATGTTTGGAAATAAAACATGATAAACAAAAATATTCTATTAAAAGAATTATAAATATCAGTAAATTAAATTAAAAATCAATTGAAATGAAAGTTATATTCTGATATAAAACCAAACCAACATTCAGGATTTTACCCCACCCTCTCCATTAGTAAGACACAGGAGACAGAAGGAGACATGAAATGAAGCATTTTGATCTGAGCTCCACAAAACATCCTTCAGTTTGGTTCACACGTCAGACGTGCAACAAAGCTACAATGTCTAGAACAGGAGCCAGATATACATTTGAAGTGAGCAGAGGATGTCTGATCTATACAATTTCCCCCCTAATTTGGAGAAATAGTTACCTATTGGGCACAGGTGTGTCTATTTGCATAGTCAGCTGAATGGCAAAGTGAAGGCAGGGTTCTGACTCATGCTATGGGTGCATGAATCTGCATCTGTCACTACCCAGGTTTAACCTTAGCCTCCGCTGAACACCATCTCTATTTCGGAGCACAAAGGCTTGGCAGCAACTTGACTTGAAAAGGCTGTTGCCTATTTTAACTACAGCTGGTTGCAAATTTCTCCTTGAAAAGGTTTTTACAATTTTTGGATTGTTAATTTTAAGAAATGCCTGTAGAACCACATGATTTGTTTTTTAAGAAAAATGTTTGTATGGTTCAAAATTTTCCAATTTTTGTTTAAATAATTCAGGACCATTTTTTATGTGTTGGCTTCAACTCATTTAAATAAAAATTTGGAAATTCTGCACACACAAAAAATCAAATGAAATGAAAATCGTTTTGTTTCCTTCAAAATTTTGAAAGCAAGTGGCCATTCTGTATTACCAGCTCTAATTTTAAGGACATCTCTATTGAAGTAAAGGAGATTATTAGTGACTCCAGCTGGCTTTCGATTAGGCCCTTAAGCTGGGACCATCCCTGCAGTCTGTGATCCTTCTACCACAGGAGATTACATTAGTCCAGAAGGGCTGTTCATGTGAGCAAGGCTTTGCAGGACTGGGCACTGTGTTTGAGGCTCGCCTCTATTGCTCCAGTACCTTGCCTAGCAAAATCAGAATAAGAGCCACACTTCTTGCATTCAACGTGCAGCCACTAGGAGACAGTGGAGAGCCCTCTAGGCTAGCATGGCTTGCTCTTGTGTTTGCTTTTTTGTCAAACACTTGTAAAGGCCCTGCATGGAAGTGCTGAACAGATCCAGTATCTACCAGCAACCTCCCATGCTCCCTATATGTACAACTGTGCCAGCTCAGCTGCTTTGGCACACTCATTTTGAGTTCCTGGATGCATTAGTCACACGCTAGCAAATCCTCAGACATCTCAGGCCATAAAAATGAAATGAACCACACAACACAATCAGTTCTCAGACTTCAAACACAGCTGAATCAATTTGGAAACCTGTCGTACTCTCGAGATACCCTACAGAATGTGGTCATCTATACACTGATGATAATGGAGTTCGCTGCAGGCTGCTCTAGCCAGCCCCCTGCCCCAGAAGCACATAGTGTGCTAACACCACACAGAAGGTAAACACACAGTGCAGAGCAGGCCTGGACCTCAGCCTATGTCACTGTGCTACTGAAGAGAGGGGTGCTGGCTGCCATCAGTTCCCATACAGCTCTGGGAGAAAGGCTGTCATTTAGTCTTTCAGAATTAGAGCAATTTTAACCTATTATTACAGCAGACAGTGGCTTTGTGTTATATCCGCCTCCTGCCCTCCCCCACCCCCGACATCCCCACTCCCTCCTCCTCCCACACGCTGTCATGTTTTGGCCATACCCCTAGCCACAATTTGCAGGCAGCATTCCCTCTCCATGCACACTGCTTTGTCTGGAACTGCAGTTCCCGGGCATGGTCCCCATACTGCCTGCCAAGACTCTTCCTTCCACTCCCAGCCCCAGGTAGGGCACCCAGCCCTGATTCCTAGCCATCCCGCTCATGCACTGCTCAAGCTCTTTCCCTGCCCCATGGTGCCAGGCCCCACTCACATCCTGAAGCCATGACTTCTACTTATCGCCCTCAGTCCTAGCCTTACCCCACACCTGCTGTGGCTCCAGCTCCCACGTCCCTGTAAGCTACAGACCTAGCCCCATCCCTCGGCCATCCCCAGGCCTAAAGTTATGTTTAAAACTTTACCCAGGCACCAGGCGTTTTCCAGGCCTTGGTGTGCATTGTTGTGAGCGTTGGGTAAGAACACAACCCCTAAGCTCTGACAGGGCCCCTTGGACAAAGGTGGGTAGGTCCCCCATGACATACCAGGGTACAGGTATATCACAGCACTCATTAGTCTGGATTGTATCCCAGTAAGTCACATATCCCCATTGCTGCCCTGGCCAGCTCTTTCAAAAGCCCTGCCCAGGATCCCAGGAAAGCGGGGAGAGCCACCACTATTTCTAGGTGGGAACGGGAGACCTGTGCAAGAACCACCAACCCATATACGAGCCCTGAGATCAGAAGTAGGCCCCGTCAATTTGTGCTGGTACGACTGTGCAGGACTTGGCCTGTGTTTTCCTTTCTACCTACGTGCAGACCCCATTAAGTCACAGAGGCGTCACATTCTGCAGAGGAATAGATTCACCATCCTGCTCCCATGGGCACACTTCAGTGGCCTGAAGGAGGGGATAGCTGGAGGTGAGGAACAGAGCGAGGGAGCGGATGGCAAGAGGCCCAATAGAGAGACATAGTCAGTTTATGTAGGCCCATAGACCCGAATCCCAGGAAAGGAGGGAGCTGATTTATCACACCATTGATAAGGCACTGCAATGCAGCACTGCACAGCGCTCTGGAAGCATCTTCCTGCTGAGGGGGACCTGCCTGCTCCATTGGAACCAGGCAGCTGGAAGAACAGCATGGACCCCAGAGCTGAGCCAGCGGCACGGAGGCGCTGTGTGTTTGGTCCTTTATCTGCTATATGTCGGGGAGCTGTGGGTATTAGGGTCTGAACCTCTGCTCCTTCTTTGGTGGGACAATCCCCTTGCCCCGCTGGAATAATTTAGAGAAAATATGACAATAGGAATCTCATGGAGTTTTCCTCTGCCAGGGCCCCTGCCACAGGAGGCTACAATCTGTCACAGAGCTATGAGAAGCAGAAGCCAGGGGTCCAGAACCCTTCTTGCCCACACTTACCACTGGACGACACTCCCTCCCGGAACACGCATGGTCCATTGATTCATTCAGCTACAGAGTTTGAGGAGTTTATACTGAAAGCACACACTGATCTGGATTAACTAGGTCTGACGGTCCTTGTCAGGGTGCATTGTCGTGGTGAAACCAATGAGGTGAAAAGAATCCTTCAGCATTACCACTCCCCTCTCGTCGGCAAGCAGAGCTGAGAAATGTTTCTTTCCTAGGATCCTTCTTTGTGGGAATAAGATCATCCACTATGGTGCAGAGCTTTGTGAAAATATTAATAAAGATCCAAGTTCATTACCATTGCAGTGAGCTGACAACGTTTTTCAGTCCTGTACAGTGCTCAAAATCCTGCTCATTTCCTCAGATCCAAAGCAGATCTCATGATAAAACTAGAGTGGGCCAGGAAATGGAAGGTTTTTATGTGAAAAATTTCAGGTTCTTGGCAAAAAAAATAAAAAATGAAAATATTTGGCAGAAAACCAAACAATTTTGGCTAAAATTAAAAAATCCCATTCAAAAATGCTATAAAACTGCCTGATGGGAGTTGCACTTAGAATCATAGACTATCAGGGTTGGAAGGGACCTCTGGAGGTCATCTAGTCCATCCCCCTGCTCTAAGCAGGACCAATCCCCCACTAAATCATCTCAGCCAGAGATTTGTCAAGCCTGACCTTAAAAACCTCTAAGGAAGGAGATTCCACCACCTCCCTAGGGAACCCATTCCAGCGCTTCACCACTCTCCGAGTGAAAAAGTTTTTCCTAATAACCAACCTAAACCTCCCCCACTGCAACTTGAGACCATTACTCCTTGTTCTGTCGTCTGCTACCACTGAGAACAGTCTAGATCCATCCTTTTTGGAACCCCCTTTCAGACAGTTGAAAGCAGCTATCAAATTCCCCCTCATTCTTCTCTTCTGCAGACTAAATAATCCCAGTTCCCTCAGCCTCTCCTCATAAGTCATGTGCTCCAGCCCCCTAATCATTTTTGTTGCCCTCCACTGGACTCTTTCCAATCTGTCCACCTCCTTCTTGTAGTGTAGGGCCCAAAACTGGACACAGTACTCCAGATGAGGCCTCACCAATGCCAAATAGAGGGGAATGATCACGTCCCTCGATCCGCTGGCAATGCTCCTACCAATGCAGCCCAATATGCCGTTAGCCTTCTTGGCAACAAGGGCACATTGTTGACTCATAGCCAGCTTCTTGTCCACTGTAACTCCTAGGTCCTTTTCTGCAGAACTGCTGCCTAGCCACTCGGTCCCTAGTCTGTAGCAGTGCATGGGATTCTTCCGTCCTAAGTGCAGGACTCTGCACTTGTCCTTGTTGAACTTCATCAGATTTCTTTTGGCCCAATCCTCTAATTTGTCTAGGTCCCTCTGTATCCTATCCCTACCCTCCAGCGTATTTACCACTCCTCCCAGTTTAATGTCATCTGCAAACTTGCTGAGGGTCCAATCAACGCCATCCTTCAGATCATTAATGAAGATATTGTACAAAACCTATCCCAGGACTGACCCTTTGGGCACTCCACTTGATGCCAACTAGACATAGACCCATCGATCACTACCTGTTGAGCCCGATGATCTAGCCAGCTTTCTATCCCCCATTCATCCAGACCATATTCACTTTTGGTGCCACATGTCTCCATTCTCCTCTTTGGGCTGGGGTCTCTGGCTGGACAACATCCTTCCTTGCAGAGCTGTCATCATGGGAGTCCGCAGCTGCAATGCATCACAGGAGCTGTAGTCCAGTCAGGGCACCCAGCCTATAGAGTGGAAGGGATCATGAGGAATCTGAACTACAAACCTCATAAGCTATTGTGATGGCATTTCCAAATTTTAAAAAAATTGATTTTCTGTCCAGTGTTTTCAGGTTTTAATCAAATTTTTTTCATTTTCAGCTGAATTTTTTTTAGTTTTTCAGATGGAATTTTCTGTAGAAAGCAGACACATTTCATGCAAAAATTCTGTTTAGTTAAAAACTTAATTTTCCATTGACAAAAAGTTTTGATGGAAAATTTTCAACCAGCCCTAAGTCAAACTTTATCAAGAAGTAGTGGTCTCCTCACATCCGCCATAACATGATAAATGTTGGTAGCTTTTATCAATCCTAAAGAAAACAAACTGCAATTTCCTGAGTGCATCTTAAAAAGGTCCCTAAAACCAAAACCCCATGAAAACATTTTGTAAACTCCATAGGCTCCTCAGTATTTCAGGACTGTGGAGTTCAGCTATGATAGTGGACACAGTGGGCCCAATTCTTGGCCAAAACCAATGGCAAAATTCCTATGTACTTCAACAGACCAGGATTCAGTACTGCAGGCCAAAAATATCAAACTTCGTTGCTTAAAATTAGGCCTGTAACCTAGAGCGGGGCAAAATTTTCATCCAAAACATTTTTTCACTAAAATATGCAGTTTCAGGTCATCCAAAATATTTTGCAGAAATTTTGTCAATTTCAGCAAATTGTTGCAGTTGAATAAAAAAGAATAAATATTTTGGAAATGTCAAAATGAATCATTTTAATATTTCCAGCTAGATTAACAAGGGGACTTATACACCATGCACAAACCTGAGGAGGGTGGGGTTCTTGCCTGCGATACCCAAAAGCCCCACAGTTAGCGCACTCATGTGGGAGGCCTGGGTTGAAATTCCACTATGGGGTAGTCAAGTTTGAAAATGCTGGCCAATAGCTTCCTCTGGATGAGCGTGCTAGACTCCCACTGCCTCAGCCATTCTGTGCACCACAACGTACTTGGCGGGGCTGGCTGCAAACTGTCTCTCAGTTTCATTAGGTGGGAATAGCCTCACGGCAGGCAAATTCACTGCTCGTGATTTCATTTTTGGTGGTGAGGGAGAAAGGCAGGAAAGAAGGTTTAAATACCTCCAACTATTTAGCACATCCTCAATGTTATTAAGACCAACAGCTTGATACCTTCCAGAGACTCAGAGTCATAGATTCCAAGGCCAGAAGGGACCATTGTGATCATCTAGTCTGACCTGCTGTATAGCACAGGCCAGAGAACTTCCTCAAAACAATTCCTAGAGCAGATCTTTTAGGAAAAAATCCTGTCTCGATTTAAACATTGCCAATGGTAGAGAATCCACCATGATCTTTGGTAAATTGTTCCAATTGTTAGTTACCCTCACTGTTAAAAAATTACACCTTATTTCCAGTCTGAATTTGTTTATTTTCAACTTCCAGCCAGTGGATTACTTTATACTTTTGCTTGCTAGGTTTAAGAGCCGATTATCAAATATTTCTTCCCCATGTACGTACTTACAGAGTGTGATAAAGTCATCCCTTAACCTTCTCTTTGTTAAACTAAATAGACAGAGCTCCTTGAGTCTATCACTACTAGACATTTTCTGATCCTTTAATCATTCTTATGGTTCTTCCCTGACTCCTCTCCAATTTATCAACATCCTCTTGAATTTTGGGCACCACAACTGGACACAGTATGCCAGCAGTGGTTGCAACAGTGCCAATACAGATGTAAAATAATCTCTCTACTCCTGCTTGAGAGTCCCCTGTCTATGCATACAAGGATTGCATTAGCCCCTTTGGCTACAGCATCGTACTGGGAACTCATGTTCAGACGATTCTCTACCATGACCCTCAAATCTTTTCAGAGTCACTGCTTCCCAGGGTAGAGTGCCTGATTGTATAAGTTTGGCCTACGTTTTTCATTCTTAGATGTTCCTTGTTTGAAAAAATAACTGATTTTTTAGATATGGGAAGCACAGTAGATCTAAAATACTTGGACTTCAGTGACACTGTAGCATATGGGAAATTAGTAAAATTACGGAAGAGGATCAGTACAAGAATTGTAAGATAGATAAGAAGCTGGCTAAAGGGGAGAAGGCAACATGTGCAGAAAGGTGAATTACTGGATTAGAGGGAGGTTACTAGTGGAGTTCCTCTAGGATCAGTCTTGGGATCAATCTCATTTAGCACTTTTATTAATGGCCTTGGCACAAAAAGTAGGAGTGTGGTAATGGAATTTGCTGATGATATGAAGTTGGAAGACATCATCAATACAGAGAAGTATCAAAATATTACATAGAAAGATTTAGATGATCTTGAAGATGGGAGTGACAGAAATGTGAAGAAATTTAATAGTACAAAGTCTAATAAGAATTTTTGCTACAAGTTGCAGGCTCATCAGTTGGAAATGACAGAGGGGAGAGAGACTTGGATGTGTGAGTCGATCACAGGATATCCACGAACTACCAATGTGATGTGGCTGTGAAGCAGGCAAATCAGATGAGGTGTTTCTAGTAGAGAGAGAGGAGTATTAATGCCGTCGTACAAGCCACTAGTGAGACCTCATCTGGAACACTGTGTACAGTTCTGGCTCCCATGTTCAAGAAAGGTGAATTTAAACTGGAGCAGGTGCAGAGAAGGGCTACTAGGATGATGAGGGGAATGGAGGGCCAATCTTATCAGAGAGGACTGGAAGAGCTTGGCTTGTTTAGTCTAGCAAAGAGGAGGCTGAAAGGGGATCTAGTAATACATTGGGAGGTGGAGGGCAAATACCAATGAGGGTGAAGAGTGAGTTAAGAAAAAGGACAATGTTGGCACATGAACTGATGGATATAAACTGGCCATGAACAAATTCAGGCTGGACATTAGAAGTGGATTTTTAACCATGAGAAGGGGGTGGTTCTGGAACAGCCTCTGGATAGGAGTTCTGGGGACAAACAACCACATTGATTTTAAAAGAGAGGTGGACAAATTTATGAGTGCGATTGTATGATGGTTTTGCTCATGACAGCAGCAGGTAGGGCTCAACAGTCCTGGGGCTCTGTGGTGGGGCGGCTGCCCCACCCCCATGAGAGAGGGGGCTAGAGTAGGCCAGAGGGCTGCACAGGCTGGCAGACAATTAGGGAAGGGCCTACTGAGAGCCAATCAGGGCTGAGATTACAGCCAGCCAATCAGGGCTAGGCTAGGCCCTATATAAAGGCAGCCCAGGAAGGGCACAGACAGTCTGTGCCAGACTTTCATGGGGGAAGGTCTCTCTCCAGAGCAGGAGCCCAGCACCTCAGACAGAGCAGTGCTGGGCAGGCTCATGGGGAGCATACTAGGGCTCTGGCCCAATACTTGCCAGACTGCGAGCCCTGACTGAAAGGGCCTAGAGGGTGTGAGAGGGGCCAGAGGGGAAGTGGCCCAGGGACAGTTGGACAAGGAGAGAGAAGGAGGGCAGGGAGGCTACCATTAGAGGGTCCCTGGGTTGGGACCCAGAGTAGTGAGTGGGCCTGGGTCTCCCCCTTGTACTGCACATGGTGGTGAAGTGGTCAGAGCAGGCTGCAATCAGCCCTTGAGCCAGGACATAGACTGTGAGGTTGTGGGTGGCCACTGCTGTTAAACAACCCCACTCCCCACCCCCCGGAAGGGGGTGATGGTGGACTAAGGGGCACTGCCGGAGGGCAGGGCCCTGAAGAGGATGCCACTGAGTGGGGAGCAATGCGGGTCCGGACACCAATGGAGGACAAGAGATGGATGGGACACCACCGGCAGAGGGTGCTCCAGGACCACTAAGAGCCAATTCCTGGACTGAACAGAAGGAGGCGTTGCAGTGGTAAGTCCCAACGCTGCGACAGGCTCACTTCCGGTTTATGTCTTATGTTCCTAAAGCTTCAGCCAGCCACCTGCAGGGGTCAGGAAGGGATCTCTCCCCCCAACCCCCCACATATTCTGGGTTTGTTTGTTTTTTAATTTCCTTCCTCTGAAGCATCAAGGCTGGAGATGGGACACTGGATGGGGAGGGCCAGGGCTCTGAGGAGGCATTCTCTCAGGAGCTTGTCTAGCTGGTTCTTTCGTGCATGCTCAAGGTGTCACTGGTCACCATAGGTGGCATGGGAAGGAGTTTTCCCCCAGGCCAGACTGGCAGGGACCTCAAGATTTTTTTGCCTTTTTCTAAACTTTAAATGTGGGGAGTGGGTCACTTGCTAGGATTATCTGGGCATATCTCAGTCATTTCTCTGCTGTTGCAGTGGTCTGGGCTACCAACGGACCTCGGTCCCTCCTGTTCTCTGCCTGTGGCACAGCACAGTCAAGTCTCCTTTGGGTCTCATTTCAGTTGTTGGGTTTAGTGCTGTTGATGGCCTGTGCTATACCAGAGGTCAGACTAGATGATTGCGTGATCCCTTCTGGCCTTAAACCCTGTGACACTTTACATTTAGCCATATTAAAACACATTGTTTGCGTGTGTCCAACATACCAAGAGATCCAGCTCGCTCTTATCACTGACCTGACCTCTTCATTATCATCTACTCCTCCACATTTTGTGTCCTCTGAAAACTTTATCAATGATTTTATGTTTTCTTCCAGGTAATTAATAAGAACATTAATTAGCAAAAGGCCAAGAACTAAACCCTGTGGAACCCCACTGGAAACCCCACTGACAACATGCCTTCTCAATGACAACTCCCCATTTACAGTTACATTTTCAGACCTATCAGTTAGCCAGCTTTTAATCCATTTAATGTGTGCCGTGTTCATTTATATCTGTCTAGTTTTTTTAATCCAAGTGTCATGAAGTACCAAGTCAAACACCTTGCAAATGTCTAAGTGTATTACATCGGCACTATTACCTTTATCAACCAAACTTGTAATACCATCAGCCACTCCATTATCTCTCACACGATTGATGTCAGGCTGACAGGCCTATAATTACCTGGAACACACCATTCACCCTTTTTAAATATTGGCACGACATTAGCTTTCTTCCAGTCTTCTGGAACTTCCCTGGTGCTCTAAGACCCATTGAAAATCAACATTAATGGTCCAGCGAGCTCCTCAGCCAGCTTTTTAAAAACTCTTATATGCAAGTTACATGGACCTGCTGATTTTTAAAATGTCTAACTTTAGCAGCCACGGTTTAACGTCCTCCTGAGATACTAGTGGAAAGGAAAGAATGTTATCATATGATATGACTACATCATCCATTTTTTCCCAAATACAGAACAGAAATATTTATTTATCACTTCTGTCTTTATTGCATTATTATTAATCATTAATAATATATATAATTTTATAGCTGTGTTCATTTCCCTTCTAAACCAGTTCAACCTTATTCCTCTGTCATAGGATTGTGGCTTTTTGGACATCTAATGAAGTGTTCATAAACTTGTGAACCTCAAGTGAAAAATAAGGTGGAAAGAGGATCGCTTTTGTTTTTTCTGTATCTTACATACTCCAGTTCTCCTCTTGACTGGGGAGGGGTTGGTTTAAGTAAAAGCTTTCACCTCATTTCTCCCTGCAGCTTGATCCTGCCATTAAGACCTAATCCTGTAATTTTCAGCAATGCATGTTAGCAGCTGGGAAGGACTAGGATGCAGAAATGTCAGGATTATGACGTCAATACAGAATATCATGATCCTGCTCAAGATGGAAGGAGCAGGAAGAAAGATTGTTGTGACAAAAGATAAACATCTCTGAGCAAAAAGGTGCAGTGGTTATCAAGAAAAATAGGTTAAGAGCTCTTCATCAAGAACACAGAAACATACCTGTTCCCTCAGCTCCAGGCCTCCTAGCTCCATTATTCTCTCCTTACAAATCCTTATTCTAATGCTTACCTTATTGCCTTCCTCTCTTCCCTTCTCAGATCTCAGAATAGGCTGTTCACTGGTCTGATTCCATCCTCCATCACTTGGAGGCCTGAGCCTTTCAGACCCATGGTTCACTCAGGTCATTCACACAGACCTCACTACAGTTATTAAAGACATCATGGAGCAAAATCCAAAGGCCTCACTTCTCTCCATTTTGTTGCTTGGCCCATCATCCTCTGTGGCATTCACTACAACCCACCTCCTCATTGCCACAGGATGTTTTTCTGGGTTCTGCATGCCGGTGATTTTCCTGCTTCTCATCTGATTGATCATTTAAAGGATTTTGCAATCAGAATCTTCCTTGCTCCTCTGAGTGGGTGTCTCCTAGGGCTCTCTTCTCAGTCACCTACTCTTGCGTCTTTGTACTTCCCCCTTGGCACTGTATCTCTGCACATGACAACCGACAATATAATTGGTTCATTGCTGACAAGCAATTATGTCCCACCTTTCCACCCTCACTCTTGTATAGCCGTAATGCTGTTTCAGCCTGTCTCATCTCCATGTCCTTTTGGATGAAAGCCAATTACTTCAATTCCTACAATGGTGATCTGAAATCCTCTCTTCAGACACTTCAGTCTGAAATTCATGCAGCATGCCTAATACTGGCTCTCCTTCGCAGTCTGCATTTCACTCCCTCCCTTCCCCCTCCCCATCTTCTTTTCTTCACTTCACCTGCTTCTTATCCAACTGTACTTGATGTTTAATACCATCATCTGAACAGTCCTCTCTACCTTTCCCCTCTTACAACTACTCTCCCACTCTGTTTGCTCCCTTTGTCCCTGGTCTTAAAATCTTATCCTTTTTCTCTTGCTCTCCTTTACCATTATGCCTTCTCCTTGCTAGTCCCAACTATTGGGAACTCTCTCTTTTTCTTTATTTTCTTAGGGCCAAATAATTTCCTATGGATATTCAAAGTCGGCCTGACTTTATTATCCAGTCCCAGAAACACTGTTTCTATCTATCTTACATAGCCCCATTATTATTTTGTTAGCCTGACCTAAAGCAGTAAGTTCTGGAAATCATGTGTTAAACCCAATTCCCGTAAGATTTTTGCTTTATCTGGCAGCTACACTTTCAGGTTTCTTCATAAAGCAGATCTCTGAACCTTTTGTGGTTCACCTGTCTTTAGTCTGACTACATTCTGAGAATAAGAGTCTGTCCTGGGATCAAGATCTTTGTAGTACAGGAGCATGAGGAAGTCACCAGGGGGCCAGTTATAACGCCCTCATTCTATGGGTCAGTCTGCACAGGCCCTGGCCCTGACATGATTTAAAAGGCTGCTCTAACTTATGTCAGTTGAGGCTGGCAGAGTGGAGCTCTGCCCTGCTCCCTTCTCGCCCTGACAAACCCCCCTACATTGATGTGGGGGGTGGGAAGTTGGGGGCAGAAGCTGGCACTACCAGCTTTAAGGCAGCTGAAAGTTCCCTTGTCTGAGGTGTATTTGGAGCAGGGAGTGGGGAAGAGGATCGGTAGGGGGAGCACTTACAATGGAAATCAGGCCTCCAGAGCTAGCTCAGACATTCACATCTGGGATAAAGCTTTGCCCTTTCATGTAGGCCATCTTCAGCTGTTTTCACTGGGTGTTTTGTGTGTACAGCAGGGGACTGAATTTGGTCCACTGATTTTTTTTCCCCAGAAGACTATAATGTGCAATCATCAGTTGGCTTGAGCAATTCCCAACCCTTCTTTTGGGATCTTCCTTTTCAGTAACCTTTATTCTAAATTTCATATATTTTAAAGAGCCCCTCCCTGCTTTTGTAACTTGAATGTAGCCTGATCTACGAAGACTGAAGCGAAAGGCAGAAATACAACTTTGTGTGCCTTCCCCAAGGAAACTCATGTAAATAATGACAGATTTCACCTCTCGAGATCAGAAATGATAGGAGGTGACATAACCTTCCACTTGCTGTCGTGAACAGTGAAGATACACTGGGTGGACCAAGCAACAATCTCAGCTCAGCTACAGAGAGCTGTGCAGCTGTAGAAAATCCTAGCTAGCTGTCCCAACAGTTGAGTACTATGGTACCATGCCTCAGAATACTGCAAGACAGTATGTGCTAACATCTGAAATACACTGATTACCATAGCAATTGGGACAGCAGAATACAACCTACTATGTGTAGCTAAAGGAATGGAAGCATTTCCAAGCAGATGGATAGATAGTACTTTATGCCATGTGCTTTACTGGCCTCCATTATCCCAGATCCTTTGGGTCTATTTGCTGTGATTACATATTCTAGTCCAGGGGACAACAGTATTGGAAGTGATCCTGAAAAATGTCAAAGTTCCAGTCATCATTTTCCAAGTAAATGCTCCCTGCTGAGTATCGATGGCTTTCTACCGGCATGAAAGTTTGCCAAATACTGGGCCTGATTCTGATGAGAAATGTTAAACCGGCACCAATGAAATCATAATCAGGCCCATTATATCACCTGGTATTAATAGCCCTTTTTATCAAAACCAGCCCAGAGTGTGACTGGAACATCGAACTGAGTTAAAATAATTGTCCAATGGTAGTGATCTTTCATGCTAATGAATCTGAATGGAGCTGCAACTATCCAGGCTAATTATTGGAAAGATAATGTAATTAAGGCAGAACAGTAACTTAATCTGACTAAAAGAGTAAACTGCAAGGAAGCATAATTTTTTCCATTCATTTTTCCAGTTTTCTCATGTGTGTTAGAAGCTGGGGAATACTGATAATTCTATCATTTTCAGGAATATCATTTTATTAATTTAGAGAGTTCTTCAGGTTTGTGTGGCTTGAATGCTTGTTCCTCTCACCAACGGAAGTTGGTCCAATAAAAGATATTACCTCACCCTCCTTGTCTCTCTAATATCCTGGGACCAGCACGGCTACAATTACTCTGCATATCTTAATAACTTGGCTTACAAGCAACCGCCCTATATACTGCTAACTGGTTCAGCATATCACAGAGCTCCAGTCATTCATTAAATCCACTGCCAAGTTTTAAGCAGTGCCCAGTCACACAACAATGAATGCATTTAAGCCCTCCTTAGTAAATGATTTATTAAAACTATGAAGAAATGTTTATCTATCCATTAAGATTTTGGAGGATTGATTGCAGGTATCTCACATGCAGACACTATTAAAAACAAAATGCCAGATTCTGATCTCTCTTTCACTGGAATTTACACCAGTTTAAATAGATCAGTTCCAAACAGAATGCAAAGTTAAGCACATGCACAAGAGTTTGCACATTCAGGGCCTTAGCAGTCAGGCTTACTAGAAGTAATTAACTGTGCAATTCCTCAGCAAATGAAAGCAAGTGTCAATACTGACATATTGGAACTCCTGCACGGTTATGTGAGTGATCTCAGTTCCATAGACTTCTCAGGGAACTGACAGCATTCAGCATGAGACAGAGGCACTTCAGAACTCATACACTCAGGGAACAGGCTTACGATGGGACGAGGAGAAGAGCAGCAATGGTTGCTTCCCTGTAACTTGGGGGAAAGGTGTGCCATCTCCCTAACCATGCCAATTGGAAAACAAGACAGTAGGAAACAACTCTAAGGATCGTGTAGCAGGCTTACAAAAGATCGGAAATAAGAACATAAGAACGGACATACTGGGTCAGACCAAAGGTCCATCTAGCCCAGTATCCTCCTTCCAACAGTAGCCAATGTCAGGTCCCCCAGACGGAATGAACAGAACAGATGATCATCAAGTGATCCATTCCCTGTCGCTCATTCCCAGCTTCTGGCAAACAGAGGCTAGGGACACCATCCCTGTCCATCTGGCTAAAAGCATCATCACGCCCTCAGGAAGCACACTAAATTTCAAAGTAATCTGAATAACCGTCAGAGTTCAGAATGTCGCAGTTCAGGGCAACAGCACCTGTCCCCCTCATGGTTCACCAAGGGCACACACCTAAAGGTTTCTGCCTCCTCAGCCATCACCTCTCTTGGGCAGAGACTTGCGTCTCTCTCCTTCCTGATGCATGGTTTTCTGGGCTGCACAGTTCCCTACCTACATTGTGATATACCCAGCAAATCAGATTGCCTACCATGCCAGCATCTACACTTTGCTTTCTCTCCGGTGGCTCTGAACAGCATGACTGCCAGCAGTTATAAGTTACCGCACAGCTCTTTATAAGCAATCACATTTATTCTTAAAATAAAAGCATTACAAAGAAAACAAAACACAAGAAAAGAACCAACATGCATGCTACAAAGCTTACCAGAGGTCACCCCCAACTCCAACCTTGGACTCTGGTAGGAGTCAGTTCTTCAAAACCCACACCTGGGTTTGCCCCACAGTTATAAGTTCATAACTGACTCATTCAGAACCAACAACTACAAATAGTTCAGTCTTTCCTATTCAACTTGGGCCTTTGATTTTGGCCTCATGTAACAGGTGATCAGCAGACAATGGCCTGCTCCTCAGGGCCCAGCTTCAAAAGGCTGGGTTTTGGCATAACCACAGGTGGAGAATTTGCATTTCACCTGTCCCTAGATATTCCCCAGGAAAACCACTTCCCACATCTTGTTCAAAGAGTCCATTCTTGTCTGGCACTATGTTCAGTATAGTCCTTTGCACTCCCAGGTCTCACATCTGTCACATAACATCTCCCCCTTCCAGAGTTACACACAATCCCAGCCCAAAACAACAATAACAATTCATTTCATACAATGGACCAAAAGATACTTAAACTTAATTCACTAAATTCTCCCAAGGATATTGCAGGAAATTGCCATTTCTGCCACACAGAGCACATAAAAGGATGGGACTAGAAATTGTCTAGCTATTTTTCTATATTGGTATATTTACAATGTAAAAAATGTACATTTTCTGACATACCATTCTCAGTCTGGGTCTCCCAAATGTTTAATGGGTGTCATGCACTACCTTGGATAAAACTCGACTGATTGAGACCATCTGGAAATGCATCATATCAACAGTTTGATCTCCAGTTCTTCACCAAAAAAAACCAAACAAACCCCACCTAGAACCATTTTTAAAAATGGCTTGTATCTCCAGAGGTCCTGGCTCAGCTGACTCCACATTTGGCTCACTGATCCAATCCGGCATCTTCATGAGGCATGCCTCATTCCAAAGAAATCCCCAAAACATGTCAATTGTAGAGGACTTAGACAAGTCAGCATTCAAACAGATGACTTGATGCAGTCTTAACTCTAGCGGTGCTGGTGCCCCAGAGGGCAGCGCATAGGACAGAGGAGGAGAAGGGAGGAAGGCAGACAGATCTGCCATTCTTATTTTGTTTTGATGTAACATTCATTTAATGAAGAAAGTGACCAGCCCTGGGACAGGCCTGTTGGCCCCAACTAGGGGATGCTGTGTGCGGTGCAGAGGGCGGAGCCTCATGGAACTGGAGGTTTTACGAGCCTTTCCCATCAGCTTTCGCGTATCCTGGGGTTTGTAAAATGAATGGTCTCTGTGTGAAGCGCGACATTTGTGCTGAGAGCTGTGGAGTAAGGCTTGGCCTGTCAGAGGTAGGAGAGGAGCTCGCTCTGTCGCCAGGGCAATGAGGAGAAGGGAGAGTGGCTGTGCACCCTCTCTTACATGTGATGTCTTCCTGGGGAGCCCAGTGGCCAGTGTGCCTTCCCTGGGTTCCCTTCTGGGGCAGAGGAGGCTGTGCTTCCCTCTTGCAGGAGGCTCAAGAGGGGGCCGGGCATTGCTCCCCCAAGAGCCCCAAAGTCAGAGAGAGGCAGCTCAGGGCCCCCTGGGGATGCCTGCTGGGGAAGGCAGGGGACAGGAACAGCTCTATCCCTCCCCGGCAGGGGAAGTGAGGAGAGGCTCCGGTCCCTTCCTGCTGGGGTCTGAGGGCTCTCCTCACCCTGTCCTGGAGGGCCTGGTGAGACCTTGCTGCACCACAATTGGGGGCTAGTGTAGGTTGAGGAGAAGGGGCTCAGGTCAGCTCAGGGGTAGAGGGTGCAGAACCAGGGCACGGCAGGGTGCTGCTCCAAGGGGCAGCTGCTCTAGCTCAGGTCTAGTCTCAAGGACAGCAAGGCCCCTCTCAGCATTAGCCCAGTAATGGTGACTTGCCAGCATGAAAGACGGTTGTGTTGTGGGGTCAGAGTTAAGAAAAGGTGCCTGCATGAATCACTGCCTAAACCCCACAGGAGATGGCCAAACCACTGATGCCAGAGGACACTGACCACATATCTCTCAGTATGGACCAGCTATCGGCCTCCACACAGAATCTTCCTGCATCACTGGTGGAATAAAATCCAAACAGCTGTAGGGCCTAGGGCTGAGGTAGCACCCAACACATGCTTCCACAGGCCCTATGGCTGCAGTCTCCTTTCCATGCCCATCCCTCAGAACCTAGGGCTGGGGTCCCCTCTCCATAAGCATCCTGCTGGCCTAAGGCCACTGTCTCCTCTCCACATCCACGCCTCAGAACCTAGGGCCAGGGTCTCCTCTCTGCACCCACCCTGCAGGGCCTAGGGGTAGGCTCTCCTTTCCAGGCTGTCTTAGAGAGCAGAGCACACAGTTCTCGTGAAAACAACAGGAGTACTTGTGGCACCTTAGAGACTAATGAATTTATTTCAGTATAAGCTTTCGTGGGCTACAGCTCACTTCTTCGGATGCATGGAATGGAACATATATCGTGTAGCCCACGAAAGCTTATGCTCAGATAAATATGTTAGTCTCTAAGGTGCCACAAGTACTCCTGTTCTTTTTGCAGATACAGATTAACACGGCTGCTACTCTGAAACAGTTCTTATAGTGTTTTCCATTGAGGGAAAGGCATTATGCCACTCCTGCTTGTGAGCCAGAATGTGCCCTGCTGAGCTATCCCAAGTGGTCCTGATCTGCCTAATGCCAATGCTATGTGTCTATGCTGTACTCTGTTGAGACGTTCTTGTCGCCTTAGTTCAATGGACGCGTGTAATCCTGAGCTGCCTAGTGTGGCAGTAACCAGCGTGAGTTGCCACAGAGCAGCACACTCTGGTGGGGAACAAGGAGATTTTTCACAGAAACAAGAGGACCCTAATGTCCAGTTATAATAAAAACATTCATTATGTGCTGGATTCCCCTGGCCTTTATGGCACTGTGAAGTGAGAACAATGGATTATGGCCCCTGTGCTCAAGGGACTACCTCCTGCTGCTCCCTGGGGTGCAAGCCCCCTTAAGAAGGTGGGGGAGATGCCCAGGGAGGGAGTGATGCATGGCCCTGTCTTCCCCTGCACCAGACCATGAGGGAGGATATATCTGCAGGGGCAGCAGGCTGTCCATGTGTGCCAAGGCGTTCTGCCCCTCCGAGCTCCTGCGGGATGGCGCAGTGCCACACCATCTCTTCTCATATGTGTGCCTCTAATGAATGGAGCTGAACCTGGTCACATCTGCTGCATCTCCTGGCTGAAAGAACTTGGCATGCTCTCTAGCACAGCAAAGCCACCACCGCTACGGAGAGGTGTGTGGCACATCCAGCAGCAGAGAATAGCGAACTCCATTCACATGGCAGAACCATGGTCGCTGGTGATGGTGTGCCAGCGATGGGGACACAGGCAAGCTGCGGATCCCAGGCTGGCTTTGCAGGGCCAGGAATGAAAAAACTGCTTTTCGTTTCTCTGGAGAGGAAGTCACTGAGGGGCAGACATGGAGCCCTACAATGCCATAGTTACAAGACACTTTTCAGGAGATACCTTCCTTTAGCAACAAATTCACACACACACACAGACCAGGGCAGTTGGATGGCTGCAGGATCACAGAGGGACAGTCTCTGGCCTGTGTTCTGCACAGGGTCAGACTAGGGGGATCAGAATGGCCTCTGCTGTCCCTAACACCTATGAAAACACTATTGCCAGAGTACTGCACACACTCCCTGATATCCAGAGTGACACTAGGCCCCCCAAAAGAAGTAAACAAAAAGAAATGAGTGGCGGTCAGCACTATAAGAGGCTGGCACAGCAGCCCTGCTGTCATAAACAGATAGCTAAGGGTTAATGTCTCTTTCACCTGTAAAGGGTTAACAAACAGTGACCTGCAACACCTGACCAGAGGACCACTCAGGAGACAAGATACTTTCAAATCTGGGTGGAGAGAAGTTTGGGTGTGGGTCCTTTGTTCTTGGGCTGTTCTCTTTCTGGGCTCTGAGAGTGACCACACGAATCTCCAGGCTCTCTAATCTTCTGTCTCCAATTTCTAAGTACAACGGTAGAAAGACAATATACGTTTTTACATTGTTTTTCTGTATTTGCAAATGTGTAGTTTGCTGGAAATAGTTTAAATTGTATTTTTTCTGGATAAGGCTGTTTATCCATTTTCTATAAGCTAAAAGACCCTGTAACTTTTTACCATCTAAATTGCAGAGATAAACCTTTTACTTTTTTCTTTCTTTTTTATTAAAAGTTTTGCTTTTAAGACCTGTCTAATTTTTTTTTCTCCTAGTTAAGGCTCAAAGGAACTGAGTTTGTATATACCAGGGAATTGGTGGGGAGAAGGGAAAGAGAGCAGGGAGGGAAAGGTAAATTTCCTCTTTGTTTTAAATTCACGGAGCTTGAATCTGGATTGCCTCTGGGGGAAAGGTATCATTCCTCTCTATGTGGTGATTCAAGGAATTGAATCACGGTGATCTCCTAGTGTACCCAGGGCGGGAAAGATCTGGGAGGAGGTAAAGAGGGGGGAGGGAATGGTTTATTTCCCTTTGTTGTGAGACTCAAGGAATTTGGGTCTTGGGGTCCCCAGGGAAGGTTTGGGGAGACCAGAGTCTATCAGGCACTCTACCTAAGTCCTGATTGGTGGCAGCCTATCAGATCTAAGCTCGTAATTAAGCTTAGGAAAATTCATGCTAGTACCCATATTTTGGACACTAAGGTTCAGATTTGGGAATTATACTATGATACCTGCATGCTGTAATTATCTATGCTTTTGCCCCAATGGCACAACACCCCCGCGGTGGATTCCAGCGTGAGTGACAGGTGCTCCTCATGAATCTCCTTTCAGCTGCACTCCTGTCAGAGACGGCACTGTGTCAGCAGAGAGATCCAGCTGACGCTGCCTCACCAAAGGTAACCATTCGAGGAAAGGCTTTAGGAAGGGAGACTGCCACTTTGACGTATTGTGTTTAACAGCTCAGTACCCACATCGGCTAGTGTGTGGGCCAGGCTAGCAGAAACTGACAGAGTTTATTAGAGGTGTATTTGCCTACAGGACCTCGCAATTAATTGTATCCTCGGGGGATAACTCCAAGCTCAGCACTGTGAGCAAGGCACAGTCCTTCGTTAAAAGGACTGAGTGGGTTTCACCAGTACAAATGTGCACAGCCTAGAGTCACACCTTGCCTTAAGACCATCTCTGGGGTTCAGCTTGCAACAGACACTAAATCCTGAAGTACTTTGCCTTCTCCACTTACTGGATCCAGCCATTCTCCCAGAACCCTGACTCCCATCCCACGCTGCTTTGACTGAGCAGCCCTCTTCGCTCTGCTCCGTCTCCTCCTGGCAAGCAGCATTCCCTGGCAGAGACTCTTGAACGCAAAGCCCAGCTGTGTAAAGCAGTGTAAATCTACTGCCATCCTCAGTGGAGCATAGTCAGAAACAGAGCATCCATTTGATAAAGGCAGAGTTACCGTATTTCTCTGGTCCCAGCCAGGAATGCCATTTTGTGTAAAATCAGAGTAGGATTTCGGTGTGTGCACTTACAGGGCCGCCTCCAGCTTTTTTGCTGCCCCAAGTGGCAAAGGTGAAAAAAAAATCAAAGAAAGCGGCGATCTGTGGCACTCCGGCGGCAACTCTACCACACCACTTCATTCTTCGGTGGCAATTCAGTGGGTCCTTCACTCCTAGAGGGACTGAGGGACCCGCCGCCAAAGACCTGGACGTGCTGCCCATTTCCATTAGCTGCCCTAAGCACCTGCCTGCTGCGCTGGTACCGGGAGCTGGCCCTGTGCATTTAGAAAGGAGTCCCAGTGCTCAGCCTGTCTTGCAAGGCCTGCATTTTGTGGCTTCACAACTCGGTGTTTGATTGGGTAGTGGTGCCCAGCCATCAGCTCCAATTTACAGTGACTAGAAAAGGGCCAGGGCCAGGCCCAGGCTGAGGTTGGGGAGATGCCCATTCACATGATAAAAGCTGTTTTCATGGGCCAAACCCTGGTCCAAGGAAGTCAGTAAAACAACTGACACTGACATCAATGGAACTGAGATCTGGCCCACTGGATGCCCACTGTCTGACTAGCCCTAGCCCCAGTGCTACACTTTATCCCCATCCTCTCTTGTCCGGACTGTTCCTGCAAGGACACATATTAGCTGCATGGGGGGCTGGGGAGAAGGAGGGCAGGATGTATGTAGGTTACAATGCAGAGTGCATGGATTACACCCTGACCCATAAACCCCAGCCTGGAGTTATACAGGACCCTGGTGCAGTGGTCTCTCTGTGGGTTTGCAAGGAACCAGAGGTGGGGACAGAACACAGCCACCCCATGGCCACCTGCGTGGGCAGGGCTTTCGACAGTTCAGGGAGTGTGTAGCCTGCCTGTACAAGGCTTGTGTATTGTGCCTAATGTAGAGATAATTCCTTGGGAAGGTATTTGCCTTCTCAGTCCCACAAGCAGCCCTGGAAACAGTACTGCAAGGGACAACACAACACCCTGGTTAAAAAGGGAGAGTGAATTCTGAAGAGAATCTATGTAGAGGAAAACAATAGTTTATAATCAGTATTCAGGGGGCTAGGAAAATAAGCAGCATGGTTGTACACACTGGGAGGGTGGTGAAGCACTGGAATGGGTTACCTAGGGAGGTGGTGGAATCTCCTTCCTTAGAGGTTTTTAAAGTCAGGCTTGACAAAGCCCTGGCTGGGATGATTTAGTTGGGGATTGGTCCTGCTTTGAGCAAGGGAGTTGGACTAGATACCTCCTGAGGTCTCTTCCAACCCTGATATTCTATGATTCACATGAGTTGTGGGGATCTATCCTGTCCTTGCCTCCTCCCTAGCAGGATGACTAACCTGAGGCCCACTGGGGGCCTATTTCCAAATCCTCATGCTCATTTCATTTGGAAGGTTTGAAAAAATGGAACACTAGCCATTTTCATGCTGCAAAGATGGTTTCCAGCTATCGTTCCCACTTCTGCAAATCCCTTCCCTCAGCACCTATCTCCATAGGGTCTCAGTGCTCCCTAGGAACTTACAGTTGCACTGAGAGTGGGACTGGGAGAAAATTTTCCATCAAGTTTTTTTCTTCTGATGGAAAATTGGGGGTTTGACTAAATGAAATTTTTCATGGAAAGTGTCTGATTTTCCTCTATTTTTTTAGTTTGTCACATGTTCAGGGATTTTTTTTTAATGAAAAATCAAATGTTTCCATTAAAATTTTTGATGAAAACAAACATTTGCTATTACCCAACTGAAGTCAGGCCATGGAACACTATTGTATCAGGGATATTCCTAGAATAATATTGGGCTGCTTGTCACCTTGTGCAAAGAAAATCATGGGAGAAAGCAGGATTAGACAGGCAGGAATACCTTTCCTGGCAGCTGGGAATTCCCTAGAGCCACCAAAGCAGGAGCAGTCCTGCGTGGCTGGTGTCTTCTGCATAGCTCCACTTCCCTTCCCTCAACACTTGCAGGAGCAGTGCAGCCGTAGACTGGAATCCATGCTAGCTGTGCAGCAGAAACATGGAGGGAACCCAGAGGGAGCTAACAGATCTCCAAGTGGATTTCTATCCGGAAATCTCTTGGTTCTGCAAGAGATGATTCTATGAACTGTGGCTAAATCGCTGATGCACAAGATACCCCAGCCTCAGATCTCACCCAGCATGATGCTGTGGCCCTCCAGTTCCAACACACTAGCAGGGATAGCAGGAGCTTCAGAGAGCTCCATCCCAAGAAGGTGTCCTGTGCTCGAGTCATGGAGGGGATACAATGCCCACACTGGCTGACAATTATTAATACCATGGAAGGGGACAGGCGCCCCCTGAGTTGGATACAGACCATAACCACATTTTAAGTGCATTGCTGGTTTTGCACTTTTAAATATCTTTGCTATGCTTAGCAGAGTCCCTCCATATGCAGCTCACTTGCTGTCTTCCTCTCACTAATGCCCATCGTAGGCACACACCAAATCTTCCTCTAACCAACAAGCCTGAATTTCTGGAAGGCTGTTACTGCTCCTACATCGACCAGGAAACTAGCACAAGAAGCAAACTAAGCCTGATCTTACCAAACTCTGCCTGCCAAGAGCTCTGAGCTGGCGCTGAGCCCACATCTGCCACCCTTTCTCATGACGGATTGTACAAGGAGCCCCACTAGAACCTGTGGGATTAGCCATAGAGCCAGGGCCTGCCCCAGAAAACAATGGTGGCACAATCACACCCAGAAGCCAGTGCACGTCGAGTTGG
Source organism: Gopherus flavomarginatus (assembly GCF_025201925.1). Lineage (NCBI taxonomy): Eukaryota > Metazoa > Chordata > Testudines > Testudinidae > Gopherus > Gopherus flavomarginatus. The sequence continues at coordinate 9,014,559 of NC_066626.1, read as the reverse complement.
ATCTTCTCATTTTATCTCCCCCAGGAGAACAAAGCTTTGTGGAATATTAAGGGACAGTGAAAGTTCCGAAAAGAAAATGTACACAGGAACCAGCAAATGGGGATTGTGGGGAAGGGTTTCTGGCACTTTGGGGAATTTAGGAAAATAAAAGAAGACGACAGCCCACAGCTCCCCCAACAGGTTCCATAGCAGGAAACTGATTGTGTGGAAGTTGCTCAGCTGTCCTTAGCTAGAGATGTCTGAAACACAACAAAAAACTATTCCAAACCCGTGCTGAGACTCACTGTGTTATGGGTTTTGTAAGGGGCCAATCTTGCCACATGACAAGTTCCATAAGAGAAATTCATTTTCCACTGGCTCTTAGGAACTGACAGACAGGATCATACCCTAGGTCCAAATAATCCCATGGCCTGTCACTGACAGTGGTCAGCACCCAGGCCCTCAGAGGAACATATAAAAAGCAGCAGCAGCACATTAGCCCCCACAATCGCCCTCATCCTGGTCTCTACTGTTAGGCATTGGCTTAAACCCTGAATCACAAGGTTTTTATCCCTTCCCAACCTCTCTTTCTTAGTATTAACTGTGATAACTCTGGATACTTTTGTTATTTAATGTAGCAATCCAGCTTTTCCATCTCTCTTCATAGGAGAGTTTTTCCAGGCTCTCGATCCTTCCTGTTGCCCTTCTCTGAACTCCTCTAGTTCTGCCCTACCCATTGCGAGATGGGGTGACCAGTATGCCAGACGAGGCTGCACCACTGCTCTATACAATGCTATGGTAATATTCTCCATATTATTCACCATCCCATTCCTCATGCAGCCAAGCATCTTGCAACGGTTGCCAAAGTACTATTTGTTCACTTGACAAGTCAAGGTTTATATCTGTGTCCCCAATCTGGGTCTTTGAAAGCCATGTTGTATTTCAGCCTCCATTTTGATTGCAGCTTAGATGATGACCTGGTGTTAGGGGGCCTGGTGCCTGGGTATCTGCCCCAACGGAGAGTGCTATCAAGGGGCCATCACATTTGAACGATTCTTCCCTATGGGAACAATGGTTAGCTAGAGAGAGTGACCAGAAACTGGTTCTCCCAATCCATCTCCAAGAGGCGAAGGTCTTTAGCCACCTGACTGGGACTCTGAAGCCTGTCAATGAATCATATGAGAGAGACAACAGACTCCGGTCTCTCTATCTCACCAGCCGAGCATCACCAGGAAACAGGAGGACTGCAGGATGCAGAGCAGCCTACCTGCTGACACGTGGCCTGGGCTTCGGGGCTCAGCAGAGGGGTGAGCACAGACTAGGGAGGGGAGCATAACTCATGTAAAGGTTACTGTGGGTTTAGAAACCACTGTGCAGAGTCTGCATGCTGCTCACTTCACCTGCCATATGGTTAAACTATAAAACATTGGGGTGACACTCAGGGGAGGGGATGTATCAGTGTCTGGGGTGAGGTCAGCACTGGTGCCACGGCCTAGGACAGTTGGATGGCAGAGTTCCACATCCCAAGGAAAGGTGCCAGATGGGGAATCTGCACTCAGGAGTGTGAGCAGCCAGATCTAGTGACTGGATGTTGTCCAGACCAGCTGACTTGGACTCACGTGCGATACAAAGGCTGGGTCTAATATAGCAGAGTGATGACCATCCACAAGAGGAACGCAGCCACGGCTGTGCAGGCCCATTTGTACTAAGCTCTGGTACAGTGAAGTCTGTCAGGAGTTCTAAGTGTCTCTGCTTACAACTACCCACTCACAGACCTACTTGTCTACTCAAGACCAGTCTCCTCCTGTCCAAACTAAAATCTCAGTGCTCCAAGGGACCAAGGCCAGGGCACTGAGCTGCATCAACTGACCCAGATTAGGCACCTGGGCCTGGAGAAGGAGGAGGATCCCATGAGTCAGAGCTGGGAAGCTGCAGGCAGCAGGAGCAGCAGGGCTTCCACAGGAGGGGAGGCAGTGAGAACCTGAGAGGAACTGTTCTGAAAAGAGGCCTCCAGGGAGACAAGCCCTGGGTGGCAGTGCTCTGGGAACAGACAAAGGAGCAGGAAACAGGAGCAGCAGGACTGCCACTATCCCCTGCGAGGGGAAGGCAGTGAGAACTGGAGAGATCAAGGGGGTCATAGGGCAAGGTGAGCTGAAGAACTGTTTTGTTTAAGTTTGGACAATAAAACTGCCTAAAAAAGACTGTGAACGTGGCAGGAGATTCTTTGCAAGTGTGGGGTGAAGCCTGCCTTGTTCCACTTGCCCTGCCTCTCTGACATCTCCTCATGGACATCTAGCTGTCAGCCCAAGCTCAACATCATCTGCATGTTCCATTGACGCCACTGATAGATTTGCAAACTCTTCACTGCAAGCACAGTTGGTCAGAAAATGGAAAATCAATGTTGTGAAATATTTCAAAATTTCATATTTGTTTCTATTGGAACTATTTTTTGGGGGAGGGGTCAACATTTTAAATGAATTTTTTTTAAATATATTTATAATTCTAAATTTTTTTCTTTCACCTTTTTTTCTTTTTTACCTCTGAGTGCAATAGAATGAATAACTGTTTTCTTTTTTTCCCCTACTCTAACTTTTGAAAATATCACCGACATTGGAAAAGTGACAGAGAGGCAAAAGGAAAAACAAAACTCTGTAACCTCCATCATACAACCTTTCCAAGCAGTGTGAAAAGCTTTTTTCTGGTGTATTTACCCTACCCAAAATCTTAAACTCACAGAAATGTAGGACTAGAAGGGACCTTGAGAAGTCATCAAGTCCAGTCCCCTGTACTGTGGCAGGACCAAGTAAACCTCGACCATCCCTGACAGATATTTGTCCAGCCTATTTTTAAAACTTTCCAATGATGGGGATTCCACAGCCTCCCTTGGATGCTATTCCAGAGTTTAACTGTCCTTATGGTTAGAAAGTTTATCCTAATAACCCCAAGCACGGAGGAGTTACATGATATGGGCTGTTGTTTTAGTCCTGGATTCACATTGGCTGCATCTCCAAATGCAAGATCACGTGAGTGATCTCAATATACAGTTAATCTCTAGTCTGTCCCCTCTGCACTGAGGAGTGATCTCCTTTCTAGCATGTGTGTAGATCCACCTATACTTTGAACTTCCTCAGTCCTCATTTATCTCTGCTCCCTGCATGTTGAGCTGTCCAGGTGGAATCATTTCATTTCCCATTTCGACTCTACTGATAGTGCTGCTGCTTGTTAAGTATCGGGAGCTCTGGGGAACTCACAAGACCCTGACAACTCTGGCATGAGCTCTGTAATATTTCAGAAATGATTTGGCAATCCTGCCCCCTGGCCAAATTCAGTTCCCTGCTCAAAAGGAAGGAGGGTGCTAGAGCCTCTAACATAATAATACTAACAAAAACTTAAGACTATTTTGTTAATATGAGCAAAACAAAAAAAATGGAGGTTTTTTCATAGTCTGGTTCTCTGAAACAGCTGAAGCATTCACCAGGCAGGTCAGCCTGAAGCAGAGGCCCTAGGTGGAAAGTTTCAGTTGGGATGGTTAAAGTTGGGCAAAGTTCGAAGCAACTGAACACAGGGCCTTTTCATGGGAAGTTCCCCAGAGCCTGTGGGGGGAGGGGATGAAGGGAGCTCTGAGGCCAGTGCAGGGAAGGACGAGGTGTGAGACAGGAGATAGGTGGGGCTGAACTGAGACTGTATCGATACAGACCCTGCACACAGTAGTCACCGTTCAATACCAATCTGTCACTGATTGATTGCGCACAGCCATAGGCACAGGCTGATGCATCCGCAGCACCGCCCCAGGAGTCGCTCTCACTCAGACATCCCTCTGAGTCACAATCTCCACCCGCTTCCTCCTTACTGCTGTGGGGAGCGGGGCAATCATTTGCTACTGGCCTCTAACAAGAAATAACACAAAGAGCACCCCACATTTCTCCTGATCATCCTGAAACAGACGCCTTCACCCCCATCTCGCCATCGTCAGCACACGTCTGCTTGCACTGCCAGCTGCCTGAGGAGCTGTTCTCCAGTGGGGAAGCCTGAGGTCAGAGCTTTGTGTTATACTGTGATGGCGAGTCCCGGATATGCTGGGCGGGGTGTGGTGGTGGGGAGGGATATAACTTATTTCCACACAGCAGGATGTGTCTGTGGAAATGCTGACTCTGCTGTGTAGGGTTTCAGGTGGGTCCCAGAACCATCCCTCGCCGGACACTGCCTTGCTTTAAGGGTTTGCATGCATGGGCAATCCATCCCCTTCAGCAACAAAGATGTTTCTCTGTAGAAATGTCCTTCGTTTTAAGCTCTATGCAGACTGCCTGGTAGGAGCAGATCTAGGCCAGGAGGCTGGGGCTCACCATGGGATTTGAGTCCTTGCTTCGTCCGTACGTGACAACCTCTGTAGGAGCTGGACAGAGTAAGCCCTGCACAAAGGCCTCAGATTCTGGCCCTGCGCTGGCAGAGTAGCAGTCAGTCCAGCCCCCCTCTGTAGGTCCCGCTCAGGGCTCTGGAGCTGCACTTTACACCATCCGTTTTGCCAAGCCCAGTTTTAAAATATGTTTTAAAAATACATTCAATTTTGCTTCCACAGATGAGCTCTTCTCAGTGCTTTGCAGTGCACCTCCCCTCCCCCACACACTCCACACTCCCGTCTGCTGCCGGAGAGGGTGAGGAGACAGCCCATGTGATCTTGTACACAAAACAGACACCCAGCGACCTCCCCATCTGGGACTCCCCCATTATTTCACTCTGCTGGAGCCTATTCACCGTTCTCATTTTAATCCATAGGCAACATCATCCCAATAATCTTCCTTGGCTCTCAATCCACTGAGCTAGCGATGTTCCTCAAATCCCCTCATCCGGAGAGCAAAGCAATCTTTGCTACCTCATTTCATCTCGCTTTGTTTTTAATCCTTGAAAACATGGACCAGGTCTGAACGCATGTGCCGCTTTAGCTACATAAATCTGGAGAAGACGGGCAAGGTCTAAGCCCTGCATCCCAGTCCTTGGGATGTAAAGCAGAGTTTCTGAATGTGACATTGCCAGCTTTGCAGTCTGCCCTCTCCAGCCCTGGCATGGGCAGGTGGTGTACTCTCGGTTGAGGAGGGAATGCCTCTATTTCCATCACAGCAGATACGTGAGATGCTGGACCTTGGACCTGTCACTCATTCCGGACTCAATGCCACCTCTCCTGAGATCAGACTGGTGTAATATTTTAGGGAGGGGAGGAATAATTCTATATTGGGGTGGGGGCAATTCTCTGTTATCCTGGGCGTTTAATTGTTTCAAGTTGCTCTGAGATTTGGAAGGTTAGAAGTGTCCTTGGCAGAGACAGAATGGTGGGCAGAATGCAGGGGAGAGAGCCAAAACAGCATGAAAATACCATTTCAAAACCCAGCAGTGGTGATGATGATGACAAAGGTGATGATCTTTGACATGTTCGCTGCCCTTAAACTATACCTGCCCTGAGGAGCAATTAGTCTGACATGCTGGATTCCAGTGATGCACACCCCCATTCTGTGTTTGTGCATGTGTGCACTCGTGCACACACGCACACACACATGCACGCGCTTCCTTAACAGAGGGATTTTCAGTCTGCTTTTCTGTGTGCTCTCCCCTGGCAAGCCAAGCCAATGGGAGCTGTGGCGCGGCAGTACTGGTTCTCCAGGGAGCCAGGTGAGCCTTGGCTCACTCTCACTTCAGCAGATACAATCAGAGGAGCAGGATTCTGATGAGCCCTGACTGCGTTTGAGAGGGGCTCTTTGCAGCTGGCTTGATAGCTATGCTGCCCCGTGCCCCCTGCTCTAGAACACCAGGGCAGGATCAAGCTGACCCTCTTCTGGGGACTGCAGTGAAGGGTCTTTGGGAAGCAGATGCTGAAGCCATTTCCTGTATTGGAGGTGCAATGAGGGAGGAAACCAAAGGGGATGCTGTTATTCCCCTCTTACATCTCCAGCACATGAGCCAAGTGCTCTCTGGACCAGAGAGCAACTACCCCGTGCAGTCACGTTAGCAGCTCAGCCGGCTGGCTGCAGTCCAGATCATTAACAGGCCGGCTCTTTCCTTCCGGCTGACTGTGACCCTTTCTATTACAACAAGGGCAAGCACAGGGGCATTTTATTTCTTTACGTTGTAGATCTTGGGGCACAAGAGCTTGTGCTCTCCCTTACCCTCTGCACTTGGCCTGGTAGGAGACAGCGCTAAGACCCTGTGCTACAAGCACATCACCAGCAGCTCTGCAGGCCACCAGGCATTACCACGTTATCCCAGCAACACCACACTGTGTTATGGAATTTAAACCCGATTCCGGGCACAACGGGAGGGATGGGTGCCCTCAGCAATCCCCCATGAGGCAGGTCACACTGAATGAGAGCAGAATCTCACTAAAATGCACAAATTAAAAACAAAGTGAGACCTGTTTGCTGGCCACTCTTGCGTGCAGAGGCTCCAGAGGGGAAACTCCTCTTCTCCTTGGGAGGGACCCTGACCATATAGCAGCCCCCTGTTAGCTAGTTCCCTGCCTGACGCTGTGACTCCTAGGCCCAGCCCATGGAGGCTAGACAGTGCTTCTTTCCTTGGGTCACCCTACTCCTCCAGCAGTATCATCCCAATCCCTCCTTTGGGTCTCTGGTGCCACCTCTCACAGGACAAATCCAGCGGGGACAGAGGAAGGAAGCACACAGAGTGTGTAAGAGCGGGGACCCTCGTTCTGGCAGGCAGGGTGAAGGCGAGCGCATGGATCAGCCTTTGCTCTCCCGGCTGTCCTGCCCTCGCACACCGCTGCATCCCCACAGCTTGGCCCAGTCCTGTTCTCACTGCCTTTGAAAACTGGTGAAGCACTGGAATGGGTTACCTAGGGAGGTGGTGGAATCTCCATCCTTAGAGGTTTTTAAGGCCTGGCTTGACAAAGCCCTGGCTGGGATGATTTAGTTGGGGATTGGTCCTGCTTTGAGCAGGGGGTTGGACTAGATGACCTCCTGAGGTCCCTTCCAACCGTGATATTCTATGATCTATGATTCAGTGGGATTCTAGATGACCAGCTATTTCACTGAAAATGGCTGAGTCAAAACAAGGGCCCCCAGCCCTTCAGTGCAGATGAGGGGTGCTGAGCACAAAGGACCTGGGGGAACAGATGGCTTCCCCCAGGCCCGCTCTAACCTACACAGCTTTGTAACAGTCCCGTCAGGGGCTCCCCACTGGCCAGGGAACTCCAGAATGCCCCTTCCCCTTCCACAGCCAGGAATGCACATGGCTCGAGTAGGACCAGCGTAGCAGGCTCCATGGAGGGCAGTTCCCCAAAGCCAAGACAATCCCCAGCTGCCTTGGGAAGTGAGCTTTGTGCCGAATGGCCCTATTGGGGCTGAGGATCTGACTCGTCAGGCTGCTGAGTCTCCGGATGATCTCATGACAGATGGCAGGGAGACAATTACAAGTTAAAGCTATGAAATCAGTGAGCACTAATTGAAAATAATAGAAAACTGCATGGAAAATTGAAGGTGGGACATCTGGAAAAATATAGAGGGAGTCCAATGACATGGGTCCTATCCCAGGCTGGCAGGTCTCTGTACCTCTTGCCTTTTGTCTGTCTTATTCAGACTGTAAACAATTTGGGGCAAGGACTGTCATACTATGTGGTTGTACAACACCTAGTGCAATGGGACCCTGATCTCACCCGGGGCTTCAGGGATCTACTGAAATACAAAGAACCATTATTTTAAACAATGCTCTTCCATTTTCAAATAAGGCACCCAGAGTGCGGGTTGGTCAGGCTTCGGTGTAGACTTTTGTAATAAATACACAAGTGCTACGCGTTGTTATTAACCATGGAGAGCAGCTCCGACTAGATCCTTAGCCAAGGGAAACCATCCTTTTTTTATCTGCAAAATCCCAGGTCCATTCACTCCCCAATACTGTGGGCGTTCAGGTTTGGATCTTGTGTTTCTTACCTACATTTGAGAAAACAAAAGGCAGATTTTGCAGAGTGGGAAATGATGATTTCTCCAAGAGCATTAAAATGTCTGTGAAAAGAGAGGCATGCTTCTGCCCGAGTTTAATACACAAAATCTACCTGCATTTCAAAAGGGTGCCCTGGATAGAGTCTGCAAATCCTCACAGATCCACAGTTAGCAAAACTTGGGAGCTTCACACAACCCATCTCCATACAATCGACCCTGTGGCGCCTACTGTGTCTATCATGTGAAGCAACACTGAGTGCTGCATCTTTGGGTAGGAATGAATATAGGAGTAGGATAAACACACGCCCAATCCTCCATCTGCCTGGACACAGTAGGGCAACACAGATCCACTGCCAAATAGGGCAGGCCAGAGAGAGCCTGAACATACTGCCCCACCCACGTACCCCACAGAACAGTGCTTCAGGAATCTCTATCGGTGTCAGGGTACAGGGAAACTCGTGGCGGGAGGCCAACAGGGTTAGCTGTGGAGCCATGAATATGGATCAACACAATCACAGAGCCCTAGACTGAAAAGGTATGATGTGACTGCCAGACAGCATGAGGGCTAGTACAACACCCACACGGCTCAGCTGCCACAGCAGCCAGAACCTCTGTGAGTTCTAAGGATCAGATTCTTACCTGCATCAAGATTTGATCAGTGCAGTGGGTGAATGTCAGGATATTGGTTACAGCTCTTTGATCTCTAGCTGCCCCAGCCCAGGCACCAGGGTGAGTTAGCGCAGCCTGGAAGTTGCTCCAATTTATGACAGCTAGCTACAGTCCCTGAGGGACCACATGGCAGCTGAGAACTGCTGAACAGAGCTCAGCTTTCCACCCTGGCATGCCCCTTTCTTTCCCCCGACCCATGCCCTGTGTCTGGGATGAGGGCAAAACTAGTGCAGGAGGCAGGTCCAGTTAATAATTCCCCTCCATCTGGGGAGTTCTCAACTGGCCATGTGCAGCCAGATTACATCCTCTTCACACTGCTCAGGTACTGCAGAGAGGACAGATCTAGTGCTGAAAATCTGACCTGATACATGCAGAAGAGTGGCAGAAAAGAATACAATTGTGATGGGTCTGTTTACTACATTCCTACCCATTAAAGACTCCACACAACCAGCTTTGTATAAATGAACCTCTGGCTGATATAAGATACATCAGGTATCTGCAACGAAACACTCGTTTACTGCCTGGTTATGAATGCTGGAAAAATAAGGGTTTAGAGAAATCAGCTGACCCAAACTTCACTGCAGCATAGTGTTAAGCAGCCTGCACTGCAGAAAAAAACATATTTTAAAAAGAGATCCTTCCAGGGGTGCTGGAACAATTTGTACAGTGGGGGTGCTGAGAGTCAGTGAACCAAACTGTAAACCCTGCATATGATGGAAACCACTTCAAAGCAGGGGCTGCTGCCGCACCCTCAACACCCCTCGTTCCAGCACCTATGGACACCACTTCCTATCGGTTCGTCCTGACTAGGCGTTTCTGCAAAAGCAGAATGCAAGGGACACTGACTACAACAAATTAATCTGATCCTTCCATGGTGTAGGCAGCCCTTAAGTAGGTTTAGTAACTCCTAGGGCTAGGACTGCATATACCAGAGACTAAATTCAGCTATGGGTAGTATACACTGAATTTTTAAGACAAAGGTCATAAAGCAGGCCAATGCAGAGCCATCTAAGCAGTGGTAGCTCATTGGGACACCATCATGTCTGTATTTTGCTGGCAAGGACAATTGTATCTGGGAAATCATTATGCACCCCTCAGCTGCCGAGGGTGCATGCGCCGAGCACGCTGGAGTCAGACCCTGACAGCAGGCTCTAAAACTGTCACTGCAGATCTGTTTTCACTTCAGCTAAATCTCAGCCTAGATTAAAATCAAGAGAAGATTTTGTATTCCTCTTTCCTTTTACCTGTAGTGGGTCCTGTATACCCCCGGGTCTAAGCAGTGGGCAAAATACACCAACGATTAATTGATCTGTTTGCAAAATCAGCTTCACCCCAATCTAGTGGGAGCCAAAGCCACTCTCACCTACTCACCTCTCAGACCAATGGTCTGTTGGGCAGGGAGGTTACCAGGATGGCTAATTAGTAATGCTGTGTACTCATTAAGGATCAGCCAATTGAAGTGTGAGTGGGTTACACGCATGAGTAATGGTTTCAGGATCAAGCCCTTGGCTATTAATTAGAAAGGGTGCAATGCTGCCAACACTGCAACCTTTGTATTTCTTTGTTCATGCAAGGAGTCCCTCTGGCTGAAAGGGGATTACTCACGTGAGTAAAATTGCAGATGTGTTTAAGTGTTTGCAGGATCAGGGATTAGTTTGCAGGAATAGTGCTTGGTCCTTAGGCAAGTGCGGGGGAAGGAAGCCCAGCAGTATAAGGGCCATGCACAATACAGTCCCTGCACTGACTGCTCTCTCCCTACGGCCCTGCAGCCCAAAGACCCAAACAGGGAGGGGAGGAGGTGAAGCTGTGCATCTGATAGCATGTCCCCAATACATTAGCGCTGTGTGTAATGATCCATTTTCTGAATATTAAGACATTTACAAATGGAATCTGTGTGTTACCAATTCACAAAAAGATGAAAAAGTGGTGAAAGGGGATATATAGACAGCTGGGTGACATTTTTATACCAAAGTATTTTCCAGTGAAAAAGGAAGATTTGAGTCAGACAGAAACATTTCACGAATGTGTGCTGATTTTTGCAAATTGTTTTGGTTGAAAAACAAACTAAAAAACTCTCCTTAAAAGTTGAAATGTTTTGTTTTGACATTTTTAAAACGAAGCACGTCAACTGTTCGATTGGAACAACTTTTCATTTTGAAATTACCTTTCATTTTATTTTTTTTTAAGTTTTAGAAAGGGAAAAAGCTCAAAATCAAAACAAAACTTTTTTTTCCTACTTTTTGATTCACCAATAATTTTTAAAAAATAGTCTTCAGTTTGAACTGAAACAATTTTTTTTATTGCCTATGAACCAAAAAATGAATTATCCACATAACCCTCTCTCTATATATATCTATGTTATGGTAAAGGCAGGACAGAAGGAAATAAGGGATGTGACGTTCCTGGTAGGAGCCCCAAAGAGAGACAGCTTTCCTATTGGGATGCTGAAATTAATTAAATCAAACTATTTTTGCTTTTCAGCTTTTAAAAGGAGTATAGGTGATAATTTGTAAATTCAAGTAACTCATGCTGCAACGTTACTGTAATCTGATCGCATGTACGCACGCACACCTCCAAGATACGCTATGTTCCTTCAGCAGCAACTTATTCTCTTTTCACCCTTGATGTTGGTGTGACAACGTATCCATTTAGCCAGTAGGCACAATCCTAAATATTTTGTTGAGAAGTAATGCGTTGTGCTGTTAACTGTTAAGGAAGTGGACAGTAAAATCCATCAGCAGTGTTCCAGAATCAACAGCTTATGCATGAAAAACATCCTTCTGCACTCTCCACAGCGAAAGCAACACAGAAAACCTCATCCACTAATAATATTCTATACCCAACAAATCTGAATGGTTTTAAGTTAATAATGCAGAAAAGAATATACATTTTGGATCATCATATATTGCTCTGTTTCTAAAGTAATAAACTTTGGTATGTGTATCATGGAAAATGGAAAGATCTAATAGCTAGAACATCAGTGAGAAAGCAATGCAAACTCCTTTCTAGCAATTAATGGGTTGTCAACATTTCATGTTATTTCAGCAAACAATTCGCATGATTTGTGAGATGTGAATCGTTCGGGGCAGTGGGGTGCTATATTTTTCTAGCAGAAGACAAACACTGTCTCATTCTGATGCATTTTTATTTCTAGAAAAATGGGATGCCATATTTTTAAACTCAAAACCAAAGATCACTTCACTCTAGAAAGAGCTACAGTTTAATTTTTCTACCAGAAGACACATAAACTACCACTGATAGCACAGCAGTTCTTGTTTTAACTTAGGAAACATATTGCAATTTAAGAAATAGTGTGTCCTTTTGCACTGACATATAGGTTTTTTAACCTTCCATCAGTAAACTCAGCTTCCAATATTTCAAAATACACTTTGTTAATATGCATTCCATAGCATGAATTATATTGTGCTCGTAATTTGTGACAGTTTGTGCTTCAAAATTAGTCTATTGGTACAGAAATATGGGGGAAATGAGGGAATTTCAGACCCACTACAAACTTTTAAACAGTCTTCAATCCATTTTAAAGGATTTTTTCTTTTTATTTTGATGAAAGGAGGTCACAATGAAACTAATATTTTAAAATATCTAACCAGATTAGGAAAACATTTATCATAACATTCAGGACAAAGAAATAAAAAACTAGTTTTAAATCAAACATTAAAAAATGTTCAGAAAAAGAAAATTCAAAACAGAGAAAAATCTGAGATTCGGGACTTTTTAAAAAATAATTACTGCACAACATTGAAATTGTGTAGTCATAAATATAACACAAAATATTTCCCCAAAGCTACAACTTTTCAGGATTTTTCAATTTGGAAATGCAGGAAAATGTCCATCTTTGATATATCTGTCTATAAAATCATTGACCTTCATTGTATTTTAGTTGCAGTGCTGACGAGTCATTGTTTCTGAATTATTTTCACATGACTTCTGTGGCAGAAAATTGTATTATATTCCATTCACGTTAAAATTAAATGACATACTGTAGAAGATTTGAACTACAAAAAAATATTTCTGCAAGCAATTGTCTAAAAATCTCTGGAATTCAGGGGTGATATTTTAGGATTTCTGAACAACTGATCTATGCAACACTATTTAAAAAATAAATTTGACTTTCTGAAATTTAAACATAAAACAACCTTACTTGTTATAAGAAAATATAATAGGAACCTGTTGGAATAGGAAACAATTTATCGAATGTACAACTTAATCTTAAAGCAAAAGACCCTTTCGTAACATACTTTAACGTTAAGGAAAACAGAATACTATCAATAAAATGCATTCTTTTTCCAAAATCTAGTTAAATATATTCCCTCATTGTTTGAAAAGAATTACAGACACTGATTCACAAACATAAAGATGGTAAATATCAGACAACTGTTTGCATGCATTTCAGAATGACGAACCAAAGGTTTTTAATTCACAAGCGATAAAAGTCTCTTATATAGAAAATATATGTTTTGATTTTTATTATCTTGTCATATGAAAATTAATCATTTCCTTTTTACCGTTTCCAGATGCAATACATTAATATCGCCAGTTCTGTTTTCATACTATTTGTGCTCCATAGGTGCATATTATCGACCATACACGAAGGATGTACTGTAAATTATATCTAATAAGCATATTTAGCCTTTTTTAATTTAACACTTGGGATGGGTCATATTAATACTCTATGACATTATCTTTATTATATCAAAATATTTGCTAAGACAGTAGGTTATGGAAATAAATTATACATCATACCAATGTAAAAACAATTATTATTTTTATTATCCCACTTGGTTATAAAAAAGAGTAAAAGAATAGCTATTAAGATATGTAAATTGTTCAAGTAGTTGACTTTGTATTTGTTTTGTTCTCTTTAAAACTGTAACCATTTCTAAATCTATACTACCATGGCTGTCTTATCATAGATTTTTAAATATGTCTAAAGAAACCTTCTTAAGAGGCTCATTTAAGAAGCCTCTTAAAAGACTTCTAAGCTCTTTTATTCCATTTGGTATAGAAAACGACCTTTATATTTCATGCTTCCCACTAATTTTTACTTGTGGGAGAAGTTATTTAACAGCAGTGGTTTTCCACCAACACAACCTTATAAATCTTCTTACCTCCAAAAAACAGCTGCTTTAGAAATGATTTGGTTTGATGCGGGTTTCAGACAGATGGTCACCCTTTTCACGTTTGGAAAAGATGAAAAATGCTAAGAGAAAAAAATTACAGTGATATTTTGTTCTAAAGCACAGAGGGATCTAAACCTCATTGGCCTCAGGATGGGAATCACGTGACATGGGACAAAGAGCATGTGACCTATTTTCTCCCAGAGCCCTTGGTTTCCCTCGAAACAGAGATGCACCCAGCACTGATGTTGTCATTTCAATGGTTTAAAAAAAAAAAGAAAGAAAAAAAAAAGGACACTGAGCAAATCAGCTTGCCTTGGGGCCATGGGGATGAACCAGCCAGGACATTCCACATGAACAGGAAAAGAGCTCCAATATTAATCAGGCGGGACCCTTCCTGAGCGTATGCCTCTGCTGCAATTAGACACCTGTGACCGGGTGTCTCAGTCTCACGGGGTTTGGACTAAGGGGCTGTTCAATTGTGATGTACATGTTTGGGTTCAGGCTTGGGCTCCTGCTCCAGCTCTGGGACCCTTCCACCTTGCAGGACCCCAGAGCCCAGGCTCCAGTCTAAGCCCTAACAATTAAACAGAACCTCAGCCTGAGCTCCTTAGCCCAAGTCTGGCACAGGCCAGCCATGGGTTTCTAATTACAGTGTAGACACCTGAACAAGCGGGAATTTTCTGCTGTACGTGGCAAATGTGAAATCTGAACAAACTTCTCGAGTAGATTCCCCTCTACAGATCACACAGAGAGCTGGCACGTGAACAAGACAAAGGGAGCAGCTAAAGCCTTGACCCTCAGAACCCCAGGAATATGTTTCTAATTGGGGGGCCATAAAACATTGAAAATATTCTTACAATCAAAAGCAAGGAGAATCTGGCTCCCCTACTCCCCTGCATATCCTTCCCCTTCAAGGTCCAGTATTCCTCATCAACTGCCTGAAACACACATATCCATTGAATTGGCTTGTCCTTATCACTGAGGCGTGGTTTACTCTTACTTGAATAATAAATATATGGGGGTTGTGAAAAATTTTGACTTTGAACAAGAGGTTGCTACCCTGCAAAGGTTAAGAAACACTGTCCCATGAGAATGGCAGACGAAATGAGGAACAATCCCAGTTGGACCAGTCTGCTTTCATGGAAGGGACCCAGCTGTGATTACAAGAGTATTATGAAGTACGAGGTCCATCCCCCACTGTACAGCACGTTAGGTTTTAGTATTGCCAATCCCAAATGTTCGTGAGTCAGGCACTAAACATAATGAGATGGCTTAAAAATCATGAGATTAAAAAAATGCAATTGGGGGAGGGGTTTGTGGGGCGGTGGGAGAACTTCTGGCTTTAGAGCCTCTAGGGATCACTGTTTCAAGCTTTTCTCCACGATCATGAGGGCTAGAGATTAACGTGTTTAAAAAAGGAAAGTGGGAGTGAAACAGCCTGTGGGGAGCAAGGGGGCAAGAACACAGGGTGAGCAGTGGGGGTGGGGATGAGAGGGATGGGTTCGGGGGCAGGGAGTGAAGCAAGGATTGCCTTTCACTGAGCAGACATGCTCTGGCTCTCTGGGAAGGGCAGGTCACTGGGCTCTAGGCCACAGCCCAAGCACTGCGCCAGCTCTCCTCCTCCTGCAGACTCTGCACCTACCAGACAGTACCAGGGACACAGTGGGCTCACTGGGCTGGTGGCTGAGGTGTGATGACACCTATTGTGGATCTGGCGTCTCCAGCTGGGAAAGCTGTTCCAGTGTAAGGTGTACGTTGGTGTTTTCTCAGCGCCTGGCGCCTGCGTGCAGTTGTGGGCTTACTTGAGCCAGGGCTGCTGTAACCCCTAAGTCTCCAAAGCTCATGAGGTAACATTCCCTAGTAGAGGCCCTTTTCTCTGTTGAACTCTTGCCGTCCCATGCAAGGAGGCTCAACCCACATTCCCACCATTAATCACACCCCAACATTAAGATGCTTATTCCTCAGGATTAGTTACAGGGGCAGAAATCCTTTCATTTAGGGCCTCTGCTATAATGCAATTGAAGAAGATGTCAGTATTGTTCTACATTCCCTTCCTGGAGAGATTTTTCCAAGAAAGACGAACTCCATTTCTGCATGTGATGTCGTACATTTTTAGTACACACATCGTCTACTACAGTCACACTCACCACAGGGAGGGGGGAATGCTGAAAATGGATGAACAGTTTTGCCACAAAAGCCCCACAAATTTGGTCACCAGTTTTGTTCGTATGGTTTTAAAACCCGAACATTTCACCTTCAGTAACCCTCCAATGACCCGAGACAACTGTACAGATCCGTTTGTGAAACACTCTGCTGGCTTCAGGTTCTGTCTCGTGAGATTCCAGGCAGGGGTGCCAGGGCAGCCAGTCCTAACAATGCCAGCATAGAAAGAGGATGTAGGATAGAGAAAGTAACACACACACAACATGTAGTATTTACACGGACACACTTACACCCCCGCACAGTTGGAGGCAAAAGAGACGAGACACATAGGTGCTCCAGCTCCAACTTCAAAGACACATGGGACCCTGTACCAGTGCCTGTGCTTCCCAAATCCCCAGCTCTGCGCTCTGGCCACGGCAAGGAAGCAGGACCTGATGGATTTCTTTGCAGAGTGGCCCAGATAAGCACAATCTCTGGTAATTAGCACTTTGCTTCTCTAGGGTCTGATCAGCACAGTTTTGCAGCCATTCTCAGGGCTTGACTCTGGCACATTTTTTAAGCTTCACTATATATTATATTCGTATTGAAGAGTGCTAGTCGGATGTATCTGTGCTCCAGCCTCATTCCTGGATCAGAGGTGTATCTAGGACAGCATGTGGCCTGGCTAGTCGGGTGACCCATGGTTTGACACATGTAAAGGTGTGATTAGAGAATATGTACTGCCCTGTAGACAAAGATTCTAAAGCCAGAAGGGTCTATCGTGATCGTCCAGTCTAAGCTCCTGTACAGCACAGGCCAGAGACCTGCCCCACAATCATTCCTAGAGCAGAGCTCTCAGAAAGACAGCCAATCTTGATTAAAAATTGGTCAGTTGTTCCATTTAATCTCATGGTTAAAAATTTACCTTATTTCCCATCTGAATTTATCTAGCTTCAATTTCCATCCATTGGATCTTATTAGAACTTTCTCTGCTAAACCGAAGAGTCCATCATGAAATATTTGTTCCCCTTGTTTGCTTTGTTACACTAAACAGATTGAGCTCCTTGAGTCTATCACTATAAGACATGCTTTCTCTTCCTTCAATCACTCTCCCAGCTCTTCTCTCTCCGATTTATCAACATTCTTCTTGAATTGTGGGCACCAGCACTGAACACAGGATTCCTACACCAGTGCCAAATACAGGGTGAAATAACCTCTCTCCTCCTACTTGAGATTCCCCTGCTTATGGATCCCAGGATCTTTTGGCCACAGTATCACATTGGGAGCTCCTGTTCAGCTGATTATCCACCATGACCCCAAAATCTTTTTCAGAGTCATCACTTCCCAGGATAGAGTCTCCCATTCTGTAAGTATGGCCTGTATTTTTTGTTCCCAGAGATATACATTTACATCAAGCCATTTTAAAACATAGTGTTTGCTTGCACCCAGCTTACCAAGTGATCCAAATTGCTCTGAATCAGTGACCTTCATTATTTCCCACTCCACTAATTTTTGTGTCACCTAAAAATTTTATCAATGATGATTTTGTTTTCTTCCAGATCCTTGATAAAGAAGTTAAATAGCATAGGGCTAAGAAATGATACCTGTGGGATCCCACTGGAAACAGACCCGTTCAGTGATGATTCCCCATTTGCAGTTACATTTTGAGACCTATCAGTAAGCCAGTTTTTAATCCATTTAATGTGTCACTTAATTTTATATTGTTCTAGTTTTTTTTAATGAAAATGTCATACACCATATAGAAGTTTAAGTATATTAAACTTGACTAAATATGAGTCAACAGTGTGATGCTGTTGCAAAAAAAGCAAATGTGATTTTGGGATGCATTAACAGGTGTGTTGTGAGCAAGACACGAGAAGTCATTCTTCCGCTCTACTCTGCACTGGTTAGGCCTCAACTGGAGTATTGTGTCCAGTTCTTGGCACTGCATTTCAGGAAAGACATGTGGAGAAATTGAAGAGAGTCCAGAGAAGAGCTACAAGAATGATTAAAGGTCTTGAGAACATGACCTATGAAGGAAGGCTGAAAGAATTGGGTTTGTTTAGTTTGGAAAAGAGAAGACTGAGAGGGGACATGATAGCAGTTTTCAGGTATCTAAAAGGGTGTCATCAGGAGGAGGGAGAAAACCTGTTCACCTCAGCCTCTAAGGCTAGAACAAGAAGCAATGGGCTTAAACTGCAGCAATGAAGATTTAGATTGGACATTAGGAAAAAGTTCCTAACTGTCAGGGCAGTTAAACACTGGAATAAATTGCCTAGGGAGGTTGTGGAATCTCCATCTCTGGAGATATTTAAGAGTAGGTTAGATAAATGTCTATCAGGGATGGTCTAGACAGTATTTGGTCCTGCCATGAGGGCAGGGGACTGGACTCGATGACCTCTCGAGGTCCCTTCCAGTCCTAGAGTCTATGAATTATGTGAGCACTATTACCTTTATCAACCAAACTTGTAAACTCATCAAAAATAGATATTGAGTTAGTTTGACAGAATCTATTTTCCATAAATCCCTGTGGATTCGCATGTTATTTTAACCTCTTTTAGTTCTTCATTAATCGAGTCCCATATCAGTCACTTTCTATTGTCTTTCCAGGATTGATGTCAGGCTGACAGGCCTATAATTACCCAGCTCATCCCATTTACCCTTTTTAAAAACTGGCAAAACAATAACTTTCTTCCAGTCTTCAGGAACTTCCCCAGTGTTCCAAGACTTATTGGAAATCAACATTAGTAGTCTAATGAGCTCCCTAGCCTGGTCTTTTAAAACTCTTGGATGCAAGTTATCTGAACTTGCTGATTTAAAAATGTCTGACTTTATTCACTACCATATGATGAGACTATATCATCTGTTTTTCCCCAAATACAGAACAGACATTTATTGAATACTTCTGCCTTTTTTGCATTGTTAATGATAATTCTACCATTTCCATCTAGTAATGGACCAATACCATTGTCAGGATTTTTTTTATTCCTAATATATTTTAAAAACTCCTTATTGTCCTTAACGTTGATTGCCATAGAGTTCTTCCTATGTCCCTTTACTTCCCTTATCCATTTTCTACAATTCCTAGCTTCTGATTTATATTTACTACTATCTACTTCATCTTTCTTCCATTTGTTATATATATATATTTTTATTTTTTACAGCTTCCTTCACTTACCCTCTAAACCAATCTGTTTTTTTAACCAGCATAGCATTCTTCCTTAGATGAGGGATTGAGACTTTTGGAGCATCTAGTACAATGTTCTTAAATGATTCCCAATTATCATTCACTTTTTTTTGCTGATTAAATTCTTTTTCCCAGTTGATTTGGCTCATAATTGTTTTCAGCTTTGTGAAATTAGCCTTATTGAAGCACCAAATACACATATTTCTGGTCTGGACTTTATTCTGCTTGCACATTATAAATGTGATCAAGTCATGAAGTAATGACTCAGTGATGAAGAAATATCTTCCACCAAAATCCATCTGATCAGTTTAGCACTGCCTGACTGACTCTAGGAACATAGATAGCATCGGTGACATATACAAAACTTAACATAATTGCAAATAGCTACTGCCTGTTTTTTTTTCAAGACAGTTCCCACTCACTGGGACATCAAGGCTCTTCCCAGAGGTGGCAGCCCCACCCAACCTTAGGCCACCCTTGTGGACATGTACTGTGATTGCTTCAAGTCCTATTTTCACATCAAGCTGATGCACAGAATGTTGTCTGTCAGCTGCCCTAAATTCTGCGGTATCACCGTGTCAGAGCAACACTTCTTTGTAACAATCACAATGCTCTTTTCATGCTCTGAAGTTTGAGCCCTACAAAGAAAAAGTGGAGACCTGTTCCCAGAGTAAAAATCAGACATTTTATGGCTTGAAAGTGGGATACAAAATATCCACCTTTCTTACAACAACATCACAACACATTGCAAACATGCCGACTCTTACACTCCTACTCTACACTGTCCTCATTTCCCAGGTACCCAGGAACCCTACCAGTGTCTGGTGCTGTAGTTCTAACTCAGAGTTCTTTAGCTTTTCTATTATTAAAGGGCCATATTGAGTGGGCTCCCAGGTAGAAGTGAAGAGCCCTTGGTGTTTGGTGAATACAGAGGATAACCCTGGCAGCTTAGCCAACATTGCCTCAATAAAACAAGTTCTATCTGGGAGCTATTGCTGGGCACATTGGCTGTCTCTTTTGACTACACCAATTGTACCCACCCAGGAATGCACACAATCCCAGCAATTAGCAGTGAAAGGGGTTTGTCTAGGATAACACCCATTTCCCAATCACTTCCTTACCTCTAACACATCCATACATAACCACTCTAAGTGCCATCTCTATCTAGATATTTCGATAGATAGACAGTTATAGATATATAGATACACACATATATATATACACACACACACACACACACACACACACACACACACACACACACACACTGTAAAAGAGGAGGAAAGAATTGAGCTGGATTTTGCTTTTTTGCAGCTTCTTTATATTTTATGAAAATATCACCACTGTATAATTCAAAATACACTGCCAAGGAATCCTTTTTAAAAGATTGTGAATAAATGTAACTGCTTGTGACAGTGAAAGCACTAACATGGCAAAGTCCCCACAGTGCTGTGCAAAGTCTCTCCTCCACACCTCCACACAAGCCTGCTAGCCCTGGCATTTTCCAGAACCTGGACTCTGCTGAGCCCTCAGCTAGAGGCTGCTAGTCATATCAACCTGTCTGGCGGTTTAACAAAATGGAGAAGACCACCCTGTGTAACCTGTGCCAGAATTGGAACTCCCTCTCCAGAGGCAAAAAACAGGTGCTCCAAATCAGCTTGCTATCTGAGGCCCAGTCCTGCTCTCACTGACCCAGCAAACTCCCATTGACTCTGATGGAAAAAAAATGGAGTCCCAATCCCTTCTCCAGCCTCTTTTTAACATCATCATCATGTCCGAGTTTGCTGCATGCTCTTAACATTTTTCAAAAGCCAACACCTGCACCCGATGGAAAAGACTCTGTACTCTGACACAATGTGCCAAAGGCTGATGTATAATCAACACTTCACCTGCTGTCTGGTTTTGAGTTTTTCCACCATCCTGTCATGAATGAAAACAGTCAATCAATGTCATTGCCATGTTATCAGCTTTGCTGGTGGGAGAACACAGGAGCAGTGGATATGGCTTGAATATTAAACAGTAGTTATTTAGAATACTATATGGGCTCTGATCCTGCATTCATGTTGGAGCTACTCCAGTTAACTCTGTGATAGCTGTGGTGTTACAAGGGGCACAGGTTCTCAGAGCAATGGAAGAAGTGCTATACCTCTGGTGCTCTGAACCCCACAGCAGGCACCCTGAGTGTTGCAATTATGCCAGGACTCAGAGGCACTCAGCCCTGGCAGCCTATATCACAGTGGGTGGTGGAGACTCCGGAATTCTAAGCAGAACTGTGTGAAGCCCCTGATTTCGGGAGCTGCATTCTACCGGGGGGGACGTGATGAAAAGGGGAGCCCACAATCTAGAATGTAAGTACATATTTGAATATCTTTGTTTTGTGATACATGATTGCAAATAGAGTTTTCAATTGGTCTAAGAAAGTTCTGAACAACATCAATGTTAAGGATGCTACACTTTTATTTCAAGCAGTGTTAGCTGTGGGGACGATGTGTTAACTCACTATTACAAGAACTCCAAACCATGCAGCAAACACAAATCTGGCCCATCAAGTTCAACTCAGCTCTTCCCTTCATTCTTATTTGGCTTGGAAACACCCTCATGCTACCAATCACATTCAAACAGGAAGAAAAAGGGAAAATGCACCTGCTTCCAGCATCACCATCCTCACTCTTCCACTCCAAATCAACACTATCCATCACCTACGTGCACTTGTCTAAATCTGGCTGCAAGTAATCTTCTCAATAATTATATGAGACAGACAGACAAAAACGATGTTAGGTTTCTCCCTCAACAGAAAGCAAATGGGATTAAAGGATCAGAACAAGCACTGCTGAGATTAAAATGGTTGACTATTTTCAAGAACAGAGACTCTCTTTCGATAAAAGCAATGAATATGTTGGGGGAGGGGATTTATGCCAGACTTCATTGGCCTCAAATTTAGAAAAATCTTAGTCTAGAGAAAATCATACAGACAGAGAGAGACAGAGAGAGAGAGAGAGGGAGGGAGGGAGGCACATTAAAACAGCTTCTGCATTTTGAATTTGTGTTCATGTTTTGTCTGTTATGTTCCCTGGCTGGTCAAAGGAAATTTGTCTCTCAGATCATATGGAATTTCTTTACATCTAAATGGTTCTCTGATAGTGGTGCGAGGACACCCCAAGTTACAGTACGCTTCACAAATACCTGCTGAATTTAAACTCAATTAAACAGCAACTGTCTGCTAATAAAATGTCAGCTTTATTGAGCTATGATAATTAATTGAGGGTTAACATAAACTGTCACTACCGACATTAAATGTGTTTCCAGGATCACAGAGTGGCACTTCACTTTTAATTGTCAAAGTGGCGAGCAAGTTAATCTTTACAGTAGCCAAAGAGAAATAACAGAACATCAGCACCACCACCGTGTTTGCCTTCAAAATGTACATGCAGAAATTGACAAGTTAATACATTACAGTAAGCAAATGCCAGGCTTACCAGAGCAGGAGGAACTTCGGTGGATGGAGGTGGGACCACTACCCATGGAACACAATGGACACACTAATATTTCCATCTCTTTGCACTTCCCTATATGTTAACTTCCCCATAGCCCCCAGCAAGGTTACCCATGTTCACACAGTGAGGGGTGCTGTGGGAGGTCAGGCTCTCTGACTAATTGCTTCAGAAGGGCGTGAAGGGGAAGCAGGAAACAATGGTGAGAAAGGGAACAAATGTGCAGGGTTTCTGTTTCCCCGCAGGGCAGGGCAATGCACAAATAATCCACTTCCTGGATCAATGCAATTAACTTCACTGGTTCCCCTTGAAACTCACATTAAGCAGAAGGGTCAAATTATGGAAACATGTGGTGTCAATGGAACGTTCCTTCTTCCCTCCACCCTGCAGAGTATTAACACGTTCAGCTATATGTTTGCTGCTATTTTTTTCCCATGAAAACATTCTCCCTTCAGATCACAAAGCCTTGCACTCCTAATCTGGCACTTTACCAATTGCCATTGGCACCAGATCCAAAGCAAGAAGGGGCAGAAGCAATTTGCCAGTGGAATAGGATATAGAACTAGTCTCAAAACAAGGAACCATTTACTACTTTGAGGCCCTCACTTTCCATCTGCCCCTTAAAAAGTCTTTGCAGTTTTATGTTGAAGTAACTCCCATGCAGCATTCTTTTTAACCTGCCTGTAGACTCTATTCTCAATCCCTAACAGGACAAACAATTCTCTGTCCACTCACTTTTCAGAAATCACTGGTTTTCAGGAGATAAAATGCTGGGTTTTTTCTCCAGGTGGATGCTGATATATATGGGTCAGTAAGTTCAGAAACCACAATGCTGTAAACTTGGGACCATTTGAACTATGTTCACCCAAGTCTGAACAAACAAATGGGGAGTTTGTAGAGAACCCGGACCTCATGGGGACAAATACCATGCAGATCTCTTATCTGCACTACAGATCTCTGTGGCATGTCCTGCCCACTGGTTCCATATGGAGAAAGATATGCAGCACAAAGCAGAGAATTTTTCCTCACCATTTTTTGTGTTTGTTTGTTTGTTTTGGAGGGTGGGAGGTCACCTTGAATCATTGTGATGTCTTTCCTAACATTCAAGATATATTTTAATAATATGTTCTGATTCCTGTAGAGCTGGGAAGATTTAAACAACTATATAATTGAGAGTGATGTTTATGCTAAACAATCTCTGTTCCACCTTGTATTGACACTCTGAATACCTTTCCCAGACCTTAAGGAGAGCGCTGTGTTGCTCAAAAGCTTGTATCATTTGCCAACAGAAGTTGGTCATAAGAACATAATAAAGGCCATACTGGGTCAGACTAAAGCTCCATCTCGCCCAGTATCCTATCTTCCAACACTGGCCAATGCCAGATGATTCAGAGGGAAAGAACAAAACTGGTATTCATCCAATGATCCAGCCCCTGTTGACAGTTCCCAGCTTCTGGCAAACATGTTGACTGTGCGCTGCGTGAAGAAGAACTTCCTTTTATTTGTTTTCAACTTGCTGCCTATTAATTTCATTTGGTGACCCCTAGTTCTTGAATTATGGGAATAAGTAAATAACTTTTCCTTATCTACTTTCTATCTACTTTCTCCACATCACTCATGATTTTATATACCTCTATCATATCCCCGCTTAGTCTCCTCTTTTCCAAGCTGAAGAGTCCTAGCCTCTTCAGTCTTTCCTCATATGGGACCCTCTCCAAACCCCTAATCATTTTAGTTGCCCTTTTCTGAACCTTTTCTAGTGCCAGCATGTCTTTTTTGAGGTGAGGAGACCACATCTTTACACAGTATTCGAGATGTGGGCGTACCATGGATTTATATAAGAGCAATAATATATTCTCTGTCTTATTCTCTATCCCCTTTTTAATGATTCCTAACATCCTGTTTGCTTTTTTGACCGCCTCTGTGCACTGCATGGACATCTTCAGAGAACTATCCACGATGACGCCAAGATCTTTTTCCTGACTCGTTGTAGCTAAATTAGCCCCCATCATATTGTATGTATAGTTGAGGTTATTTTTTCCAATGTGCATTACTTTACATTTATCCACATTAAATTTCATTTGCCATTTTGTTGCCCAATCACTTAGTTTTGTGAGATCTTTTTGAAGTTATTCACAGTCTGCTTTGGTCTTAACTATCTTGAGCAGTTTAGTATCATCTGCAAACTTTGCCACCTCACTGTTTACCCCTTTCTCCAGATCATTTATGAATGAATTGAATAGGATTGGTCCTAGGACTGACCCTTGGGGAACACCACTAGTTACCCCTCTCCATTCTGAGAATTTACCATTAGTTCCTACCCGTTGTTCCCTGTCTTTTAACCAGTTCTCAATCCATGACAGGACCTTCCCTTTTATCCCATGACAGCTTAATTTACATATGAGCCTTTGGTGAGGGACCTTGTCAAAGGCTTTCTGGAAATCTAAGTACACTATGTCCACTGGATCCCCCTTGTCCACATGTTTGTTGACCCTTTCAAAGAACTCTAATAGATTAGTAAGACACAATTTCCCTTTACAGAAACCATCTTGACTATTGCTCAACAGTTTATGATTTTCTATGTGTCTGACAATTTTATTCTTAACTATTGTTTCGACTAATTTACCCGGTACTGACTTTAGACTTACCGGTCTGTAATTGCCGGCATCACCCATAGAGCCCTTTTTAAATATTGGCATTACATTAGCTAACTTCCAGTCATTGTGTACCGAAGCCGATTTAAAGGACAGGTTACAAACCTTAGTTAATAGTTCTGCAACTTCACATTTGAGTTCTTTCAGAACTCTTGGGTGAATGCCATCTGGTCCCGGTGACTTGTTAATGTTGAGTTTATCAATTAATTCCAACACCTCCTCTAGTGACGCTTCAATCTGTGACAGTTCCTCAGATTTGTCACCTACAAAAGCTGACTCAGGTTTGGGAATCTCCCTAACATCCTCAGCCGTGAAGACTGAAGCAAAGAATCCATTTAGTTTCTCCGCAATGACTATATCATCTTTAAGAGCTCCTTTTGTAACTCGATCATCCAGGGGCCCCACTGGTTGTTTAGCAGGCTTCCTGCTTCTGATGTACTTAAAAAACATTTTGTTATTACCTTTGCAATTTTTGGCTAGACGTTCTTCAAACTCCTCTTTGGTTTTTCTTATTACACTCTTGCACTTAATTTGGCAGTGTTTATGCTCCTTTCTATTTGCCTCACTTGGATTTGACTTCCGCTTTTAAAGGAAGTCTTTATCTCTCACTGCTTCTTTTACATGGTTGTTAAGCCACGGTGGCTCTTTTTTAGCTCTTCTACTGTGTTTCTTAATTTGGGGTATACATTGAAGTTGGGCCTCTATTATGGTGTCTTTAAAAAGCACCCATGCAGCTTGCAGGGATTTCACTTTAGTCACTGTACCTTTTAACTTCTGTTTAACTAACCCCCTCATTTTTGCATAGTTCCCCCTTTTGAAATTAAATGCCAGTGTTGGGTCGTTGAGATGTTCTTCCCATCACAGGGATGTTGAATGCTATTGTATTATGGTCACTATTTCCAAGCAGTCCTGCTATAGTTACCTCTTGGACCAGCTCCTGCGCTCCACTCAGGATTAAATCTAGAGTTGCCTCTCCCCTTGTGGGTTCCCGTACCAGCTGCTCCATGAAGCAGTCATTTAAAGTATCGAGAAATTTTATCTCTGCATTTCGTCCTGAAGTGAAATGTTCCCAGTCAATATGGGGATAATTGAAATCCCCCACTATTATTGGGTTCTTAATTTTGATAGCCTCTCTAATTTCCCTTAGCATTTCATCATCACTATTACTGTCCTGGTCAGGTGGTCAATAATAGATCCCTAATGTTATATTTTTATTAGAGCATGACATTTCTATCCATAGAGATTCTGTGGGAAATGTGGATTTGCTTAAGATTTTTACTTCATTTGAATCTACATTTTCTTTCACGTATAGTGCCACTCCTCCCCCTGCACGACCTGTTCTGTCCTTCTGATATATTTTGTACCCCAGAATGATAGTGTCCCATTGATTGCTCTCAGTCCACCAGGTTTCTGTGATGCCTATTATAACAATATCCTCCTTTATCGCAAGGCACTCTAGTTCACCCAGCTTATTTAGACTTCTAGCATTTGTGTACAAGCACTTTAAAATCTTGTCCCTGTTTATTTGTCTGCCTTTTTCTGATGTGTCAGATTCTTTTTTGTGTGACTGTTTATCATCTGATCTGGCCCTTACATTATCCTCTTCCATCCTCTGCTCCTGACTATAACCTGCTGATTCTCTATCATCAGACTCTCCCCTAAGAGAAGTCTGTGTCCGATCCACATGCTCCTCTGCAGCAGTCAGCTTCCCCCATCTCCTAGTTTAAAAACTGCTCTGCAACCTTTTTAATGTTTAGTGCCAGCAGTCTGGTTCCACTTTGGTTTAGGTGGAGCCCATCTCTCCTGTATAGGCTCCCCCCATCCCAAAAGTTTCCCCAGTTTCTAATGAACGTAAACCCCTCCTCTCTACACCATCATCTCATCCATGCATTGAGACTCTGAAGCTCTGCCTGCCTACCTGGCCCTGCGCGTGGAACTGGGAGCATTTCTGAGAATGCCACCATAGAGGTCCTGGATTTCAGTCTCCTCCCTAGCAGCCTAAATTTGGATTCCAAGACATCTCTCCTACCCTTCCCTAGGTCATTGGTACCTACATGTACCATGACCACCAGCTCCTCCCCAGCACTACACATAAGTCTGTCTAGATGCCTTGAGAGATCCGCAACCTTCGCACCAGGCAGGCAAGTCACCATACGATTCTCCCGGTCATCACAAACCCAGCTATCTATGTTTCTAATGATCGAATCTTGCATTACTAACACCTGCCTTTTCCTAGCAACTGGAGTTCCCTCCCCAGGAGAAGTAACCTCAGTGCGAGAGGCAACCCCAGCACCATCTGGAAGGAGGGTCCCAACTATGGGAAGGTTTCCCTCTGCTTCCATTGACTGCTCTGCTTCCCTGGGCCTTTCATCCTTCTCAACAGCATCTGGTGTTCCACAGACATTGCAAAGATTCTGGAGTCATGCCAAGCCCCTCACCATGTAGCTAGCACGTGCAGTAGATGATCGTATTAGCTGTGTCACTGCCTGCATCTCACTGTTGTGCAGGTATGTATTTGCTGAATATCTCCTTATTCTCAGCCAGAACCTAAGTGAGAGCATGAGCTCTGTAACTCCTAGCACACAGGCAGCCTGGTGAACCAAGCTAAGGCTCGAAGCCCGGAAAGACAATCCAAGGACAGGTATATTGCTTTGCTGTCTGCTGGGAGTTTTGAGAGAACTCTTTATTGATGGGCAAACATCAGCTCTGCAGAAGGACTGGAGAGTCCTAGAGCTCAGGTTGCAGTCCAAGCCCCAGCATCTACACTGCAATGAAACAGCCTATTAGCCTGAGCCCTGCAAGCCCAAGTTAGCTGACTAGGGGTATGGGCTTTGGGGTAGGGCCAGAAATTAGGAGTTCAGGATGTGAGAGGGAGCTTCAGGCTAGGGTAGGGGGTTGGGGTGCGGGTGGAGGGTGAGGGCTCTGGGTTGCAGGAGGGTGGGATCGAAGGGTTTGGTGGGCAGGAGGGGGATCAGGGCTAGGGAGGGGGTGGGGTGCGGGGGGCTCAGGGGTGCAGGCTCTGGGCAGCACTTACCTCAAGCAGCTCCCAGAAGCAGCAGTATGTCCTCCCCTCCGGCTCCTATGCGGAGGCGCAGCCAGGTGGATCTGCATACTCTCCCATCTGCAGGCACCGCCCCTGCACCTCCCATTGGCCCAGTTTGCTGGCCAATAGGAGCTGTGGGGGCATCATTTGTGGCGGGAAAAGTGTGTAGAGCCCCGTGGCTGCTCCTACGCATAGGAGCCAAAGGGGGGGATGTTCCAGGAGCTGTGCGGAGCAAGCCCCCGACCCCACTCCCCAGCAAGAGCTTGAGGGCTGGATTAAAATGTCTGAAGGTCTGGATGTGGCCCCCGGGCTGTAGTTTGCCCACCCCGATCTATGGAGCCTATTCAACTCTGTCTTTAAACAGTGGAGATGGGCAGGTCAAATAGTACTTGTGACTCAGACAGACCATCAAGCAAAACACCTGTCCCCTCCCTCTCTCTTGATGCCCTAAATCAGCACAGGCTAAGTACAGTTCTACTGCCCTTTAACTCATACAGTAAGAATAAAACATTTCATTACTCCCCCCAGCCCCCCTGCATTCAAGTGATTTGTAACCCAACCCCAGCCAAAAATCTATCACTTGGGCAACACAACTCTGCTTGCTGGAAACCTAGGTAGATTAGGTGTGAATGTAAATACAATCTGGTCCTGAAGCCTTTCCCCCAGCTCATCACTAGCTGTCAGAGACAGCTCATTTAGACTTTGCTTACAAATCATCATTTGAAATTATTGGGTTGGCCAACATCACCAAAATGAATGCACTGACATTGTCATAAAAAACAACAGCTATATAAGGAAGCTAGTCTATGTTCATACTTTTCAAATCTATTATACTTTCAGATACACATTTTATCATACACTTTATATGCTTTTAAAGTGTGTATTAATGTTTCAATTTCAATTCAAATTTCCAAACAATCACTAAATTGGCAACACTGCATGTAACTAGTTCACAAAACTGGAGGGGAGAGGGTGTTGGGGAAATTCGGGGTGGAAGGGTAGGGAAATCCCTGCAGAGAGTCATTCTGTCACAGAGCTGTGAGTAACATGTATCTGAGAATAGGGTCCTCCTAGTCAATTCTGTCCTATGGCTGACATGGAGTGTGGCTTATCAATGGAAAAGGAGGGAGAGAGAAGTTGATTTGTCTGGACTGGTTTCATTTCTGCTTCACAGAGCTCTCTCACCCTTTTGGAAAAGCGAGCAAGCCATGCTCCCACCTCCCACTCACTAATGGAAAATTTTGCCCCGCTGCCCATTTGTGGCTGTCAATAACTTGGACAATAGAATGGCCTAAAGCCAAAACTGATGTCCCGCTCTAGTAACAAAAGCAGCACGACAGATGAGAATGACCCCCAGCCTGCCTGCCTCAACTTGACTCTTTATCATCTCATAATGGACTGCTTTGATGGACACAGTGGAAAGCACACAGCATGGGCGAGACAAGAACAGAGATGAGAGAAACAAAATCCAGGAGGATATTTTGCCGCTGGCCAACATTTCCAAAGAATGGACACATGATTAAAACTAACCTAAAAGCTTGAAGACTGTGTAACTACTTGCTGAATGCTCGGCCAAAAAGACAGAGGTACACTCCACCCTACGTGCAATATAAAAACCACACCTTTATTTTCCTCAGGGTCACAGCACCCAGTTCTTCCACAGTGTGATGGCTCACATCGAACTGAAGCCCCAGAAAACATTTTGCTGGTTCATCCAAACTCAGCACAGAACCACTCTGAGCCTGGAGCCAACATACAGAAACAGACTAGCTCTGGAGGGTGCCTGGCTTCTCCATTCCATCACATGCCCTGTTCATAGCTGTTTTTCAGTCTCCTTGGGTAGCCAATAGAAGACAAGATAATCTCAGACTGTTTAAAGACACAATATTATTGATGCAGGACAAAGCTTACCTTCCCCCACAGGCTGGCCTCCGGCTTCAGAGCAGTTCTGTGAAGACCATGGCATCACCAGAATGGGGCATGCTGGGGTGTTGCACCGAACAGAACTCAGCAATCCGCAGCACAACTGGATAGTGTGGAGCTGAAAACACAAGCCAAGGGAAAGGTTTGACATGCTTAGCTTGCATAGTGGATGGGCAGTTCAGAGGACAGGCTGCTAGCCTAGAGGGTGCCAGTTCAATTTCTTGCTTGACCTCTGACTTCCTGCGTGACATGGGGAAAGTCACTTGTGTTTCCTAAAGGTACTTAGGCTACTCATGGGCTTCTCAAAAGGACCCAGGCACCTCATGTGACAGATTTATGTTACCAGTTTGCCTGGGGCTTTAGGTGATTAGGCTGAGGCCGCAGGATCTTTAGGTGAGGAGATGAAGGAGCAAACCAAGTGACTGGTTTAAAGCTTTATTATTTAAATAACAGTGGTGAGTGGTAGGTGCACCCCACATTACTTGGAGAAAGGAAGAAAGCGTTAGTGACCGAGCCCTAACCCACTTTCATACTTACACACGCACAACCCAAGGCCAGCCAAGCCTGGATGTCATGTAAGAAGAAGAGGGGGAAGGGTAGATGAGAGTTTTGTTCTCTGTACAGGCTGTTTAGGGTTTGCTGTTGATTTTTTACTTGAGAGGGTTTTAAGCCCTGGGTTTTTTTGAGGGCGTTTTTGTTTAGGGACCTTCGCCCCCCCATGCTCTTGGTACCAGTTCGAACTGGCCTTCTGCGGCTTTCTTAGGTTCCCCAAAACACATCGGCTTCATGGTCACAAGGCTGTTGTTGTTTAACCTACTGGCCTTTGCAATTTGTTTAGTTTTGAAACCTTGTTAGGTTTGTTTGGCTTAATTTTTCTGTTTTACAAGCTTCTGGCTGTTTGGCAGCAGAGAGCTTGTTTGTGTGCGTTGTTTTTGGGCTGCAGTTTTGATTTTGATTTTTGAGCTTAGCTGGATTGTTGAGCTAACCTGTTCTTTCCTCCCTTCTTCCCCCTCGGCCTCTTGCAACCTGCAAAGGAATCTTTCACTCCACACTCACACCTTCAACCCTTCCCAAGATTCTTTTCCATGAATATATAAGCGTTAGCAATCTACAGTGCTAATGCTTACCCAGGGGACTCCATGGGGGGGAGGGCAATTTTTATTGTGATATTCATCCCCACTGAAATCAATGAGTTTCAGGTGCTTTTTGGAATAACCCTCTTGATGCCTAAATGCCTTTAAAAATCTGGCTTTAGTCTGTCTGTGCCTCACTCCTCTGTGTTGCGAGGATAACTACATTAATGATTGTGAGCTGCTTTAGCGAGGTGGGATGAATAAGTACCTACCAAAGACAAAATGACCCTTTGATGATCATTGGGGCACACAATTCAAAAATGATTTCACTGCAAAATACATTTCCAAGTGTCCTGGAAAACCCTGGAAGATGGAGTTCTAGTTAGACGATGCCTGACCAACCAACAGAGATTGCACTGACATGAGGAAAGGGCTGGACCACTGTAAAAGGGCTGGATCCCACTTCTTTTCAATCTGGCATGAGATGATATGACAATATCACTGGGCAACTTGACTAGCAAGGACCAGCAACTAGAGAGAAAAACAGTTTCTTCTAGGTGGCAACTCATGGGAGAAGCTGGAAGGACAGGTGGAGTGTACCAGTGTTAGAGTGAAAAGTTGAGGACTTCCTGGTGGTCAGTGAGCTCAAAACCAAGCAGTAATGTATTCTGAAGAGACATATTTAATGAGAAAATGCCACGAATGCCCCACATTGCCCTGCTAGCAGGGACCTTAACTTCTGTAGTGCCTGAATTTTTAAAATGATAATGGTGCAATTTTAACATTTCTTTATTGCAAAGCCTTACTTTCATTTCTGACTTTTGAAATAGAGACCTTAAAAAAAAAAGAAGAAGAAAAAGAAAACCACAAGTGGTGAGAGGCCTTTCAGCTGAGAGCTGCAGGCCTCCCTCTATGACTATCCCCAACAATACCCTGGGGGGGTTAAGAAAAATGCATTTCAAAGAACCACTGGGTAGAGCAGATGCCTCCCAGAAACCCAAGGAGCTTGCTGGTCTGGATTCATAGCTGCTATGGCTGAGGAGGGGAAAGCTCTATTTGCCTCACCCACAGTCACTACATAAGGAACCCTAAAAAGACAACCTTCATGAGTACCCTGCTGTGTTTTCCTCTTTAGGTATAAACTCTTCTACTCACTCCCCACATTTCTTATGCAGAGTGAGCTTTGTTTTGATGCATTTTTAACTTTACCCACTCCAGGCATCTTGTCCAAGGCAAAAATACCAAGTGCTAATCATTGTAACGAAGTACAAGGGAACTTGTAGAAGAGACTTCCTTATAAGGCAACTTCCTGTCTTAAAAGGCCACTTCAAGCGATCTCTTATCATTCCCAGTATAATTCTACCCTCCCTTTATAAGATCATTTCTGTTCAGACACAGGGGAGAAATCTTCTCACCTCTGAAGTCAATGGGGACTTTGCCATTGACTTTAGAGCAGTCAGGATTTCACCCTAACTGTGCTGGTTCTTTCAGTGGTCACTTCTGAAGGCAGATTTCATTGCAATATAATATTCACGGCTCACCTTTGATTTTTAATATATCGCTCGGTTTTGTAAAGTCAACTACTCTGCATGAAAATGGGCAGATTTGAGAACCACTTGACAAAATGTGCCCATCCATCACAGAGTAGAATTCAGGCATTATTGCTGTTTAACTACTGAACCATCTTAAAGTAAAAAAGAAATGTTTCGAGCAGTACACTACCAGATTGCATCTTATCAATTATTGGTAGCTTCCCACATACATATATTGGTTATCTGTAAACAGGGCCAGCGCTTCCATTAGGCGACCCTAGGCGGTCACCTAGGGTGCCAGGATTCGGAGGGCGGCATTCTGTACGCTCCCCACAGGGCATGCGAGAGCTTCCAGTTCCGCTCCCGTCGTGCTGCCGAAGAAGGACCTTCTGCCAACAGAAAACAGCGGCAGGCAATTGAGCAGCTCAATGACTGCCGCTGTCGCCTGCAGCATTTCGGCAGAGGGTCCTTCTTCAGCAAAGCGATGGGAGTGGAACCAGAAGCTCCCACGCGCCCCGTGGGGAGTGCACAAAATGCTGCCCCCCGAATTCTACCTAGGGCACCAGAAACTCTGGCGCCACTCCTGTCTGTAAAGATAGGTATCAGAAGGGTAGCCATGTTAGTCTGGATCTGTAAAAGCAGCAGAGTCTCCTGTGGCACCTTATAGACTAACAGACGTTTTGGAGCATGAGCTTTCGTAGGTGAATACCCATTTTGTCGGATGTTAGATGCAGTTAGGAGTGGAGGTTGGCACTTGAAGGGTTATTATTACTATCGTACTTCTGAGCCAGACTACCAGGGATACTAATGTCGGTCTTTCTACATATATCCCTCTGCAAAGGGAACTAGATGGTCATGTGAATGAAGGTCTGTTGGGGGCAGAAATCTAATTATGGAGATGACAGAACCAATCAAGCACAACTCAGTTATGTCTGTGCTGGGGTGGGGTTATTTTTTGTTACTGTTGTTTTATTTTTGCTGCTCTCTCAGTAAGTTAACTGGGGCATGCACAGCCCATCGATACAATCAATACAGCAGCGGGAGCAGTTAATAAGCTGAGTGCTAGAGGGCAGAAAAATGCTTTTTACACAGCATATACCCTAGTTCTTAAGACAAAAAATGAATGCTACAGTCCAGGCCTGCTCATCCTCACTGGCCTGACTTGGAACTGGAGCTACTGGTATTTAACAAACATTGGCACTTTGTGTATTACTAACTGAGGCCCTTCAGTTTTCTGGGAACAAGTAATGGCAAAAACTGAGGTATCATCCAAGGCACACTGCAGAACCTGTCCCTAGACACAGCAAAATGAAATGTTTGGTGTTCTCTAACATCCATCAGAAAGAGCACAAGCAGAGGAAGTCAGAGGGGGGTGGGAAGGAAGAAAGATAGCGCCCCCCCCTTCCAGATAACATAGAATCATAGACTATCAGGGTTGGAAGGGACCTCAGGAGGTCACCTAGTTCAACCCCCTGCTCAAAGCAGGACCAATTCCCAACTAAATCATCCCAGCCAGGGCTTTGTCAAGCCAGGCCTTAAAAACCTCTAAGGAAGGAGATTCCACCACCTCCCTTTAAATGGCACCTGGTTGCCTTGGGGAAAAGAGGTATCTAGACAGTAACTGAGAAACCAACAAATGTAAACTTAATTCTTTGGAGGATACTGTTTCTAAAGCAAATAAAGATGGCATATGCCTTAACTATAAGCCATCATACCTCTCTATCCAGGAGGTCAGAGACCAAGACAGGCCCGAGGGTAGACTGAGTCTGCTGTCTGGTAGGGTCTGGCAGTGGGAGTGGAGCCTAAGCCAGAGAAACCCAGTTGCATAGACAGCTTCCTGGTCCTCTGCTTGGTTTAAATAAAAGCAGGGAACCAATCAGGGTCCCCGAAGTTCCACAAATCAGCACCTAGAACTGGTGTCCTCTGCCAGTGTTGAGCTTTCAGGTCTAGCAGGTGCTAAAAGGGCAGTGAGTGGCAGTTTGGCACTTACTGGTGTCTAAGGCTTTTGTGGCTGAGGGTTCAAGACCTGTGCTCCCTCACAGCTCATTGTATGTCATGGTTAATATGGAGACAAGGTTTTCTACTGGGCCAGCTTCTGTCAGTGGAAGAAATGAGCTACACAGAGCTCTTAGTAAGGTGTCCTAGTGCCTTTACACTAGAACTACTCGGAGGTGAGCAGGCCCCAGATAGCAGGTGGGGCTGCAAGTAGCAATCGGTGCCTGCAGGCTAAGCATGTTTTCAGACCTGCTCGGAGGAATCACAAAAGTGTTTTGTGGAGGAATAAAGGAAGCTGGTGGGGAAGAGGGAAGAAAAGGGGCCCCCTCCTTCTCCAGAACAGGGCACTGGGGCACATCGACCAAGTCACCAACATGCTCATTCTCAGTCAATGCCACTCCTTCACTCAGTGCTCATAACCCAATCCACCCCAGGACATTCCCCAGGGTACAGTCTGGGCCACTGGAAAGCTGTGTCCCTTCAACTCTCCAACCTGGGGTGCCTTTTACACTGCTTCGCTCTGAGAGCAACCACTCCTGCTCCCATGCAGCCTCCAGAATGTAAATCACCCCCAGCTATCCTGTTCGAGTGCTGTGGCCAGCCACTCTTGAATTACACTGCAGGCAACACCAGCAAACTCCCAGTCCCAGACTTTCCCCTAGAAATGTGCATCTCGTACTGCTCAGCACCCTGCTGGGCAATGCAAGCTCATAGAAAGTCTGTCATTTCCTTAATAGAAAATGGGATGCACAAATCTTGTTATCCCCGATGGACTTTCCCAAACAGTCCAACCCAAACACACATTGGTCTAGATAAAATAATCAGATGTATTAATTACAGAAAGATCGATGTTAAGTGACTACAAGTAATGAGGTGTGAAAGTCAGAATTGGTTACAGGGGAATGAAAAATAAAATACAGCTAGCACCTAACTTAACAAACTAAGTGATTTCAAAGCAAAGGTCTCTCATATCACATGTTCCAGCAGTCTCATTGGCTGAATCCTTTGCCAGGATCTCCACACGATCCCCCTCCCACCCCACCTCACCACAATGCTGCTTCCTTTCTTCTTCAAGTGTTGATACCATTGTAGCAAGGAAGAGAGAACTTGAGGTATTTGCTTTCTCCTCTTATAGCACGTTCTTTTGTGCAAGAATCTTCTCCAGCTGAGGTTCAGGAGACAGAAAGTCAGTGTGGGCAGGAACCTTAAGCTGTTTCTTTGTCAAAATGTAGAATTTTTTTTAGAACATAAGAATGGCCATACAGGGTCAGACCAAAGGTCCATCCAGCTCAGTATCCTGTCTTCCGACAAGGGCCAGTGCCAGGCGTCCCAGAGGGAATGAACAGATCAGGTGATCATCAAGTGATCCATCCCATGTTGCCTATTCCCAGCTTCTAGCAAACAGAGGGTAGGGACAACATCCCTGCCCATCCTGGCTAATAGCCATTAAGGGACCTATCCTCCATGAACCTGTCTAGTTCTAGACCTTTTCTGAACCCACACCTGATCTCCTGCCAAAGAGTGGCCACTTAATCAGGTGGTGGGCCATTTGATCTTGTCAACACCTGGCTCAGGCACTGGGGAACTGGTTTGTGACTGCCCTCCCGAACATGCCCCCGTAACATCACATAGCAGAATCTTATATGACGTTGCCACACATACTTTACCAGGACAATGATGATCAGCAAATCATGAGTTTTCAAATGATCCCTCACAAGGCACACTTTGTACAACATTTAGCATAATTCTACGAAAGGGGTAAACGGAGGGTACAAACCATCACAATCCCCTCCCCGCTCAGCACCTCAGCTCCCTCCAACCCAGAACCCACCAGCTCCGAAACTCCCCCTTCTTCCTACCTAACCTCTACACAGCTCAACTCAGGACCACCCTCTCAGTGCTGAATGCTTTCCCGTCCAACACCTCCACGCCCAGAAACCACCACCCAGCCTTCCAGGATTAGAAACCCCCCTCTCCCACCAGCATGCACACACACACAAACCCCTCCAGGCTTCAAAGTTCTCACTGTACGCACATACACACACACACTCCAAAGTCAGAAGGGACCCTTGTGATCATCTAGTCTGACCTCCTCTACAGCACAGGCCAGATACCTGGCCCACAACCATTGCTAGAGCAGAGGTCTTAGAAAAACATCCAGTCTGGATTTAAAAATTGCCAGTGATGGAGAATCCAGTGGTTAATTTACTCTCACTGTTAAATACTTATGCCATATTTCCAGTCTGAATTTGTCTGGCTTCAACTTCCAGTTATTGGATCGTGTTAGACCTTTTCTCTGCTAAATTCGTAAGCCCATTATTAAATATTTCTTCCCCAAGTAGGTACTTACAGACTGTGATCAAGTCACCCCTTAATCTTCTCTTTGGTAAGCTAAAGAAATTGAGCCCCTTGAGTCTATCACTATGAGGCAGGTTTTCTAATCCTTTCATCATTCTCATGGCTCTTCTCTGAGCCCTCTCCAATTTATCAATGTCCTTCTCGAATTGTGGGCACCAGCACTGGGTACAAGGATGCCAGCAGCGGTTGCACCAGTGCCAAATACAGAGGTAAAATAATGTCTTTACTCAGACTCAAGATTTCCCTATTTATACATCCCAGGTTTGCATTAGCCCTTTTGGGCACAGCGTCACGCTGGGAGCTCATGTTCAGCTGATTATTGACCCCAATCCCCAGATTTTTTTTCAGGGTCCCTGCTTCCCAGGATAGAGTCCCACATCCTGTAAGTATGGCCGACATTCTTTGTTCTTAGATCTTCACATTCATTCTTAGCCATATTAAAACACATATTGTTTGCTTGTGCACAGTTTACCAAGTGATCCATATCGCACTGAATCAGTGACCTCCTCTCCTCATTATTTACAACTCCCTCAATTTTTGAGTCATCAGCAAACTTTATCAGTGTTTTCTTCCAGGTCATTGATAAACATGTTAAATAGTATTGGGCCAATAACTGAAATCTACGTGACCCTGTGGAAGCACACCTGCTTGATGACAATTCCCCATTTGCAATTACATTTTGAGACCTAGAGAGACAAGGTGGGTGAGGTAATATATTTTCTTGGATGAACTTCTGTTGGTGAGGGAGACGAGCTTGGGAGCTGACACAGGCTCTTCTTCAGGTCTGGGACAGGTACTCAGAGCAACACAGGTAGAACAAATTGTTTAGCCTAAGTAGTTAACACACATTTCAAGGGACCATTCAAGCTGAAGAGACCTGTTAACACCCCTCCAGTCACTGGGGGGAAAGAAAGTGAGGGGAGGAGGATAAGGGAAGGAAAGGCAGCTGGGGTGTTGTCTTTCCCTCCACTAGCAGCCATTAATGGGCTGTTCCTCCATGAACTTACCGATTTCTTTTTTTAACGCAGGGTTGGCGGGAGGGGTTGGCCTTCACAACATCCCTGGCAATGAGCTCCATAAGTTGACTGCACACTGTGAAGCAATACTTCCTTGTGTTTGTTTTAATCATGCTGCCCACTAATTTCCTTGAGTGACCCTTGGTTCTTGTGTTATGTAAAGAGGTAAATAACACTTCCTTATCCACTTTCTCCATGCCTTTCCTGATTTTATATACTTCTATAGCTCTATCATCTATCATATCCCCCTTAGTCATCTCTTTTCCTAGCTGAACAGTCCCAGTCTTTCTTATCTTTCCTCATATGGAAGGTGTTCCATATCCCTAATCATTTTTGCATCTTTTCCATTCTAATATATCTTTTTTGAGATGGGGCAACTACATCTGCACACAGTATTCAAGATGTGGGCGTACCATGGATTTATATAGAGGCAACATGATATTTTATGTCTTATTATTTATCCCTTTCCTAATGATTCCCAGGATTCTGTTTGCTTTTTTCACTGCCGCTGCAGTTTTCAGAAAACTATCCACAATGATTCCAAGATCTCTTTCCAGTAGTAACAGCTAATTCAGACCCCATCTGTTTGCAAGTAGAGTTGGGATTATGTTTTCCAATGTGTGTTACTTTGCACAATCTCCCTTCCGCTTCTGGTTCCCATCCCAAGGAGCCTCTCTCCTTACTCAAGGCTTCCCTGCAGTTCTCCTCTCTGGGCTGTTTGCCCACTACTCCTCCTGGCCATCAACTACCGGCTGGATGTTATCATGTTAAGGAGGTATCAACCTGATTAACAGCTGGTGCTGGTCCACTGCTCCCTTGAATACCTGTTTCCTTAAAAGCCATGTCATGGAACCTTGGCTAGCCCCAAGTTCCACTCCCTTAAAGGGGACAAAATCACCCTGCTAGAGGTTACCCCTTCCAACAATTTCCCTGCACTAGCTTTAGGATCACTTGCCTCAGCATACATTTCTATGAGCTCAGCTGGACCTTCCTGAAAATGCTAGAGTTGCACGCATTTAGGCCAACCCATTGTCCCCACTTCACACTGCCACTGTCTTGCACTTAGCTGCAAACTTGCGTCAGAGAGGTGGTATGGCACGCTACGGTCCTTTCAGATGATCTCTCTTCAGGGGCTAAGAACCTACCATTTTATTCCTTTATAAATCATTTAAAGCAGCTCAGCAGATGAAGCCTTAGGGGGAGGGCAGACACGTTCCATTTTACCAGGAGCAGCTCACATGCTGCTGAACTTTAAATACCCCAGAAGCAGGGATTTGGAGCGGAGGCCAGAGCTGGAGCATGGAGCAGCTTCGGAGTAGTGGAGCTGCAGGTTTTTGCCTGAAGCTGGAGCAGAGCCAGAGCACAGCTCCAAAGCCCTGCTCAGAAGCTCCTTGAGATATAAACAATCAGAAAGCAGCTGTGATGTAAAGCTATGGTTCTTGACACTGCAGGGTGCATGTCTCTGGACACTGGTCTGTCTATTGACTCTTTTAATAATATTCCCCCTGCATGAACAGGCTATGCTATTAAGTATAGAGGAGTAAAAAGGCAAAGGTGGTGGAGTATCATTGTGTATCAATGATGAAATAGACTGTAAAGAAATAAGAAGGGATGGAATGGATGAGATACAGTGTGTCTGGGCAAAAATCACATTGAGGAAGAAAGCTACTAGAGCCTCCCCTGAGATAGTGCTTGGGGTGTGCTACAGACCGCCAGGATCCAATTTGGATATGGATAGAGACCTCTTTAATGTTTTCAGTGAAGTAAATACTAATAGGAATTGTGTGATCATGGGAGACTAACTTCCCAGATATAGACTGGAGGACAAGTGCTAGTAATAATAATAGGGCTCAGATTTTCCTGGATGCGATAGCTGATGGATTCCTTCACCAAGTAGTTGAAGAACCAGCAAGAGGGGATGCCATTTTAGATTTGGTTTCGGTGAGAAGTGAGGACCTCATAGAAGAAATGGTTGTAGGGGACCACCCTGAGTTAAGCGATCATGAGCTAATTCAGTTCAAACTAGATGGAAGGATAAACAAAAATAGATCTGGGACTAGGGTTTTTTATTTCAAAAGGGCTAATTTTAAAGAATTAAGGAAATTAGGGAAGTAGATTGGACTGAAGAACTTGTGGATCTAAAGGCAGAAGAGGCCTGGAATTACTTCAAGTCAAAGTTGCAGAAACTATCAGAAGCCTGCAACCCAAGAAAGCGGGGGGGAATTCATAGGCCGGAGCTGTAGACCAAGGTGGTTAAGAAAAAGCAGAAAGCCTACAAGGAGTGGAAGATGGGCGGGATTAGCAAGGAAAGCTACTTTATTGAGGTCAGAACATGTAGGGATGAAGTTAGAAAGGCTAAAAGTGATGTAGAGTTAGACCTTGCAAAGGGAATTAAAACCAGTAGTAAAAGGTTCTATAGCCATCTAAATAAGAAGAAAACAAAGAAAGAAGAAGTGGGACCGCTAAACACTGAGGATGGAATGGAGGTTAAGGATAATCTAGGCATGGCCCAATATCTAAATAAATACTTCGCCTCAGTCTTTAATAAGGCTAATGAGGAGCTTAGGGATAATGGAAGGATGACAAACGGGAATGAGGATACGGAGGTAGATATTACCACATCTGAGGTAGAAGCCAAACTCAAACAGCTTAATGGGACAAAATCAGGGGGCCCAGATAATCTTCATCCAAGAATATTAAAGGAACTGGCACATGAAATTGAAAGCCCATTAGCAAGAATTTTTAATGACTCTGTAAACTCAGGGGTTGTACCATACGACTGGAGAACTACTAACATAGTTCCTATTTTTAAGAAAGGGAAAAAAGGTGATCCGAGTAACTATAGGCCTGTTAGTTTGACATCTGTAGTATGCAAGGTCTTGGAAAAATTTTGAAGGAGAAAGTAGTTAAGGACATTGAGGTTAATGGTAATTGGGACAAAATACAACATGGTTTTACAAAAGGTAGATCGTGCCAAACCAAACTGATCTCCTTCTTTGAGAAGGCAACAGATTTTTTAGAAAAAGGAAATGCAGTGGATCTAATTTACCTCGATTTCAGTAAAGCATTTGATACAGTTCCACATGGGGAATTATTGGCTAAATTGGAAAAGATGGGGATCAATATGAAAATTGAAAGGTGGATAAGGAACTGGTTAAAGGAGAGACTACAACGGGTTGTACTGAAAGGTGAACTGTCAGGCTGGAAGGAGGTTACTAGTGGAGTTCCTCAGCCATCGGTTTTGAGACTAATCTTTTTATTACTGATCTTGGCACAAAAAGTGGGAATGTACTAATAAAGTTTGTGGATGACACAAAGCTGGGAGGTATTGCTACTACAGAGAAGGACCAGGATATCATACAGGAAGATCTGGATGACCTTGTAAACTAGAGTAATAGTAATAGGATGAAATTTAATAGTGAGAAGTGCAAGGTCATGCATTTAAGGATTAATAACAAGAATTTTGGTTATAAATTGGGGACACATCAGTTGAAAGTAACAGAGGAGGAGAAGGGCCTCGGAGTATTGGTTGATCACAGGATGACTATGAGCCGCCAATGTGATATGGCCATGAAAAAAAGCTAATGTGGTCTTGGGATGCATTAGGTGAGTTATTTCCAGCAAAGATAAGGAGGTGTTGGTACCATTATACAAGGCACTGGTGAAACCTCATCTGGAATACTGTGTGCAGTTCTGGTCTCTCATGTTTAAGAAGGATAAATTCAAACTGGAACAGGTTCAGAGACGGGCTGCTAGGATGATCTGAGGAATGGAAAACCTGTCTTATAAAAGGAGATTCAAAGAGCTTGGCTTGTTTAGCCTAACCAAAAGAAGGCTGAGGGGGGATATGCTTGTTCTTTATA
This sequence comes from Gopherus flavomarginatus, assembly GCF_025201925.1. Taxonomy (NCBI): domain Eukaryota; kingdom Metazoa; phylum Chordata; order Testudines; family Testudinidae; genus Gopherus; species Gopherus flavomarginatus. Next base: position 8,972,553 of record NC_066626.1, on the reverse strand, counting down.
AATATATCAGAGGGATAAATATTAGGGAGGGAGAGGAATTATTTAAGCTTGGTACCAATGTGGACACAAGAACAAATGAATATAAACTGAAAACTAGGAAGTTCAGACTTGCAATTAGACGAAGGTTTCTAACCATTAGAGGAGTGAAGTTCTGGAACAGCCTTCCAAGGGGAGTAGTGGGGGCAAAAGACATATCTGGCTTCAAGACTAAGCTTGATAAGTTTATGGAGGGGATGGTATGATGGGATAGTCTAATTTTGGCAATTAATTGATCTTTGATTATTAGCAGGTAAATATGCCCAATGGTCTGTGATGGGATGTTAGATGGGGTGGGATCTGAGTTACTGCAGAGAATTCTTTCCTGGGTGCTGGCTAGTGAGTCTTGCCCACATGCTCAGGGTTTAGCTGATCGCCATATTTGGGGTCGGGAAGGAATTTTCCTCCAGGGCAGATTGGCAGAGACCCTGGAGGTTTTTCGCCTTCCTCTATAGCGTGGGGCATGGGTCACTTGCTGGAGCAGAAAATCCTCCAGCAAGTGACCCATGCCCCACATTGTAGAGGAAGGCAAAAAACCCAGCCTCCCTCCACACTGAAGACAATAAAGGTCTATTTACATACTACGGAAATAAAGCTAGCAAGCTAAGAAACAGAGCAGGAGACAGCTTCCAGCGGGGAAGAGAAACTTTATCTGGGCTATAAAGACAGGGGGTCTGAACCTCTAGTGATAAGCATTTGAGTCAATTGTACACAGTATTGCTGTGTTATAAAAGTGTATCGAGTGAGGTGGTTTATGAAAGCCCGTGACACACTGGTGATTAATATCATTGTACAGTGTTTGCATTAACACTGTGTAAGGAATTCTGGATATTAGGCTTTGCAGTCTGTGTCCAAACAAAGGGAGAAACAGGTCTCTCCCAGAGAGGAGGGAACATCACAGAGGAGGACGGGAAGCCCACAGGAAGGGAAGAACAGCATGAGATCATCTAGCCTCTTGAAACAAGGTCACTGACCTTTGGAAGACAGAAGTAAGGATAGAAGCCATTTTTGCATCCAGCCCAAGACACACGCAAGGAAAGAGAGCTCTTGCAAGCTGAGGAGGATGGGTCCTTTAGCCAAGAGGTTGGGGGCACTTGAAGTCTCTGGAATTGAACACAGTAAGAAACCAGCTTAGGCAAAGATCTTTCCTCTAGGAAGACAAGGGAAACCAGCCCCTTGTGCTTCTATGAAAGGTCCTGACTGGAGGAAAGACAGCCATGGCTGGGAAGAAGGAAGATTGATGAGAGAAACCATCTTGAACAAAGCCTGCACCATGCTAGGTTAAGTTCCAAACTTTTAAGTGTGTGTTTTCACTTTTTTTTTTTTACTTGTAACCATTCCTAACATTGTTCCTTTTAATTGGCATCACTTCACTTGTTGTTAATAAATGTGTTTTATTTTTATGATAAACTAACCTCATGCTGTTTGCAGGGAAGGGTGCATTTACTCCAGTTAGGATAATAAGCTATGATGTGCTTTTATCTCTTTAAAGGAGCAACAAACTTTATTATTTCTCTGAGTGGTCCAGGAGAGAGCTGGCCACTTCAGGGCACACGGTTTGGGGGAAAATTTGGGACGGGTTGTTTTTGGGGTCAGCTTGCTGGTTGTAGCCAAGGCTGGTGGAAGGCAGAGTGGGGCTGTAGATGGGGGGGGGGGGGAAATAGATCAGTGGTTTAAGCATTGGCCTACTATACCCAGTGTTGTGAGTTCAATCCGGGGGGGGGGAACTGTCCGGGACAGTACTTGGTCCTGCTAGTGAAAGCAGGGGACTGGACTCAACTCAATGACCTTTCAAGGTCCCTTCTAGCTCTATGAGATAGGTATATCTCCATATATTAATTAGGCTGCTGAGCCAGGACTGTCTCACATACACACCCACTATCACAGTGTGACTGGTAGGCTAGCTGTGGGGGTCCCAGGCTGGGCACTACAGCAGCAAAGCACCCAGAGCTGCAGGTTGAGTGGTGACAAACCCCTCACTGGTATGCATTGCACCCAGAATACTGTGACAGAGCTACAGTGGAAAATAACTCAGCAATGATCTCCCAGAAAGGGCTAATGCAATCCTGGGAAGTGTGAGGAGGGGAGTGCTGAGCAGTCAGGCAGGAGGTGATTTACCTCTGTATGCATCACTGGGGAGACAGAGACTCAAATACTGCAAACAGTTCTGGGGGGCACGTTGTTTAATGATGTGGAAAGATTGGAGAGGGTGCAGAAAAAAAAACCACAAAATGATCTGGGGTGAGTGGAGAAAATTCCTTGCAGTGAGAGACTTAAAGAGCTCAATCTGTTTAGCTTATCATAAAGAAGATTAATCATGGTATATAAGTACCTTCCTGGTGCGAAAACACGGGGCATTCAAGGGCTCTTGACTCTAGCAGAGAACAGCAGAACAAGAACACATGGCAGGAAGCTGAAGCCAGACACCTTCAAATTAGAAAATCACACACAATTTTGAATGAGGGTGATTAACCAGGGGAAGGAGCTACCGAGGGAAGTTTTGGATTCTGCATCTTTTGGTGTTTTCCAATCAAACCTGGATGCATTTCTGAAAGTTATGCTTCAATCAGTTGTTCCGCTCAGCATAGTGATAACTGGCTGAAATTTACTGTATATATTCATTCATTAGCCTGTTCGTTTATAATACGACCCTCTAAGATGGTTAGGTAAAAATAGCAAAAACTGTATGACCTGTTCATACGCCGACCCTATATTTCAGGAGTTGGCAAACTTTGGCTCCTGGCCCATCAGGGTAAGCCACTGGGCCTGGATGTTTTGTTTACCTGGAGCGTTCACAGGCACGGAGCCCCTCAGCTCCCAGTGTCAGCGGTTTGCGGTTCCCAGCCAATGGGCCACTTCCCACAGCTCCCATTGGCTGGGAACTGCAAACCGCAGCCACAGGGAGCCAAGAGCTCCATGCCTGCAGACGCTCCAGGTAAACAAAATGACAATGTATTAGATATTCAATTCAAGGTTTCCATAGAGTTTTAAATCATCAAATTTTGGTGTAGACCCGTTTATAAACTGACCCCCGCTCTTTGATGCATCATTTTTCTACCAAAAATGTTCAGCTTATGAACAAGTATATATGGTAATTGCTTGCAGATACATAAGCTCAGAATGGATGATCTAATGGTCCCTACTGATGGTCTTAAATTCCATGAACCCTTGAATCAGTGTAAGGGTTTTATGGCTTGTGCTATTTCTACTAGAGATTCACCTCCTTGTGTTTGGTTACCAATAGGCAGGTCTGATGCTAATCTGAGAAAAATCAAAATTGATGATCAGCTTGAGAAAAGCAAGTAGTTAGAGATACAAAACAGATGTTAATTGAGGTTAACATTTTTCATTAGAGCAATACTATGTACACTGGTCACAAAGACAGCTTTTGGGGAATTTTGTCACTACGTTTTTTGTTGGAAAATGCCAATTCATTGAAACTTTTGGGTATCAGTTGTTAGAATTTCAAGTCAGAGAAAGCTCCATCCCAGAGCAGCCAACAAACCAGGGGTTAGTTCACGCAGCTGATATGCAGATTTAATTCAGATCAGAGACTTAAACCTAGGTCTTCCCTTGCCCAGGCGAATGCCCTAACCAGCAGGCTACTGGCCGTTTAGGGATGGGTACCTCCCTCTCACATTTTTTCATGAAAATGTTTGAAAACTGTAAGTTTCATTCCAATGTGGAACAAAAACAAATCTCAAAACCTTGAATTTTTTTTGCAAAACAGAATTTTTGTTTTCTGTCTAGCTCTAGTTACTATGTAACTTGGATTAAAAGTGAACAACATTGGAATGCGTGTAACGATGGCACCGTCTCACGAACAAGTAGGCTTCCCAGAAATCTAAAGGATAAATATACGATTCTTTGCAGCCCCAAAAAATCACAAAGTGTTTATCGAGAATTATCATCAGCATTGTATGTGTGTTAGTGATCATTCTTTATTTACTATTTCTAATTGCTAACTGCATAGAAAAATGACATTTGCAGAAGGTTGTGGTTGATCTCTTGAATTTTTAACACAAAAACAACATTATGCCTTAAAGTTTGGGAAATAAGTACTTAAGGAATGTTTAAACTGTTTCCTTTTAATATAATCAAATATTATAATATTTTCCAGCAGTTCTACTTTTCATTGTGTGTGTTAGACTGCCACTTTTAATTAGACTAACGAGCTGTGATATATTGTAAACTTTGTTTAGTCTAACTACAGGAGTATTCCAATATAAATAATGAAAAGGAGTTGGTGCAAGGGAAAGAGCTTGGGTCACTGTCATTTCCGGTGACATGGCTGATAATGTCACTTACTGTGATGTCATCATCCTGATCTCCTCTCTCCCATCGATACTAGGAGCAGTATATCACTGAAAGCAAGGGCCATTTCTAACATTCTCGTCTCAAAGGCTCGGTGGAATTTCCTGGAACAGGAAAAGCCCTTCTGCATCTGAGGCCTGCTCTAAATAGGGGCAGTGTGAGAGCACCTCACAGAAGAGGCTGGAGGAAACATCTGCAAGGGAGCACGTTAAACACCCTACAAGCAGTGGTTGCTCCCTGCTCTCTTATCATTTCTACTGTGGGAGCACCTAAAGCACATCTGCTCTGCAGGGGAAGATGTAAATGCCGAGACAAGGTTGTATGAGTGACTTTACTGTGCTTGTCCATCCTTTCCAGCAGGTTTTGGGGGACCCTGGGACAAAATCTGAAACTGGGGCTCGGGGGCAGTTGAAGGCAACTGAGCCCACCACACACTCATCCCACAGCAGCAGCTCCTGTCTTGCAGGGCTAAAGCCAGCTTCCTGCTCCAGGCATTGTAATCAGGTACAGTGGATCACAGAGCCACTCGGGCTTGGCCAGGTCACCCCTCTGTGGATAGTGGAACAGCTGGACCACATCTGAATGAGTGATGTGATGACCTAGTTCAGGGGATTGGCACGTGCTCAAATTTGGCTGGGCCCAGTTTGCGTGGCACTGCGACCCCCGTGCACCAAGTTGCAGTGCCACTCAGACTCCACCAGCGGTGGCTTGCAGCAAATGGCCCCTTTCGTCCCCACTTCCTCCCTCTGGGCAGCCCTGCTTTGCAGAGTTTGAGGCTACATTTAAGAGGAACTGTCCAAAGATTAGGCTCTGCTTAATATGCACCGTTCTTTGAAAGGCACTTTCCAAATGACTGGTGTCATAGCTGGGCAAGCTCAGCTTTAACCTCTTTTTTTTTGCCTGTGTATAAAAATAAAGCCATGGGGTCTGGACAGAGGGCTTAAAGAAATGCTCAGTCTCTAAAGACTGGTGCCATCAAGTTGCAATGTAGCCAGTTTCATAAAATACGTTAAATCTCATTTTACCTCCCTTGGGATCTCCTTTCCATTTGCTGTGGCTTTACAGTCACGTTTCCTATTTCTAAAGGACATTTCTCTCCACTGCTATGGTTGCACAAGACCCACCAAACAGAAGGGAATCAAACAAAGGCCCAGCTTTTTAAAGGTATTTAAGTGTTGCTCTGCTCAGCATTAACAAAATGTGTTTTCAAATACAGGGAACAAACTGAAAAATATAGATTTTCCTACTCTTTTTCAGCTACACCATAGGAGTTGCTTTTAACAGTAGCAGGTAAACAAATTTTCAGACAAAAGTACAATTGTAAGCTGAGGTGCTCCTTGAACACTACTCACTGGGAAACCAAAAGAATTGTTTTCCACTTCCACTGTCTGCAGCCCTGCAAAAATCATTCTGGCCTCTGTTAATTTAGACAGAACAGTCTGGTCTGAATTCTCGGTATTCAGACCAAGCGCAGGATGCAGGGAATCTGAAAAAGACGTGAAATATTGGCACTTTCCACTGATGCTCGCAAATAAATAAAAAGCAAGAACTGACACTCTCTTTTTCCCCACAGTTGTTTAGCTTGAATGAAATATGCAGCTGTGCTGTGGGAAGTGTGCGCATTGTGAGCAAATCGAAACCAACCTATAGTGTCACACATTATCTGTGTCACTATTAACAACACTTTCCACAGCAGAGCAAGCAGCTCTTCATGGTGCTAGGGAGGAAGGGAGGGAGGTGCTGGGACCTGACCGGGTTGTTGGAGTCCCATTCCATCCGACAGGCAACCCTAGCCTAGGCCCCAGCCCCGAGTCTGACACAGGGACGAATGCTGCTGATGTCACACTGCTGACTTCAGCCCTATGAAGCCCTGCAGCAGCTCCTTCCCTTCTTCTCTATGGAGAAGGAGCCTCGTGTGAGAGCCGAGTAATCTCAGAGAGCCCTTGAAGCCTCCTGCAGTCATAAGAACATAAGAACGGCCAGACTGGGTCAGACCAAAGGTCCATCTAGCCCAGTATCCTGTCTACTGACAGTGGCCAATGCCCCAGAGGGAATGAACAGAATAGTTCAGTTCCCCAGAGGGAATAGTTCCCCAGAGGGAATGAACAGAATAGGCAATCAACAAGTGATCCATCCCCTGTCAGTGCCTGTGAGCCCAGCCATGCCCCTTGAACACTACTCGTTGGGTTCTCTACACCCAGTGCAGAGAGTTTAAAATTCAGAAGAACTCCATTTCTGTGCTGGCCTGGGGGGCTCCTTGCATCATAAAATATCAGGGCTGGAAGGGACCTCAGGAGGTATCTAGTCCAACCCCCTGCTCAAAGCAGGACCAAATCCCAACTAAATCATTCCAGCCAGGGCTTTGTCAAGCCGGGCCTTAAAAACCTCTTAGGAAGGAGATTCCACCACCTCCCTACGTAACCCATTCCAGTGCTTCATCACCCTCCTAGTGAAACTGTTTCCTAATATCCAACCTAGACTTCCCCCACTGCAACTTGAGACCATTGCTCCTTGTTCTGTCATCTGCCACCACTGAGAACAGTCCAGATCCATCTTCTTTGGAACACCCTTTCAGGTAGTTGAAAGCAGCTATCAAACCCCCCCTCATTCTTCTCTTCTGCAGACTAAACAATCCCAGTTCCTTCAGCCTCTCCTCATAAGTCATGTGATCCAGCCCCCTAATCATTTTTGTTGCCCTCCACTGGACTCCTTCCAATTTTTCCACATCATTCTTGTAGTGTGGGGCCCAAAACTGGACACACTACTCCAGATGAGGCCTCACCAATGTCAAATAGAGGGGAATGATCACGTCCATCAATCTGCTGGCAATGCCCCTACTAATACAGCCCAAAATGCCGTTAGCCTTCTTGGCAACAAGGGCACACTGTTGACTCATATCCAGCTTCTAGTCCACTGTAACCCTTAGGTCCTTTTCTGCAGAACTGCTTCCTAGCCATTCGGTCCCTAGTCTGTAACAGTGAATGGGATTCTTCTGTCCTAAGTGCAGGACTCTGCACTTGTCCTTGTTGGACCTCATCAGGTTTCTTTTGGCTCAATCCTCTAATTTGTCTAAGTCCTTCTGTATCCTACTCTACCCTCCAGCGTATCTACTACTCCTCCCAGTTTAGTGTCATCTGCAAACTTGCTGAGTGCAGTCCACGCCATCCTCCAGATCATTAATGAAGATATTGAACAAAACCGGCCCCAGGACCGACCCTTGGGGCACTCCACTTGAAACCAGCTGCCAACTAGACGTGGAGCCATTGATCACTACCCGCTGAGCCTGACAATCTAGCCAGCTTTCTATCCACCTTATAGTCCAATCATCCAGCCCATACTTCTTTAACTTGCTGGCAAGAATACTGTGGGAGACCGTATCAAAAGCTTTGCTAAAGTCAAGGAATAACACATCCACTGCAGAGGTGGGAATCCACATCCACGCATCCCCACCCCCGCTCCTTCAGCCACTATTCAATCCACTTCTGGGCAGCCCGTTCGCTACTTCCCACCACCGCAGGAAACAGCTGGCAAAGCCCTGCCCTAGACTGAGCATCTCTCAGTGCACTGGCACCAATGAACCACATTCTGGCCTTTGCTGGTCAGATCTCCAGTGGGGTGAGCACAAGGAGAACTTCACACACACAACCTTTGCAGAAGGCAGCCAGAATTCAGGGACTGGTGCTTCCTGAGCCCAGGCAAAGAGAGGTCAGAATAGCATCAAGGCCTCCAGACTGGAGGTGGTGGAGGAGTCCTTGGCAGTCACTTCACCCTCCTCCAGGCACCCTAAAGCCCATGCTGCAGGAGGCTTAGGGAGTGCAGCATCTTTTACAACCTGTAGTAGCTGCTCTTCCTGGCATGCTTCCCCAGCATCCACAGAGGCATTCCACCTGCCTCCATCTTCCACAAACAGAAAGCATCAGGGACTTGCTGCCAAAATTCACACTACTTATACAGCTGTAGCTTTAAAAGCCAAAATAGGGGGAACTCACTCAGATCTGAGGTACTTGGAAGTGAAAGAGGAAGGCTGTTCCAGGAGACTGGTTTCTTTAACTTTATGAGCACTGTCTATACTTTCATGATTCAGCATTTCCCATGTGCACTATGAACAATAATAAAAATTAATCCACAAGTGTCTGCACGGAGACAGAAGATAAAAAGGATCCAAACTGAGGGGCACCCCTGAGAGAGAAACTTTTATTTTAAGCACAATAGAGTAGTGAGTAGTTCAGTTCTGTAATATCACTGAAGAAATCACACACTGGCTTATTATTCCCAGACAAAAATCATATGAATATGAAAAATCATTAGAAACATAGATAGCTGGGTTTGCGAAGACTGGGAGAACTGCATGGTGACTTGCCTGCCTGGTGTGATGGTTGCAGATCTCTCGAACCAACTAGATAGACTTATGTGTAGTGCAGGTGGTCATGGTACATGTAGGTACATAAGGATGGTGTAAGCCAGTCGTGTCGGGGCTCGTCCCTCTCAGGCGCGGTGGGGAGCCAGGGCGCCTCCTTATGCACTGCAGTCCGGGTAGGCTTAGCCCCTCGGCAGGTGTTGAGCGGGGTACAAGGTCTGTAAACAAGGTAGAGCCCCGGCCCTCTAGCCGGGGTCGGGGCTCTCAAAGTAGATAAGCCCCAGCCCTTGGACAGGGCGGGCAGTAATAGTCCAGGCTCAGGCCTCTAGCAGGGGCTGAGCAAACACAGGATCAGCCCAGGCCCTTGGACAGGGCGGGCAGTAATAGTTCAGGCTCAGGCCTCTAGCAGGGGCTGAGCAAACACAGTATCAGCCCAGGCCCTTGGCCCGAGCGGGGCACCAAACACAAGTCTAGTTCGCTCTGGCCCTCTGGGTCAGGGCAGCGCAGTGGGAAAGTCAAGGGGGCCCAGCCCTTGGTTCGGGCGAGGCACCAAACAAAAGTCTAATTAGCTCTGGCCCTTTGGGTCAGGGCAGAGCAGTAGCAAAGTCAAAGGGGGCCCAACCCTTGGTTCGGGCGGGGCACCAAACACAAGTCTAGTTCGCTCTGGCCCTCTGGATCAGGGCAGAGCAGTGGCAATAGGCGGGAAGAGGGGGAGTCTGCCACCCGGTTACGGGTGGCAGGGGGAACGCAGGCCCTCCCACTATACTGCGTTCCAGCCCGGGGCCCTAGCAGCGGTCAAGACCCGCTGCAGTCAGTGGGGATCCTGGCCGCAACACACTGAGATGGGTTCTGGCTCTTCAGGAGCCAAACCAGGGTCGGTTATCCCCAGGCTACTTCCAACCTCTCCCTCTCTGGGTACCTGGTCCTTGCCAGCATTGTCTGGTGGGTCCCAGACCATGGGCTCCTCCGGGTACTGGTCGTGGGGAAGCTCAGGCCACTCCTCGGGGTATCGGGCACATGGCGGGTCAGGCCGACGTTCCTCTGGGTACCGGGTCTGAGGCAGGTCCGGCCAGCGCTCCTCCGGGTAGTGGGCGCGAGGCAGGTCCGGCCAGCGCTCCTCCGGGTAGTGGGCGCGAGGCAGGTCCGGCCAGCGCTCCTCCGGGTAGTGGGCGCGAGGCAGGTCCGGCCAGCGCTCCTCCGGGTAGTGGGCGCGAGGCAGGTCCGGCCAGCGCTCCTCCGGGTAGTGGGCGCGAGGCAGGTCCGGCCAGCGCTCCTCCGGGTAGTGGGCGCGAGGCAGGTCCGGCCAGCGCTCCTCCGGGTAGTGGGCGCGAGGCAGGTCCGGCCAGCGCTCCTCCGGGTAGTGGGCGCGAGGCAGGTCCGGCCAGCGCTCCTCCGGGTAGTGGGCGCGAGGCAGGTCCGGCCAGCGCTCCTCCGGGTAGTGGGCGCGAGGCAGGTCCGGCCAGCGCTCCTCCGGGTAGTGGGCGCGAGGCAGGTCCGGCCCGGCGGGAGCCCAGGCACCAGCGTCTGTCCTCTCCGGCAGCCTGCACCCAACTGAGCGCTGGGGCTGGGCTTTTATACTTCCTGTCCCGCCCCTTGACTTCCGGGGGGCAAGGACAGGCTGTGCTGACTCCACCCACTGAGGCACCTGCTCTGGCTCGTCCCTCTCAGGCGCAGAGGGGAGCCAGGGCACCTCCTTACAGATGGATAGGAGAGAGGTCCTGGAGGCCAAAATTTAGGCTGCTAGGTAAAAAAAAATGAAGTCTAGGACCTTCATAGTAGCATTCTCTGAAATGCTTCCAGTTCTACCCGCAGGGCCAGTTAGACAGGCAGAACTGCAGAGTCTCAATGCATGGATGAGACGATGGTGTAGGGAGGAGGGGTTTAGATTTGTTAGGAACTGGGGAAACTTATGGAATAGGGGGAGCCTATACAGGAAGGATGGGCTCCACCTAAATCAAAATGGAACCAGATTGTTGGTGCTTAAAATTAAAAAGGTTGTAGAGCAGTTTTTAAACTAAGAGCTGGAGGAAAGCTGACAGGTGCAAAGGAGCATGTGGTTTGGACAGAGACATCCCTCAGGGGAGGACCTACTAATGGAGATTCTCTATGTCCTAGTAAGGAGGAAAGGATGGAAGATAAAAATACAGGTAGGATCTGACGAGAAACAGTCAAATGAAAAAAAAGCTCATTCAATTACAGCACGTAATGGCAGACAGCTAAAAAGTGACAAGTTTTTAAAGTGTTTATATACCAATGCTAGGACACTAAATAATAAGATGGGTGAACTAGAGTGCCTCATATTAAATTAGGATATTGATATAACAGGCATCATAGAAACTTGTTGGAATGAGAGTAATCAATGGGACACAGTAATACTAGTTGTGACAAATTTCCTCCTCTGCCTTGGTGGGTCTTGCGCTTATTGGCAGATTTGCTCACCTCAGTGATCTTCCCCACAGTCTGGATCAACTCCTCCTGTGTCTGATCAGGAGTTGGGGAGGTTTGGGGGGGAACCCGGGCCCGCCCTCTACTCCGGGTTCCAGCCCAGGGCCCTGTGGATTGCAGCTGTCTATAGTGCCTCCTGTAACAGCTGCATGACAGCTACAACTCCCTGGGCTACTTCCTCATGGCCTCCTCCAAACACCTTCTTTATCCTCACCACAGGACCTTCCTCCTGGTGTCTGATAACGCTTGTACTCCTTAATCCTCCAGCAGCACAGCCTCTCACTCTCAGCTCCTTGCACCTCTTGCTCCCAGCTCCTCTCACACACTTCCTCTCCTCTGGCTCCTCCCCCCCAACTGGAGTGAGCTCCTTTTTAAATCCAGGTGCCCTGATTAGCCTGCCTTGATTGGCTACAGGTGTTCTAATCAGCCTGTCTGCCTTAACTGGTTCTAGCAGGTTCCTAATGTCTCTAGTGCAGCCCCTGCTCTGGTCCCTCAGGGAGCAGAAGCCTGCTTCTCCTGGGGCTAGTAGTAGCTTTCCCTTTGACCGCTCTGCTGTAGAGGAAGGAGGGAGAGGGCTGCTGCTGCTGCTGTTCCTGCTGGGCGCTGGGCCCTCGCTGCTGCTGTTTCTGCTGCTGTTCCTGCTCCTGCTGCTTCCCTGGCTGGGCTAGACACCACCACCTACCCCTCTCTCTGCTGTCTGTTTGCTGGCTGGCTGGTGGTTCCCCGCCCACCTCAGTTACTGCTGTTATTCCACCTACAGCCCCTTGGTGGGGGGCTGCTGGCCTGCTTCCCAGAGAGGAGGGGAGTGAGGGACCCCAGCTCTTGTTGCTGAGGACACCACCCTCTGAGCGGGGTCCCTCCTGCCTGGACGCCAGACCACCACCACCTGGAGCTGCTAGGGCTACTGTGGCTGTTGCTGGGGAGCTGTTGGTGCCCGGAGGAGGAGAGGAAGGAGAAGTGGACCACCCGCTGCTGGAGACAGTATGAAGACCACTGTGGAGGGGGCTTTTCTGGACTGAGTCTTTTTTCAAACTGTGCTCTTGTGGTGGGGTTTTGGACTGTGTCTGCTGGGGCACCGAGGGTGTGGCTTGGAGCCTGCCCCCAGTCCATCCGTGTCCCCCTTCGCCCCCACCACCATCATTGCCCCCTCCACCACCCCCGCTGGCTGTTTTCCTTCTGCTTTGGACTCCTGCCTCTGGGTCTGAGCTGCTCGCCTGGCTCACCACGCCCACTTCCATCATTTGGGCCTGCAGCAGCAGCAGCCAACCATTGACTTTTTGGCACAAGTGCCTGTGGGTGCACCACCTCCCCCCTCATACTGGACTGACCCCCTCCCCTTTGCCACATTTGTCCACCCCACCTATTTCCCTCTGCTGCCTGATAGTTCTGCCCCAGCCCTGTAGCTGTCCCCGTGGTCCCTCTACCCCAATCTCAGCTCGCCCTTTCCCTCCTCCCTGTGCTCCCCCAGCCCTGATCGGTTCCCCCCCATGCGCCCACGCCCCCTCTCAGGCGCTTGTGCCCTTCCCCATTTGGTTTCCCCTTGTTCACTGCACTCCCCCCTCTGCCGTTGCCCCCCCGCTCCCCTAGTGCAACTGGAGGAGCCGGAACCTCCCTCTGCGTTGGTGCCCTGCACCAATCCCACCCGTAGTCCTTGGTTGCTCCCTACGCCCCTTTAGCCTTCCCCTTCTGGCGCCCTCCTCCCCTGCCTGCAGCCTAGCGGGGAAGGGTGGCCGCCTCCTCTCCTTCCCCTCCCCTCGCTGTTTGTCCCCCTCCCCGCTCTCGTTATGGCGGGGGATGCGGCGGGGGAGACCCCTCGCGATGCTCCCACTACCCCTCCTCCACCTGCCCCCGTGTAGACTGCCCAAGCCTCTACCTCGACCGCCGCTGCTGATCCACCTACCACCGCCCCTGCTGGGGCACTGGCAGCAGCGAGTACTGGGGAGACCTCCATTGCTGCCACGTCTCTCGCCCCTTCTGATTCGGGGGGGAGCCCCCCCAGCCGGTGGGAAGGGTCGGGGTGGGAAGAAGGGTAAGGGCCCCGCTAGAAAGGCCAGGCCCTCCATGGCGGAGACTGCCCCCGCTGCCGCAGCCCCGCTACCGGCTGCGGCGTCCCTCCCCGCTGTTCCCTCCACCAGCTCTGCAGGTGTCCCTCCCCCGGCCCCCAGGGCGTACGCCCAGGTGGCGGCGGCCCCCCCGCCTGCCGCTGCTCCTCCGCCCGCCGCTTCCGCCAACATCTACAGTGGCCGGGGCCCCTTTCCCACTTTGACCAGGAAGCACGGCGTCCGTTGCCTCCTGGTGCCCGCCTCGCCCCACGTGGAGACCTACGTGCGGGCGTTGGCCAGGGTAGTGGGGCCCACGGCCATCGTGGCGGCCTCCAAAATGTACGGGAAGGTGGTCTTCTTCCTGGCATCGGAGGCTGCCGCCCAGGAGGCGGTAGAGACGGGCCTGGCGGTGGGGGGCTTGTTCGTCCCCCTGGAGCCGTTAGAAGACCTGGGGGTCCGCTTGATCTTGACCTCCGTCCCTCCCTTCCTGCCCAATGCCGCCCTGCTGCCCGCCCTTTCTGCCCTGGGACGCCCCATCTCTGTCATCAGCCCTATCCCCTTGGGCTGCAAGGACCCCGCCCTCCGTCATGTTCTCTCGTTCCGCCGGCAAGTGCAGCTTCAACTGCCGCCGGCGGCGCGTGGCGGAGAGGCGCTCGAGGGGTCCTTTCTGGTCCCTTACCAGGGAGCCCACTACCGGGTGCATTACTCAACGGGGTAGGCCCGGTGCTACCTCTGCCGGGCGATGGGGCACGTCCGGAGGGACTGTCCCTTGGCCCAGCACGGAGGGGCGTCCGGGACCCCCGAGCCCCGGCAAGGTGCCGGCCCTGTCATCGCCGGTCCCCCTAGCTGCCCGGCACCCGAAGCTGCCCCTCCTCCTCCTTCTCGGTCCACCTCTGTGGAGGAGGGTGTGGCGGGGCTACCGCCGGCCGTGGGAGAGGGCTCGTCCCAGGGGTACTCCTCCCTGGTTTCTGCTGTCCCACCACTGCCTCCTCGAGTCCCTGAGCCATTGCCCTTGTCCCCCGAGCCGACCCCTGTTAGCCAGCCCCCGGATGATGCCATGGAGGGCTGGTCCTTAGTGCAGGGGAAGCGGGGCAAGTGGAAGGCTCGAGTTTCTTTACATCCTTCGGATTCGGAGGCCCCCCGGAAGAGCAGGAAGGGGGGCGCCGATGTCGAGTCTTCCGCCTTGTCCCCTGATGACTCCCAGTTTGTGGTGCCAGCTGGGGATGCTGTGGCAGCACCGGAAGGTGACACCGCCCCTCCTCCGGGGTCCCTTCCCGTGGATGCCCCCGCGGGAGCCTCTCTCGCCCCCTTCCCACTTGGCGCCTCTGAGAGCGCCGCGGTGGGTATCGCCTCGGGTGCTGGCGGGGAGGGCCCTGGAGTGGTGGACTGTGATCTCCCTCCCATCTACGCAGAAATCAAGGCCCTGGGTTTGACCCCGGTCACGCAGGGGGAGGACGACCCTCTGCCGGCGGGCCTCGATCTGGGCGCCCTCACTACATCCCCCCTGTCCCTGGGTTCCCTTCCCCTACCCGCTGTTTCTGCTCCCACCTCTGAGGGTCCCCTGGAATCTTCCCTCGACTCGGCTGCGGGTGGCACTCTGTTGGCAGCTGCCGAGCCCCTTGGGGCGACGGCCAGTGCCCCGCTGCCGAGACCCGCTTCCCAGGGGGTGTCCCTCTTGGGTGTGGAGGACCCGCCCTCCTTCCTCAGCGGGGACCCCATTGACCACCATCTCTCTCTGGATGCCGAGGCTGCCGCACGTGCCACAGTGGCTGAGCCCGGCATCGTTAGGGGTCCCCTGCCCACTTCCCAGATCCTTGAGCCTGGCCAGGAGGAGCCACCTTCTGGCGTCTCACCTATGGAGGCTCCGGATCCTGCCTCTACCTCCTTCCCGGATTCTCTCCCTGATCCCCGCCCTACTCCTGTTGGCTCTGTCCTTGTCCCCCCCACTTCCTGTGATACCAGTGCCGCCCCTGGCAATACCTCCCAGGGAGCGGGTTCACTAGTTCTTTCCTGTCCCGACCCCCCAGGGGCTGCTGTTCTCCTTCCACCGCCCCTTCTTGAATCTGGGAGCGGGGCGGGTCGTGTGGCGTCGGTCCATCTGCTGCCACGTTGGGGATCTGCCCCCTGCCTACCCGCCTTGGTGGGCCACGGGGCTGTGACGGGGGCCCCACTGGGGGCCAGTCATAGATCAGTGACCCCACCCCCCCATGCACTGAGGGAGGAGCTGCGGGAGTTCCTTGAGGACGTCCGTGGCTCCCGGAACAAAGTCCATCTTGCGCTCCAGCGGTGGGGGGATTTCCATCAGGTCCTCCGGGCCGCGAGGGCCCTCATGGGGGAGGGTAGGAGGACCGGGAAGCAGGCCGCCGCGGCCTACCGGTGGGTCCGTGTCTTCCGTGACTCTTTACTCACCTTCGGGGTTGGTCACGGATTGCTGCGCGGCCTGCCGGAGGCCGTGGGCGTGTCTGCCGGCGAGGATCTCCCCCAGCCCTCCTCATGGCGCCGATCATCCTTGCCACTTTAAACACCCGAGGCTATAGGATGGGTCTCCGCAGGAGCCAGGTGCTCTCCTTCCTCCGGGAGGGGGGGTACTCTGTGGTTTTCCTGCAGGAGACCCATACGGATCCATCCGCTGAAGCTAGCTGGCGGCTGGAGTGGGGGGACAGGGCCTACTTTAGCCACTTCTCGGTCTGCGCGGCTGGAGTGGCGACCCTGTTCTCCCCCGACCTACGGCTCGAGGTGCTGGGGGTCGCCGAGGCTGTGCCGGGTCGGCTTCTGCACCTCCGGGTCCGCATGGAGGGGCTTGTGGTTCATCTCGTCAACGTTTACGCCCCGACATCGGCCCCGGAGAGGCTATGTTTTTATCAGCAGGCATCAGCCTTCCTCGGCTCCCTGGATCCTCGTGAGTGCCTGGTCCTGGGAGGGGATTTTAACACCACCCTCGAGGAACGGGACCGCTCGGGGACCGAGCAGTGCCCGGCAGCTGCGGACGTCCTCCGGGAGATTGTCGACCGCCACTCCCTGGTAGACGTCTGGCGCGACCACCACCCAGACGACGTCTCGACGTTCACCTTCGTCCGGGTGGAGGCCCATCGGTCGTGCCACTCCCGGCTGGACCGTATTTACCTGTCACGTTTCCACCTTTCACGGGCCCACTCCTCCAGCGTTCGGCCGGCCCCCTTTTCGGATCACCACCTTGCCACCGTGACGGCCTCTCTCTGCGCGGAGCGGCCGGGGCCGGCCTATTGGCACTTTAATAATAGTTTGCTGGAGGATGCGGGCTTCGTGGCGTCCTTCCAGGAGTTCTGGCTGGCCTGGCGAGGGCAGAGGCGTGCCTTTTCCTCGGCGCGGCGGTGGTGGGATCTGGGGAAGGTGCGCGCCCGGCTCTTCTGCCGTGACTACACTCGGGGTGCCAGCCGACGGAGGGATGCGGCGATAGGGCAGTTGGAGCGGGAGGTCTTGGAGCTGGAGAGGCATCTGGCCGTCAACCCCGCAGATCCATCCCTCTGCGGAGCGTGCCGGGAGAAGGGGGAGGAGCTCCGGGCCCTCGAAGACCATCGGGCCCGGGGTGCTTTTGTTCGATCCCGCATCCACCTCCTTCGGGAGATGGATCGCGGCTCCCGCTTCTTCTACGCCCTGGAGAAAAGGAGGGGGGCCAAGAAGCACGTCACCTGCCTCCTGGCGGAGGACGGTACCCCCTTCACGGATCAGGCGGAGATGTGCCAGAGGGCCAGGGCCTTCTACGCCACTCTTTTCTCCCCGGATCCGACCGATCCTAACGCTTGCAGAGTGTTCTGGGACGGGCTCCCGACGGTCAGCACGGGCGACCGGGACCGGCTAGAGCTGCCTCTCACTCTGGCCGAGTTCTCGGAGGCCCTCCATCACATGCCCACCAATAAATCTCCGGGCTTGGACGGGCTGACCGTGGAATTCTACCGCGTGTTCTGGGACGTCCTCGGCCCAGACCTGGTCACTGTCTGGGCTGAGGCTTTGCATAGCGGGGTCCTCCCTCTCTCGTGCAGGCGAGCCATGCTGGCCTTATTGCCGAAGAGGGGGGACCTCCGCGACTTACGGAATTGGCGTCCCGTCTCGCTCCTCAGCACGGACTACAAAATTGTTGTGAAGGCCATCTCGATGCGGCTAGGGTCCGTGCTGGCGGACGTGGTCCATCCAGACCAGACCTACACCGTCCCGGGCCGCACCATCTTTGATAACTTGTATCTGGTCCGGGACCTTCTGGAATTGGGGTGTAGGGATGGTCTGTCGTTCGCCCTCCTGTCCCTGGATCAGGAGAAAGCGTTCGACCGGATGGATCACGGGTATCTCCTGGGCACTCTGCGAGCGTTCGACTTCGGACCCCTGTTTGTGGGTTTTCTGCAGGTGCTGTACGCTTCTGCGGAGTGTCTGGTCAGGCTCAACTGGACCCTGACTGAGCCGGTCAGCTTCGGGCAGGGAGTGCGGCAGGGGTGCCCCCTCTCGGGCCAGCTGTACGCTCTGGCAATCGAGCCCTTCCTCTGTCTCCTCCGCAAGAGGTTGACGGGGTTGGTGCTTCAGGAGCTGGGGCTGCGGCTGGTCCTGTCGGCATACGCTGACGATGTGCTCCTCGTGGTCCAGGACACGGGCGACTTGGCGCGGGTGGAGGCTTGCCAGGCTGTGTACTCGGCAGCCTCCTTCGCCCGGGTCAACTGGGTCAAGAGCTCTGGCCTGGTGATCGGGGACGGGTGGCAGGCAAGCTCCCTCCCACCTGCACTTCAGGCCATCCGGTGGAGCGCGGGTCCGCTGCTCTATCTCGGCGTTTACCTTTCTGCCACGCATCCGTCTCCGCCGGAGAACTGGCAGGATTTGCAGGGCAGGGTGACAGAGCGGCTCCGGAAATGGACAGGACTACTCCGGTGCCTCTCCCTTCGGGGGAGGGCACTGGTCCTTAATCAACTGGTCCTGTCCATGCTCTGGTACCGACTCAACACCCTGGTCCCGGCCCCGGGTTTCCTGGCCAACCTCCGGACGGTGATTCTGGAGTTCTTTTGGCCAGGGACGCACTGGGTCTCTGCAGAGGTCCTCCACCTGCCCCTGGAGGAGGGGGGGCAGGGCCTGAAGTGCTTACGCGCTCAGGTCCATGTCTTCCACATCCAGGCCCTGCAGAGGCTCCTGTTTGGTGCGGGTAGTCCGGCATGGAGCGTATTGGTGCACGCCTTCCTCCGCCGCTTCCGAGGGCTCCGATACGACCGGCAGCTCTTTTACCTCCATCCGAGAGGTCTTCCGCGAGACCTCTCCGGGCTGCCGGTCTTCTACCAATACCTCCTCCGGACCTGGAAGCTCTTTTCAACGACCAGGTCCATGGCGGCCACCGTGGGGGTTGACCTCCTCGCGGAGCCCCTGCTACACAATCCCCAGCTTCGTGTGCAGGTGGCGGAGTCCCCCACGGTGTGCCAGAGGTTGGTCTCGGCAGGAGTCACCAGGGTCGGAGACCTCCTGGACTACGACCGGGGAGACTGGCTGGATCCCCTGACGCTCGCTCAGCGCATGGGGCTCTCCAGACCTCGTACTCCCCAGCGCGTACTTCAGGAGGTGAAGGCCGCTTTACTGCCCGCTGCTCGGGCTTACCTCGACCGGGTCCTGCGAGAGGGCACACCCCGCCCACCCTCCACCCCAGGCCCCGTGGACATTTTTATCGGGCCCCTGCCCCGTGGACCTGATCGGCCCCCTCACCCTTTCACTGCCAGCCGGCTGCATGATCTGCAGCCGGTTTTGTTCCAGACCGCGCCACGGAAACATCTGTACTCGCTCGTGCTCCATACCCTTCACTACCTCACCCTCGCGTCCCGCCCCGATACCAAATGGCAGGACCTCCTGCCGCCTCTCGAGGGTGAGGAGCCCCGGTGGGCCAGCTTGTACTCTGCCCTGGTCCCGAGGCCCGCCGGGGATATCAGTTGGCGGCTCCTTCACGGAGCCATGAGCACAGGCGTGTACTTGGCGCGGTTCACATCTGTCCCTAGCACCTGCCCTTTCTGTGGTGAGAAGGAGACCTTGGCGCACGTTTATTTGGAGTGCGCCAGGTTGCAGCCCCTGTTCCGGCTCCTCCTGAATATTTTCCTGCGTTTTTGGTTGCACTTTTCCCCTCACCTTTTTATCTACACGCTCCCCATCCGTGGCCCCACGAAGTCGCGGAATCTCCTTCTCAACCTCCTCTTGGCCCTGGCCAAACTGACCATCTACAACACCAGGGAGAGGAGGTTGGCCGACGGGATTTCCTGCGACTGTGGGGCCTATTTCCGTTCCTCCGTCTGCTCTCGCATCCGGGCAGAGTTCCTCTGAGCGGCGTCCACTGGCTCCCTTGACGCCTTCGAGGAGCAGTGGGCGTTGTCCGGGGTTCTCTGCTCGGTGTCCCCATCGGGTTCCCTTCATTTAGCCCTATGACCTCACTCCCGATCTTGTTTTTTTCATTAGTTGTCCCCCGTAATTATTTGGTGTCCCAGACCTGTGGGTCCTCCTCTTAGGCTGGGGGAGGCCCTTTAGAAGTGGGCGGGCTTCGCCCGCCCACCCCCACTGGATGCCAATAGGACCAGTATATTTGCCCTCTACCAGTCTCCTGTACTCCACTGGTCTGGGTCTGTCACACAGGGTATGAAATATATTGGAAGTACAGACCAGGTCATGCTGGTGGGGTAAGGGGAGTGGCACTATATGTGAAAGAAAGCACAGAGTCAAATTAAGTAAAAATCTTAAATGAACTAAACTCTCTGGATAGTAATTCAAATGCTCAAATAATAAGGTTATAGCAGTAGGGATATATTACCAATCACCCGACCAGGATGCTGATAGTGACTGTGAAATGCTCAGGGAGATTAGAGAGGCTGTTACAATAAAAAACTCAATAATAAAGGAGGATTTCAATTATCCCCGTATTGACTGGGTACATGTCACATCAGAGATGCAGAGATAAAGTTTCTTGACACCTTAAACGACTGCTTCTTGGAGCAGCTAGTCCTGGAACCCACCAGAGGAGACTCAATTCTTGATTTAGTCCTAAGTGGACACAGGATCTGGTCCAAGAGGTGAATATAGCTGGACCGCTTGGTAATAGCAACCATAATATAATTAAATTTAACATCCCTATGGCAGGGATAACACCACAGTGGCCCAACACTGTAGCATTTAATTTCAGAAAGGGGAGCTACACAAAAATGAGGGGGTTAAACAGAAATTAAAAGGTACAGCACCAAAAGTAAAAACCCTGAAAGTTTTATGGAAACTTTTTAAAGACACCATAATAGAGGCTCAAATTAAAAAACATAGTAAAAGAACCAAAAAAGAGACCATGGCTAAACAACAAAGTAAAAGAAGCAGTGAGAGGCACAAAGACTTCCTTTAAAACACTGAAGTTAAATCCTAATGAGGAAACTAGAAAGGAGCATAAACTCTGACAAGTGAAGAGTAAAAATACAATTAGGAAGGCCAAAAGAGAATTTGAAGAGCAGAAAGCCAAAGACTCAAAAAGCAATAGCAAAAAATTTTAAGTACATCAGAAGCGGGAAGTTGCTAAACAACCATTGGGGCCAGTGGATGATGGAGCACTAAAGGACAATAAGGCCATTGAGGAGAAATTAAATGAATTCTTTGCATCAGTCTTCATGGTTGAGGATGCGAGGGAGATTCCAAAACCTGAGCCATTCTTTTTAGGCGACAAATCTGAGGAACTGTTCCAGTTTGAGGAGTTATTAGAGGAGGTTTGGGAACAAATTGATAAACTAAACAGTAACAAGTCACCAGGACCAAATGGAACTCACCGAAGAGTTCTGAAGGAACTCAAATGTGAAATTGCAGAACTACTAACTGTAGTCTGTAACCTATCATTTAAATCAACTTCTGTACCAAATGACTGGAGGATAGCTAAAAAGGGCTTCAGAGATGATCCCGCAATTACAGGCCAGTAAGCTTGACTTCAGTACTGGGCAAACTGGTTGAAACTGTAGTAAAGAACAAAATTGTGAGAGACATAGATGAATATAGTTTGTTGGGGAACAGTCAACATGGTTTTTGTAAAGGGAAATCATGCCTCCCCAATCTACTATAATTCTTTGAGGGGGTCAACAAACATGTGGACAAGGGGGAATCTAGTGGATATAGTGTACTTAGATTTTCAGAAAGCCTTTGACAAGGTCCCTCACCAAAGGCTCCTAAGCAAAGTAAGCTGTCATGGGATAAGAGCGAAGGTTCTCTCCTGGATCAGTAACTGGTTAAAAGATAGGAAACAAAGGGTAAGAATAAATGGTCTTTCTTCAGAATGAAGAGAGGTATATAGTGGTGTCCCACAGGGGTCAATACTGGGCTCAGTCCTATTTAACATTCATAAATTATCTGGGGAAAGGGGTAAACAAGGAGGTTACAAAAGTTGCAGATTGTAAAAAACTACTCAAAATAGTTAAGTCCCAGGCAGACTGCGAATAGCCACAAAGGGATCTCTCAAACTGGGTGACTGGGCAACAAAATGGCAGATGACATTCAATGTTGATAAATGTATATTGGAATGCATAATCCCAACTATACATTTAAAATGATGGGGTCTAAATTAGCTGACTCAAGAAAGATCTTTGAGTCATTGTGGGTAGTTCTCTGAAAACATCCACTCAATATGCAGTGGCAGTCAAAAAAAGCTAACAGAATGTTGGAAATCATTAAGAAAGGGATAGATAATAAGATAGAAAAATATCATATTGCCTTTATATAAATCCATGGTATGGCACATCTTGAATATTGCATGCACACGTGGTTGCCCCATCTCAGAAAAGATATACTGAAATTGAAAAAGGTTCACAGAAGGGCAACAAAGATGATTAGGGGTATGAAACGGCTGTGGTAGAAGGAGAAATTAATAAGACTGGAATTTTTCAGCTTGGAAAAGTGATGGCTAAGGGGGGATATGATAGAGGTCTATAAAATCATGACTTGTGTGGAGAAAGTAAATAAGGAAGTGTTATTTACTCCTCCTTATAAACACAAAAAACTGGGGACCACCAAATGAAATTAATAGACAGCAGGTTTAAAACAAACAAAAGGAAATATTTTTTCACACAACGCACAGTCAACCTGTGGAACTCCTTGCCAGGGGATGTTGTGAAGCCAAAACTATAACAGGGTTCAAAAAAGAACTAGATAAATTCATGGAGAATAGGTGGCTTTGTGGTGGGGTGTCTGCCCCACATTGGCAGAAGAGAGGTTAAAGCAGCCCTGTGGAGGCTGTGCAGGAGGCAGACAATTAGGAAAGGACTTGTAGAGACAGTGAATCGGGAGAAGGTTTTAGAGAGACAGCCAATCAGGGCCAGGTGGGCCATATAAGAAGGGCTGCTGAACACAGCAGCTTCAGTCGCTCCCTGGAGTTTGAGGAGGGAGTACTGGCTGCCCTAAAGGAGGGGAAAGAGAAGCATCATGGTCAGATCAGTGCTGGGCAGGGTCAGAGGAGCATGAATGAGCTCCCAGCTAACCACTCCCAGACTGAGGCCCTGATACAAGGGCAGAGAGTGTGCTAGGGCTGCGAGGAAGTGGCCCAGGGAAAGAGATCAGGGGGGCAGTTGGAGGTGACACCACGTGTGACTAATGCCACCCCCCTTTGGCCCCAGTTGCCAATGACACAGGGGGCTAGACCCTAGAGTGCAGCCTGCATCTGAGGCAAATAGCTAGACAGGGGAATGCCGGCCTCTGGAATGGGTGAGGGGGAGAGAACTGAGTGGGGCACAGACAGAGGGCTGTGTCCAGAAGAGGACACCACAGTCCTGAGAGCAACACAGATCCTGAAGACAGAAGCGACAGTAGTGAAATGTCACTAGATGAAGGCGCCCTGGAGAACCAGAGCTAATTCCCAGGAGGGGCAGCAGGTGGCGCCACAGTAGTGAGTGAGTTCCCAGCAATGGCTATTAGCCAGAATGGGCAGGGATGGTGTCCCTAGCCTTTGTTTGCCAGAAGCTGGGAATGAGTGACAGGGGATGATTCCCTGTTCTGTTCGTTCCCTGTCAGAAGACAGGATACTGGGCTAGATGGACCTTTAGTCAGACCCAGTATGGCCATTCTTATGTTTTTATATGAAGATGCAGTTAAGGCTGAGAGTACATATTGAGAAAATACACTACAAGGATGTCATAATTGGCTCAGAAACATGCATTATAAACACAAGAAAGAGTAAAGGTGAATTCAAACCTGCTGTGATATGGAAAGGCACAGCTCGCAAACAATATGCGATATG
The DNA here is from genome assembly GCF_025201925.1 of Gopherus flavomarginatus. Taxonomy (NCBI): domain Eukaryota; kingdom Metazoa; phylum Chordata; order Testudines; family Testudinidae; genus Gopherus; species Gopherus flavomarginatus. Next base: position 8,949,125 of record NC_066626.1, on the reverse strand, counting down.
GATAATATCCCCCAGTAACCCCCAACCGCATTAACTCTGCCCTGTAGTGACCACACACGAGTAGTTTTGGCTGGCTCCCACACGGTGCTGCAGCCAGCCCATGACTACCGTCCCCAGTTTAGGAAAGAACGTGAGCATGTGCTTACCCTAAAGCGTGTGAATAGTCCCCTGGGCTTCAGTGGGGCTGTTCGCATGCTTGAAGCTAAGCATGTGCGTCAGTGCTGTGCTGGACCATGCCTGAGGGCTTAGCCTCTTTTAGGATCAAGCTCCATCTGACTAGGACTAGTGAATCATCTGTGGTCCCATATGGGATTAATCTGATGCTTAAAGACACATGAATTTTTTTTCATTATGGCGTCACTCCAGGGCAGAGTTACCATCATATAGGTGCCCAACGCTATTTCTACACCTCAGCTTTCAGGTACAAAGAATATTGGGGGAAATGAATAATCTTAAAAATATTTATTCAAATGTAGACTATGCTGAAGATTTCAGTGTCTTTTAAAATACGGGAAGTTTGAAGAATGCATTATACCATTATTAAGATCATTATGGACAAAAATTTCTTAAAATGACCAATTAATTTTAACTCATAAATGAATGAATCCATTTACTTGTAAATTCTCAGAAAATTCATTGTGCCCAGAAAGTAAGTGCTTCAATTTTGGGGTCGATAAAGTATATTTGTCTTACCTAACAAGAAGGTGAAACCTGTTTTATGTGCAAAACTCAAATCAGATTTCACTATGAAACCGCAGTTGGCATCTCTATGCTAAATGCTATGCGAATGTTCAGCCTGTCACATGGGCATGTCTGTGAGGAGAATAATTTTGTATTGCGCCAATAGTCTTTTTGCATAAATGTGTATAGCACCTTTTAAATGTGCTGCACAAAATAAATGCACAAGAAAAATATTGCATTCTGTATTGAAGTGAACCTATGTGTTAGGGAAAGTTTGGTGTGATCGTCCTCCTGATTTGATTTTAGCTGAAATAGAGGCAGGAGTGCAGGCATTTCAGAACCTGGAAGGTAGAGGTATATTTGTTTGTATGATAACGGCAGTGGTTTAAAAAAAAAAAACTCCTTGAAGCCCGAATCCCTCAGTGTAAATGATGTGTGTAGATCCTATACCTCCACAAACCCCCACTGACTTCATATGGATTGGTGTCAGGGAGGAAATAAGGCAATCTTAGGAAGTGTGTACTTGAAATAAATGTATACGTGCAAAGAAGGAGATTTTTTCTACAAAGGCCCTGGGGATACATGCAGGAGTCAGGAAGTTCTGAAAGGCTGGCAGAATTGGCTCACTTGCCAGTTTTCTTGGCTAAATGCTGTGGTTCAGTATCATTGGCTAATCTAGATGTGGACTGAAGCACAGTTTGATCTTTTCTGTAGGTACTTTGAAAATGACAGTGACACACTCTGGTGTCATCTCACAGAAAGGAGGTGGGAGGAACTGGGAAACTTTTCTCCCCTCTGGTAGCAAAATTCACCTGTTTCCTGAAGGGGTTAAAATCCCAGCACAGAACAACATCACACAAGCCCACTCAGTAAGTGTTACCCTTTTCCTATTCCAGCAGGAACTCACAACACAAATGGCCTCCCTGCAGCTTGAGAAGGCCAAGTAGGGCTGTTTCTATACTCTCTTTGAGAAGGCCTTCTAGCTGGCTACACGTTTCTTACATGAACTGCTGTGACAGTGCCTATGTCTGGGAACAGAATGATCCTGCCCCCATTAAGTAGGAGCTCTGATTGTTCTCTCCCCTGCTCAGCCGGGTGTGTCCTGTCTCCTAGTTCTGCCTCTGCCATAATCATCAGGAGCTGATAATCAGCCCTCACAATAAACCACTCATCCCCCATTGTATCAGAGGGGTAGCCGTGTTCATCTGGATCTGTAATAAGCGACAAAAAGAGTCCTGTGGCACCTTATAGACTAACAGACCTATTGGAGCATAGATTCATAGACTCTAGGACTGGAAGGGACCTCGAGAGGTCATCGAGTCCAGTCCCCTGCCCTCATGACAGGACCAAATACTGTCTAGACCATCCCCGATAGACATTTATCTAACCTACTCTTAAATATCTCCAGAGATGGAGATTCCACAACCTCCCTAGGCAATTTATTCCTGTGTTTAACTACCCTGACAGTTAGGAACTTTTTCCTAATGTCCAATCTAAATCTCCCTTGCTGCAGTTTAAGCCCATTGCTTCTTGTTCTATCGTTAGAGGCTAAGGTGAACAAGTTTTCTCCCTCCTCCTGATGACACCCTTTTAGATACCTGAAAACTGCTATCATGTCCCCTCTCAGTCTTCTCTTTTCCAAACTAAATAAACTCAATTCTTTCAGCCTTCCTTCATAGGTCATGTTCTCATGACCTTTAATCATTCTTGTTACTTTTTTCTGGACCCTCTCCAATTTCTCTACATCTTTCTTGAAATGCGGTGCCCAGAACCGGACACAATACTCCAGCTGAGGCCTAACCAGCGCAGAGTTGAGTGGAAGAATGACTTCTCGTGTCTTGTTTACAACACACCTGTTAATGCATCCCAGAATCACGTTTGCTTTTTTTGCAACAGTATCACACTGTTGACTCATATTTAGCTTATGGTCCACTATGACCCCTAGATCTCTTTCTGCCATACTCCTTCCTAGACAGTCTCTTCCCATTCTGTATGTGTGAAACTGATTGTTCCTTCCTAAGTGGAGCACTTTGCATTTGTCTTTATTGAACTTCATCCGGTTTACCTCAGACCATTTCTCCAATTTGTCCAGATCATTTTGAATTATGACCTTGTCCTCCAAAGCAGTTGCAATCCCTCCCAGTTTGGTATCGTCTGCAAACTTAATAAGCGTACTTTCTATGCCAACATCTAAGTCGTTGATTAAGCTATTGAACAGAGCCAGTCCCAAAACAGTCCCCTGTGGAACCCCACTTGTTATACCTTTCCAGCAGGATTGGGAGCCATTAATAACTACTCTCTGAGTATGGTTATCCAGGCAGTTATGCACCCACCTTATAGTAGTCCCATCTAAATTGTATTTGCCTAGTTTATCAATAAGGATATCATGCGAGACCGTATCAAAAGCCTTACTAAAGTCTAGGTATACCACATCCACCACTTCTCCCTTATCCACAAGACTCATTATCCTATCAAAGAAAGCTATCAGATTGATTTGACACGATTTGTTCTTTACAAATCCATGCTGGCTATTCCCTATCACCTTACCACCTTCCAAGTGTTTGCAGATGATTTCTTTAATTACTTGCTCCATTATCTTCCCTGACACAGAAGTTAAACTAACTGGTCTGTAGTTTCCTGGGTTGTTTTTATTTCCCTTTTTATAGGTGGGCGCTATATTTGCCCTTTTCCAGTCTTCTGGAATCTCTCCCGTCTCCCATGACTTTCCAAAGATAATAGCTAGAGGCTCAGATACCTCCTCTATTAACTCCTTGAGTATTCTAGGATGCATTTCATCAGGCCCTGGTGACTTGCAGGCATCTAACTTTTCTAAGTGATTTTTAACTTGCTCTTGTTTTATTTTATCCTCTAAACCTACCCCCTTCCCATAAGCATTCACTATGTTAGACATTCCTTCAGACTTCTCAGTGAAGACCGAAACAAAGAAGTCATTAAGCATCTCTGCCACTTCCAAGTTTCCTGTTACTGTTTCTCCCTCCTCACTGAGCAGTGGGCCTACCCTGTCCTTGGTCTTCCTCTTGCTTCTAATGTATTGATAAAAAGTCTTCTTGTTTCCCTTTATTCCCATAGCTAGTTTGAGCTCATTTTGTGCCTTTGCCTTTCTAATCTTGCCCCTGCATTCCTGTGTTGTTTGCCTATATTCATCCTTTGTAATCTGACCTAGTTTCCATTTTTTATATGACTCCTTTTTATTTTGTAGGTCATGCAAGATCTCATGGTTAAGCCAAGGTGGTCTTTTGCCACATTTTCTATCTTTCCTACCCAGCGGAATAGCTTGCTTTTGGGCCCTTAATAGCGTCCCTTTGAAAAACTGCCAACTCTCCTCAGTTGTTTTTCCCCTCAGTCTTGATTCCCATGGGACCTTACCTATCAGCTCTCTGAGCTTACCAAAATCTGCCTTCCTGAAATCCATTGTCTCTATTTTGCTGTACTCCCTTCTACCCTTCCTTAGAATTGCAAACTCTATGATTTCATGATCACTTTCACTCAAGCTTCCTTCTACTTTCAAATTCTCAACGAGTTCCTCCCTATTTGTTAAAATCAAGTCTAGAACAGGTCCCCCCTAGTAGCTTTCTCAACCTTCTGAAATAAAAAGTTGTCTGCAATGCAGTCCAGGCACTTATTGGATAGTCTGTGCCCCGCGGTGTTATTTTCACAACATATATCTGGATAGTTGAAGTCCCCCATCACCACCAAATCTTGGCCTTTGGATGATTTTGTTAGTTGTTTAAAAAAAGCCTCATCCACCTGGTTAGGTGGCCTGTAGTAGACTCCTAGCACAACATCACCCTTGTTTTTACCCCTTTTATCCTAACCCAGAGACTCTCAACACTTCCGTCTCTTATGTCCATCTCCACCTCAATCCAAGTGTGTACATTTTTAATATATAAGGCAACACCTCCTCCCTTTTTCCCCTGTCTATCCTTCCTGAGCAAACTATACCCATCCACACCAACATTCCAATCATGTGTATTATCCCACCCAGTTTCAGTGATGCCAACAATGTCATAGTTGTACTTATTTATTAGCACTTCCAGTTCTTCCTGCTTGTTACCCATACTTCTCGCATTTGTATATAGGCATCTAAGATACTGGTTTGATATTGCCTCCCAGTTTTGCCCTGACCCTCCTTTCTCTCTGCCATTATAGCCCACGCTCCCTCTTGTTTCCGACCCATCTCCCAGGTCTTCATGTTCACCATTTACCTGTGGGCTTTGCTCACCTGTCCCCGTGAGCTTTCGCATCTGACGAAGTGGGTATTCACCCACAAAAGCTCATGCTCCAATACATCTGTTAGTCTATAAGGTGCCACAGGACTCTTTGTCATCTCCCTTTGATCATTAGAAAACTCTGGGCCTTCTCCTACAACCAGGCATCCAATGATCAGCCAGTTCTTGCCTCACACTTACATTTCTGTTTTTCTTTCTATCAAAGCAAAAATTTGTGTTTACACATTTTTTCCAAGGATTTCAGGCCCTCAGTCAGCAGCCATTCTGGCTTCTCTTTTACACAAAAATAATGGGGTTGATCTGGGTCATATTCTGATCACAGTCTAAGACCTTAACCAAGAGACCAGCTTCCTCATCCTTCAGTCTCTGCCTCCTTCACTCCACACCTTCCAACTCCTGCAGTAAATAAGGCAGGGGCCTACAGACACCAGCCTACTTCACTGCACAACCCTGATTCCTCCTACACACAGATCCATCCTGGGCACTCAACACTGCTGACCGACGCTGCCAGGGTGCCTTTTCAACCAGGTGTTCTGATCGAAAACCAGACACCTGGTAACCCTAATGTTAACCATGGCCTATGCCTTTGGGATCTTCATGGCATGCAGAAATCAGACCACTCATGGATCACCTGTCTCATCCATCATAGATCTCCACCAGGGTTAGTGTGAGTATATGAATGATCTGACACCAGATGTATGGACCATTTTGTATGATCTCAGCCTACTTTGCTGGATTGGAGTGCTTCTTAGTTTGCTAACTGTGCTAATGAAAATAGTACAAGGTCAAAAGGCCTTTCTTAAGTGGGAAGTGTCTCTCCCATGCACAACTGGGGTTCTCTTCATAGTAATAACTCTAATCATTCTGGGTCTGACCTTGATCCAGGACCCTGCCAAACCGCAGAATGCTAATTGGGAATCAATAGATCAGGCAACTGTATCATGTAGTATGTGGAAAAAAACACTGCAGTGATTTCTCAAAAATCATATGTAGCATCTAATTGTACCCTAGCGTGGAGCTCCAATTACGATGATGTAGAGGAGCTATTCTTGCATGCAAAGTGGTTTGGGGTTTTTTTTAACAACACTGTGCATTGCAAAGAAGAGAGAACAATCCTTTCCTGACCTGGCTCCCCATCACTCCCCTTACTGTATGTTTTACACAGACAGAGGCAATGATTTTAATGTCCCAGGGAACATGCCATCAGAACAGATCAGCTTCAAAGGGCAGCCTTCAATGATGTCGCATCCCCTCCTAGGCATAGCTCAAGCAAGAAAAAACTATTCAGCTGCTACACGTACTCACACACACACACGTCACTTGTGCCCATTATTTTTCACCCTTTTAATGAAGCTTCTTCAAAAGAACTCGAACACAAGCCAAAAGGAGGCAGATTTCTATGTGTAAGAAGCCAAAAGATGCTGCATGCAGCTGAGCTTGTTCTGCAGACAAGTCCGCGGCAAGGCAGACAGACAGGGCACCCTTTCATGGAGAAGCAAATGACATAATAGGAAATGAGCGGGCTGAAGCCATCACCTTCTCCGCAGAGATAAGCTGAGAAAAGCCAGGAGTCTGCATGAGCCAAACTGACATCTCCCCCATGGGTGGGCACCTAATGAACAGAGACATTGTCCATTTGGGGAGAGGAAGGCAAGCTAAAAGATTTCCAAGCTGACACCTTGCATCTCCATTGGTATCCCTGTCAAAACCAGCACCGGGAAGAGAATGGAGGTAGAAAAATCAACCCCAGCCTCGCCAGAAAACTTTGCAGGCAGTGGATAAAAAAGTGACTGAGCAGCTAAGCAGGATGGTTGCCACGCTGGTGTGGGGAGCCCAGCCTCCTTAGCACCACGTCCATGCCTCACTCGCGGACCTGTTCCTCTCTTTGCTGTTTTCTGCCACACACACCAAGCTGGAGGAGAAATGGGTGCGTCATCACAGCTTCCCCAGAAGCGCATTAGAAACCATTCTCCTGGGGCACCAGGAGGTCAGAGGAGGCTGCGCACTTCACACTTAGACCCCAAAGAGGCATTTATACCACGGGTGAATGTTCACAGAGGGCCCAATCCTGATAATGGGTCAAATCCTGGTTCCTGTGACCTTGAGGGGGGTTTTCCCACTGACTTCAATAGAGCAGGATTTGAAAAGTGCACTAGCTGGCCCATAAGCCACCAATGTCTAAATATCAATCTGTTTGCAAGCTTCCCGGAATGAGGTATGTCCCACTTCCAGATTTCCCAGGAGTCAACACATTGATGTGCATAAACATGGCCAGTTCTTGCCCAGTGTTATGTGGCCATGTACTGAAGAATGCATAAGCAGAAAGGGACAGAACTGGTTTGCAGTTTTAAACGACCCTCAGAAAATCACAGCAGAAGCTCTATACGGGCAGTGTTAAATTGGAGATTTTAGAGAAAGCAGAATTCTCTCATCTGCTTGTTTAACCTCAGTTCAGTCAGCCTGTATAAACTCACTCTTCATAAAATCCCTTGTACTTAGTTTCTAATTTAACTCCAGCCTCTCGATTAGCAATTACTTTAAACATGAACATGATGAGATGGGACTGACAGTACAGAGCAGGGGTAGGCAACCTATGGCACGCATGCCGAAGGCGGAACACAAGGTGATTTTCAGTGGCACTCACACTGCCTGGGTCCTGGCCACCAGTCCGATGGGCTCTGCATTTTAATTTAAATTTTAAATGAAGCTTCTTAAACATTTTAAAAACCTTATTTACTTTACATACAACAGTTTAGTTCTATATTATAGACTTATAGAAAGAGACCTTCTAAAACCGTTAAAATGTATTACTGGCACACAAAGCCTTAAATTAGAGTGAATAAATTAAGACTCGGCCCACCACTGCTGAAAGGTTGCTGACCCCTGGTATAGAGTGTATAGGAATAGGGCAGTGTCCCTTATCACCTGTTTCAGAAGAAGCTTGGGTAAACACTGTAGAGAAAACATTTGTGATCATTCATCCAACAGAACCTACTCCTCCTCTTCCACAGCATGTACAAACTCTGGCAGTTGTATTTGTTCACAAGAATGCTAGTGGAAAAGGAAGGGGTCACAGATACTTGTTTGAATGGGTGTTTGCACAAGTACTGACAGCGGGAGTGTTTGCATGACCATCTTGAAAGTTCTTTTGGGTGTTATCCAGCGAAGCAACAGAAACAACACCATTCGATTAGAGTGACCATTTTCACAGTGCAAACAGTGACCCCTCAAAGCAACATTCACAGCAACTACCTTGTGAGAAACTCATGAACTGAAAAGTGTGTGTGTAAACTATTCTGCAGATAATCATCAAGGCTGTTGACAGACATTTGCTAAAAGGGGCTTATGGGTCAAAAATCTGGTCATGCAAATAATCTGCTCAATTTGGCCCAGCAGGGAGACTGGGTTGAACCCAAGGAATAGGTACAACAGAATCTACCTGCTATCCACACAGGAGAACATAAGAAAGAGAAGAGCCAGGCAATTCTTTTCAGCAAGTAGCTTAGTTGCTGAAAACTGCAGTTTTGGTTGACCTGAAACTACACTTCTACCCTGATATAACATGACCCAGTATAACACGAATTCAGACATAACGCGGTAAAGCAGTGCTCCGGGGGGGGGGGAGTGGGCAGGGCTGGGCTGTGCACTCCGATGGATTAAAGCAAGTTCGATATAACGTGGTTTCACCTATAACGCGGTAAGATTTTTTGGCTCCCAAGGACAGTGTTATATCGGGGTAGAAGTGTATTCACAAACTGATGTTTTGTTCACGACATTGGTTTGGCTGGATCAAAACCTTGAAATGGTTTGGAAATGGCAAAATGAAACATTTCATTTCCTGGTGCCCCAACTTGAAACGTTTTGCCTTCCATCGGGCATTTCAACAAACGGGTCAGGACTATATTCAAAATCGGCCAGGGTGGGGGAGGACTCCCTTATCACCTCCAGCCCAGTGCTAGGGCACTGACCTACAATATGGGAGACCCTAGTTCAGTTCCCCCCCAATGAGAAGGGATTTGAACAGTGGGGTTTCATCTCCCATGCTCTTCCTCTGGCCCTAGGACAATTCATTGTCATTATGAATATTATAAATTGCCACTGTAAATGACAATGATTTATCACTGGGCTAGAGAATGCTCCTCTGCAGAATTGGGGTCTGCCTGTTACAGACTTCCTATGTGATGCTGGGCACGATACTTACATTTTTTTCCTCTGTGGTGACTATTCGTGTGTTCTTCTTTTTCTGAGCCCCCAACACTGAGGCTCTGGGGTCTGATTAGCAGAAGTGCTGAGTATGCACAGCAGCAACTGAACTTAATGGGAGTTGTGCTTGAATATATAAAGTGCTGTGTAATGCTAAGCAATCTGAAAAGCAGGTCCTAAGCACCTCAGATTGGGCACCCAGAAATAGTGGACACTTGTGATCTTAATTTCTCTGTGCCTCAGTTCGCCCATGTAAAAAAATGGGGCTACCACCAGCCCCTCGCCTCACAAGGGTATTTTGAAGATAAATTCATGATTTACGAAGCTCTCAGGGATTATAGTGGTAAAACCCCAGGAGTCTGTTAATCATTCTGTCTTCAGCACGGCTCATCAAAACCTGAACTTTCCCGTCTGTGTGAAATTCTGACAGGTCAAAACTTCCTTTCACTCCAAAATGGAATGAAAAGTAGAAATTCTCAAAACTTGCTGTGAAATGAAATTTCCAAAGATATTTCAGAACTAGCAAAACAACCGTCTCTGAATATTTTGTTTCAATAATGACCTTATTGTCTGGACTATTCATTATATAGAAAATTCACACTGTGTCTGACTTCAGCTTCTAGCGTTTGGTTCCTGTTATTCCTTTCTATGGTAGATTAAAGAGCCCTTTGCTACCTGCTACTTTTTCCTCATGAAGACACTTGAATGCCCTAGTCAAGCCATCTCTTGATTTTTTTGATACGCGAAACAGACTGAGCTCTTTAAGTCTCTTGCTGTAGGGCATTTTCCAGCCTTTGAATAATTTTTGCAGCTCTTTTCCAGTTTTTCCAACATCTTGTTTAAAATGAGGACAGCATAACTGGTAGGTCTGGCCTGGCCATGCACCTTTGTTTCTGGATATTGACCTTGCTCTTAGCTGCATAAAAATGAATTTTGTTTGAATGGGCCCAGCTTACCAAGTGATCCAGATCACTCTGTATGATTGTCCTGTCTTCATTATTTATCACTCTGCCAATTTTTGTGTCATCTTCAAATTTTAGCAGCAGCGATTTCGTATTTACTTCCAGATAATTTATAAAGATTTGAATAGCATCTGGGCTCGGGTCATTCTCTGCAGAACACAACTAAACACCCACAATCAAGGAGATTTTTGAGATCTGTCCGTTAGCCAGTTCTGAATGCAGTTGGCACATGCTTTATTGATGTTGCTAAGTGCTAGCGATGTCAGTGTTACATTCTGTTCTGTTTTTAATGACTGACAAGGATATTGCATTCGTCACCAGGAGACAAACACCCACATGTATCCAGCAAGCGAGAGAGCATCTTCAAGGGCAAAGAGGCACATAATGCTTTTTACAGACTGAGGGTAAGGCTATAAAAGCACTCGCACACTAACACTGTGTGCACACACCCAGCGCTAGCACACACAGGGGAGCTCATGGACAATGGGAGGCAGAGTGGACACTGTATCTGTGGCACAGGCAAGTAGCAGGAGTGAGATTCAATATCCCACAGAGATGGAAGCAGGTAAAGCTGCTGGTGAACTATGTTTACTGGTCCAAGCCCCCGATTTATGATTGTGCCGAGCTGGTTTATCTGCGTGCACAGGGCCCCAAGATGAGGTGCAATGGGGAAGTGAGGCTGTGCAGAGCTCAGAATACAGGTCCCAGAGCCTGGCTGAGGAGTTCCCGGATCACAGCCTTTCAGATAGGCACACAGAGGCCTCCTCCAGGTGGGCCCCCAGTGCCCACCCAGCCAAGGAAGCAGCCAAGTACCTGGGGAATGCTCATGAAATCCCAGTTGGTGCTTGTCACGTGAAGGAGCTGCAGTCGAGACCCAGACAAGCCTTTCAGTGCTCACCAGAAATAGATTCAGGCTGCAGTCCTCCTCTTCAGAGCTCGCAGTCCCTCACTCTGGGCAAGTCCTCTGCTTGCCGATTTCATTTGCTTCTGGCTCATGAGCCCTCATTCCTTCAGTTCGGTTTGGATTCCAGGCTGTGCTGCCAGCTTGCATCCAGGCCAGCAGCTGCTGGGGCTGGCTGCTGGTATGGCCCAGCCCAACACAGGGCAGTGTGGGAAACCCCATTTGCAGGAGGCAGCTGTGACTGGCATCCTCTGACAAGCAAGGAACGAAGGAAGGGAGTGTGAGAGAGGCAGAAGGGGCGCTCAAGGCAGGGCCGGCTCCAGCAATTTCACCTCCCCAAGCATGGCGGCATGCCGCGGGGGGCGCTCTGCCGCTCGCCGGTCCCGCAGCTCCGATGGACCTCCCGCAGGCTTCCCTGCGGGGGGTCCGGTGGTCCCGCACCTCCGGTGGACCTCCCACAGGCATGCCTGTGGATGCTCCACCGGAGCCGCGGGACCAGCGGACCCTCCGCAGGCATGCCTGCAGGAGGTCCACCGGAGGTGCGGGACCACCGGACCCCCCACAGGGAAGCCTGCAGGAGGTCCATCGGAGGGCACCCCCTGCGGCATGCCGCCCCAAGCACATGCTTGGCGCGCTGGGGCCTGGAGCCGGCCCTGGCTCAAGGAGTGGGACTGCAGGCAGTCTGCCTGCAAGGTTCACTAACCTTCCCTTCCTTGTCACTCTAAAGAGGCCCTTTGAATGAGGACAGAGATGCCTGCAGAGCCACATGGCGGCTGTGATGCAAACTGCAGGGAAGAACGTGTCCCAAGAAGATCCTTGTGCAAAGGATTCCTCATCTCTTCCAAACCTCCAGCCAGAGCAGCATGCATGCTGCAGCCTAGGCAAAGGGCTCGCTTTCCCAGACAATCTGTGTGGTGGGCTGCAGGCTGCATCCTTAGGACCGTGCCCTCAGACAGTGCTGGGAATGGCCCTGGGCCTGACAGATTCCAATGGGTACTCCTTGGAGGTCAGTGCCAATCTCAGATAGAAGGAAGGAGGTTCTGAAGAACCCATGTGTTCAGTGTGGTCAGTTTCTGCCCCTTCCCTCCCAGCCTGATCAATTCACACCAATCTGAGGACATACATCCAACGAAGTGGGTATTCACCCATGAAAGCTCATGCTCCAATACATCTGTTAGTCTATAAGGTGCCACGGGACTCTTTGCTGCTTTTACAATCTGAGGAAGTAACTGCAGGTCTGTGACTAGGCTCCACTTCTGCCCTTCACTGCTGTACCTTGAAATGTGCTTCCCATTACCTTCCCACCGCCAGCAGGGCATTGGACAGGGCTGCAAATGAAACACCTGCACTAACTGCTGCACTCATTTATTGATAATACAGCAAATGTGTTATGTCACATTGGCATGCACAAGGGACAGTACCACGTTCAGGTCTCAGCATGAATTGCCCTAGTAGGTGAGAACAAAGGAGACCATATCCTGCTCTCACATCAGTGTAAACCAGGAGTAACCCCAGTACAGACAGTGCAGTGCTTTGGGGTAAAAGTGGCATGCTGTAGTGAGATCTTAGTCTCATCATGTGTACTCATCTCCCTTAGGCCAGGCCTATTGTGGATGCTGCTTCGCTGTGAGGGTGCAGAACACCAAATCTAATTCTCAGTTGTAGCTTTGAGCCCAGCAGATGGAGAGGCCTCCAGCTCTGCTGTTAAGCTAGGAAAGGGTGAAATAATCTTTTAAAGGACAAACCAACCATACAGGGACACAGTCAAAGTTGAGATGCTCAGCATTTGGCTTCCCTTCCTCCTGTGTTCAAAGTCCATGTGATTCTCCAGGGTGTGTTATGCTGCTTTTCTGCAAAGTAATATCAAAGCCAGGAACTCAGCTCCCCAAACAATCCTGCCAGAACAAATCACTGGTAAAGTGCAAACATCCCCCAAAGTATTAAAGTTATTCCTATACAAAAACAAAGTAATGGATTCTATATCTAACTGACCTGGAATTACAGAATCTGTCTTAGGCTGAAGTAGGGGTCGGCAACCTTTCAGAAGTACTGTGCCAAGTCTTTATTTATTCACTCTAATGTAAGATTTCATGTGCCAGTCATATTTTAATGTTTTTAGAAGGTCTCTTTCTCTAAGTCTATAATATATAACTAAACTATTGTTGTATGTGAAGTAAATAAGTTTTTTTAAATGTTTAAGAAGTTTCATTTAAAATTTAAATAAAACGCAGAGCCCCCCGGACTGGTGGCCAGGACCTGGGCAGCATGAGTGCCACTGAAAATCAGCTCATGTGCTGTCTTTGGCACACATGCCATAGGTTGCCTACACCTGGGCTAAAGTTTCATCTGCAGATGCCCCTGAAGCCAAGAATACAGTTATCAGAATTCAACTCTCGATTATGTTAATTTTGTTTCTCTGGAAGACAGAAGAGAAAAGTATGGTTGCAATCAGACAAGTGACCTAAAACATTGATTGGGGGCTTTCAATATTTATTGTCTCATATTTGCCCAGTTTACATGTCAAATGCTTTCTGTAAGTGCCGGCCCTGAAAGCTCATCCTGCAATCAGAAAATTAAGCTGTGCTCTTTCTCCTCGACCGCTCCATTATCCAAGTTATGAATGAAAACATTGAATAGTACCGGACCCAGGGCTGACCCCTGCGGGACCCGAGAAGATACATCCTCCCAATTTGACAGCACACCTCTGATAACTACTTCCTGAGTATGGTCTGTCCACTGGTTGTGCCCTCACCTGTTAGAATTTCATCTAGACCATATCGTCCTAGTTTTCTTATGAGACTGTCATATGGGGCTGTGTCAAAAGCCTCACTAAAATCAAGATATTGAGTGTACCTTACCATGTGGTTGATCTGACTTAGATTAATGCAAAAATTGCAAATATAGGCCCAGTCCGGCAAGGACTTACGCATGTGCTTAACTTGCCAGGCTGGGAATTTCTCAGGTAATAAGAGTGAAGCACATGCATAAGTCCCTGGAGGACTGGAGCCTTTACTTGTACTATTTTTCATATCTTGCTGTTTACAAAGAAAGGCTGCCTTAGTTACCATGGACAGCCGGGGGGAAAGGTCCAACTGTGCAGTCTTCAGAGGAAGAGAAATTATTAGTTTTCAAACAGTCATTTTTTGGAGGTGAGCAGAGGCGACTATTAAAATAAATAGTCACACCGAAATAAATATGAAAAAAAACACAAAAATGAAATACAAAGAACATGTTGCTTGAAAATGACTATTCAGATAAAGATAGACTGAAGTTATAGCAAAGCACCACGATTTCTGAATCAAACGACAGCAGAGTTTCTGGACTCCAGACATAGAGATAGCAGCCCGCAATAAAACATGCCGTGATTGCAAGATAACTTGTTATTTTTCTCTGCATAAAGAATTAGAGCATCAATGTTTTCAAAACTTCTAAATAATTACCTAAAACAACTCTACCATGCAGAATAATGTAGCACTTTTACCATGTCAGGCATGGCTCTGGTCTCGACTTGCTAGGGGACTCCTTAGGAGGCCCCAAAAGCACTAAGAATAGCCCATGGGAGAAAACATATGGTATAAAAAGGAATGGCAATAGCAGGAGCAAGGATTAGCTGCATTAGAACAGGCACTTTTGAGTCCTCGTGTGGCGGGGCGACAACTCACTGGCACGGCGCCTCCTGCTGGTCGTCCAGGGAATTAGCTCTTTTCCAGCTTCAGAGCACCCTCTGCTGGCTGATGTCTTGCCTGCCGCAGGCCCGTGTCCCTCCTGGACCCCGGTGCTCTTTGCTGTGGGGTTCTGCCCACTGCAGTACCCCCTCTGTCTGGGTCTCCCGTCCCAGGGGAACTCCCACCCCCATCCCCACCTTGCCTCAGTGGCTACTGCCAGTCTCCACTTAGCCCCCACTCACTGGGGCAGACTGCAGTCTATAAATCACTCATCAGCAAAGGGGGTTGGACCAATTGCCTCTACCTATTCCTGGGCTGCCCCTCTGCAGCCTGTACCCTTGTGGGCCCTTAACTCAGCCTGCGGCTTTGCTAGGCTGGAGCACCCCAGCTCCCTCTGCCCTTCCCCAGCACTGCTCCACCTTAGGTACCTTCTCAGCTTCCCAGGCAGCCAGGTCCTTCTCTCTCTAGAAAGCTAGAGAGTGTGTCCTCTTGAGCTCCTGGCTCACAGCCCTTTTACAGGGCCAGCTGTGGCCTGATTGGGCCATGGCCTCAGATGTGACTGCTCCTCCAATCAGCCTTTCCCCAGCCACAGCCCTCTCCAGGGCTGCTTTTAACCCCTCCAGGCAGAAGTGGGCTGACTACCTCTCTACACATCAGAAGGGGATTTGGAAACTGTAACCAGAGAGAGACAATTTGACTCTTCCTGAAACTATTTTAAAGGGACTGGAAAACATTTCGTTCTATTGTATCTAAGAACTCAGATCAAACAGTCAAGCCAACAAAGAGGAATTTATTTCCCAAGTGTTCCGATGTTGCAATATATCAAAACAGCTTTGCAGTGTTCTAAACATACATCAGGTCAAGTTCTGAACCTCACCAGGCAGCAGCACCTACCAGAAAGCCAGTGGCAAACCAAAGGGTTGGAAGGAAGGTGTCTGCCACTATCCCAGCTCCCCCAGATCTGTAGTGAGTCTGCTGTGCACAGCCCCAGCTCGAGCCCTGGAGGCATTCTGAGATGGGCTCTTGCAGTCAACAAGCATATATTTACAGGCCACATCAGCACCAGTGATGCAGGAACGACTGCTAGCAGGAATTGTCGACATGGCAGGAAGGCTCTGCAGTGCAAGAGGATCCTTAGAGCTAGAATGCAGGCACAGACAAGCCCCGGCCAGAGCGTCTCAAAGTTTTCCACATTGTGAACCACACATTAATAACAATACTTCTCATGGCCCATTTCTCTTTCCATTCACACCCAACATCCCTTCTCTGGGGCAACTAACTAAGGTAGCCAACTATCTAATCACACAAAACCAAACACCCTAGCCCCACCCCTTCCCTGAGGCCACGCTCCCTGTCCTTCCCTGAGGCCCCGCTCACTACATTACCCCTCCCTTGGTGGCTCGCTGTCCCCCACACTCACTCACTTTCACTGGGCTGCTGTGTGGGAAAGGGTGAGGGCTCTAACTGGGGGTCCGGGCTCTGATGTGGGGCCAGAAATGAGGGATTCGTGGTGTGGGAGGAGGCTCTGGGCTGGGGCAGGGGTGTGGAAGCAGGAGGGGCTGGGGGTGCAGGCTCTAGGGTGGCACCGGGGTAAGAGGTTTGGGATGCAGGAGGAGGCTCTGGGCTGGGGCAGGGGTGTGGGAAGGGGGAGGGGGGAGGGGTGGCGCTGGGAGTAAGAGGTTTGGGATGCAGGAAGGGGCTCTGGACTGGGGCAGGGGTGTGGGAGGGTAGGGGCTGGGGGTGCAGGCTCTAGGGTGGCACTGGGGATAAAAGGTTTGGGATGCAGGAGGGGGCTCTGGGCTGGGGCACGGGTGTGGGAGGGGGAGGGGCTGGGGGTGCAGGCTCTAGGGTAGCACTGGGGGTAAGAGGTTTGGGATGCAGGAGGGGGCTCTGGGCTGGGGCAGGAGTGTGGGAGGAGGTAGGGGCTGGGGGTGCAGGCTCTAGGGTGGCACTGGGGATAAAAGGTTTGGGATGCAGGAGGGGGCTCTGGGCTGGGGCAGGGGTGTGGGAGGAGGTAGGGGCTGGGGGTGCAGGCTCTAGGGTGGCACTGGGGATAAAAGGTTTGGGATGCAGGAGGGGGCTCTGAGTTTGGGGGCACTCAAGGCTGGGGCAGGGGGTTGGGGTTCGGAGTTGCATTGTGGGCTTATTTCTGGTGGCTCCCAGTCAGCGGCACAGCATAGGGGCTGAGGCGGACTTCCTGCCTGTCCTGACTCTGCGCTGCTCCCTGGAAGCAGCCAGCAGCAGGTCCGGCTCCTAGGCAGAGGCACAGCAGGCAGCTCTGCGCAAGAGGGCTCTCAGCCACAGGCACCAACCCCCACCCCCAGCTCCCATAGGCTGCAGTTCCTGGCCAATGGGAGTGCTGAGCCGGTGCTTGGGGCGGGGATAGCATGCAGAACCCCATGCCCCTCCTGCCCTGCCTAGGAGCCGGACCTGCTGGCTGCTTCCCAGGCGCAGCGCTGAGCCAGGACAAGTAGGGACTAGCCTGCCTTAGCTCCACAGTACTGCCGACTGGACTTTTAACGGCTCGGTCAGCAGTGCTGACCAGAGCCACCAGGGTCCCTTTACGACCAGGTGTTCCGGCTGAAAACTGGACATCTGGTCACCCTACAATTACCCCCATTGCTTATAGGGGAAGGTAAAAATGCAGACAGCTTTTCTTAATATGAACTGTTTCCTTTAGAGTGATTAAGCATAGCAATGTGGCGAGCCAGCTCTATGTGACCCGACAGGGTTTGCAAACCGCCAGCAAGAGCCTGCAGACATCCCTTTACAGACTGGTGTGAGCCCGTTTAGGGAAGTGATTCTGTTGTCCCAAGGCCAACTAGAGTGTTGTCTACTACATACAAGGAAAAGGAGTAACTGTTACTAGTAGCACAGGCTGCCTGTGATGCCTGTGCATAGCACTAGCCTGCTCTGCACGTTGGCCATGCCTCTCTGTGACAGGAGCACTGAGCAATGGCCTCATGGGGGAACCACAACACTAATCCTGCTGGAACTAATCCTGTTCATAGCCCACGTGGCTAGAGTAGCCATGGCACAGGGCCAGAGCAGCGGCTGATTATGTAGGGAGGCAGGGATTTTGATCCTTATTCCTGAACAAAAAATAGTTACTTTAGGAGACTGATATGAGTGATGTTTCTGAAATGGGAATTAAAACTCCCCCCTCTACTCCCCTTCCAGGACTAAAAGCAATGTCTATTTATAGCTCTCTTCCAGCCTCTTGCTGCTAGTCCTTCCGCCGCTGACCTGCTTTTCATGTTTAATACCATGTTGGTCCATGGGCTGGTAAAGCCCTGCGCCCCACGCTAAAGCCACACAGTATCAGCAGCTCTGTTAGACCAGCATCTGGAGAATGGAGGCAGCCAGACATATCTGCGTGTCTACCTTGCAAATTAACTGAAAAAGAGATCACATCAGCACAGAAAGGGCACATAAATACACAACACAGGCATAGGTCCTGTTAAGAACTTGGCAACTAATCGGACAGAAAGTACAACTGAGCTGTGCACTCACATCCTCTGACAAATCACCAAGAAAATAAATATATGTAAATGTGCTGGGCCATTTCCACAATCTAATCCCCCACCTGTCTCTTACATTAATTGAGAGCAGGAGCCCCAAATACAAGGATTTACTCAGCTCCACATACCGTTATGTCTTGAGAACAAAGGCTGATTACTGTTTCGGGGGACCTTGGGTCACCCGAGTGCTCTTGCCAGGGACACAGGGTGGGGTGTAAAGGCTTGCCCTGCCCCCCTCCCGTCCCCACTGGGCACTCCTGCCAGGGAGAGCAGTCAGTACATGGGGGCTTGCCCCATTCCACCCACCCACCCAGTGTGGCTGCCAGTGAGTGGGGAAAGCCTCCATACCCTGACCCACTCCCCGTAAGGAGTGCTGGGAGGCAGGCGGAGCGGGTCGGCACAGAGACACCCATTTTTCTGGGGGCCCCCCAATTGGCCAGGACCTCTGGGCACAGGCCCCATTGGCCCCGTGGCTAATCCGCCACTGCTTGAGAAAGAGCAAGCTTTCTCCTACCCCTTCCATCAGCTACAAAGCTGCCACCTATATTCTTATTCTGGAATCTTTTACTGTTAGAAATAGTGCTATTTCACTCTACAAGTGCGGTTCTCCTGTTCCTGCAGACTGATCCAGAAATCCTGGTTTGACTTATAAACTGAACATGCTTGATACGGAGCCACTGAGGGGGAATAAATATGGACCGACAAGATGTCATTTTTACAGATTCCAGTCCGACTAGAATGACACAAATTCCAATGCGGGGATAGTGGTAAGCACTGGGCTGTGCTCTACAGCGGAACATGTGCAGTAGAAGGTGGATGCAGAATGGATGATGCTCAGTTAATGAGCAGCTGTTCAATATTTTGTTTTCTCTTCACTGTTCAATGGGTGGCAGCTGGCCTTAGTTACTGCCCGATTTTCAAACCCTGCTTCAAAGACAGAATTTTTAATTTCCTCCTGGGCTTTTCTGTGGCGCTCATCGCTACAGTGTCTGGGTGCATCACAAACAGTAAGGAATTTACCCTCGCAGTACCTGGGAGCCCAGGGCTGGTATTAGCCCCATGTTACAGGTGAGGAATGGAGACACAGACAGATAAAGGTCAAAACTTTCTACTAATTTTGGATGCCCAATTTGAGACAATTAGGGCCGGATTCTTCAGAGGACTTAGCACTGTACAGCACTTTATATGTTCGAAGCCCAGCTCTCATTCACTTCAATTGCAACTGTGAGTGCTCAGCAGAATTACTGACCACCTATGAAAAGTTTGGTTTAAGTGACTTGCCCAGTATCACATGGGAACACTGTGGCAGAGGCAGGGACAGAATCCAGTTCTCCAGGGCAGCATTCAACTGACAAACATGAGACCATCCTTACTCTTCCTGCCAGGCACTCATTCACCACAGTTTCCGACTTCTGCAATAGAGGGAGGATCCTAGAGACACCAGCTTCCTTCACTACATACACAACCTTGCTCCACCCCCACAGCAGGTCCATCCCATGCACTCTGTGAGGCAGGGGTCTGTAGGGGGAAAACAGTGTGTAATTATGTAATTAACGACTGCATCATAATACATATGCCCAAAGGGTGCGAATTAAGGTCACCAAGCGATTTTCATTGTGACATTTCTGAACTTTAGAGGTCTTTGCCATCTGAATAATGTTCTTTTCTACAAAGTTTGTGTGTGTGAAAAACAGCACACAAAGGGACTGATTAGTTGCTAATTTCTGATAAATGACAAGCACATGTAATTTCACAGGGTGGCAGATATCAAGGCATCACTCCTAATTAGCTAGGTTGATCATGTGTCTGTGGTCCAAATCAGCTGGCTACTGCTGTTTTTTCTCTGTTGGATGCCTCCCATTTCAGATTTGTAACTTATCACTAGTTTTGTCTGGCCCAGGAAAGATTCAGCTACGCTCAAAATTGTTGTATAGCTCACCTGAAGGTGGACGACTCTCTTCACCATGTCTCAAAGCATGCAATCACGCTGCCCAGTTAAGGTACAAATGGAACGAGGTCTATGGAAAATCTCCTGCTACTTCTATGGGTCTCTGGCAGGGCTCGCTCGCTCCTGCCCCTGCTGAAGTGCTCAAACAGCTCAGACACCTTATGCTGGTGAAACACCCAGTGCAGTTTATTTACAAGGTTGGTTCCCAACACCCTTGTATGCTGTACAGCCTTACACCTACGGGCCTAGGGAGGGTCTCTCTACTTCCTTCCTAGGCCTTTTGTACCATCTGCCTCATGTCCTAATTAGCTTCTCAGTTCTCTTTAGCCCACCATTTAGGCAGAGTTCTTCTTAACAAGGTCTGCTCTGGAGTAATTAATTAGGACTGCAGTGACTGGCTGGCTGGGTTCTGGCTCAGCGGCTGTTGTCCAGTTGTCTATATTGGGCTGGAAAACATAAGACTGCATCACTTGTCTCCTTCCCTCAGCTGTAGCTGTGACACTTCCTTCAGGGAGATGTGTATGTAGCAAATTTAAAGTTGACAATCATTTTCCCCCTTTACACTCACTTGGTCAGCAGTACTTTGTCCTTCCTAACTTTAGGAGGTAGGAAAAACAGAATGGAATTTAATTATTTGATTTTTTCTTTTTTTTGTTTTTTTTGATAGAATCTTGTCCCATGCAGACTTAAGGCATAAACGGAATATGCAAGATTTCCTGAATTCCTCTATGTCAAGTTAGGCTGGGATTTTCTTACCCAGCCCAATGTGAAAGCTGACAATATTTTTTTCTAAAGTTGCAGCTCCTGGATTCATAGGATTCTGAGAATCTCAGCTTTCATTTAAAAAAAAAAGTTAAGTTTGTAATTTCTTGTTTGCAGAGAAAATCTTGAAACAATGAGCCCTGAAGACTCCACCATCAACAAGAAAATCAAAACTATTTAAAAATATATGTTTTTAAAGCCAATCTCATGAATTTTGAAGCTTGGAGTTGGTGTACTGCTGGAATGTCTGAACACTTAGGACTGTGGCCTGGAGAACTGAATGCCAACCCAACATTTTCTGCAGGCTACTTAGTCCAGTATTTGTAGGAGATCCAAAAGCCTGGCTCTCCCTCCCTGCTGGAATGGGCCCATAGGCCTGGAACATTGCGACTCAACGGATCAGCACAGCTACTCTCTTAGAAAGAAGACAAGTTTGTGCAAATATGCTATGCTTCAGCAAATTATTTGAACAAAAAACTACCACAAAAGACTAGAATGTTCACTGAGAGGAAAACTACAGTAGAGGGAATTTGGTGACTTTACCGCTCTCCTTTGTTTTCTCCCTATTTCATTCTATCTTCTCTTTCTCACTTCCTTTCCTACCTTGCTTAACTGTGGATGACATTATAACTGACAGTTTGACAACCTCTCGCTGTGTTTTGTCATTTTTATTCATGAAGCTTTGTATCATTTTACAGCACTACAGGTAAAATTAGAAAAAGGCAAACAAAATGTTCCCAGTACACATTATTTTCTTACATAAATATTAAAAAAGAGGGTGGCAAATACAAATGCTAATAGAAAGAACCAGAACTGAAACAGTTCTGTTATGAACTATGGTCTTCATACATATTGGTTTTATATTATATAAATATATTATATAAATTTATATATATTATATAAATATTGTTTTAAAAATTACTTGGGCCTGATTTTTTAAAGGACCTCAAATGGCTTCCCAGTTTTGATGGACCAATTATGTACCCACAACTAGCCAAAACTATAGGGAGGGTAAGGTTAAAAGTACTTCTTCCCATCTGATGTGCAGATGTACTAATTAGAGATATCTAAATACTTGATTGCAATGAATTGTGACAATTATGTGGAGCTGCAAAATCAGGCACTCACAACCATAACATTCAAACTTGACTTGAGTTTACGTCTCAAACAAATCTACAAATTAAGTCAAGTTTGAAGAAAATTCAATGGAATAGTTTTAGAGGGTGATAGATTGATCCCACATACTCTGGGGTAAATCCAGAGTAACCCAATTTAAATCAGTCATTTCAATTGAATTACTGTGGACTTACATTAGTGTAGCAGAGATCTGAATGTGGACCACAGATATGAACCCTTCAAATTGAACAGCCATCACTCTGAGACAATCCTGAGTTTGATACAATCTCAGTATTTAGATGGTTTCCAGTTTGAGATGTGTCTATGTTCTAAGACAGCAGTTCAATCCAGCTACAATTAATTAAGCAGTTTGTAATTGGTAGTCTTCAGGGCCAGACTGCCAGCAGGATAAACTGGTGTCTCTCCATTGAAGTCAATGGGCCATGTCCACAGCTGGTGTCAGTCAGCACTGCCCCATTGGTATTCATGGGCCTGATCCTCCCAGTTGGTGTAAATGAGCACAGCCTTATTGACTTCACTGAGCTTGGTCAATTACACACGAGGAGGATGCTTGTGTCCAACTTTAAAACTACTGACCCAAGATTCTGCTAACGTGCCTTGTTAGCAGGGATGAGACCTTTTCCTATGCCAGCCAGAACTCAGAAGCCTCTTCATCATAGACAAGACTTTGCACTGACTGATGTTAACAATGGGCACTTCTAAAGGACCTGCTTCTGCTCTTATTGCAGTCCATGGCAAAATGGGGGAAGAATGAAACTCACATCTGAGCCTCTCAGCACAATTAACTGAGCAATGCCATTGAGAGGTAGGTAAGTCCTGTCCCTATGTTACAGATGGAAAAGCCATGCACAAAGGGCAAGATTAGCAAGGTGTTTAGACACCTACAGATGCAAATAGGCACCGAGGTGCTTTTGAAAATTTCACTAGGTGCCTGTCTGCATCTGTTGGTGTTAAATACCTTCCAAAATCTGGTCAAAAGGCCTCCATTTTAAAGCACCCAATTGGAGACACCAAGGACCTGGTTTTCAGAGGTGCTTATCATTCAGAGCTCCCTCTGAATCACTGCTTTGTGTTGGGTACCTGTAAAAAGTGGGACCCACCAGTAGCAGACATTTTGGGAAAGGTGAGCATAAGTAATGTATGTAGGGTCCCACAAGAAGCTGTGCCATAGCCAGGAATGAACCCACCCTTCCAGCTCTCAATCCCATGCACTAACCACAGCGCCTCCATTTTTCTTTCAGTTCTGTATTTCTCCGAAAGGGACCAGTGAAACAGCAGCGCACTCCCAGCCCTGCACAGCACTCTGGGTTTGAGTCGACTGTAAAAAACTGAAACCAAAATTTGTATTTACAAACTCTAGCTACATGTGGATGTCCCTGGCTCATGGTTTCCTAATGTCCCACTAGCATCAAAATGGAAACCGCAAGCATTGTGATGAGTGGATTTCAAGGTCAGGGTAATTTCATAGCAAGGCCCTCTTCAGGGATTCTCATTGACTCCTACAGGCCCCGTGTCACAAGAGACCCCAGCACAGATTCTTCAGCAAAAGAAGACCACAAAAATGTTGCTACATTTCAGTCAGGCCATTTGGAGAAACCTAGACCTAAAGAAGATGCAAAATATCTGATAGGCTGCCTAGGCACATAACTACAGCTGTTTATCAGGGAGGTCAGCACTCTGCCTAGCCCCCTCTCCTGTGTCTGCAGTCAGAATGATCAGAGAAGAACAAATAGCCCCTTCCATGATTCCAGGGCAATCATTTGTAAAGAGCAACATGCAAACTATTTTTCAGGAACTAAAGAGATCGTTTCAGTGCAGTGGTTAGCAAACTGCGGTTGACAAACCCGAGGGAATATTATGGAATTAATAAAGACAGCTGTCTGCTGTGCCATTCCTGCTTTACGGATAAATGAAAGGCCACTGGTTCCTTTCCAATCCTTGGGGACCCTCTTGCACTGAATAAGAACCACAGAGACAGCTAAGAAGCAGGAAGATTGAAATCAGAACACTGAAATTATAGCAAATCAACATTTCCTGCCAAGCAGCTGAGCCTAATATGGGGATAGATATATCAAGGGGGAGGGACTCAGTGATACTAGAGACTATATTTGTCATAGGGGAAAACACAAAAGCCTTGAAGCAAAACTTTGTACCAGATTTGTTTGGCCAGCACTGCATGCTAAGTACCAGTGTATGTCTGCAAACAGGCATTTCCCCACCCTCTCTGGAGTCTCCTTTAACAGCTTCCTCCTAATCAAAGTGTCTCCAACAGCACCCGGCTTCAGAGCAGACCATATCCTGAGGTACAAGGCTTCAGTTACACAACTCGCACTAAGGGTTAATGGAACTGGGATGCGGCCTGACTAAAGGTCCACACTTCAAGGAGAGAATGTGGCCCCTTTCCCTTAGCTCTTCCAGCCACAGTGCTTAGCTCTGTCTGCAATCGGCCCAAGACAAGACGGACTGTTTGAAAAGGTAAATATAGGTCACCACTTCAGGGGACAGAGGAGGAGGAAGCCCAGCTGTAGTTTAGCTGGAAATTCAACTGGAGCTTGGCACAGACATGCCAGGCAGCCTCCTGCCACAGCTCAATGTCATTGGTGTGACATCAGGAGAATTAGCATTCACTGCCAAGAGAGATGATTAACATTCAAGGGACCACCAGTGGAATTCTAGACCAACCTAGCTTCTCTCACTACTATGCAGATCTTCCCCAGTCCCCACAGAAACCCACTACCACCTGGCTTCTGATAGAAACCGGAGATAAAAATGAAACATAAAACCAAACAATACAAACCCGGCAAACACAGCAATGGATGAGAAGGAAGGAAAGCCACTTTGCATCTTTACACTTCAGTTCATTGAGCGTTCACTATGGATACAAAACTAGTCATGCACCTGGGATCTCAGCCTTCTGATTTTGCCAGGGGCCCAGTAATACCTCCTGCAATTCCCTGTATTTTAGAAGATTTTAAGGTAGTTTATATTCTCTCTGTCTCTATCCATTTCACACTAACCCACACCCATGCCGGCCCCACTTATCTGACACGCTCCTGGGCCCACACTATTTCACACACACATTCATGATGGAGACTCTATCTCCAGCATGCCCAGGCTGCAACGTTAGCTAGCCAGTCACGTTGCTCTCTCATACACTTTGGATCTCAGCCTTCTAATTGCACTTGTTCATTTGACAAAACTGCCCAGCGAGCAGTAGACTAAATGGGAACGCCTGGGTTCTATTCCTGTCTCTGGGAGAGGAGTGTTCTCTAGTGGACAGAACAGTGGTTGCAGGCAGCATAGCCAAGCACAGAGTTCTGGCAGAGTTACATCTTACAGGCAATGTAGCTGAATGGATGAGATTTGGCTCTGTCATATTATCTGCTAAAAGTGATTGATAGATTCCATGGCCAGCAGGGACCATCATGATCATCTAGTCTGAGCTCCTGTACAGCACAGGCCAGAGACTTGCCCCACAATCATTCCTAGAGCAGAGCTCTTGGAAAAACATCCCATCTTGATTTTAAAAATTGTCAGTGATGGAGAATCCACCCTGACCCTTGGTAAGCTGTCCCAAGGGTTAATTACCCTCACTGATAAAAATTTGCACTCTCCTTCTAGTCTGAATTTGGCTGGCTTCAACTTCCAGCCAGTGGACTGTTTTATACATTTCTCTGCTAGATTGAAGAGCCCCCTATTAAATATTTGTTCTGGTGTAGCTACTTGCGGACTGTGATCAAGTCACCTCTTAACCTTCTCTTTGTTACGTTAAATAGATAGACTCGTGGAGCTCAACCATGATAAGGCATGCTTTCTAGTCTTTTATTAATTCTCGTGGCTCTTCTCTGAACCCTCTCTAATTTATCAACATCCTTCTTGAACTGTGGGTACCAGATCCAGACACACAGGATTCCAGCAGCAGTTGCACCAGTGCCAAATACAGAGGAAAAATAAGTTCTTTAGTCCTACTGGAGATGCCTCTGTTTATGCATCCAAGGATTGCATTCGCCGTTGAGCTACAGCGTCACACTGGGAACTCATGTTCAGCGGATTATGCACCACACCTCCCAAATGTTTTTCAGAGTCTCTGCTTCCCAGGATAGAGTCTCCATCCTCTAAGTGTGACCTACAGTCTTTGTTCCTAGATGTACACATTTACATTTAGCCAGATTGAAACATATTATTTGCTTGCCCCTCGCTTACTAAGTGGTCCAGAGGTGATATATTTTATTGGACCAACTTCTGTTGGTGAGAGAGACAAGCCTTCTAGACACCCAGAGCTCTTCTTCACGTCTGGGAAAGGTACTCCAAGTCAGACATGCCAAACCCATGAAAAAAAAATGCAGAAATTGGGCTTGTTTTTTGGCTTAATTGTCTTGTGAGTTGCTTATTGGTTAGGTTTTGGCTTGTAGTTTGTTGTAGCTTGTTGCTTCTTTTTTTTTTAAATCAGCTCCCAGCAAGCAGGGGCAAGGTGGGGAAAGAGTTAGGGGTGCACAGTGGGCCCCCCACAGTCCTAGACTGCACGCCGAGGGGATCTAGTCACATAGCTTGTTGGGGTTCTTAGGGATTGGCTTGCTTTGAAATGGGAAATTGATAGCTAACAATTTTAGCATAGGCCTCAGTATACCAGAGAAGGTCTCTGTCGTTCACACACAAACATGGCAGTCAAGCCTGGCCTTAAAAATCTATGGATCAGTTTGGTACAACTGTATTTCACTTTTTCCAATTTACAACACATAAAATAATTCATTTTCTGCATGGTTTTGGTATGGTGCACTAGGTCCCATGACAATGTCTGAACTCTCCAGGCACCAATTTCACATTTGCCACCAACACACAGGATACCAGAATGGCTCTTTTGCAAGATTTCATTGGTCATTTTTGCCTCCATGGCAGAAAGATTTTTGGCCATTTCAGCTACAGGGACAATGGACCAGACTGTCAAAGGTGGTCGGTGTCGGTACAAACAACCTCACGATGCAAACATTCCAACCTCAGAGGGCATCGCTGATTTGCAGCATGGTTTCCTATCTCCATGGGAGTTCGGCAGGGCTGTGTTCTGTCCCCATCGTTGTTCAGGATCAGCACTGATGGGGTGATGGCTAAGCATGAGCAAGCAGCTGTTGGTTCTGTTGAACTGAACACCATTCTGCTCTGAGGTCCTGAATAAATATGCCAATGACTTTGCTTTTGGGCTTGTTTGATAAAATGATGCAGCTGATGGCTGATCTGGTCAGGCACATTGGTCTGGTTATAAATCTGGAAAAAGAAAGCATGTTTCATGGTACTGGCCAGGGACTCCTTCTCCAGTTTAAAAACAGCTCAGTGTTAACCTGTCTGGGCAGACACGGAGCAGGTGGAGACTGTCAGCTATTTGGGCAGCACCATAGCCAGTGCTTGAGGATGCCTGAAAAAGGAGGTGGCAGCAGCTGTTGCTATGTTTTGTGCCCTTCAGTGGCCTCTGTGGGGACATCATGACATCAAACTTGCCACAAAGCTTTGGCCCCACAGAACCACAGTGATACCAATTTTATTGCATGTGAAACAAGGCCATTGAGGAAGGCTGAAAAACACCAGACTCACATTTTAAATTTTTGTCATCTCTGTCAGCTGCTCCATTATCAAGTGGCAGGACAAGATCAGAAGCAAAGATATTCAAAACCGCATCAACCACCACCCCTTTCAGCACTGGTTCAATTTCAGCAGCTTTCTTGGTACAGACATATTATTAGAATGGAAGACCAACAAATTTAGTTTGACATCTGTAGTATGTAAGGTCTTGGAAAAAATTTTGAAGGAGAAAGTTGTTAAGGACATTGAGGTTAATGGTAATTGGGACAAAATACAACATGGTTTTACAAAAGGTAGGTCGGGCCAAACCAACCTGAACTCCTTCTTTGAGAAGGTAACAGATTTTTTAGACAAAGAAAATGCAGTGGATCTAATTTACCTCGATTTCAGTAAGGCGTTTGACACGGTTCCACATGGGGAATTATTAGCTAAATTGGAAAAGATGGGGATCAATATGAAAACTGAAAGGTGGATAAGGAACTGGTTAAAGGGGAGACTACAACGGGTCGTACTGAAAGGTGAATTGTCAGGCTGGAAGGAGGTTACTAGTGAAGTTCCTCAGGGATTGGTTTTGGGACCAATCTTATTTAACCTTTTTATTACTGACCTTGGCACAAAAAGTGGGAATGTGCTAATAAAGTTTGCGGATGACCCACAGCTGGGAGGTATTGCCAATGCAGAGAAGGACCAGGATATCATACAGGAAGATCTGGATGACCTTGTAAACTAGAGTAATAGTAATAGGATGAAATTTAATAGTGAAAAGTGCAAGGTCATGCATTTAAGGATTAATAACAAGAATTTTAGTTATAAATTGGGGGCACATCAGTTGGAAGTAACAGAGGAGGAGAAGGACCGTGGAGTATCGGTTGATCACAGGATGACTATGAGCTGCCAATGTGATGTGGCCGTTAAAAAAGCTAATGCGGTTTTAGGATGCATCAGGCGAGATATTTCCAGCAAAGATAAGGAGATGTAGTACCGTTATATAAGGCACTTGGTGAGACCTCATCTGGAATACTGTGTGCAGTTCTGGTCTCTCATGTTTAAGAAGGATGAATTCAAACTGGAACAGGTACAGAGAAGGGCTAGTAGGATGATCTGAGGAATGGAAAACCTGTCTTATGAAAGGAGACTCAAAGAGCTTGGCTTGTTTAGCCTAACCAAAAGAAGGCTGAGGGGTGATATGATTGCTCTTTATAAATATATCAGAGGGATAAATATTAGGGAGGGAGAGGAATTATTTAAGCTTAGTACTAATGTGGACACAAGAACAAATGGATATAAACTGGACACTAGGAAGTTTAGACTTGAAATTAGACGAAGGTTTCTAACCATTAGAGGAGTGAACTTCTGGATCAGCCTTCGAAGGGGAGTAGTGGGGGC
Organism: Gopherus flavomarginatus; assembly: GCF_025201925.1. Classification (NCBI taxonomy): domain Eukaryota; kingdom Metazoa; phylum Chordata; order Testudines; family Testudinidae; genus Gopherus; species Gopherus flavomarginatus. The sequence goes on along the minus strand of NC_066626.1, from coordinate 8,920,138 downwards.
AAAAGACATATCTAGCTTTAAGACTAAGCTTGATAAGTTTATGGAGGGGGTGGTATGATGAGATTGCCAAATTAATTGCCAAAATTAGGCTGTTGATCTTTGATTATCAGCATGTAAGTATGCCCAATGGTCTGTGGTGGGATGTTAGATGGGGTGGGATCTGAGTTACTGCAGAGAATTCTTTCCTGGGTGCTGGCTAGTGAATCTTGCCCACATGCTCAGGGTTTAACTGATCGCCATATGTGGAGTCAGGAAGGAATTTTCCTCCAGGGCAAACTGGCAGAGCTTGCGGTCTTCAAAATACAGTTTGAGGACTTCACAAACTCAGATATAGGTTAGGAGTTTGTTACAGGAGTGGGTGGTGAGATTCTGTGGCCTGCGTTGTGTAGGGGAGTCTGACTAGATGATCATAATGGTCCCTTCTGACCTTAAAGTCTATGAGTCTATGAGACTAAACTCCAAAATGTCTAACAAGGAACGATGCTGCATTGTTAGCCATCAAATGAATGTCAAAAGCTTTAGTGGCATGATAAGATTGCCAGTGACAGACATAAACTGAATATACAATTAGGCCACTTTACGTGCCTGGCCAGAGAGATTATTCTGGGGCGTGCTCAATTTTCAAGTGTCACGGCCAGGTCATGGGCAGCCAAACCTAGTAGTCAGAGCCAGAGTCCACAGTCATGAGCAAGGAGTCAAAAGTTGGCTGGGCCAGGATACCAGGAAGTCAGAAGTAAAAGCAACTGGAGGTCTGGAACCACCAATTAGATGCAATGAGTCACGCTGAGTCGGGATCCCAGGAAGTCAAGCCAGGGGATCAGGAAGCACAAGGCACACAACGCAGAGCAGGGTGGAGCTCAGTAGTTCAGATAGCTCTCTGTTCCTGCTGCTGGCTTAAGTAGGATCAGCCAGCCAGCCAGACACTCTGGGACTCCACCAATCAGACCTCCGGGGCAAAGGCTCACACTGGGGCTGTGCTTCATGGGTCTCAGGTAAGTGATTGCCAGCTGGCTGCTAGGTGGAGGGTTGGAGCGTGGCTGTTCCCATGAAATCTACATGCCCACATTCAAAGCCTGTGGGTCATGACTAAGGCTATATTTTAGTCACGGGTATTTTTAGTAAAAATCATGGACAGGTCACGGGCAGTAAACAAAAAATTCATGGCCCATGGCCTGTCCAAGACTTGTACTGTATACCCCTAACTGAAACTTGGGCCAGGGTGCTCTTGGGGGGGAGCCCAGGGGGTGCCGCAGGTGCTGGGGGGGCAGGTGGTGGCATGTGGCCCAGGACCCCTGCTGGTGCTGGGAAGGGAGGCAGCGGGGCTGGCAGGTTCCCTATCCAGCTCCACATAGATCCTCGGAAACAGCCGGCATATCTCTGCAGCTCCTGGGTGGAGGGCAACCATAGGGCTCTGCACACTGCCCCCACAATGAGCACCGGCTCCGCAGCTTACATTGGCCGAGAGCTGCAGCCAATGGGATGGTGTGCAGGAAGTGAATCTGCTCACCCATGTCCTGACCTCTGCGATGGGAGGGGGACAGAAAGTCTGATAGCCAGGGACACCCATGCCATTCAAACTGGCTCTAGGTCTCATGCCCACCATGGGGGAGGCCAGGAAATGGCCTCCCTTTCCCAAAACAAGCACCGCCTCCAGCAGAGGCAGGGACAGGGACAGGAGCTGGGACAAGGCCTGTGTGGGGAGAGGATCCTGGATTGTGTGGGACAAATGTCCCTTTCTAAGGAGTTCCAGATCCTAGCAGATAAGTGTCCTCATTAGGAGGCTGTGGATCATTCGAGACAAGACCCCACAGGGAGCTGGGATGGGATGAGGGGCAGGATGGACTCTGTTCCCACTCAGGTCTCCACCGAGGAAATGTTCCATGACAACCCTCTGGGCAGCATCCTCCATGGCCAGATACTCCTCCTCCTTTTCTCCTTCCATGGCCAGGTCCTATTCCTCTTCATCCTACTCAGTGATCAATTTCTCTTCTTCCTCCACCTCCTTTGTGGACAGGTCCTCTTCCTCCTCCTGCATGGCCATGTTGTCTTCCTCCTCCTCTCTAGCTGGGTGCTCCTTCTTTTCTGTGACTAGCTCCTCCTTCTGCACTAGAGACAGATCCTCCCCCTTCTCCTGTTTCTCTGTCATAGCCAGGGCCTCATCATCAATATCTTTCTTCTCCATAGCCAGCTCCTCCTTCTCTTCCTCTGTGGTCCTGCTTCTCATCTTCTCCACTTCTATGTGGCAAGTCCTCCTCCCCCTCTTCCTCTTCCACCATGGTCAGGTCCTCCTACTCTGTGGCAGGGTTCTAATCACATCCTCCTCCCCCATGGATAGCTCCTTCTCCTCCTCCTCCTCCGACAGGTCACTCAGATTGTCTGTATCAGGGAGAGAAGGGCAGCGGGTAAATACTGCTGCGGGGAGAAAGGTGAAGGACAGGGGCACGGAAAGAAGAGTTCATGTTTCCACATAAAGGCCCACTCTGCCCCTCCCACAGACCCCTCAGCCCCAGGGCACCATGGCAGAGAGATCCCCATACTGCCCGTCCCACAGACTCCTCAGCCCCATGGCAGAGAGATCCTCACACTGCCCCTCCCACAGACCCCTCAGCCCCAGAGCCCCATGGCAAAGAGATCCCCACACTGCCCCTCTCACAGACCCCTCAGCCCCAGGACCCCATGGCAGAGGGATCCCCACACTGCCCGTCCCACAGACCCCTCAGCCCCAGGACCCCATGGCAGAGAGATCCCCACACTGCTCCTCCCAGAGACCCTCAGACCCAGGGCCCCATGGCAGAGAGATCCCCACACTGCCTCTCTCATAGACGCCTCAGCCCCAGGACCCCATGGCTGAGAGACCCCCTCACTATTCCCCCACAGACCCCCTCAGCCCCAGGGCCCCATTGCAGAGAGATCCCCACACTGCCCCTCCCACAGACCCCTCAGCCCTATGGCCCCATGGCAGATGGGGCCCTTCACTGTCCTATCCTCCCTGGGAGTTGCCCCAAAGCATCAGGGACCCACTTCCCAGCAGCTCCCCCCATACCCTGCTGCAGGGGGTGGCTCTGCGACTCCCACTGACGTCACTGGGCTTACGTGGCTCAGGCCAGACCCCTGGGCTGGGATCCCCCCCAATGACTCTGACAGAGCGACTGGGTGTTAATGGCCCCTCTCCTCCCCATGCCCAGGGGGTCTCTTCACCTGCAGTGGAGGAGCACTCAGCCTCTGTGCTCCAGGGAGCAGCCGCTCTTCCCTGGGGAGCGGGCTGAGCTGCTGCTGCTGGGGCAGGGATCCCCCATCTCCTGCCCTGAGGAGGCAGGGAGGTCTCCAGGGAGTGGGCCAGGCAATGCCTCCTGCTGGGCCATGGGGCTGGGCTCCTGGGGGCTCACAGCGTGCCCGCTCTTGGGGTCTCTCAGGCGTTGTCTGCTGCTGCAGGGCAGCGCGCTTCCTCTGCGCAAGCTGAGTTTGGTGCCCAAGATGGCAGGAGGGAGTGGAGCAAACCCAGCTGGGATTCCACAGTGAAACTGGCAACCGAACCAGGGCCTGCTCCTGCAAAGTGCCTCCACCACAGAGCCTTTACACTGAGCTTCCCCCAACACAGGTAACACCTCTAGGGATTCTGGCATTTGAACAATACGTGCCAGAGCCAAGCCCTATACACACAGCCACAGCACCCCCAGCCGTTAGCGCTTCCAAATCCAAGGCAAGTTTTTGGTTTCCCTCCTTCACTTCTGGGTGTATGTCCAGTCCCCAGCTTCGCCACATCCGCTCACAGCACTGCCTTCAGCTCCACAGAAAGCTGCCCCAAAGCAGCCGTTTCCTACAAGCCAGAGAGATTCACAGTTCAGAGGGCAGGTGCACAAAGATGGAAGAGCATGCAACAGTTAACGCTCTCCTCTCACACCCCTGCAGGGCAACAGCCTGTGTTTCAGAGATTATTCATCTCCCAGCCAGATGGAGCCTTGTTAATCTGAGACGTTTAGGGAAACACTGGTGATACTGTCGGGGTTCTCTCTATCCCAGACTTTTCAGGTTTGTTGTCTGACCTCAAAATACAGACAACCCAGCAAAGTCCAAATACCAAGTTCTTTATTGATGTATGCACACAAGCAACAAAGAATCAGCCCATTCTCCACACAGAACCAGCCCAGCTTCTGCAAATTCAAATTGCTTTTTATTAGCTACTCTGTCGCATCATTACTTACGTTGCTTCATCACTGTTATACTTTCCCAGCATACAAAACAAAGAACAACTTATGATTTGATAAGCTTCATAATTAGCACAAAAAGGTACAAGTTGCTTTAAAAAGCTTCTTCAAGCAATTTTCCCAGCCTCTGCAAGCATTCTCTTAACTAACAAGGTCATACAGTCAGCAACCAGGCAAGCGCCTGACTGTTTCAGCTAGTATATTTTTTTCTTCAGTAGGCCTTGCTGTGTTATTGCTAAGCAAAACAGGCCAGCAAGGCAAACTCATCAGATACCCAGGCCAAAAGGCTGAGCAGTGGAGCGCTGAGGATGTAAATGCTTAGGGTTGCCACCTTTCTACTGGCACAAAATCGAACACCCTTGCTCCACCCCCTGCTGCTCCCCTTCTCTGAGGCCCCAACCCCTACTCACTCCATCCCCCCCTCTGTTGCTCGCTCTCCCCACCCTCACTCACTCGCTCATTTTCACCGGGCTGGCTCAGGGAGCTGGGGTGCAGGAGAGGATAAGGGCTCCAGCTGGGGGTGTGGGCTCCAGAGTAGGGCCAGAAATGAGGAATTCAGAGTGCAGGAGGGGGCTCCAGGCTGGGGCAGGGGGTTGTGATGCGAGAGGGGGTGAGGTCTCTGGCTGGGAGTGCGGGCTCTGATGTGGGTCCAGGGATGAGGGATTTGGGGTGCAGGAGGCGGCTCTGGGCTGGGGCAGGGGGTTGGGGTGCGGGGGGGGTGAGGGGTTTGGGGTATAGGAGGGTGCTCCAGTCTGGGACCGAGGGGTTCGGAGAGCAGGAGTGTGATCACGGCTGGGGTAGGGGGTTGGAGTGCGGGGGGGGGTGAGGGCTGGGGATGAGGGGTTTGGGGTATAGGAGGGTGCTCCAGTCTGGGACCGAGGGGTTCGGAGAGCAGGAGGGGGATCATGGCTGGGGTAGGGGGTTGGGGTGTGTGGCGGGGGTGAGGGCTCTGGGGATAAGGGATTTGGAGTGCAGAAGGGTGCTCTGGGCTAGGATCAAGGGGTTCAGAGGGCAGGAGGGAGATCAGGGCTGGGGTTGGGGCATGCGTGCAGGCTCTGGAAGGCGCTTGTCCCCCCCTCCAGTTCCTATGTGGAGGCATGGCTAGGCAGCTCTGCACACCACAGGCACTGCCCTCGCAGCTCCCATTGGCCACAGTTCCTGGCCAATGGGTAGCTGCGGGGGCAGTGCTTGGGGCAGGTGCAGGATGCGGAGGCCCCGGGCTGCCCCTATGCATAGGAGCTGGAGAGGGGACCAGGGCCACCCAGAGGATTCAGGGGGCCTGGGGTCTTCGGCGGTGGGGGTCCTTCCACTCCGGGTCTTGGGGGCACTTCAGCGGCGGGTCCCGGAGCGAGTGAAGGACCCACCACGGAACTGCCGCCGAAGTTCTGGAGCAGAAGGAGCCCCTGCTGCTGAACTGCCTCCGAAGACCTGGAGTGGAAGGAGACCTCACCGATGAATTGCCGCTGAAGACCAGGTGGCCTGGAGGGGACATGCCGGCTGCTTCTCAGGAGCCGCATGGTGTGGAGGCTAGCAGGGAGCCTGCCAGACCCGCTGCCTGACAGCACCAACCAGACAGTCAAAGCCCAGTCAGCGGTGCTGACCGAAGCCACCAGGATCCCTTTTCAATCCGATCAAAAACCAGATACCTGGTCACCCTAAAATGACTGGGAATCTCTTGACAGCAACATTACTACAGCCTTGTTTCCTGGCAGATAAAGAGAGAAGGAAAGAGCTGCACATCTGACAATGAGGAAACTCATAGTGAAGACTCCACAAACAACCTCAACTCCACCTTCCCACCCAGCCTTGTTCTAGAAACCAGGCAACTTTGCCCACCCACCTTGCCCTATGTTCCTTTCCAGTGCGGGCCAGAAATCCTCACAGTCCATGGCTTCCCTTCCCTATACAGCTCCCAGACGCTCCTCCAGGCCACTGGCACAAACTCGGCCTGTGGCACCGCCTAGATCCTCAGCAGCCCCCATCCCAATTCCCCACTACACTCAAGAGGTGTCCGTGTTTCTCACCTTCCTCTCCATGTACTGCACAGTAGGACCCGCTGCCATAATAGCGGGAGCAGGTAAAAAGTACTTTGTCGCAGGCAGCATTGGGGGAGCAAAAAAAAAAAAAAAGAAAAGATTGTGGTAATGTTAGGCCTGAATAAAGATATAGCCGACAAAACCAGGTATGCCAACCTGACCAAAGTCAGGCTAACAGAGGTGTGTGGGTAATCCCTGAGTGGAAAAGAACTGAGAAGCAGCATGTCTCACGAAGCGCTGGGAAAAAGTGAGATAAAGGAGGGGCTGTATTCCTGGTATAGTACCAACTGTGCTGTGTTAGGAACAGTTCCTTTGAAGAACTGATAAGAAATCCCAGCCTCCCTGTTTTCACTCCTTGGTTCAGTTCTCTGTCTGTTTTAACTCCCTTACATTCCTAACTTCTGGTGCTTGCTAAGATATTGTTAATCACCTAATGCTGTAAAACATGTATACTAAAAGTGTCTAGTTTCTAGTTGTTAGAAGAAGGGGGTGGGTTGCTCCAGTGAATAATTTATGACACGACGGAACTGTCTATATAGGCTTATACTAAGATGTAAAGAGCGGGCTGGTTCTCTCTGGAGACGAGCTGCTCTCTATTGATGCGTGCATTTGTCAATAAAGAGCTTTTGATCGGACCTTGCTGGTGTTGCCTGTCTCTCCCGCGGTCAGACAACGAACTTTGCCGTCTGGGTTAGAGTCCCCGACAGTAATTTCATAGAATATCAGAGTTGGAAGGGACATCAGGAGGTCATCTAGTCCAACCTCCTGCTCAAAGCAGGACCAATCCCCAGACAGATTTTTGCCCCAGCACAATGCAGCTGTGAGCAGCATTTCCATCAAATGTTTTTCAGAAAGCAATGATAATCCTAACACATAAAGAACTTGACTGGTATGTTTCAAGGTTATCAAAATGGAGCTTAAGTGGTTGAAAAAATTCCAGGTTTTTTTTTAAAACAACTCTCTTTTTATAATCCCATTAAAAATAATCTGCACTTTTTAAGGCAAAATTGTGGTGCAATTTGTTTTGATGTTCCGTGATATGCACATGACAGCAGTTTGTCATAAACAGAACTGTAGCAATGTAAAGCAAGTTTTTCTTTTTTTTTTTAAATAAAGATTTTAATACTTAAATTTAAGCAAGGGCTAGAAGGAGATTTGTTGTCTATTATAACAGGAGTTAACGTATTTTTTGCATGGTTTAAGCAAGATTTGTTTTATTCCTTTAGTGATAAAAATTGTGTCTGAATTCCATTTAGAGATGTAATATATTAACCAACCAGTTTGGAGGGGGAGGTTGTTTTTAGTAGCATGTCTCTCTTGCAGGATTTGCAGGATTTAAGGTTTCTGCAGGTGGGAGCAGGATAAAAATGCAGGAGTGGGTATTTGGGGTGGGACGGGAGCAGGATTTAAAAAACGGTCCCACGCAGGGCTTTTCTGTACAGCATCAGCACACTACCCACAGCCAAGCAAGCAGGTGCTTGGGGCAGCTCCTTTGCAGGGTCAGCAGCCGGCCAGCCTGGGAGCTGAGAACCAACAGGGGGCTGTAGTTCTTTGGTTAGCTGCCTGCCTATACAGCCAGCCCTGGAGCAGGGAATGAACTACATTTCCCAGCATTCCCTTGGCTGCTATCAACAGGAAAGGGAGAGGGAGGTAGCTGAAACCTCATGCTGCAGCTTGCTGTGAATGTAGAGTTGGCTGCTAGAGCAGGGTGGCACTGTGAATGGGCAACAAGTGTGCCCAAGGCGTAGCCGGCTTTGGCCCAGGTGTCCCCTTCAGAAGACATCCCCAGACTGGATTAGGGATACGGGTGTGACCTCATCTTGCAGCCCCCAAAGAAGGAATTGGGTGGACTAAATGGACAGTGCCCCTCTCTATCTGAAGCCTAGCAAGGCAGGTATGTAGATCCCACTAGAATTTAAAGTGAAAAGTAAGGGAGGGGAGGCTCTGGACCTGGGCAGCTTTAGATACAGTACCAGGCACGTAGGAGGATTTCCACTTCTGAGCCATGGAAGCAGAAATTGACTTTTCCTTTCCAGATGTGGCTAATATTCAGAAAGGGATTCTAGCACCTGCCTTCCAGATTTGAACACCTCAAAATTCAGGAGTGCTCAAGCTCAATTTGGGCAGCTGTTACTTCATTTCTCCCAAATCAAATATACTGATCCACTGTAACTGGCTGTAGAAAAAGTAGGATAAAATTGAGCAAGAAATGCTTCCCAGTGGTTATTAGGACTGGAATTGCTATTTTCAACAGCCAGTGCCTTTTGTTTGTTTGTTTAAAAGGAAGACAGTGATATTGCATTGGAAAATTCCCCATAGAAAGAAAGAGTGCAACGAAAGAATAATAAAGGCACTTCAACTCTTCCTCATTTATGGAGGAGGACAGTCTTATAATATGCATCCAGATATCCTCCAGTCACACAAGCTGAAAATTGTTTCACTTTACTGCAGTTCTGTAGCCATATGGGAACCAATCCTGTCTGTGTTCTGTGCACATCCAAAATTCCTAGTGAATGGGAGCAAGTTACCAGTGACCTAGTGACCCAGAGCTGGGGTGGAAGGAGGATGCAGGTGGTGGGGGAGAGCCCAGGGCTCGGGCGGCAGGGTGTGTGTGGCTGGGGGGGCACTGGTGGGGGGAGAAGGGGGAAGCCCAGAACTGGGGCAGCATGGGGGGAGGGGAAGAGCCCAGGGCTGGGGCGGCAGAGGGTGCAGGGAGAGGGGGGGAGAAGAGCCCAGGGCTGGGGTAGGAGCAGCCAAAATTGTTTTTGCTTGGGGCAGCAAAAAACCTAGAGCTGGCCCTGGCTCTGCACTATGGACCCTGGCAGTCTGCCAGCATCCCCTCTGAACCCAGCATGGACCACAGGACGTACCTCGCTCCCTGGAAGACACAGAGGGATCAGTGTGGGCTGTTAGACCCAGCCTGAGTAATGGCAGCAGCTCTGACTCAGAGGGTGCAGTTCCTGCCCTGCTGCAGACAAGCGGCTGACTGAAACTTAGCACTGGCTGCACTCTGCTGGCCAGCACAGCCGGGCACAGCAGCATGGGCACAGCCAGGGCTGCCTAGAGGATTCAGGGGGCCTGGGGCAAAGCAATTTCCGGGGCCCTTTCCATTAAAAAAAAATGCAATAGTATGTTCTCGTGGGGACCCCTGCGGGGCCTGGGCAAATTGCCCCACTTGCTCCTCCCCATGGGCGGCCCTGAGAAAAATAAACCTTCTGCATTTCGGCACAAACCCAGTTTTGAGAAAACTTCTTTACAAGATATCACTGGTTCTCAGCACCAGCTAGTACTAAAAGGCACTAAAGCTCATTAAAAGGGTTGGACAAATATTTTCTGTCAAAACTTATTTTGGATTGAAAACTAGGGGTTTTTAAAAAGCAGAAAAAAAAATCACGGACAATGTCTGCTTTCCTTCAAAATTTGTTGTGTTTTTTTTAATTGAAAAGCTGAAATTAGTCTGCCAAAACCTGAACATGGTTTGGGTTTCAGAAGTGTGTGGCCAAATATTTGCTGCTTGTTGTGTTTGATTGTTTAAAGAAACAATAAAAAAATTCTGCTTAAAAAAAATCCAAAAACTTTTGAACCACCTCAGCTGGTGACCAAACACCTGAGCGCATCCAGTCAGAGATTTTTCCAGGTTTCTGATACTCTGCTGGCTTCCTTGACTCACATCTGTTTCCATAACTTTGGGTTCATTTAGCTTAGAACATAAGAACAGTCATACGGGGTCAGACCAAAGGTCCATCCAGCCCAGTATCCTGTCTACCGACAACAGCCAATGCCAAGTGCCCCAGAGGGAGTGAAGCTAACAGGAAATGATCAAGTGATCACTCCCCTGCCATCCTTCTCCATCCTCTGATAGACAGAAGCTAGGGACACCATTCCTTACCCATCCTTGCTAATAGCCATTAATGGACTTACATTCATGAATGTATCTGTTTCCTAGAGACTGGCTCCATGGGGTCCCTCACACACTGGAGACGGTCACCGTGGGTTTGTCTTTAGTATAGCTTATGTACATACTCCACGAACTAAGCCTTTGAGCTTGTTCCAGAATCTGGGATGAGCCTATGTTGTGAAAACTGAAATGCTCAAAATAGCACATGCATGTGAATGGACACAGGGTGCTAAAATTAGATTAACCCAGGGGTCTCAAACTGGGAGTTGGGACGCCTCAGAGGGTCACAAGGTTATTACTGGGGGTTGCGAACTATCAGCCTTCACCTCAAACCCCGCTTTGCCTCCAGCATTTATAATAGTGTTAAATATATAATAAAGTGTTTTCAATTTATAAGGGAGGGTCACACCCAGAGATTTGCTGTGTGAAAGGGGTCACCAGGACAAAAGTTTGAGAACCACTGAATTAACCCCTCTGAAACCTCAGGGAATGCAGGGGACAGGGGGTCTGCCTTGGTAGGGTTGGGAATGAGGTAGGTGGTGTAGGATATTGCTCTTCTCATGTGATCCCTCCCCCAATGGCTAATTTTAAATGAAGCTGCCCTCCCCTGACATGAATCTCCCTATGGCACTGAAATTAAATACAGACTATAATTTGGCATTTGAGAAGTGAAAGGGATGGTAGCCCTAATGGAAAAGCTAACAGCTTGGCTCTTCTGCAAGCCTCAAACTGCTGAGTGAGCTTTAGGGTAGGGAAGGCTGTGCCTCTCAAACGGCCTGGCCCTGCCCCCTATCTGACCCCCAGCCACTTCCTGCCCCCCCAACTGCCCCCTTCAGAATCCCCAACCCATCCTGCTCCTCATCCCCTCACTGTCCCCCAGAGACCCCTCATCACCACCCCAGGACCCCACTTCTGCTCCCTGTCCCCTGAATGCCCCAACCCCTATCCACCCCCCCCACACTGAGTCCTGACAGACCCCCGGAACGCCCACAATCCAACCCTCCCATTCCCTGACTGCCCCCTCAACCTCTGCCCCCTCCCTATCCCCGACTGTCCCCAGGACTCCCTGTCCCTTATCCAACCCCTCCAGCCCTGGCCCCTTACCCCTGGGTTCCCCTCACCTGGAGCCTCAGCGCACCCAGGAGCGTTCCTGGACAGCAGCAGCATGGCTCCAGCGGGGTCTGAGCTCCTCCCCGCTCAGAGCAGTGTGGTAAGGGGGCAGGGCTGCGAGCTTCAGCGGGGCCTGAGCTTCTCCCCGCTCAGAGCCCCATGGTAAGGAGAGGAGCTGCTCGGTGTGGAGCTCCCAGCCCCGCCCCCTTACCATGCGGCTCTGAGCCGGGAGAAGCTCAGACCCTGCCGGAGCCACGCTGCAGCTGTTCAGGGACACTCCTGGATGCGCTGAGGCTCTGGGAGAGAGGCAGGGTCAGGCCGGGGCCTCACCCATTCTCTTGGGGGCCCCTGCAGAGCCCAGGGCAAATTGCCCCACTTGCCCCCCCGAGAGGCCCTGGGCACAGCTCTGGACCTCTAGGCCCTTGGAAGCCCCAGGAACATGACAGGTGTGCCTACCGCCACCATAGGGTCCCTAACACTATGAGGGCACACGCATGGGCCTGCAGAGTCGTGGCCGAGACGCCAAGGGAAGCGAAGGCAGAGTCATGACCTAAAGGGGCTCACAGACCTGGGGACAGCAGGCCCAGGCACCAGTCAGGGCCATACATCAGCTGTAACAGCAATCCCTGATTTCAACCACAGTACAGGGTCCTCGGTGGGCAGAGAACATGGTCTGGGAAGCTTTCACTGGCTACAGAGAGATTCCTGTGCGCTGCAGAACCAGCTCCAAGTCTCTGAACGACCCAGACTCTGAAGTGTGCACTGTACAGCTTGTATCCAGCTAACCGATGAGTGAGTGCGTGAGTTGGTCACAAGGAGCCACTGTTTCCTCTTCTCCAGTTTCTTGTGCATCTCTTGTTCTCTGAGGCAAGCTGTGTTCTTATTTCCCTGCTTGTTCATAGGCTAGTGATCTGCACAGACCAGACACATAGGAAACAGACAGCCCTGCTAAACTGATGGGCGTAGCTACACCAAGGATAATTTTAACAGAGCTGGACAAACCCTTCAGGAGAGGCGTGCTGCAAGACGGCCGTGCACCACTAGAGGATGCCAAGGGACCTGTTTGTTTCCCCAGAACTTTACAGTAAGAATAAAGAGCTGTGCAATGTGAGTGAACACACCAGCCCCCTCTAGGCTGCCAAACAACTGCTGCCAGCCTCTGCCCTGCACTTCTGGCCTGGGTGGGTGCTCTTGTTGGAGAGTGGCACTGGCGTGCCGTCCAGAGCAGCCCACATCTCCCACCAGCATGCTACTGGCTGCTAGCATTCACCTGTCAGCTGCAACAAGGCCTGTACCAAATTCCAGGGGAGTTTAGGGAAGTGGCACAGTTGGGATTACACTGAGCTGCAAAATTGATTTGTCTTGTTCCTGTAGTCCCAGATTTCTAGTTAGTCAACCAAAGAGGCAAACACCTAAATCATCTCTTGACAGTGATTTCCTTTCTTCTGCCTGTCCAGATAAGGTACGTGCACCCGCTGTGAAACCAAAACCACCAGCTTTGTTAGTATTACTGTAGGCTGCAAAAATCTCCAGCAAAGAGAAACATCAACAATAGCGAGACATGCTGAAGACAAGCCCAGCAGCTCCTCTGGGAGAGAGGACAAATGGAAACTAATTCAAGGTTGTGTCTGGGCTGTTCTCCACATTAGCTTTATTTTTAGTTTCACACCCCACTCACAACACCCAGACCAGTGCCAACTCCAAGCTGCAGCAGGCAGCTCCCTGGGAATTTCAGCCGGCCAGCTACACCCTATCTCCAGACACAATGATAGTCCCTGGATACTGAGGCCATGTCTCCACTAGCATTTATGTCAGCAAAGCTTTTGTCACTCAGGGATGTGAAAAAAACACCCCCTTCCCAAGTGACATTACTTTTGCCGGCATAAGTGCTGGTGTGCACAGTGCTATGTCAGCGGGAGACACTTGTTGAGCTGGTTTTATTATGTCGACCGGAGAGCTCTCTCTTTGGCATAACGTGGCGAGAGGCACAGCTGTATCAGTGCAGCTGCACCACTGTAAATTTGTAAGTGTAGACATGGCCTGAGAGATTGCTGTTACCTACACCAGCCCCAAGGAAGTGCAAAGTGGCTCGAGCTAACTGCAGCCCTTCCCCCACAAACTGCTGCGGAAATGCAGAAGGCACCTTTTATTTGAAATGAATGTTCTGTCAATCCTGGTTTACTTTAGGTCATTCTGAAAAATCAAAGGCTACAAAACAAAAATCAAGCCTACATGCTAAGGAGGAGACAGCTGCATTTAGCTTTTCCTTCCTACAACACCCGGAGCTCTTCACCCCTGTGGGAGTCGGTACATTATTGTCACTGAACCTCATACAGGGGTGTTTTCCATCAGAGCCAGATCCTTCCCCTGCTCACCTCCCTTCCTCCTGCTTTGTACCCCTCTGGCCTTATACAGCACATAGGACGCTGTCTGCACAGGCCACTGGGGGATTCTTCACCACAGGGCTGTGTGATCAGAGCACTGCTCTCCTCCGACCATCCCCAGCCGGTGCAATGTTTTGCATTTTGAAAGCTCTTCAGCGCTGATTCTCAAAGTCCAAAAGCAATGATCTCCAGCTCAATCCACACCCATCATCAGGCCGTCCACGGCTCCCTCTGATTGCCTTACCCTTCACCGCCACTGAGATGGCAGCGTGGCAGAGCAGTGAGCCCTGGCACACCGTCCCCGCTCACTCTGGCAGGCTCTCCAGGGGGCTGTGGGAAAGGAGACCTTACCCAATCCCACATTGCAGATGGATGGAAGGAGACCCTGTGCCCCAGAATGGCACTCTGCTGGGATACCTGCCAAAGGGACCCACCAGCCTTGCACTGGCTGTGGGAGCATGGAGACCCACCAGGCCTACCAGCTGTGAGTCTAGGAATTGTTTTTGGCTGGAGACTACTTTGTTACGCTTATAAGAAGCGCACCGAATCTTTTTAAAGGGGATAAGGCAATACACTGTGTTTATTGAGAGTTCAATTTAAGCATTACAATCAGCATCACACACACACCCAAAAGGTTCTGCAGCTGGATCTTATAGTTACCAGTCCTTAGTGTTGCTCGGTCAGTTCCAGCAGCCAACTGAAACTGCACACGAGGGAGAGGAGCTGGGTCTCTGTCGAATGCGTTTGAAGCTCTGATGTTGATGCAGAACGAACCCAACGTCCCATAGCAATACACCTTTCTTTTATAGTAATAAGTTCCCATAGAAATCTATGGACCTTGCTGTGTTGCCATAGGGTATTCCTCAGAATCTCTAGTGAGGCATTTGGGATCAATTATTAACTAAATCGGTTGCCCAGACAAAATTTATGGCTGGATTTTTGTTCTCAGCCTGTCACTGCTGTGGATGGCAGCCAGGATCAAGGGCAGCTTTTCAGGCCAGTTCTTACCGGTGTGGTCTACTACTCTCTGCAGTGCTTCCTTAATGGTGCGATTTATTGTCTCCACCTGTCCTGAGAATTGAGGTCGGTCTGGGATGTGAAACTTTTGCTTAATTCCCAAAGCATGCATCATTATGGTAAAGATTTCCCCCACAAATTCACCCTCATTTTCTGAATCTATAACCTTGGGGAGTCCCCATACCTGCGTACCACTTTTGTATCCTTTCCACCCATTTCTTTGCCAGTCATACATCCAATACTGTATCCCCTTCACACAAAGTCACTATCGGCATAGATATACACAGGTCTCAGGGGAGCCTTCATACTGTTTTAAAACTTGGTATATAGTGTGAAGCTGAGCATGCTGTGCTGACCCATAGGCCAAATGTCCCTGAATAACCTCCTCTTCTAGGATAATAGCAGCATATTTAATCCATCTTTTCCCTTTGATTGCCATTGTACTCCCATCAATAAACCAAACATGTTTTTCCTGGCCTACAGTATCCAATTCCTCAAGAGGGGGCATTTGCACTAAGGCAATCCCCTGCTCCAGACTGATCTCTGGGCACTCATGTTTATTTCCTTTTTCAATTAAAGCATGAGTCACACCTTCTTATCAACTATTGGAAATGGGCCATCCTGATTATCACTACAAAGGTTTTTTTTCTCCGGCTGATAATAACCCACCTTAACTGATTACCCTCATTATAGTTAGTATGGCAACACCCATTTTTTCATGTCCTCTGTATATCTATCTATCTATATATCTTCCTTCTGTATTTTCCACTGCATGCATCCGATGAAGTGGGTTTCAGCCCACAAAAGCTTATGCTCAAATAAATTTGTTAGTGTCTAAGGGGCCACAAGTACTCCTCGTTTTTGCAGACACAGACTAACACGGCTACCACTCTGAAACCTGTCACCATGCAAGGCACTGAATTTAGTCATATGAAGTGGAAATCCATCAACTTAATGAAAAAACTCAGATACAGACAGGCATCATCTTCCTTTCCAAATGCAAACAGATGGACATCATACCAGAAGAACTGAAGGTAAAAAATCCATTACAATCTACATACTGCACAGACTATGCTGACAGATTGTGCCCACACTCTCAAATAAACTGCGGAACCACCTGATCAACATCCTATACAGCAAACAAGGAAAAATCAAGGGTGAGCTCTCAAAACTGAGTACTTTCATAAAAAAAAACAACCTTCCACACAAACTTCCATGTGGCTAGGCTTTACAAAAACTAGACAAGCCATTTACAAACACACACTTTGCTTCTCTACAAAGGAAAAAGGACACTAAACTATCTAAACTACTACATGCCACAAGGGGCCACAACAGTGGTTGCCTTAACCCACCCAACAATATTAATCTATTCAGTTACACTCTTAGCCCAGAAGAAGAATCTGTCCTATCTCAGGGCTTTTCCTGCCCAGCCATCCCCACAAACATATTCCAGTTCTGTGGTGACCTAGAATCCTACTTTCAATGTCTCCGACTCAAGGAATATTTCCAATGCACCTCTGAACAGCACACTAACCCACAGGAATCCTCCTGCCAGTACTACAAAAAGAAGGAGTCTGCGTGGACTCCTCCTGAAGGTCGAAACAACAGACTGGACTTCTACATAGAGTGCTTCTGCCGACATGCACGGGCTGAAATTGTGGAAGAGCAGTATCACTTGCCCCATAACCTAAACCGTGCAGAACGCAACACCATGCACAGCTTAAGGAACAACTCTGATACCATAATGAAAAAGGCTGACAAAGGAGGTGCTGTCGTCATCATGAATAGATCGGAATATGAACGAAAGGCTGCTAGGCAGCTCTCTAACTCCACATTCTACAGGCCTTTACCCTCTGATCCCACTGAGAGTTACCAAAAGAAACTGCTTTTTCAGGGAGTTTCTTGAGCAGGTGGTGCACAGGAACAAATCTGCACAGACACACCCCTACCAGGAGTATTCTACCTGCTACCCAAAATCCATAAACCTGGAAATCCTGGACACCCCATCATCTCAGGCATTGGCACCCTGACAGCAGGATTGTCTGGCTATGTAGACTCTCTCCTCAGGCCCTGCGCTACCAGTGCTACCAGCTATCGTCGAGACACCACTGACTTCCTGAGGAAACTACAATCCATTGGTGATCTTCCAGAAAACACCATCCTGGCCACTAGGGATGTAGAAGCCCTCTACACCAGTATTCCACACAAAGATGGACTACAGCCGTCAGGAACAGTATCCCCGATAATGTCACGGCAAACCTGGTGGCTGAACTTTGTGACTTTGTCCTCACCCACAACTATTTCACATTTGGGGACAATGTAAACCTTCAAGTCAGTGGCACTGCTATGGGTACCTGCATGGCCCCACAGTATGCCAACATTTTTATAGCTGACTTAGAACAACGCTTCCTCAGCTCTCATCCCCTAACCCCCCTGTGACATTTCACTCTATATGATTTTATGAAAATATGCTAATGTAACTGGAATATGCTTCATACAAAAGGTCTCTTGTAAGGTATCATTACAGAGCTTATAATCTACTGAGTGTGATCATCCTATTTGTATAAATGTACCACTCTTGTATTTGAAACTAGAAATATAAAATATAACTCTGAGGGCCTATTGTAATTATGCAAAGTGTGGGCCATTAATGGTGGTTTGGAATTTTGATGACTCCCATTAACCAAGACAATTGACTGCAGATGGCTCTGTTTTACCTGTAAGTCTTCCTGTATACCTGTGTGCTGGAAATGAAGTCTTACAGTGACATGTGATGTCACCTGAACTGGAATCCATCTTTAACCTGGTGCTTTTCCACTGGGGGAGGGGGGACCCAGAGGGACAAAGGATTCATGCCTTATGCAACAGATATGTAAGTGGGTGGAATAGAGAAAAGGAGAGAGCCATCATGAGCAATCCCTAGCTACCACCTGAGCTGGAACAAGGGTTGTACCAGGGGAAAGAATTGTGCCCAGACTAGAAAGGCGTCCAGTCTGTGAAATAAATTTATTGAAACATCTCTCAGGGTGAGATTTTATCTGTACTCAATTGTATTAGACATAGATTTGCGTGTTTTATTTTATTTCACTTGGTAATTCACTTTGTTCTGTCTGTTACTACTTGGAACCACTTAAATCCTACTTTCTGTATTTAATACAATCACTTTTTTAAAATAATTAACCCAGAGTATGTATTAATACCTGGAGGGGGAGGGGCAAACAGCTGTGCATCTCTCTCTATCAGTGTTATAGAGGGCGAACAATTCATGAGTTTACCTTGTATATGCTTTATACAGGTTAAAAACAGATTTATTTGGGTTTTAGACCCCATTGGGACTTGGGCATCTGAGTGTTAAAGATAAGAACACTTCAGTAAGCTGCTTTCAGTTAAGTCTAAAGCTTTGGGGCAAGTAATTCAGACCCTGGGTCCTTGTTGGAGCAGACGGGAGTGTCTGGCTCAGCAAGACAGGGTGCTGGGGCCCCGAGCTGGCAGGGAAAGCAGGGGCAGAAGTAGTCTTGATGCATCAGGTGGCAGCTCCCAGGGGGTTTCTGTGATCCAACCCATCACAACCCCTACTCTACTTGTGCTACATTGATGACCTCTTCATCATCTGGACCCATGGAAAGAAGCCCTTGAAGAATTCCACCATGATTTCAACAATTTCCATCCCACCATCAACCTGAGCCTGGACCAGTCCACACAAGAGATCCACTTCATGGACACTACAGTGCTAACAAGCGATGGTCACATAAATACCACCCTATACTGGAAACCTACTGACCTCCATACTTACCTACATGCCTCCAGCTTCCATCCTGACCACACCACACAACCCATTATCTACAGCCAAGCTGCAAGATACACCCACATTTGCTCCAACCCCTCAGACAGAGACAAACACCTTCAAGATCTCTATCAAGCATTCTTACAACTACAATACCCACCTGCTGAAGGGAAGAAAGATTGACAGAGCCAGAAGAGTACCCAGAAGTCACCTACTACAGGACAGGCCCAACAAAGAAAGTAACAGAACGCCACTAGCCGTCACCTTCAGCCCCCAACTAAAAACTCTCCAGCGCATCATCAAGGATCTACAACCTATCCTAAGGATGATCCCTCACTCTTACAGATCTTGGGAGACAGACCAGTCCTCGCTTACAGACAGCCCCCCAACCTGAAGCAAATACTCACCAGCAACCACACACCACACAACAAAAACACTAACCCAGGACCTATCCTGGCAACAAAGCCTGCTGCCAACTCTGTCCACATATCTATTCAGGGGACACCATCATAGGACCTAATCACATCATCCACACTATCAGAGGCTCGTTCACCTGCACATCTACCAATGTGATATATGCCATCATGTGCCAGCAATGCCCCTCTGCCATGTAGATTGGCCAAACTGGACAGTCTCTGCGTAAAAGAATAAATGGACACAAATCAGATGTCAAGAATTATAACATTCAAAAACCAGTCGGAGAACACTTCAACCTGTCTGGTCACTCGATTACAGACCTCGAAGTCGCAATACTCCAACAAAAAAACCTTCAAAAACAGACTCCAACGAGAAACTGCAGAATTGAATTAATTTGCAAACTTGACACCATTAAATTAGTCTTGAATAAAGACTGGGAGTGGCTGGGTCATTACACAAAGTAAAACCTATTTCCCCATTCTAATTTTTCCCCTACTGTTACTCACACCTTCTTGTCATCTGTTGGAAATGGGCCATCCTGATTATCACGACAAAGATTTTTTTTTCCTCCTACTGATAATAGCCCACCTTAATGATTACCCTCATTATAGTTATTATGGCAACACCCATTTTTTTCATGTCCTCTGTGTGTGTGTGTATATATATATCTTCCTACTTTATTTTCCACTGCATGCATCCGATGAAGTGGGCTGTAGCCCACGAAAGCTTATGCCCAAATAAATTTGTTAGTCTCTAAGGTGCCACAAGTGCTTCTGTTCTTTGTGCGGATCCAGACTAACACGTCTACCACTCTGAAACAGGTCTGGTTTGGACACTGTTTCAGTAGTGACTTCTCTGTTAACTGGAATGAGGGTCCACTGGGCCATGAGAGTATTAGAAATCTTACCGCCCATCAGTTTGCCTGACAAAATATATTTAAGGGGAGTGCGAGTACTTTGAATAGTAACGAGTGCTGTGCCTGTGAGTGGCTCAAAGGAGTGTACTGCCCAGACAGCGGCTAGGCATTCATGTTCACAGGGATCAAAATTTAATTCTGGGCTTTGCAGTTTCCTTGATTCATAGGCTACTGGCACCAGTTTTCTTTCTTTCTTCATTATTTTGCAGTAGAGTAGCTGCTAGTGCTACGTCATTAGCAGCCAGATGGATAACAAATGGCCTTGACTCCTCAGGAAAGTGTAAAGCTGGAGTTGCAGCTGCTTTTTGCTTTAGAGTACTTAGAGCAGATCCTGTTCTGGCCATTGAGTCTTTTTCTTCAACAGTTTCCGTAAAGGAAATGTAATCTCAGCATACTTGTTAATATGTGGCTGCAGGAAACTGAATCCACCCAACGAGACTTGTAAGGAGAGGGGCTCTGTGCAGGCTGGCATTTCTAGCAGTGCCTTTTCGCTGGGCTTTTGCCTGCCCTCTCTCCTGATTACTATACCCAGGTACACTTAGCAGGGCTTGGAGGCCGGAAGTTGATGAAGATTTGCCAATTATTACTGATTTTGCAGTAACCAATGTTTTTACATACATTTTGAGCACAAAATAAAATTACAAAGGCAAGGAATGGTATGTTGTATTTATTTATTTTCCTAATGCAGTGTTATAGAGTCATGAATCATAGAAGATTAGGGTTGGAAGAGACCTCAGCAGGTCATCTAGTCCAATCCCCTGCTCAAAGCAGGGCCAATTCCCAACTAAATCATCCCAGCCAGGGCTTTGTCAAGCTGGGCCTTAAAATCCTCTAAGGATGGAGACTCCACCACCTCCCTACGTAACCCATTCCAGTGCTTCTTCACCCTCCTAGTGAAACTGTTTCCTAATATCCAACCTAGACTTCCCCCACTGCAACTTGAGACCATTGCTCCTTGTTCTGTCATCTGCCACCACTGAGAACAGTCTAGATCCATCTTCTTTGGAACCCCCTTTCAGGTAGTTGAAAGCAGCTATCAAACCCCCTCTCATTCTTCTCTTCTGCAGATTAAACAATCCCAGTTCCTTCAGCCTCTCCTCATAAGTCATGTGCCCCAGCCCCCTAATCATTTTCATTGCCCTCCACTGAACTATCTCCAATTTGTCCACGTCTCTTCTGTAGTGGGGGAACGTAATACTCTTCTAGACGCAGTACTCCAGATGTGGCCTCACCAGTGCCGAATAGAGGAGAATAATCACTTCCCTCAATCTCCTGGCAATGCCCCTACTAATACAGCAATGCCCCTACTAATACATGGTAATACTAATAATACTTCCCTCAATCTGCTGGCAATGCTCCTACTAACGCAGCCCAATATGCTATTAGCCTTCTTGGCAACAAGGGCACACTGCTGACTCATGTCCAGCTTCTCATCCACTGTAATTCCTAGACCCTTTTCTGCAGAACTGCTGCTTAGCCAGTAGGTCTCCAACATGTAGCGGTGCATGGGATTCTTCCATCCTAAGTGCAGGAGACCATATCAAAAGCTTTGCTAATGTCAAGATATATCATGTCCACTGCTTTCCCTGCATCCACAGAGCCAGTTACCTCATCATAGAAGGCAATCAGGTTAGTCAGGCATGACTTGCCCTTGGCGAATCCATGTAGTCTGTTCTTGATCACCTTCCTCTCCTCTAAGTGCTTCAAAATGGATTCCTTTAGGACCTGCTCCATCATTTTTCCAAGGACTGAGGGGAGGCTGACTGGTCTGTAGTTCCCCAGATTCTCCTTCTTCCATTTTTAAAAGACGGGCACTCTATTTCCCTTTTTCCAATCATCTGGGACCTCCCTCGATCACCATGAATTTTCAAAGATAATGGCCAATGGCTCTGCAATCACATCAGCCAACTCCCTCAGCACCTCAGATGCATTAGATCCGCCCCCATGGACTTGTCCATGTCCAGCTTTTTTAAATAGTCCTTAACCTGGTCTTTCACCACTGAGGGCTGCTCACCTCCTCCCCATACTGTGCTGCCCAGTGCAGCAGTCTGGGAGCTGACCTGGTCCGTGAAGACTGAGGCAAAAAAAGCATTGAGTACTTCAGCTTTTTCCACATCCTCTGTCACTAGGTTGCCTCCTCCTTTCATTAAGGGTCCCACTCGTTCCCTGACCTTTTTCTTTGTTGCTAACATACCTGTAGAAACCCTTCTAGTTAACCCTTCACATCCCTTGCTAGCTGCAACTCCAGTTGTGTTTTGGCCTGCCTGATTACACCCCTGCATGCTCATGAAATATTTTTATGTGCCTCCCTAGTCATCTGTCCAAGTTTCCACTTCTTGTAAGCTTCCTTTTTATGTTTAAGCTTATTGAAGATTTCACAGTTAAGCCAAGCTGGTCGCCTGCCATATTTGCTATTGTTTTTGCACATCGGGATGGTTTGTTCCTGGTAGTCTCTCTTTTAAAAAACAAACAAACAAAAAAACCACAATACACAACAATGCTAGCAACAAGACAAACAATACACAGGGCCGGCTCCAGCTTTTCTACCGCTCCAAGCAGGGGGGGAGAGGGAAAGAGCGACAGTGCTTCGGCGACAGCTCAATCGCACCACTTCTGCGGCAGTTCTGTGGCGGATCCTCCCTCTCTTCCTCTTTGGCGGCAATTCAGCAGCAGCTCAGAGAGGGAATGAGGGACTTGCCGCCAAATTGCCGTCAAAGACCTGGACGTGCCCCCAGATACCGGATGGAGCGTGGCTCCTTTCAGC
The DNA here is from genome assembly GCF_025201925.1 of Gopherus flavomarginatus. Classification (NCBI taxonomy): domain Eukaryota; kingdom Metazoa; phylum Chordata; order Testudines; family Testudinidae; genus Gopherus; species Gopherus flavomarginatus. Next base: position 8,897,607 of record NC_066626.1, on the reverse strand, counting down.
TGGCCGCCCCAAGCACCTGCTTCCTATGCTGGTGCCTGGAGCCGGCCCTGACAACACAAAACATAATTTTTGTTGCGACAGTAGATCCATAGTCTTCTGAGTTGCCACCATTTTTTTCTGAAGTTCTGAAAGACAAAAAATCATTTTTCTACCCCCTTGTTGGGGGGTGGCAGTTTATTGCTTAAAATACTTTTACTTTTGTTTGTTTTTTTTACAAATTTCCTTGCTGATTGCACGCAAAACAGAGAATTACTCCCCCCCATCCTGTGGTTTTGTTCTTGGGGTAGGCCATGTTTCAACAGCTTCTACCTTTTAAGTGTTTAGGGTGAATTATCCCACAGTGCAGGTATGATGTGATGTAGCTCAGTTTTCCTTTTTATACAACAGGCCAGGTTTATAATAGTTTTTCTGCTGTACTAAGCTGAGAAGCAGTGTTACTATAATGCCTTTTTTTTGCGCTCACAGTTTTCCTGTACTTGTATTAAAGTGACAGTGGCCGTCTGATGATTTAGAGCCATCTTAAGGCTCAGTGTTTCTAACCTTGATTCTTTGTGTACCTTTCCCCTGCTGTTGCTCCAGAGGGCACTGTCTCCCCTTTTTTTTTTTAAAACTGCAGCTCTAGGCTGCTCCTTATTACATCTATGACTTCAGTCTTTATTTAAAAACATATTAAACTTTATAAAGCATTGTGGTACCGTAAGGGTTAAATGCTAAATACCAAAGTCAAACAACATTCATTACCGTGTCTGGCAAAAAGTGTCTGCCAATTTTGAAACTTTGAAAGATTCAAAAGGCTTTTTAGTGGCATTAGTTAAAAACAAAACCAAATTTATTCACCTTAAACCTACAAACCAGGGTTTTACAAACCAGGAGTGTTTGTTTGGGTTCTTAACATTTTACATGTTTTTTTAATAGCCATTGCATTGCTTTAATTATTTTTACACAACTGTACATAGATTACACTCTCTTTTACACATTTGGGGGGCAGTTAAATTCCAATAGAAAATCCTTATGTTCTTTAGTAAATTTGAGTAAATTGTTCATAGCTAAATTATTTAAATCAGATTGTTTCTTTGCCTCTAACATTTTTAGAACATTCAGCTGCTTAATTCCCTCCAGCTGCTACAGAGTTAACTTTTTTCCTTCCAGAATGACACCTTCATCAGCTCAGATATCACCATTTCAAGTATTGTCCCAGGGATTTGAATTCCCCAGGCCTGGACTTACTGCTTCCCTTACTCCTGCCACTCAGGGCTCCCAGCAAATTTTCCAATCTCTTTATCTGTTGCCTGCCTACTTGTCTGGGTGAGATCCTGCTTTCCTTACTGAATTGTCCCTTTTCATGGACACAGGCTTTGTTTCACTACCAATTTAGCAAGGAGGGTGGGCTTCTCAACTAGCCCCCACACCTCCTGGTCCCTTTTCTTAAACATCTCTCAAAATTGTGAAATCACAAAAATATCACTCACAAAAAATACTACACTGCCCAAACTCCTATATCCTTCAGAGTTTGGTTTAACACAGAAAATACCACCTAAAACTCGTATATCCTCCAGAGTTTATTCTGGTTCAACAGAGAGCAAGAAACTCCAAGTTCTTTTCTGACACAAAATAGTATTTGTCCAAAACACCTATATCCTTCAGAGTTGGGTCTCACATAGAAAATACTGCCTGAAACTCCTATATCCTTCAGAGTTTACTCCAGTGCTCAGTTTAGAGCAAGAAACTCTAAGTTTGCCTCCTATTTTACTAAGCTTGCTACGACCAAGGGTGTGCACACCAAATTATATAATGATCAATCCATTTTGTTTTATGCAGACTCTTACAATAAATACTATGTCTCACCTTGTTCCCCAAAAATGTTATGCTTACAAGAAGCACACAGATCTTTTAAAAGGGATAAGGCAATATCCTGCATTTACTGAGAGTACAATTTAGGTATTAAAATCAGCATGCTTCCATTCACATGCTCTCTCACACACACACACACGCACAAGTTTCTACAGCTGGAACTTATAGTTACCAGTCCTTAGTGTTGCCCGGTCAGTTCCCATGGCCAGCTGAAACTGCACACAAGGGAAGGGAGCTGGGTCTCTATCAAATGCGTTCAAAGCTCCAATGTTGATGCAGAATGAAGCCAAAGTCCCATGGCAATACACCCCTTTTTAATAGTAATAACTTTCCATAGAAGTCTATAGACCTTGCTGTGTCACACCGGAGCTGTCAGTCACAAGGTATTCAAAGTTGCTCTTAATTAGCATTATTTTGAGTTGTTACCAGGAGGATTCACAGCTGTTTCTTATCTCAGCCCTCTGGCTCAACTCCTTATCTTGTTCTTGGGGTGTATGCCTTTGCTTTAGGGTCGTTCATCCGCCATCCAGGTGATTCTGATAATAACGTTGGTATCTCTCAAGTTCTCCACTCCCCTCTTGATCATCTGGCCCAGCTGTCTTTTCTCAGTTAATTAGTATGCCATGCATTCTTCACTCACACACCAAATAAGGCACTAATTACAGCCATAAAACTTCCGTGCTTCTAAGAACAATCATTAGCACAATCAGCAAAGAATAAACTGAGAACATATTTTTCTTATTAATTCAAGGCTACAATTTCTTCTTACTAATTCAAAGCTAGCAAAATGGAGTACAATTTACTCCAGACAATTTCTCCCTATCAGACTTTTGGCCTACAGCTTCCTCCCACCACCTGGGTTTTACTCCTCGTACACTGGACAGTGGGAGGCATGCTTGTGTTTCTGTGGAGGTGCAGGTCAGCCATTGTGATCTGCTTAATGAGCCACATCCTCAGCTGTCGTAAGGCAGCACAGCTCTATTGGCTTCATTTTACACCCCAGAGGAGCTGTGAATCACCACCAGCCAAGGAAGCTGGAGCTTTAAGAGCATTTAGGGCCCCCAAAGCAGCACGGTGACCTTGGCAAAGCCTGGGTGACAGTCTAATTTCAGCCAGGAATGCTCTACTGTAGGGCAAGCAGCTGCCCTTGGGGGCCTCTGGGCGCTGACAGCTCTGGCTCTCCAGGAGCTTGGGGGACCTGGTCTGCAAGTGAGTGAAGGGGGAGCCACAGACAATTCTGAGGTTTTGTAAAAAATTGTAAATCAAAATACTGATTCTGAAGGGCAGCCACAGTGTCTCATGGGAGTTGTAGTTCGGGTGCATCATACCCACATTCTCCTCAATAGGCTGGTCTGGCTGGTCAGACTACATCTCCCCTGATGCAGCATGGTCTCCCCTCTTAGGAGGCATTGTCATATTTTCAGCATTATTCACCACCCCTATTCCTTACGCACCCAACCATCATGTTTGCTTTTTTTGACTGCAGCTGCACATTAAGCAGAGGTTTTCATTGAGCTGTCCACAGGGATGTCTGAGTCCCTTTCTTTAGCTGACACAGTTAATTTAGATGCCTGTAAGATGTGTGAGAAGTTAAAATTTTTCCCTCCAATTTCACATTTATCTACACTGCCTTTCATTTGTCATTGTGTTGTCCAGCTTGTTTATACCTCTCTGAAGTTCCTCCCAGCCCTCGCTGGCCTGGCTGACCTAAATAACTGAGTCATCTGCAGATTTTCCACCCTCACTACTCCAGTTAGGAGATATTGTCCCATATTGTATCCCATAGGGTTGCTGAGAAAAATGTTGCCGTACTCCAAAATCAGAGGGCACTCAGCCCAAGTTTGCGCTACAGCACTCGACAACACTCTGTAAATCATTTTCATATTGTCAGGGAGAGTTTTCTGGCCTTATTCTGGCCTCTCCTCCAGCATCTAGCATTTAAGAGGCCAGAGTCCTTCATTTCATCCTGATGAACAGTGTGAGATTTACTCACATCATCACTTGCTGATGTCATTACTGTATTAGTATCATCATGCTGGGATAAACTATTTGCCTTGGTTCAACATCGGTCATAATCTTTGTGTCTAGTGCTGGCATGTTCACCAAATTATTCGTCAGTGACATTGCACGTTGCTTGGGAAAAAAGAGATTGTTTGTTGCACCTATCATGAATGCGAAAACTCCTTCTGTGCATGCCATACTGCATTGGAGCCAGGTAAAGAGAAATGAGAACTGGCCAGTATAACTTCTTTCTTTCTTACTAAAGATGTATTATCCACATTGTTTTTTGTTTTCATCCTGTTTGTTTATTTTCCAAAGTTTATTACACCTTCATAGGAGCTCAAAAATAACGTTTTCCCTCCTTATGTTGCTTTCCCACACACACATGCAAGTGAGTGGAGCTGAAATGAAAGCTGCTGGTTAACAACTTTGGTTTCAAGCATCTCTCTTGTGTGCTGGTATCACTGAGTCCTGTTTGGCATATCTCTTTTGCTAGATAACTGTTACTGCAGGGCAGCTGGAAAAGCACAGGGACAGAACAATTTTAGGAAATCCTTGTAATAATATCTCTGAAAATCTAACACATTTTAAAATAACCAGAATTAATCTAGTTAGAAAGTGGGTCCCTTCCTGCATCAGACAACAACTGTCGAGTGCAGCTCTGCACTGGAAAAGGGCTGCTGAAGTGGGGCCGTGGTGCACAGCAAAGCTGCTCCCTGTGGCAGGACTGGCAGGTCAAATCACCAGCCCTTTACTTGTAAACTGAGCCCGTTTGACTGGCAGTCACAGAGAGAAAATAAACACGGCACCCCTATGGGCCATCTTCAAGTGTCACCTTTCAAAGGGAAATTGCACTTTAAGATTCCATAGGTCAAATTTAGACTTAAAAACCACCTCCTGAGAGTGTGTAAATGAAAGCAAGAACATCTGGGCTAGCAATCCAAGAATGAAATCCCATTCTGGGGCACATGGACAGGACTTGCAGAAATTCTCCTGAGTGAACAGATACAAACTAGAAAGGCTGGACTCTGTCACATTTCATTCCAGATCCTGTCTTGCACGTCTCAGGGGTGAGTTCTCCCACTCCAACAGATCCTCAGAAGCAAAACAGGATATAAAGGATATCACCCAGCAGGAAGCGCACCTGCCTGATTCGTGTGTCTGAAAGAAAAACAGCCAAGCAAACAATGCTTTAGCAGGAGCTTTCTGAACTCACTCTCCTTTCTAGTCTCCCAGGAGCACTTCCAAAACCTTCTGAAAGTTTCAGTGACACAGACTGCAGCTCCTTTGGGAAGTTACCATGTGAGAGATGTTTGACCTACATGGAAATGAAATAAATGCGTGACAATAAGGTTTCTTCCTGGTTTCTCACACGTCATGCAAAGTTTTCTCCTCATTATATCATGGTCTGTCAGAACCTGTGCAGGGAGATGGTTTCTGAATGAGACCCAGTGGCTGGGCGGTGAAGTTAGACAAATTCAAATTGGGCAAAATGGTGACTTTCCAGTGAGGGGCCTTTGGGATGATTTGCACTAGGAATGCTGAGCTGTAATAAGTGTATGTGACCTGGTCAGTGAGGGAAGTTATTGTCTGTTGCATTACAAACCTTGCTGCAGTGTATTGCTCACTGGACTGAGCTAGTGGGGCAGTGGGCTGTGAGGAAAACAGCTGGGAAACCGACAGTGGAAGGCAACTACAGGGACAATGCCCCCCTGCCAGCCTCCAGGCCAAAGGGACACAGATGTGTCACTTGGCTGGGAACTGTCACTCCACGGGTCTATACGTGGTTCAAAAGCTCTTCTCCAGAGAGATGGGAGGTGGTCAGTTGTCAGGTGCTGTCCCTGGAGAGACCAGGCTGGATGGAAGAGAGACACAGGGTCCAAGGGGGCGTCAGGAAGCAGCTGAGGACTTCCCCAGCTCCAGCGGGTAGTAAGCTTTAGGGATCGGCAGGCCTACGTATGGACCAGATCGTTGTTTTAGTCCAAAAAATAACACATGCTCCAAGGCGCAGCCTGTCACCGCTTACAGTGTCACTGCTCCTGGGGGACAGAACTGCAGGTGCTGTCTGAAGGCCCGTCAGGCCTGCTGAGGTAACCCAGGGCCAGGACTGCAGCCAGGGCTGACCGAGAGTGGGAGACTCCTGTGACAAGAGACCACTCAAGCCAGCCAGGGTGCACTCAGCACCAGGGTCGGGGGACGGCTAGTCCGGGCAGCGTGACACACAGTGGAAGAGCCTGTACCCTGAGATTGTGCGTTTCTGGGAGATCGGCTGTAGCCCAGCCAGAAGCTGTCAGGCTCCATGGTGGAGAGTAACTCCCCCCCATGCAGGGCCCACTGGCCTGCGCTCTGCAGGTCAGATTCACCCAGAGCATTCCCTGCTGGCTTTAACATCCCTGCACTGCAAAACACTCCCGGCAGCAAGTCTCCGAGCACCGGCCCACTGGGGCAGGCTCGCGGGGCTCTTGTGGCAGGGCTGGAAACAGCCATGTAGACCTCCCCTCGCGACGCTAACTAGGAAGGAGGAAACGCACTCCTTGCGATGTTTAATCATAACAAAAATACCCAGCACCCCCACGGATGGGGAATAGAGCTCTTGCTGAATCCCTGGGGAGCTGGGTATTCAGAGCTGTGGTAAAATGAATTCTCTGGTTGGTGTTTATCATTTTATATCTTAATGGAGAGTTAAGCAGCAGTTAAAGTGCAACAAGCTAGTGCTCCTTCCCAGCTCCCTCACCCCATAGCTGCCTCCTCTCCTCCACTAACACCTCTGGCCTCGCTCCGTGGCAGCTTCTACAATCTAGTGAAATTGGCAAGGCATCTTCTGATAAGCCTCGCTTTCCCCTAAGATCTTCTAAAGGGCTTGCCCATTCTGTCTGGCTGCTAGTCACCCATGGAGCCATGTGGAAGGGAAGGATAGCTGAGCAGGAGGACAGAGAGGCCCAGGTGGGTGGTGGGGGCGATGTTTGTTTATCTAACCCAAAGTTTAATCAAACATACAGTATAACCAAATAGGAGGCAGGGGGAGCATTCGATAGCAGGGGCTGAGTCCCAAGCACCCGGAACGAGGAAATCAGACCAAGGGCTGGAAAAGATAAAGCTGAAAACAAAGATCTCGTGTGAAAAACTGACAGTGATTTGAACCCACTGGTGGAACCCTAACTTCATTTGTAAAGTGCCCTTCGGGTGGGAGGGTCACAGCCCAGGAGAGACAGGCTCCCTACCCACCCCAGCCTAGACCTGACAAAGTCCTGCTCAGCCCCGCATGTGCTCAGTGTGCTGCACTGAGGCCAGGATGCCCAAGGGGAAGTGTGAGGCTATGTCTTCCCGGCAAAGCGCATGCAGCATCATCCAGCCCTTCTTGGCTGCAAAGTGGAGCCCTGAGCATAGTTGGGGGCAGACTCCTCATTGCTCCATGGGATTGAGGGGGAGATTCCCCCACAGAGGGAAATAGGAGACATCCGCCAAGAGAGGGTCACCTGGCTGAGTCCTTGCTCAGTGCCTGTCCACACTCAGGGTCTTCTCTCTGGGCGGACTCACCGATCCACCTTCTTTCCGCTTTCATTGCTGTTGTTCTTTAAGGTGAACCACAAATGCAGTCGCTGTATTCGCCCCTTGCTCACCTGGCAAAGTGGTGTGGAGCGGGTGCAGTACATCCTGTCAAGGTCCATGCCTGATGCATTTGGGATCCATGCCCTGGTGGATGTCCACCGCTGCCTGGAGACCTAACACAGCACACGCTAACTTCGAGGGCTTGTCCACACTTACAGCGCTGCAGGCCCTGCTGCGCCGCTGCAGTGCTTGGAGAAGCATCTCCCACCAGTGTAGTTATGCCACCTCCCCGAGAGGCGGAGCCCTACCATCAACATAGCACTGTAATACTGCCAGTTAGGGGGGTGTGACTATGTCACTCGGGGGGGGGGGGGGATTTACCACATCCTTGAGCAACATAGTTATCCCAACACAAGTTCCTAAGAAGAGTCACAAGGGCAAAGGTTCTCTCAGCTCGTGTGCACGGCTTCAGATAGGAACAAAGCAAACTGAATGAATTCTATTATCAAACAAACTGCAGAGACCCAACTAATAGGTAGGAAGGTCAGAGAACAACATTCCTCCGTAGTGAAATGGCTCCAAAGCAGACGGGATTAAATTGGTTGTGAGACAGATAGCAGACAGCCAGCTCAGCTGTAGCTGTTTGAATACTGCTCCCACCTCCCCCAGAGCACTTTCCCTGCAAGAACTGACATCTTACTATGATCCAGAAGCATTTCACCATTTGTCAAGGAAAGTAAACAAGAGGCATTGACAGCTCCTGGGTGAGCTTGGTCATTTCTAGCATAGAAACTCTTTTGCTGTTGATGGAGGGCACTGTGGAGACAGAGAGTCTGGATCTGAAATATATGCGTCTTTGCCATGGTCTCTTCTGGATGGGAACTGCTCTGCACTAACACATCAGCCAGGAACCCAAGAAATACCACAGATAAGGAAGCAAACCAAACTGCAGCCTGCCGCATCAGTGCTCATAAATAACAATGAATCTTCGGCCTAGGTACCAGGGAAAGCACTCACAAGATAAACTGGCTTAGTTTAAGATGTGGGAATTGATTTCCCTTGATGTCTGAGGGGTATATTCCATTTCAAGCCTATCTAATGTTTGGGGGAGTGAGTGGATGCAAAGGTGAGTTGGTTAGCGCGTGAGAGAGTGATCACACAGAATGGGCTCTGGTGCCAGAAATGCTAAATGAGATCTGATTGCTTCGGCTTGCTCGTTCTGCTTTGAGGTACCAAAATTATATCTACTAGTACGTGTTGAGGAGGCGGCTCCCCTGCTAGAATATACTGCTCAACGTACTTGTTTTGGAACTTACATCATTTGTTTTTGGGAACAGCATCAACACTTTAAAAGGGGCCTTCTCAGCATAGCTTTTAAACCCTTGATTATTCACCGTTGATTACAATCAACAGCCCTTTTGCTTGAGGTTGAATTATATACTCCTTAGACTCAGATTCCCTCTTTTGCACGTACACATTAGTTTGGGTTGGGCTGTTTACGACGGAGACCCTTGGAGAAATGGCAAGAGTCAGGGAATTGTCCTGATTGTCGTGGCAAATGTTTACTAGTGCTGGTTGGGAATTTTCCATCCCGGGGATTTTGCCTTTTTGCAAAATCGAAAGTTTCTGGGGGGAAATTTTAATATTGCCAGAAAAATTCAATTTTCCGTCAGGAAAATCAAAATGATGGCTCAGCAGCTGCACACCTGGAAAGCTCTTGTCAATTTCACTCAGGGAGAAAGAAATTGACAAGAGCCTTTCAGGGGAGCAGGTAGAAAATTATTTCAGCTCTTCTGAAATGGAATTTTCCTGAAAAATCCCTTCCAAAGAGAAATTTGGTATTTTTTACTTTTGTTTTTTTGACAAAATGTTTTTCAAAAATGCCAAATTTTCAGTGGGGAGGGATTTCCATATTCCAGCCAGTTCTAATGTTAATCTTTTGCCGTATATGGCCAGGCTGCAGTCAGACTGACTCACTGTGACTAACCATTTCACAGTGGTGTAATTCTCTTTCCAAAATTGCAAGAGCAGTCAAGGTGCACTAGGTTAAAAATCAGCTCAGCAAAACAGCACCCAGGGCACAAACTTTCCTCTGCTGAGAGCTCCACTAGCATCCAAGTGAGAATGCATGAGCAGTGTTCAAGTGAAGCAGTGCGAGCAGTGCACTCAAGAGTCCAAGGGATGGAGTGAGAGTGTCAGCACACCTGCAGGATTAGAGGGGCCTGTCAGGTTATCAGCCTAATCAGTTGGGAGAGACAGTTTAAACCTAAAAAAGTGAATGATAATTGGGAATTATTTAAGAACATTTCTTACTTGTCCAAAAAGTCACAGTCGAGAAAGGTCAGAAAACGAGCTCAGCTTAGAGCAGCTATAAAAAATAATATATAATGAATGAGAGAATAGGGAACTTGATACCAATGAATATAAATTAGAAGCTGGACATTGTAGAAAATTGATAAGGGAAGCAAAAGGAAGCAAGAAGCTTTATGTGGTCAGAGAAGTTAAGCATAATAAGATTTTTATGTATATTAGGAACAAAAAAGACTGCTAGAAGTGTTATTGATCCACTACTAAATAGAAATTGTAGAATTGTCAATAAAAATGCAGAAAAGGTAGACATATTCAATAAATCTGTTTTATATTTGGAAAAAAAACAAATAATGTAGTTATTATCATGTAATGATGATGATGGAAACACTTTCCATTCCAGCTATAACTCATGAGGCGATTAGACAGCAGCTACTAAAATTAGACATTTTTAAATCAGTAGTCAGAATAACTTGCATCCAAGAGTTTTAAAAAAGCTGGCCCAGGAGCTTGCTGCACCATTAAAGTTGCATAGATCATGGAACATAAGGGAAGTCCCAGAAGACAGAAAGAAAGCTGATGTTGTGCCAATGTGTAAAAAGGATAGATGGGATGACTTGGGCAATTATAGACCTGTCAGCCTGACATGAATCCCAGGCATAATAATGCAGCAGCTGATACAGGACTCGGTTAATAAAGAATTAAAGGACAGTAATACAATTAGAGCTGAATCATGATGGGGCAGGTCCAGGAACAAAGTGAAGGGTCACAGCCAGGTGAGAGAAACCTAAGCCTGTGCTGAAGTGTTCACCGGAGTTGCAGTCAGGAGGCAGAAGCCAGGGTCAGAGCTGGGAGTCAGAAGTCAAGAAGAAGCTGGAGGCTGGAGCAGGAGTAGGTACAGGTTGGAGCAAGTCTAGAGATAGTGGAGGCAGGGACAGGACCAAGCACAGCTGAAAGCTAGGAATATGTTGAGCAGCCACTGAACTGCTGCTGCTGCTGCTACTGAGCTTAAGTATGAGCCTGCTGACTCCTTCACCCAGTCACGTGGTGCAGTCAATCAGAATACCTGTTTCCGGGCCAGCTGCACTCATTGCTGGCTCTGCTGCAGGCTAGGCCCCTGACACATTAGAAGCTTGGCTGATGAAGGGAGTAGTGCTGATGTAAAATATTTGGACAGCTAAGGTACCTCAGAACGCCTTGATAAAGAAACTATTAACACAGCACACATTAAATGGATTAAAAACTGGCTAACTGATTGTTCTCAAAAAGTAACTGTAAATGTAGACTGGTCCCTGTGAGAGTGTCTTTCCAGTGGGGTCCAACAGGGATTGGTTGTTGGCCCTATGCTATTTAATATTTCATCACTGACAAAGTTTGCAGATACCATAAAAATTGGGGAGTGAGGGGGTAAATAATGAGAACAGCTCACTGACACAGACCGGTCTGGATCACTTGGTACACTGGGCACAAGCAAACAATATGTGTTTTAATCTGGCTAAATGTAAATGCTCAAAACTAGGAACAAAAAATGTCGGCCATACTTACAGGATGGGAGGGCTCTATCCTGGGAAGCAGGGACTCAGGAAAAGATTGGTAGATCACGGTGGATAATCAACTGAACTTGAGCTCCCAGTGCTAATGGAATCTTGCACTGCACAAACAGGGGAATCCCAAGCAGGGGCGTTTGTATTTGGCCCTGGCGCATCTTGCTGCTGGAATCCTGCGTCCCGTTCTGGTGCCCATAATTCAGGAAGGATGTTAATAAAGTGGAGAGGGTTCAGAGAAGAGCCACAAGAATGATGAAAGGATTAGAAAACCTGCCATAGAGTGATCGACTCAAGGAGCTCAATCTATGTAGCTTAACGAAGAGAAGGTTAAGGGGTGACCTGATCACAGTCTGTAAGTACCTACATGGGAAACAGATCTTTAATAATGGGCTCATGAAACTGTCCAAGAAAGGTCCAACATAATCCAATGGCTGGAATTTGAAGCTAGACAAATTCATGGTGGATTCTCCATCACTGACAATTTTTAAATCCAGACTGGATGTTTTTCTAAAAGCTCTGCTCTAGGACTGGTGTGTGGGCAGATCTCTGACCTGGGCTGTACAAGAAGTCAGACTGGATGATCACAAAGCTCCCTTCTGAATCTCTGAAATAACAACCAGGCCAGCCCCTCTCAGCTCGCTCCCTGGCTTTTCCCGGCAGTGCCGTAACAAGGACGAGGCGAGTAGGCGCTTGCCTCGGGCGCACAAAGCGGAGGGGTGCAGCTCTACCGCGCTCAGTGGCACTTCGGTGGCAGCTCTGCCACCACTGCTTCTTCAGTGGCAATTCGGCGGTGGGTCCCTGAGTCCCTCTCAGCGGTGGGTCCCTGCCGCCGAATTGCCACCGCCGCTTCATTCATTTTTCGGTAGCAATTCGGCGGTGGTCCTTCTCTCCAAGAGGGACTCAGGGACCTGCTGCCGATTGCCATCAAAGAGCCTGGAGCCGGCCTTTGCCTCGAGTGCAAAAATTTCTTGTTCCAGCTCTGGTTTCCCAGAAAAGGCCAGCTATTGCTATCTTTAATATCAGCTACAAAATAGGGAAACAAGGGGTTTTTCCTTATAAAACTCTACAGCGAAAGGGCAAGTGAAGTTGTTAGAATGAATGCTGTACTTAATACTTTACATATCAAATGTTTTAACCTTTTCCATACTTTTCTGTATCTTTAATAGAAGGTTAACAGGATTTTAATGGTGTGTTTGCCTTGGGACTAAGCAGGCTGAGGTCTCCGGATACCAGACTCCAAGCCTTGTTTAACAGTTTAATGCTGGCCAGTGACAGAGTCATGTTACCACCTCTAACTTTTTGGGCCCATATATTCCATTTAAATAAATACAACATTGTCTCTGGAAAATGGAAGTGAAGACAAACTCCCGAATTTCAAAGCACAAGCAAGGACCACTATGGTGTAAGAATTTCCCCTGCTTCTAACAGTTCCTTTGAGATCTGAGCCTAGCCCAGGGACAAATAGATCTCAGCTACTTCTGCATGCTGCCTTGTGGGAAGGAACACATAGAGGGCTCATTATCCTGCTATGGGCATCCAGGACAGTGCAACAGACTGGGCTGAGAAGGGACAAAATGAAACTCTGAGCAGTGGGCACGAGTAGATGCCAATGCGGAGAAACCTTGTCTGCTCAGATTCTGCTTGTTTATAGAACAGGGTTTGTCAGCTGCAGGGCTGAGTGAAACTGACATTCTCTCCCAGAGGGGTTTGAAAGGTTCCACTTGGCTTATTCCCTGAGGAGGGGATTTGGGATAACTCAGACCATTAGCTCTCCTTGGAACCATCCAAACTGCCCCTTAAAGAAACATTCCAGGCATAGCTTTGCCATGAAGAAGGAGCCTGACAAATTCTTGTGTGTTTGTTAAGCTAGTGAAAAAGGTCCAAAGGCAGCCAGCAAATGCCCGGGAAAGGTTTCTGTTGTTGTTCTTGTGACAAACCTCTGATAAGCTCAGCATTAGAGTTTTAGCATTAGACTTTCGTACCACTAGGCTTCCTTCAAAGCAGAAAGGCAACACCCACATGCTGAATTGTTTGATCTTCTCTTTATTCCGTTTTCATAGAACCATGGAAACAGGACAAGGACTGAGGGTAAGACAGCATCAACCGACACAAAACGGAGTCAGACGGTTAGAATAAATAGCCCCCAAAAGCAAGCAGAGTTAGAGAAAAAAACAAGATTTTCCAAGGATGCAGTGCTTAACTGAAACTTATCTCCAACATCCTTGCATTAGCTAGATATTAATTAATATTAGGGCCCTACCAAACTCATAGCTGTGAAAAACGCATCACGGACCATGAAATCTGGCAATTGTAGGGGGCCACAGTACAGCCACCCTTACTTCTGCATTGCCTTCAGAGCTGGGCAGTCAGAAAGCCCCCCACAACCTCCCTTTTGGGTTGGGACTCCTACAGTTACAACACTGTGAAATTTCAGATTTAAATATTTAAAGATGTGAAATTTCAGATTTTTTATATCCTACAACCATGAAATTTACCAAAATGGACCAAGAATTTAGTAGGGCCCTAATTATTATTAATTATTATACGTTCATTTCTGAGTGCCCAAAAGTATGCTAGGGCTAGGCACTTCACAGAAACAAGACAAGAGTCCCAAAGAGTGTCCAAATGGGCTTTGGCCTGACAGAACAGGAGGACATGACAAACCCAAAGTCTTGTGGTAAGGCATGTGCAAATCTTAATGGCTCATTGGTGGGTGGAAAAGGCAGGGAAAATGCAGGAGAGAGAGAGTGTGTGTGTGCAGCACCATGCGTCTGCCTTTGGCTAAGTTTTGGGGAGAAAACAACTATTTCAATGAGATAAGAGGAATCTACATTATTTTGTCCATGTTCAAATAATTCTTACACCTGTTTCACTGAGAAGCTTGGAATTGGAGGGGGGCTAGTGGGGAGGGAAGGGGTCAGTCTGAGATCAGCCTTTCGCTGTTCCTGTGAAAAACCACCCACATTTGGCAAAGTGATGAGCTTTTGAAAAATGCCAGTTTGCACCAGCCCAGGAGAGCCGTGTTAGAGTTTAGCAGCTAAGCCTGCTCCAGCCCCTCAGCTCCCATAGCTCCCTCCAGCTCCTCAGCTCCAGCCAGTCAGCTCCCAACCTGCAACTGTAACCACCTGGGGGTTTAAAGAGCATGGCCCCTGTAAACCCTTGTCCTGAGCCAGAGGAAGAGCTGGTGGGTCCAGCCGCCTGGGAAGAAGGAGAGCAAGGGGGTGGGGTGAGGTGAATGTGTCTGGAGCTCCAGACAAGAGGCCTGCAACAGGCAGGGCCTCAGTGAAACAGCCAAGAACCTGCCTGAAGCCTGGGGAGGGACAGAGCAGCTGACTGGGAACACCCCAGGACAGGAGCCAGGAGCAGCACTGTGCCAGGGAGGAATCACCCGAGAAAGACAAACTGGATCTGGACCCAGTATCACAGCTGCCCAGAGCTGTATGGGGCCGTGAGTACTGCAGCTGGTAACGCTGCATTGGGAATAAGAAGGGAGGCTGTAGCTAGTTAAGTGGGAAGTTGTCTCTGCGTTGGGCTTTGCAGAGAGTGGCAGAAGAGGGCACCGGAGGGGTTTGTTGGGGGAAGCTCACTGGTGCCAAAGATGACCAGGAGCCCCCAAGACTCACCACTGGACTGGAACTCTGCCCAGGACTTCTGAACTCTGTGTGCAGACACATTGCTCAGTGTCTGCCCTTCCAGACTGTGGTACCACTGGGCCTGTGAGGCCTCATGTTGGCTGTAACCCTGTTTTACTGCTCCCCCTATATTTCCCCCTGTTGTTTTTCTCATCTCATCCCTCTGTGAATAAATACTCCCTGTCCTAGGTTCACTGTACTATTCTGGGGTGTGTGTCACTCGGGGGGGAGGGGGCGAAACTAGTGCCTCTGGGGTGAAAGGGACTTTCCCTGCTGCGTTCCTGCGCCCTTTCTCTGCCAGAGCCGCCTGCAGAACGGACTCCATCTTGGCCACGAGGGTGCTAGTCACACAACATTTGGCTAATATAGCGGAGGATGGCCTGTCAGAGAATGCAGCCTGCAGCCTGCAGGGGGCTGAGAAAGAAGCAATTGCTGGAATTGCTGCTGGAAATGGGAGCTCCTGAACCGAAGCCCCCTCTGCGCGTTGTGGTGCTGAAACAGGAATGTGGTGCATTGTACCAAAAAAGGGTAAGTGAGGTTTCCCAAAGAGTGGGTGGGTCAGGAATGCCACCTTGGAAGTGCTTTGGTTTGGTCTCAAGCACAGCAGGCGTAAGCTGGGAGTCTCAATGGGTCTTGCAGGAGTTAGAGGTTCTCCTAGTGAAAGTCAATCAAAGCTGGGCCCCTAACTCCCAGAGGCCTCTGGAAAATCCCCACCAGAATTTCTCAGCCTAGCTGCTTTGTGTGTCTCTTTTCCCATCAGGTGCTCTAACACAGGGGGGTCTGAATTGGAAGGAAGCCAGTGGCCCACCATTTCTGAGCTGCGGTGCAGGAAGGAGGGTCGGTGCAGGCAGGGACTGAGAAATCAAACCAATGTCATGTTTCCCCTTCCCAGGAGAAGGTCAGAATCATTTTCATGACCCTGGAGGATCCCCAAGCACTTTACGAGCTCTGGGCCTGACCCTGAGGTCTGAGCACCCTAACTCTCAAGCCCTGCTCTGAATGCAGGTCGTTGGGCCTTGCAGATCTGAGCCAGCCAGGCTCCGCACCAAGCATGGGAAGAACAACTTTGGGAATGGATGGTCCTGCCAGTGCTCAATCACTGCCCAGGAACGACATTCCAGAGCCGGAGAGGGGTCCAGAAGCTTTCTTCTACTTCCTACTGAGTTGTGTGACTGCAGATTTGGGGCCGTCTCCCTGGAGCTGGGTGAGCTACACTGCCCTGACTCCATCGTAGAAATCAGGAAAGCTCCAGGGAAGGATCCTGTGGCACCCAGAGAAGGACATTGTCTGCAGTGATTCATCTAATGTGTGTCTAGTCAAGAGTTCTGTGCCCTGGAGCCACTTCCTCCAGAAGCCTGTCTGGCTCTCTAATGGGCTCCCCTGGGGGGATGTTTCTGATGGCACTGAGGCTGCTTTTGCTTCTCCGCAGCTCCATGCTGTCCCCCCATGCTGACGGTGTCGAGTGGGTGTTCATCCATCAAAATGGTGGTGCAGAAAAGGCAGAAGTGTTCAATAAATCTTTCTGTTATGTATCTGCGGAAAAAAGCGCTTTCTATTCCACTGGTATCTCAGGAGGAAGTTAAACAGCAGCTACTAATATTAGACAATTTAAAATCAGCAGGTCTGGAGAGCTTGCATCCAAGAGTTTTAGAAGAACTGGCTGAGGAGCTCACTGAACCCTGAATATTGAATTTTCATTAAGGCTCGGTGTACCAGGGACGCTCCAGAAGATGGAAGAAAACTTTGTGCCCATATTTTAAAAGGGTAATGGGATGGCCTGATGTCATAGAATAGAATAGAATAGAATAGAATAGAATATCAGGGTTGGAAGGGACCTCTGGAGGTCATCTAGTCCAACCCCCTGCTCAAAGCAGGGCCAATCCCCACACCAGGCCTGAGTGGGTAAAAAGAGCCAATAACCCTGTGGCAGGCTGCCCCTGGAGGAGAGTCAGGGCAGATAGGCTTTATCTGATGATGAAGCCCAGCTGGGCAGGGACAGGCAGAGCTGAGGTAAAACCAGGAAGAGGAGAGTGAGAGGTGGCTGCGGGAAGGAGCTCACTATCACCCTGTAGTGAGGCGGTGTGGCTCCCCTCCGCGCCGGAGGAGGAAGAGCCCAGCCGGAGGCCAGAGGGGTGGAGCTAGGGAGCTCTGAGCCCGCCCTTCAAAGGGTCAGACGGCGACCTGGAACTATAAAGGCTGGCCCTCAGAGCTCAGTAAGGGCCCAGCCGCCGGAGAGGGCAGACGTTCCGTAGGGGAGCCTGAGACTGGGAAACTCCTGCGGCCCAAGGCAGCCACCCAGACTGGCCAGAGCTCCCCCAGGTGCGCTACCCGGAGGAGCTGCCGGAGCTTCCCCTGTGCCCGCTACCCGGAGGAGCCATCAGAACTTCCCCCGTGCCCGCTACCTGGAGGAGCCACCGGAGCTTCCCCCGCGCCCGCTACCCGGAGGAGCCGCCAGAGCTTCCCCCGGGCCCGCTACCCGGAGGAGCCGCCAGAGCTTCCCCCGGGCCCGCTACCCGGAGGAGCCGCCAGAGCTTCCCCCGGGCCCGCTACCCGGAGGAGCCGCCAGAGCTTCCCCCGGGCCCGCTACCCGGAGGAGCCGCCGGAGCTTCCCCCGGGCCCGCTACCCGGAGGAGCCGCCGGAGCTGCCCCAGGCCCGCTACCCGGAGGAGCCGCCAGAGCTTCCCCCGTGCCCGCTACCCGGAGGAGCCGCCAGAGCCGCCTCGCGCCCACTATCTGGAGGAGCTGCCGGAGCTACCCCCGTGCCCGCTACCCGGAGGAGCCGCCAGAGCTTCCCCCGGGCCCGCTACCCGGAGGAGCCGCCAGAGCTTCCCCCGTGCCCGCTACCTGGAGGAGCCGCCAGAGCCACCTTGTGCCCGCTACCTGGAGGAGCCGCCGGAGCTACCCCCGCACCCGCTCCCCGGAGGAGCCGCCGGAGCTACCCCCGCACCCGCTACCTGGAGGAGCCGCCGGAGCTACCCCCGCACCCGCTACCCGGAGGAGCCGCCAGAGCCGCCTCGCGCCCACTATCTGGAGGAGCTGCCGGAGCTACCCCCGTGCCCGCTACCTGGAGGAGCCGCCAGAGCCACCTTGTGCCCGCTACCTGGAGGAGCCGCCGGAGCTACCCCCGCACCCGCTCCCCGGAGGAGCCGCCGGAGCTACCCCCGCACCCGCTACCTGGAGGAGCCGCCGGAGCTACCCCCGCACCCGCTACCCGGAGGAGCCGCCAGAGCCGCCTCGCGCCCACTATCTGGAGGAGCTGCCGGAGCTACCCCCGTGCCCGCTACCTGGAGGAGCCGCCAGAGCCACCTTGTGCCCGCTCCCCGGAGGAGCCGCCGGAGCTACCCCCGCACCCGCTCCCCGGAGGAGCCGCCGGAGCTACCCCCGCACCCGCTCCCCGGAGGAGCCGCCGGAGCTACCCCCGCACCCGCTACCTGGAGGAGCCGCCGGAGCTTCCCCCGGGCCCGCTCCCCGGAGGAGCCGCCGGAGCTTCCCCCGGGCCCGCTCCCCGGAGGAGCCGCCGGAGCTTCCCCTGGGCCCGCTCCCCGGAGGAGCCGCCAGAGCCGCCTCGCGCCCGCTACCCGGAGGAGCCGCTGGAGCCGCCCCAGGCCCGCTACCCAGAGGAGCCGCCGGAGCTTCCCCCGCGCCTGCTACCCGGAGGAGCCGCCGGAGCTACCACCCAGCCCCGGTCGTGATGAGCTCATGCTCCTGGACCCCGCAAAGGCCGACATCAGGACCCAGGTAGGGCCCAAGGGGGAGTATGGAAGTAGCCCGGGGGCAGCCGACCCCAGTCAGGCTGCGGAGCTGTTGGAGCCTATGTCAGTGTGTTGCGGCCAGGATCCCCACTGACTATGCAGTGGATCGTCAGCCGCTGCTAGGGCCCCGGGCTGGGACACTGTGGAGTGGGAGGGCCTGCGTCCCCCTGCCACCCAACTCCTGGGTGCCAGACTCCCCCTCTCCCTGGCCTGAGGAGGTCGAAGCCTATTATTACTGCTCAGCCCTCCTTGAGGGCCTGAGCACCCTGACTCAGTGTTTGTTGCCCCACCCTGACCTAGGGCCGGGCTTAAAACTGTTGTTACTGCTCAGTCCTGCCTGAGGGCCTGAGCACTCCTGATCCAGTGAGTGTTGCCCCGCCGGAGCCGGGGCCAGACGTAACCACCGTGTAGCCGACTACCGCAAGGGCTACCGAGGGAGGGCCCCAGCCGGACTGTTTCCTCGGACCCATTGGTAGGTAGTGAGCTGGCGCGGCTCCCCTCCACGCCGGAGAGGGTCGAGCCCCGGTGAACTCATGAACACACCCCCTGGAGAGAAGGGGAGTTGGTACCAGACAAGGAGGAGTTATGGGGAGGGGTAAGTCCTGGGGTCCTGCCTGAGAATACAGAACTCAAGAGAGGGTGAAGTAGCCACGGGGAGCAGCAGGAGGCTCCAGTGGTAACCTGGGTTGGGCCAGAAGACAGTCCTGGTCTACGCTACAAAGGTCAGGTCAACGTAAGCTGCCTTGCATTGATCTAGTTGTGCACATGTCTACACTTACATCTGTAGGTGCCCCGTTATGCTGACATAGTAACACCAGCTCCCTGAGTGGCATTGAGCCATGGTCAATGTAAAGAGGTCAAGGCAGCAGGAGTGTTGACGAGTGTTCTCCAATCTTTTTATGCCCAAGATCACTTTTTGAATTTAAGGGTAACCCAGGATATACCCTGCCCTGTCCCCAAGGTCCCGCACCTTCCCCAAAGCCCCACCCCACTCACTCCATCCCCTTCTCCGTCACTCGCTCTCCCTCACCCTCACTCACTTTCCCCAGGCTGGGGTAGGCAGTAGGGTTGGGGTGAAGAGAGGCTCTGAGCTGGGGCTGAGGGGTTTGCATTATGAGAGGGGGCTCTGGGATGAGCCTGGAGCAGGGGGTTGGAGTGCAGGAGAGGGTGAGGGGTGTATGCTCTGGGAGGGAGTTTGGGTGCAAGAGGGGGCTCCAGGCTGGGACAGAGTGTTGGGTGCAGGGTGCTTGCTGTAGGGTGGGAGGTCAGTGCTGGGGCAGGCGGTTGGGGTGCAGGAGTGGGTACAGGTTGCTGGCTCTGGGAGGCGGCTCAGGGCTGGGGCTTGGGGTGCAGGAGGGGGTTCAAGGTACAGGAGGGGTTATGGGTGCTGGCTCCAGGATGGGGCTCAGGACTGGGGGTTGGCATGCGGCCTCCCACCAGGCAACACTTACGTCCGGCGGCTCCTGATTGGCAGTGCAGCGTGGCTGCTTCTAAGGCAGGCTCCCTGGCTACCCCATCCCCACGCCACTCCCGGAAATGGCCAACGTGCCCTGCGGCCCCTGGGGGCAGGGTGAGGGGCACGTGGATCCGCGCACTGCCCCTCTCTGCAAGCACTGCCCTCACAGCTCCCATTTGCCATAGCTCCCCATTCCCGGCCAATGGGAGCTGCAGGGGTGGTGCTTGCAGGCAGGAGCAGCATGCAAAAGGAGACTGTTGACCGCTCGCCCTTGGGGCCGTGGTGGCCACTTCTAGGAGCGGCGTGGGGCTGAGCCAGATAGGGAGCCTGCCTTAGCGGCAGCCCCACTACACCACCAGAGATCACAGTCGACTGAGAGATCCTCTAGGATCACAATAGACTGTTTGCAATCGACTGGTTGGTGACCACTGGTGTAGACTCTGCGTTATTCATGTCAACCATAACAGTCCTCCTACCTCTGTCCCACAATGCCCGACACTGACTGCTCCGGTCACAATAGTTAACTCCACTGTCCAGAGGTCACCTCCCTGCAGTTGAGCACGGGCAAGCCCAATTCAAGAGAAGGAGCCTCAGATGTGTCATTTATTTCCCATTACAGAGATGACACCCCCAGTTTATCAGGACACACACAGCTACCTATTTTTCATTGATTCACTCATACTAGAAGTGGTAGTGGTACAACAGAGAGGTAGAGCTGTTCTCTGCTTTTCATTCCCCACTCGAGTTAGCTGGGGGACTATGCAGAGGAGTTTGTTTATGTACACAGGGATGTTTTTCGAATCCTGCTGAGAGAGCTCGATGAAACTTCCACAGAGGAGCCCTGCAATCCTCTCCTGAAGATTTCTAGAGATGGCAGCCTTATTTCTTCCTCTCCATGCCATTCGGCGATGACGTCAGCAGGCATCATTGCCTCAAACAGGCTTGTGGCATACAGGCGCAAGTGACTTCAGGACGCCAGCAGTAGCTGTTCTCTCTGCTTTTGTTACCCCCAGGAGTGAGGTCTCAGGCCAGGTCCACACTACAGCGTTAAATCGATTTAAACAGCGTTAAATCGATTTAATGCTGTACCCGTCCACACTACAAGGCACTTAAAATCGATTTCTGTACTCCATCTAAACGAAAGGAGTAACCCTAAAATCGATTTTACAAAATCGATTTAGGGCTAGCGTGGACGGAAATCGAAGTTAATGGCCTCCGGGAGGTATCCCACAGTGCACCAGTGGCCGCTCTGGACAGGTAAAGGAACTCTACTGCACTGGCCAGGTACACAGGAAAAGCCCCGGGAACTTTTGAATTGCATTTCCTGTTTGGCCAGCGTGGAGCTCTCAGCAGCACAGGTAACAATGCAGTCTCCTGAGAATAGGAAAAGAGCTCCAGCGTGGAACACACAGGAGTTATTGGATCTGATCACTGTATGGGGAGAAGATTCTGTGCTATCAGAACTGTGTTCCAGTAGACGAAATGAAAAAACTTTTGAAAAAATTTCTAATGCCATGGGGCAGAGAGACCATAGCAGGGACTCGGTGCAGTGCAGAGTTAAAGTGAAGGAGCTCAGACAAGCGTACCAGAAAGCCAAAGCAGCAAATGGCAGATCCGGATCTGAGCCAAAAACATGCCGCTTCTACGCGGAGCTGCATGCAATTTTAGAGGGCTGCGCCACGACAAGCCCCCCCTTGTCTGTGGATTCAGAGGTGGGAGTAGTAATCTCAGCCATTGCTGATGATTCTGCGGAGGGTGAAGATGAGGAGGAGGAAGAGGAGGACGAGATGACAGAGACCACACAGCACTCCATTCTCCCCAACAGCCAGGAGCTTTTTCTCACCCAGACAGAATTACCCTCCCAGCTCTCCCAAGCCACTAACCCAGACAATGAAGCCATGGAAGCGACCTCTGGTGAGCGTACTTTTTTAAATAAAAAACATAGTTTAAAAGCAAGCGTTTTTTAATGATTGATTTGCCATGAGGGCTTGCATGCATTAGCTGGCATTGAAGTTACTGGAAAAGTCTGTTAACATGTCTGGGGATGGAGCGGAAATCCTCCAGGGACATCTCTATGAAGCACTCCTGTAGGTACCCCAAAAGCCTTTTCAGAAGGTTTCTGGGCAGGGCAGCCTTATTCCGTCCACCATGGTACGAAACTTTACCACGCCATGCCTGGAGCATGTAATCGGGAATCATTGCATGACAAAGCCTAGCTGCGTATGGTCCCGGGGATTGCTGGCATTCAAGAAGCATAATTTCTTTTTCTCTGTCTGTAATCCTCAGGAGAGTGATATCGTTCATGGTCACCTGGTAAAAAGTAATGTATTTTATTAAGGGGACAGAGATGACCATTCCTTCGGTACTGCTTTGCTGCGCCTTAAAAAAAATCCTTCCCTTGCAGTTAGCCATGCGGGGGGAAGGTAAAAAGCAGGCCATTCCTACAGGGAGGTGTCTCTAATGGCGCTGAGCTTTTTAGCATTTGGGCAGCAGGAATTTTCGCTGCTAATTGCCAAGGGAGAGGGGGGAAGGAGGAGGTGGTAAGGTTTCAGTGACCTGCCATTACAGCAGACATGCAGAGTGGGGGGGAAAACCATTCACAATTTTCCTCTAGTGCTTAACCTTTCTGATGGCATAAGAAAAGAAGCAAAAGATGTGCTTTTTAGCAGTTTGGCTGCCCAGCATGAATTTTACCTGCTAATAGCCACGGGTAGGGGGGAAAGGAGGAGGTTGTACGGTTAACTGCCATTAGATGTATGCCTTACCATGTCTGCCTGCAAGCTGATTTGTAATCCCCGGACCTGCGTCTGTGTTGATCTCTGACACCACAGCCGCAAGCACTAAATACTAAAAGAATCCAAAGGCGACCTTGTAGTGAAGTGACATATGCTACGTACGGTGAATAGTGTAGTTCACTGTGAAAGAGTATAACCATTATTCTGCGAAATGTTTCTCTTATGATCCTTCTATCACTCTTTTCCCCCACTCATGCAGCTGCACATTTTTCAAGCCTCCCTACTCCAGTCCGAAGGATAGGTCAGATAAGGAGAATAAGGAAGAAGAGGACACGGGAGGAGATGTTCACAGAAATAATGGCAGTAACCTGCAGTGAAAGAGCTCATCTGGGGGAGTGGAAAGACGTGGTAGCAAAGTACAGGAAAGCTGCCAGTGAATGTGAGGACAGGAGGGACCAACGTGAGGACAGGAGGGACCAACGTGAGGACAGGAGGGACGCTCGAGATGAGATCTGGCGGCAGGAAGATCAGCGGTGGCGGAATGGAACGCTGGAGCTGCTGCGCGATCAAACTGACATCCTCCGAAGTCTGGTGGAAGAGCTGCGGGGTCACAGAGTGCCACTCCAGCCCCTGTTTAACCTCCCTCAGTACTCACCATGTCCCATATCTTCCACACCCAGACGTGTAAGAACGCGTGGGGGAAGGCTTTCTGCACCTGCCCACTGCACCCCCGTGGACAGTCCAACCAAAAGGCTGTCTTTACATTGAAATGTCCTTAATGGTCTTTTTCTTCCCTTCTGTACTCCTCCCAAACCACTCCCGGGGTACCTTTTTATTTCTCTTACTCTTCTTATAATGACATGCTATTCAAAGCAAGTGGGAGGGTGGGTTGGTTACAGGGAATGACTTTATTTCCATAAGCAAGCTGTTAGGGAAGGGTGGAGGGTAGCTTGCTTGCAGCAGGAGTCAATACATGGCGGGGGGAGGTTCATGAAGGGGAAAGAAACACAGCAGTCACACCGTACCCTGGCCCATAATGAAACTCGTTTTCAAGGCTTCCTTAATTGCCTTTTTCTTCCCTCCCATCCTCCTCCAAAACCCCTACCGGTGTATTTTTAATTACATGCTTTTTAAAGCAAGAGGGAGGGTGGGTTGCTTACAGGAACTGAGTTTTAATAAAGAATACAAGGTTTTTAAAAGATAGTAACTTTATTTCCATAAGCAAGCTGTTAGGGAAGGGTGCAGGGTAGGTTGCTTGCAGCAGGAGTCAATACAGGGGAGGGAGGTTCAGGAAGGGGAAAGAAACACAGCAGTCACACCGTACCCTGGCCCATGATGAAACTCGTTTTCAAGGCTTCTCTGATGCTCACCGCTTCCTGGTGTGATCTTCTAATTGCCCTGGTGTCTGGCTGCGCGTAATCAGCGGCCAGGTGATTTGCCTCAGCCTCCCACCCTGCCATAAAGGTCTCCCCCTTACTCTCACAGAGATTGTGGAGCACACAGCAAGCAGAAATAACAAAGGGGACATTGGTTTGGCTGAGGTCTGAGCGAGTAAATAAACTTCTCCAGCGACCTTTGAGACGCCCAAATGCACATTCTACCACCATTCTGCACTTGCTCAGCCTGTAGTTAAACAACTCCTGACCACTGTCCAGGCTGTCTGTGTATGGCTTCATGAGCCATGGCATCAAGGGGTAGGCTGGGTCCCCCAGGATAACTACAGGCATTTCAACATCCCCAACTGTAATTTTCTGGTCTGGGAAGTAAGTCCCTTGCTGCAGCCGTTTAAACAGAGTAGTGCTTCTGAAGACACGAGCGTCATGAACCCTTCCTGGCCATCCCACGTGGATGTTGGTGAAACGTCCCTTGTGATCCACCAGTGCTTGCAGCACCATTGAAAAGTACCCCTTGCGGTTTATGTACTGGGTTCCCTGGTGCTCCGGTGCCAAGATAGGGATATGGGTTCCATCTATGGCCCCCCCACAGTTAGGGAATCCCATTGCAGCAAAGCCATCCACTATGACCTTCACGTTTCCCAGAGTCACAACCTTTCGTAGCAGCAGCTTAATGATTGCTTTGGCTACTTGCAGCACAGCAGCCCCCACAGTAGATTTGCCCACTCCAAATTGATTCCCGACTGACCGGTAGCTGTCTGGCGTTGCAAGCTTCCAGAGGGCTATTGCCACTCGCTTCTCCACTGTGAGGGCTGCTCTCATCCTGGTATTATGGCATTTCAGGACAGGGGAAAGCAAGTCACAAAGTTCAAAGAAAGTGCTCTTACGCATGCGAAAGTTCCGCAGCCACTGCAAATCGTCCCACACCTGCAAAACTATGTGGTCCCACCAGTCTGTGCTTGTTTCCCAGGCCCAAAATCGGCGAGCAATGGGTAGAACCTCCCCTATTACCATCAGGAGCTCCAAAGCACGGGGGCCCGCGGTTTCGGAGAAATCAGTCTCCAGGTCCTCATCGCTCTCGTTGCCGCACTGCCGTAGCTGCAGCCTCCTCTCCTGCGTTTGCTGTTCATGGTTCAGCATAGACAGCACGAGAATGCGTGAACTGTTTACAACGTTCACGATCAAGGTACTGATCAGACCAGGGTCCATGCTTGCTGTAAAATGGCGTTTGCTCACTTCACCCAGTAAAAAACGCGTGAAATGGCTGTCTGCTGCTTTCAGGAAGGGAGGGGGTGAGGCTGTACCCAGAACCACCCACGACAGTGATTTTTGCCCCATCAGGCACTGGGGTAGTAACCCATAATTCCAAGGGTCAGGGAACACTGCAGGAACTATGGGAT
The DNA here is from genome assembly GCF_025201925.1 of Gopherus flavomarginatus. NCBI lineage: Eukaryota > Metazoa > Chordata > Testudines > Testudinidae > Gopherus > Gopherus flavomarginatus. The sequence continues at coordinate 8,871,983 of NC_066626.1, read as the reverse complement.
AGGTACCCACAGTGCAACGCTCCGGAAATCAATGGACCCCTGGGACCATGGACGCACACCACCGACGTAATGTGCCCTAGTGTGGATGCGTAAAATCGATTTTATAAACCCTGTTTTATAAAATCGATTTTACTATTATCAATTTTAAGCTGTAGTGTGGACGTGCCCTCAGCTAAAACCACCAGCAGCCGTGTAGCGTAGTGCCGGTATTCAGTCCCAGAGCCCTACACTCAGTTTCATGTGTAAGCAGAGTCAGAATGAGCTCTATCCTGACATCTGGTGGTGAGCTGTGGAAAAGGACTTCAAGGGCTGATCTTGTCTGCATGGGCACACCCACCCCGCCTAGCATGAAGGGACTGCCTGCCCAAATGGTTACTTAGGCTGCAGTGGGACTCCCAGTCTCTTTGTTATTGGGGCAGGAGTAATAAAGGGTTGTTATCCTGGTTATGGAATCAAGGGCAGTAGAACTGTACTTGGCATTTTATGACGGAGGGACTCGCCCTCAACTAAGCACTCGCTAGGCAAGGGACACGCGTTCCAAAGACCAGTGAACTGAGTGAGGCTGGGGACAGGTATGTGTACTAGGTAGTGTGGACCCCTTCTGAGGCCCCTAAACCCCACTTTGATCCCTTCTCTCTCCACTGTGTAATAATAGAGCTAATTTTGAGTCTATTAGGAGTCTTGTTATGTGCTGCAGAGCTGAAATCACTGATTCTTAGATCTAAACATTAGACCTACTTTGGGCAAGTGGTTCTGAGTGTGCCAGCACTGAGGCCCCCTACTAAGAGCTTATATCACTAAAGAGATGAAACCACTGAGAGTTGGGGCAGGGGGGATGAAGACATATTGGTGCGCGGCTGGCAGAGAGAAGGGCCTAGCAGGGTGGCAAGCGGAGACATGCACAGAGGCATGGCTAGCAGGACGGCTAGTGGAGAGGAGCAGCTGACAGTGAAGTCTGTACCTTGGGCTCCGGCAGGCTGCCAGCTGCAGTCTGATTCCCCTGCAGTGGCGGCAGCTGCTGCTGGGAGACAAGACACCTCGGCTCTGTGCAGCTGAAGAGCCGAGCGTCCTTTGCCCGAGCGCTACCTTCCCCGGTTTTCCCCGCAGCCCCCCAATTCCTCCTCCTGAGCCTTGTCACCCCCAGATTCCTCCCCCCCCCCCACCGATTCCTCCCCTCCAAGTCTCGTCTTACCTTGGGCTGCAGCTCTCAGCCTGCCGGAGCTGATTCAATGAGTCTGCGGGAGCCCAAGGTAAGACGAGACTCAGAGGGGAGGAATCCAGGGGTGACGAGGCTCGGGGGGGAGAGAAATTGGGGGTGACGAGGTTCGGGTGGCTCCCAGCAGCAGCCGCCGCCGCTGGCTGTATGGTAACCCTAACAACCAGTTCTAAACTGGCTTCTAAATTTAGCAACCGGTTCCTGCGAACTGGTGCGAACTGGCTCCAGCTCACCACTGCCCCTACTTATACAGCCCAAAATATCGTTAACCTTCTTGGCAACAAGGGCACGTTGTTGACTCATATCCAGCTTCTCGTCCACTGTAACCCCTAGGTCCTTTTCTGCAGAACTGGTGCTTAGCCATTGGGTCACTAGTCTGTAGCAATGCACGGGATTTTTCTGTCCTAAGTGCAGGACTCTGCACTTGTCCTTGCTGAACCTCATCAGGTTTCTTTTGGCCCAATCCTCTAATTTGTCTAGGTCCCTCTGTATCCTATCCCTACCCTCCAGTGTATCTACCACTCTTCCCAGTTTAGTGTCATCTGCAAACTTGCTGAGAGTGCAGTCCACACCATCCTGCAGATCATTAATGAAGATATCGAACAAAACCAGCCCCAGGACTGATCCTTGATACCAGCTGCCAACTAGACATGGAGCCATTGATCACTATCCATTGAGCCCGATGATCTAGCCAGATTTCTGGACAAATTAGAGAGTCCAGCGGAGGGCAATGAAAATGTTTAGGAGGCTGAGGCACATGACTTATGAGGAGAGGCTGAAGGAACTGGGCTTGTTTAGTCTGCGGAAGAGAAGAGTGATGGGGGATATGATAGCTGCTTTCAACTACCTGAAAGGGGATTCCAAAGAGGATGGATCTAGACTGTTCTCAGTGGTAACAGATGACAGAACAAGGAGTAATGGTCTTAAGTTGCAGTCGGGGAGGTCTAGGTTGGATATTAGGAAACACTATTTCACTAGGAAGGTGGTGAAGCACTGGAATGGATTACATAGGGAGGTGGTGGAATCTCCTTCCTTAGAGGTTTTTAAGCCTCCTAAACAAAGCCCTGGCTGGGATGATTTAGTTGCGGTTGGTCCTGCTTTGAGCAGGGGGTTGGACTAGATGACCTCCTGAGGTCTCTTCCAACCCTAATCTTCTATGATTCTTTTAGTGAGCCAGATCCTCAGCTGGTATAAATCAGTGTAGCTCCAGTTCAGCAATACCAGTTTACACCAGCTAGGGATCTGGCCCATTGTCTTTCCTGAAGTTACTTTGACACCAGTGAAAGCAAGAGGAGAATCTGCCCACTGGCCGCAACAAGTTGCTGCTCCAGAGCTAGCTGCAGTGCCTGTACCAGGGCTGAGCAGCAGTGGATGGCTAGGTAGCGCCCAGTCCTGTACACCCTGCTGATGGCTGGCACCAGTTCCATGTGGCCAGAAGCTCCATCTGTTTCCCATATTACCCTAGTTCTGAAGGCTTGCTGGTCTCAGCCTGCTGTTCTCATTTCCCATTGACATTTTTCAGAGGCGACTATGAAAAGAGTGGTTTCTTGTTTAAATTATTTCCTACATGCATTCATAAGGCAGAACAAACCATCAGATGCCAGCAGCCTGTAACTCTATTTGATGATGCACAAAGGAAGCATTTGCCCTCTTCACTTTCCCATGGAACTATTTTTGTAGCTGTTCTTTTTATGCTTGCAAAAGCAGTGATTTTTCCGAAGTGTGGAATGAGTCACAGGGGAGGAGAGAGAGGAAATATCCTTTGTGTCCAACAGCTAGTGCGAAATGGCAGTTGAGTATGTAGCAGTGAGGTGTGTGTGCAATGCGGCTGTGTGCATGTATCATAGAATATCAGGGTTGGAAGGTACCTCAGGAGGTCATCTAGTCCAGCCGCCTGCTCAAAGCAGGACCAAACCCAACTAAATCATCCCAGCCAGGGCTTTGTCAAGTCAGGCCTTAAAAACCTCTAAGGAATGAGATTCCACCACCTCCCTAGGTAACCCATTCCAGTGCTCCACCACCCTCCTAGTGAAATAGTGTTTCCTAATATCCAACCTAGACCTCCCCCACTGCAACTTAAGACCATTACTCCTTGTTCTGTCATCTGCTATCACTGAGAACAGCCAAGCTCCAGCCCCTTTGGAACACCCCTTTCCCCGCCTGCTCCCCAAAAGCGCTTAGTTAGGAAATGCCAGAATTAACGTTGCTTATGCAAAATAAACTTCACATTTCACATTTATTCATAAAACTGTGTGTCTGGTTTTTGGATCAGGTCTCGACAAATATGGCAGTAAAAAATGACTGGAAGCTGAATGACTGAAGTTTTAAATTTCTCCTGGTGTAAAAGTGTTTCTTCCCTGGCAGAATGGAAAATGCCAGCTTTAAAGGGACGACCCAACAGCCTGTGCTCTGCTCTATGGACCAAGTCCTGCATTGGCCCTCACCGGGGCACAGGTCCTCTTGAGTCTCCCTGGTTTGCCTTAGAACAAGACCAGAGCTTCACTTACTCCAGCCAAATGAAGATCAAACGTTTTCCTGCCTACCCATCTAATGGGGTCAGAAAAGCTCCAGCTGTAACGAATCAGCTTGTTCTTCGGTACCTCACCTTTGTGGATGCTGTGAGAGGAACCCTAGATATTAAAGAGATGAAGGTTGCCAACTTTCTACTAACACAAAACCAAACACCCCTGCCCCACGCCCCACCCCTTCTCCAAGGCCCCACCCCCCCACTAGCTCCATCCCTCCCTCCCTCCATCACTCACTCTTCCCCATACTCACCCACTTTCACCAGGCTGGGGCAGGGGATTGAGGGGGCAGGAGCAGGTATGGGCTCTGGGCTGAGGGTGCAGGCTCTGGGGTGGGACTGGGGATGAGGAGTTTGGGGTGGAGGAGGGGGCTCTGGGCTGGGGCCAAGGGGTTCAGAGTGCCAGAGGGTGTGTGGGCTCCAGCTGGAGATGTGGGCTCTGGGGTGGGGCTGGGGATAGGGGTTTGGGTTGCAGGAGAGGGCTCTAGGCTGGAGCAGGGGGTTGGGATTGGGGGGTGAGGACTCGAGCTCAGGGTGTGGGCTCTGGGGTGGGGTCAGGGATAGGGGTTTGGGTGTGAGAGGGAACTCTGGGCTGGGGCAGGGGGTTGGGGTGTGGAGGGGTGTGTGCGGGGTGAGAGCTCCGGCTGGGGTTGTGGGCTCTGATTGGGGCTGCAGATGAGGGGTTTGGGGTGTGGGACAGGACTCTGGGCTGGGGCAGCAGGTGGAGTGTGGGAGAGGATATCGGGTCCCAGTGGCACTTACCATGGCTCCAGGAAAGTGGCCACCAGGTCCCTGCTGCTTCTAGGCACGCAGCTCTGTGCAGTGTGCACAGTTCCCATTGGTTGCGGTTCCCAGTCAATGGGAGCTGCAGAGCTGGCTCTCGGGGCAGGGGCAGCGCGCAGAGTCTCCCAGTCCCTAACCACTCCAGCGCCTAAGGGCTGCAGGGACCTTGCGGCTGCTTCCAGGAGCCATGCGGAGCCAGGGCAGGTAGGGAGCCTACCTTAGCCCCAGGTCTCCAATGTGCAGCCGACCGGAATTTTAACAGCCGGGTCAGCAGTGCCTACAGGAGCTGCCAGGCTCCCTTTTCGACCAGGGGGTTCCAGTCAAACACCAGGTACCTGGCAACCCTAGAACAGACCCATAACATGCTCTGGGCAGGGCGTGGTCTCTGAGCAGAAGCTTGTTTCACCCGCGTATTCTGTACTGCTTGTCCCCTGGCAGAACATCCCTCAGCCTTAACTCACCCCATGCAGAAGGTTTCTCCTGACAGTGCCAGACAGCTGTTTTCTCACTTGTACCGGAAACCTCTAGTTACAGCCTTTCGTCCCTGCTAAACCACTCATCCCCTCCTGGCTCGTTTCTCCACTCCCCCTTCGTCACCACGAGGCCAGGGGCAAACGTGCAGCTCCTTGCACTGAAAGGAACACTCCCTGCGCCAGGCACCTCCCTTTCTCCCCTCCCCAAACATCTCCGCTGCCCACCAGCCACCCAGAAAAGGGGCCATGTGGGGTGGGGAAGAGGAGCCGGGGCCAGAGAGCAGCTGCAGTGAGCAGCATGCTCCCTCTGCCACCAGCGCAATGGAAGAACGTCAGGACCAGTTGCAGATCAGGACTAACTGCCCTGACTGACCTGCAGGTCCCCCTCAGAAGAGCCATAGGCCAGACCCAGGGCCCTCAGGCGCTAGCAGCCTAACTGCTGTCCTGGCCTCCATGTTGGCTGGTGTGGGAGCTACAGGGTGACTGTCCTTGGAAGGGGTTGAGTCCAGTGTGTCCTCCGTTCCTAGGCCACCAGCACTTTTACTGGCCATGTCTGCAATTCCACAGCTGTGGAGGAGCCTGCAAATGTGTGGTACTTTCTTTCCCACCACATGCATTTGTGCCCAAGGGAAACATGGGGGCCTTAGATCTTAAAGTATTTCCTCCTTCAGTGATTCTTCCATCCCCATAATCCACTGACTTGTTCTCCTCCAAACTCCCTCCTGGCCTGTCTCTATCCTGCTCATAACACATTGTGCTGTGCAGTACCCAGGCGCTGTCATGCCATGGTCACAGTGTGGTGTCTCCCCATGCACAGCCCAGGACAGCGTGCTGTAGCCAGGTGCTGCCTCGCCATGGTCACACAGCCATGGTGTCACACCTCTGCATGTGAAGCCCAGAACTGGGTTAGCATTTTTGGTGACCTGTCATATTGCCAATGTATCTATAATGTGCTGCACAGTCTCTCTGGCATTGCTGCTGTCCAGATCTCTCCATTCCTGTTGATGTCTGGGGTTCAGGTTATTTCCACATTCTTGATATCTGGAGTTCAGATTATTTCCACATTCTTGATGACTTGCACTTTTCCAGGCTGAAGTGCATTTTGTTATTTTCTATCCGTGTTCCTACCCTCTCCAGCCCCAGGCATGTTGTCTCTGTCCCCTACCGTGTTTGCAAAACCTCTCAATATACACAGTTTGAAAATTGAATTGAGATGTTGTTTACCCTTCTCCTGCATTGTTAATGAAGGCATTAATTAACAAAGGACATAGTTCCAACCCACACTGAACCCTTCCTCTCAGCTGGCTACATGCCACTGGCCACTACCCTTTCTTGCTGACTTTCAGCTCGTTTATCAATCCCTGTGTCCAGGCCCAGCCCCAAGGCAGATTTTACCAGATTAAGCTATTAAACCAAAAGAAGCATGTTTCCACACAGATTGGCACAGCTTTACTGACATCCGTTTAAAAAGACACCTTTCCTTAAACTGGTGCAAAAAATCAGAACAAGTCACTGATACAGAACATAAGAACAGCCACACTGAGTCAGACCAATGATCTAAGCAGCCCAGTGTCCGTCTGCTGCAGTAGCCAATGCCAGATGCTTCAGAGGGAATGAGCAGAACAGGGTAATTAGCCAGTGATCCATCCCATCAGCCAGTCCCAGCTTCTACAGTCAGAAGTTTAGGGACACTCAGAGCACAGGGTTGTGTCCCTGACCATCTTGGCTAATAGCCATTGATGGACCCTTCCTCTATCAACTTATCTCATTCTTTTTTTAAACCCAGGATAGTTTTGACCTTCTTAATATCCACTGGCAACAAGTTCCCCAGGTTGACTGTGTGTTGTGTGAAGAAGTGCTCCCTTTTGTTTTAAACCAGCTGCCTATTAACTTCATTGGGTGACCCCTGGCTCTTGTGTTATGTGAAGGAGTAAATTACACTTCCTTACTGACTCTTTCCCCTCCAGCCATGATTTTATAGACCTCTGTCATATCCTCCCTTAATCATTTCTTTTTTTTTGAGATGAACAGTCCCAGTCTGTTTAATCTCTCCTCATATGGAAGCTGTTCCATAATCATAATAATTTTTGTTGCCCTTCTCTGCACTTTTTCCAATTCTATTATCTAATTTTTTTAGATGGAAGCAGCAGAGCTGTACACAGTATTCAAGGTGTAGAGGTACCATGTATTTATATAGCAGCATTATATTACTGTCCTCTTCCTATAGTTCCTAATAGGGCTGTCAAGAGATTAAAAAACTTAATCACGATTAATCATATGATTAATTGCACTGTTAATAATAGAAAATAATTTTTAAAATATTTTTGGATGTTTGCACATTTTTGAATGTATTGATTTCAGTTACAGCACAGAATACAAAATGTACAGTGCTCACTGTATATTTATTTTTCATTACAAATATTTGCACTGTAAAAAACAAAAGCAGGCAGCAGTATCTCCTGTAAATGTAAACAAATTTGTCTTAGCGATTGACTGAACAAGAAGTAGGACTGAGTGGACTTGTAGGCTCTAAAGTTTTACATTTTTTTTTTGAGTGAAGATAACGTAACAAAAAATCTATATTTGTAAGTTACAGTTTCACGACAAAGAGATTGCACTACAGTACTTGTATGAGGTGATGAAAAATACTATCTCTTTTGTTTATCATTTTTACAGTACAAATATTTGTAATAAAATATAAAAATATAAAGTGAGCACTGTACACTCTGCATTCTGTGCTGTAATAGAAATCTATATTTTTGAAAATGTAGAAAAAAATCCAAATATATATAATACATTTCAACTGGTATTCTATTGTTTAACAGTGCAATTAATTGTGATTAATTTTTTTATCACTATTCGTTTTTTTGAGTTAATCGCATGAGTTAACTGCAATTAATTGACAGCCCTAGTTCCTAACATTGTTAGTTTTTTTCACTGCTGCTGCACTATCCACAATGATGGCCAAATCTCATTCTGGAGTGGTAACAGCTAATTTAGACCCCATCATTTTATATATATATAGTTGGGATTATGTTTTCCAATGTGCATTACTTTGCATTTATCAACATTGAATTTTACCTGCCAGTTTGTTGCACAGTTACCCAATATTGTGAGATCACTTGGTAGCTCTTCGCAGTCTGCCTGGGACTTAACTATCTTGAGTAATTTTGTATCATCTGCAAATTTTGCCACTTCACTGTTTACTCCTTTTTCCAAATCATTTAGAAATATGTTGAACAGCTCTGGTCCCATTACAGACCCCTGGGAGACACCACTATTTACCTCTCTCCACTGTGAAAACTGACCATTATTCCTACCCTTTATTTCCTGTTTTTTAACCAGTTTCGGATCCATAAGAGGACCTTCCCTCTTATCCCATGACAGCTTACTTTGCTTAAGAGCCTTTGGTGAGGGTTGTCAAAGGCTTTCTGAAAGGCCAAGTACACAATATCCACTAGCTCACCCTTGTCCATATGCTTGTTGACCCCCTCTGAGAATTCTAACAGATTAGTGAGGTATGATTTCTCTTGACAAAAGCTGTGTTGGCTCTTACCGAATAAATCATGTTCATCGATGTGTCTGCTAACTTTACTAGAGTTTGAACAGTTTGCCTGATACTGAAGTTAGGCTGACTGGCCTGTAATTGCCGGGATCACTTCTGAGCCTTGTGTTTAAAAACTAGCAACTCTCACAGTGTTTTTGCAGTGATGGGATTGGCCAGGCTGGAGCCAACTGGCAATGATGGCAGAAACTCCACCCTCTAGAGAATATCATCCCTGACTGGGGAAAAGAATCGTCTGATTGGATGCCTTCCCAATGCCCCGTCTCCTGGGTTAGAGCAACCAATCAAGAGCTGTTGCAGGAAGTGGGATCTCTCTCTCTCTTCCACTTCCCCACCCTCAAGAACCAGAAGCCATTCTCACAGGAGGGGGTGGAGGAGGGAGCATAGAGCACAGCAGCTCAGGGTGGTCACCTCCCCAGCTCCTTCTGTGAGCAATAGGGGCCACCTGGGCAGTGGGAGAAGGAAAAGCCCTTGCAGGAGCAGTGGGAGCCTGGGGGGCTAAACTGCGGGAGGCACTGGGGAACAGGATTGATGTGGAGATGGGGAACAGAATTAATTGCTAGACAGGATGGGCCAATGTGAGCTGAGAGATCTGACAGCGGGAGCCAGAATCCCTTTACCCAGAAAGTCTGGAAGCATGGGCAGCACTAGCTGTCACCCACACACAGGGAGTGGGCCAGGGGAGCTTAACAAACAAACAACAGAACAAAAAACACAATAGAGTCTTTTTTTTAAAGATCTCATGATTTGGGGGGGGCATTCTTGTAATTTTGGGGGGCCTGTTTCATGTGTTTTGCTCTCTTGATGGTAGCAGTACTGCAGCCGTAACCATTCCTACCTGTAATACACAGGAATAGGTGTGCTAAATAGCACAGGATAAAACTCAGGCAGATGTGATGGTCCCATAAGAACACTCCAGACAATGAGACGCAGTACCAGCATCTGTATCAGTCCCTGTATAGTGCCCAGTACCTAGGCAAACCCCAAACTGCAATGATCTGCGGTGGGAAGGTGACAGTAGCCCCCGCAACTCCATTGCTAGTTAGTTTTTAATCTCAAAAGAGAGACCATAGTGATTCCCACTGCAAGAGCCCATGACACCTAAATTGTTGTGTCATGCCATGCCAGTCCAGGGAGGAGGAGTGGGGAATGGGGCAGTACTTCTCATTTTCCAGTCTGTCAACGAAAAGTAAGTAGGAGGACCCACACACTTATTTCTCTCTCTCTCTCTCTCTCTCTCTCTCTCTCACACACACACACACACACACACACACAGAGTGGCAGCTCTTTCTTCTGCCATACAGAAATTCAGGAGAGAGAAACCAACAAGTAGCTCATCTGGGTAAGTGAACTGTTAAATAATACAGTCAGAACCTTCCTTTCCTTCTGTTCCTTTGTTGGGATGGAGACACCTCCATTCTCAGATCATGGCAGCTGCGGAAAGGAAATCTGCAAAACACATCGATGGTGTTAGCACAAACTGACGATTTCCTGTGGGAAGCTTTTCATTGGCGGCATTGTCCTTCCTACACAGAAAAATGGTCTAATCCGTAACTGGAAACTCCCTGCAGTCCCACAAAGCAATGGAAAGTTAAAACCCAGACACTCAGAACTGGGCCGAGAGGCAGAGCAAAGGGCAGCACAAGCTTTTTCCACACGGGTTTCGGAATGTCTAAACTGTTTTTAACCCTTTTCTTTGCTCTTCATCAGAGTCATCTCTTTGTAACACATCTGCGCCCTGTCACACCAACCACGTCAGGAAGCAAAACTCTAGCTACTAGTTCCTCAGGCTTGCAAATGAAGGCCTCCTGCTGGGTTTTAGCTACTCTACCCATTAGACATCTGGGTGTATTTTAAAGTGTGGAACGTTCTACGTCCCCCTATGTATATTTCATTACAGGCAAACCAGGCTTCCTTACACCTACCGTGCTGCTGCTCCGAACAAAAGGCATCACAATCTGCTGGCCATCCTCTGCTGGCCATGTCATTACACAGGTGAGCTGGGCCTGGTCCTTAAACGTTCGGATGTCTGTGTTAAGCCATGCAGGAGGGAGGCTGAAGCACACACGCACAATCAATTCATGGCCTAAAGAGTTCAGCATTTCCCATTTATTAGGCAATTATTGTTATCTGAGTGACTCAGCTTAATAAAGAGAGCCCCGGGCTTTGACCTTCCAACTTCCACGCTGTGTAGGAGTCTTAACGTTTGCTAGTGCCAGAAAAGTGAGGGAGATCAGGCAGTGGGGGCAGGCAGGAGGAGGATTTCATATTAGTTTAGCCAAGCTTTGAGCTCCTTTGCTCTAAGCTGGCATTCTGAGATCAGCTCAGGGTCACAGGCTGCAATCCTCACGGTCATGTAAACAAGGTTCCCCACAGGGACAGCCAGGACCAGCCTCTCCTAGACTGTGAGGGAGAGAAATCCAAGGAGAAGATTGAAATGTCATTCCTGGGCCCCATTGTACAGACTTGTGTTCTGAAGGGAAGTGCATTGCCCTTGCATAAGGACCGAACCCCAACTCACACCTGTGGGGCTGTGAATTGAGTGAAAATTTGTTGCAGCCCGTGCTTTCAGGTAAAACGTGCTTGTTTCTCGCAGTTCAAAGGGACACTTGGACTAGCAGGCTCCAAAGCTTCTTTTCACAGCTAGAAAAATCTGCATGCAAACTCAGTTTAATTATTCCACATGTGGGTTTTCTTTCTGAAACAAACTCTTTAGTGCCCTTTTCTGCAGAAGAGAGGTCGCCGTCCTAGCATTTATAGCCCACGGAATAGCATGCCCATGCACAAGAGGAAAGAAAACAAGGGAAGTCAGCAAAGGAACAGATTTCAGTTTCTACCTTCCGAGGAGATTCTTATACAAACAATGCAAGCAATTTTCTTTTAAATGAATTATGCTGTGATTAGCTGAAGGCCTTAGACGTGAATTTATTAGAAGAGAATATATAATCTGGTTAACTATTCTATTGTTCACAGACAGAGGATCTTTCTTCTGAAGATCTCACAGGACTTGACAAACCTCAGCTAACCTTCACATCACCCATGTTAGGTATATGGCATTATCAGAGGCATTTTCTACGTGGGGAAATTGAGGTAGAGAAGCTCCATGTGGCTTGCATGTAAACAACCTGCCTGCACTAGGAAAATGAAACCTTGCTGAAAATAGTTTTCAACAATGGATCCACATGGACCAGTATTTAAGTGCTAATGTAAACAGGACAAAATAATTGTCAATTACATTTCAGTAAGTGTGACTGATTCTTCACTGGCTAGTGTGCAACGGTGGCTAGCTCTGACGTGAGCATTGCCATTTTAATGCTACTTCCAAGCAGGTAGTCCAGCTTATGTCAGTGTTAACAGAGCCTGCTCAATGTACAAGCTGATCACACTCATTGAGCGCCATATATTGCCCCAGTAGATGTAAGTTCTAGAGCACGATCACAAGTCAGCTTACAGGTGCTATCCTAGCCCACCAGCCCTTACAGCTTGTCTAGAACGCACCTGTTAGTGCCTCCGGATGTATAGGAGATACAAAAATCCTTTTGGGATTTTCTGGGATTCACAGTAGCTGCTACGGCCTTGACCCTGAGCATTCCCGCAAGAGAATCCATGACAGTCACATGTCAGGAGCCAGTTCTGGCTCTTTCGCTCACTTCAAAGGCATTTAGCAAGGCTGCTGTGGGCGTGGTGTTTCCACTGCCTGCTTTCTCCATGGCCAGGCTCTGACATTGTCCTTCTGCGTCCAGGCAGTATAAGGTGGGAGGGTGGGTGATGAAGGACTACATAGGAGCTGGCAGGGCCCTTGATTGTTTTTCTGCAGACTTTGTAACATTTGGAATTTTCAATAAATCTAGAACTGGTTGTAAAGAAAGTGCAGTGGTGTTTGTGAGGTGAGCTGAGCTCCGCCTTCCTTCTGCCTCTGTGACTCAGTGAATGGCATTGGGGAATGGCTCTGTGAGAGCTGACACATTTGCTGATGCTCCCACGTATTGCACCTCCGGACAGGAATTTGACTGAGCCAGGGGAAAGGCGGCTCACTGTGGGAATGTTTGTGTAATGGGTGTTGCCTTGGTTTAAATGATATTTACAAAGTGTAGAGTGATTTCTATTGTTTTGTAATTCAGTCCTTTTCACCATATTTATGCTACTCTTAAATTAACCAGCCACTTTCAGTGGCACAGAACTTTCCAGAAGTGCGACCATTTCTAATTTGTCTGAGTCCTGTGGCAAGACACGTTTCCTGTGTGCACCTGTGACACCCGTTTGGAACCTCCCTGACTGTAGTGAGATGGCGCTCCCCTCTAAAGACACAGAAGAGCCCCTCACTAGAAAGGGGGGGCTCAGAGCAGCTTTCCTTGACAGAGTAAATGACAAATGTTAACATATGTGGGGGGGAGGGGGTAATGCTGGCTGCCTCAGCAGTTTAACAAAGAAATTGCAGCTATGACCACCCTTGACAGTCCTGGATCTTTGTGCGTGTCATGAAAATATCATCCCCAAGTTGCAACACAGTGGGCTGGACCAATATCAACCCTGAGAGGATACCAACAGCTGCAGTCATATCCAATGCAGAGATGACAGGAGAGTTATCATGTGACAAACCTGAGGCTAACAAATAAAACCATCTTAGAGTATGTCTACACTGCAGTTAGACACTCACGGCTGGCCTGTGCCAGCTGATTCAGACTCAAAGGGCTCGGACTCAGGAGCTGTTTAATTGCCATGTCGACATTCAGGCTCACAAGCTTTGAGACTCTCCCTCCCCCTCGCAGGGTCCTAGACCCTGGGCTCCAGCCTGAGTCTGAATGTCTACACCACAATTAAGCAGCCCCCTAGCCCGAACCCCAGGAGCCTGAGTCAGCTGTCACTGGCCAGCCGTGGGTGTCTAATTGCAGTGTAGATGTACGCTCGGGGTACCCTGTCCTTTTTGAGTTACACACAAAATACTACCTCAAAACAATGTGAAGGTCAAAAGTTAAACACCCAAAAGTTAGAAAGTGCCAGAATTAAGGTCCTCCTTAATGCAGCCCCCTTGTGTGTATTCATTGTAATACAGTCTTCAATGACATGATCACATCCTATTTTTCCACAGGACCCTTGCCTCTTTCAATGCAAGGGGTGGACTGAATGAGCAGCTGTTCAATATTTTGTTTTCTCTGCATTGTTCAGTGTGTGGCCTAAGACCGGATTTACTGCTCACTGTTCAAACCCTGCTGTGGAAGCAGAATTACAAATTTCCTCCTCAGCTCTTCTGCGGTGCTCCTCAGTTACAGCATCTGAGTGCTTCACCAAATGAATGACTTTATCTTCACAACAGCTTCTCTGTGGGATAAGTGGGGAGTAGCTCCAGGTTAGAGATGGGACACTGAGGCACAGAGAGAAAAGTGTCCACTCATTTCAGGTGCCCAATCTGCTTTTGATTTTTGCAGAGTACATAGCATTCTAGAGCTCATTGGGTTCATAGTGGGGTGCCCGTTGCCGACAGCTGCAGCTGTGAGCTTCCAGCACGTCTGTAAATTAAACTCAGCCTCTCAAACCGGGGCCAAAAAATGAGGAACACAAAAGTAGTGACCACCTGTGAAAAGTCTGATTTTAAGTGACTCGCCCAGAATCACATAGGAATTCTGTGGCAGAGGCAGAGGGAGAATCCGACTTCTGAGGGCATTTATTCTTGTTCATTAAGTCTATAATATAGTAATCGATGCATTCCGTCTCCAGTTATAATTGCAAACACATAGGGCCAGCTCCTCAGTGGAGCAATGCCAATTTATACTTCATCAGAATTCAGCCCCCTGGCTTCTAGACAGCAGCGCTGCTGTACACCAGCTGGGGATCTGGCCCATTGACTCCAGTGGACCAGCGCTATTTTCCCCAATGACTTTAGTATGGAAGAGGCGGGGTAGAATCTGATATGGCAGGGCAGCATCCAGCTGCCTGAACTGTGAGCCCACCCTTTCTCTTCCTACCTGTGCCCCATTCACTGTGCACCTCCCAACTTCTGTGACAAACGAAGCAGGGATCCTACAGATAACAGCCTTCTTCACTACGCAACCCTGATTCGTGCCCAGAGCTGGGCTAGCCAGTGCACTCAATGAGGCAGGGGCTTCTGGGGGGAAAATAGTATGTGATCATGTAATTAAAGGCTGTCTTATAATGCATAGGCACAAGGGAGAGGGAAGGCAAATTAAAGTCACACAAGCAATCTTAACTGTGGCATTTCCTGTCTTCTGAGTGCTTGACTTCGCAACCTTAATAATGTTCTTTTAAGATACCTTTTTGTGTGTAATTTCTTAGGTTCTTAAAAAAAGCAAACTGAAAAAACAAAATCTATCCTATGGCAACATACAGACACCCCCATGGGTCATCAGCAGGATTGGAACCTTGACATCCACAACTCAGACTGCCACTTGAACTAATGGAGTAACTGATAGCAGTAGTAGGTTGTCATCCTCTGTGTGGATCCACTGCAGAGAGGATGAGACACGCTTTAGCAATGGGTTCATGTATATTTGCTGGCAGCAGAAGAGTGGTTATTCCCCCTCCCATCCACAACAGGACTGGTTCTTGTCCCCTCTTTGTTCCAGGCAAGTGGCTTTCTCCACAGTGCTGCTTGCTCAGCAGGGGGATCTTTGTCTCCCCTGTGCTATCACTCTCCTGCAACATCCAGGAGAAGCAATTGCAATGAAAGTGCTGCTCAGCCCCTACAATCCCAGGATGGAACATGGGCACTCACTTGTTGGAGGTGACACATGTCCAGTCCAGGTGGCATATAGGAGTTGTGAATAGGGTTAATCACACAAACCCAAACACCCTTACCCCGCCTCCCACCCCTTCCTCGAGGCCCCACCCCTCTCCCTCTATCCCCTCTCCCTCCATCACTCGCTGTCCCCGACCCTCATTCACTTTCACAGGCTGGGTAGCAGGAGGGGATGCTGGGTGCAAGCTCTGGGAGGTAGTTTGGGTGCAGGAGGGGACTCTGGTCTGGGGCAGAGGTTTAGGATGCATGGTGCAGGCTCCAGCAGGGCGGCACTTACCTCAGGCGACTCCTGGTCGATGGTGCAGCAGAACTAAGGCAGGCTCCCTGCCTGCCCTGACCACGCGCTGCTCCCAGAGGCAACTGGCACATTCCTGCAGCTCCTGGAGGGTGAGGGGGACAGAAGGCACCACACGCTGCCCCGGCCCACAGGCTCCTTCCCCACAGCTCCCATTTGCCGCAGTTCCCAGCCAATGGGAGCTGCGGAGTCGGTGTTCGGGCAGTGCGTGGAGACCCCCTTCCCCCCGCCTCTCCCCAGAACCACAGGAACACGCCAGCCACTTTCAGGAGCTGCACAGAGTTATAAGAACATAAGAACATAAGAACGGCCATACCGGGTCAGACCAAAGGTCCATCTAGCCCAGTATCTGTCTACCGACAGTGGCCAATGCCAGGTGCCCCACAGGGAGTGAACCTAACAGGCAATGATCAAGTGATCTCTCTCCTGCCATCCATCTCCATCCTCTGACAAACAGAGGTTAGGGACACCATTCTTTACCCTTCCTGGCTAATAGCCATTTATGGACTTAGCCACCATGAATTTAAACCCTGTTACAGTCCTAGCCTTCACAACCTCCTCAGGTAAGGAGTTCCACAAGTTGACTGTGCGCTGTGTGAAGAAGAACTTCCTTTTATTTGTTTTAAACCTGCTGCCTATTAATTTCATTTGGTGACCACTAGTTCTTGTATTATGGGAATAAGTAAATAACTTTTCCTTATCCACTTTCTCCACATCACTCATGATTTTATATACCTCTATCATATCCCCCCTTAGTCTCTTCTTTTCCAAGCTGAAAAGTCCTGGCCTCTTTAATCTTTCCTCTTTAATCTTTCCTCCAAACCCCTAATCATTTTAGTTGCCCTTTTCTGAACCTTTTCTAGTGCTAGAATATCTTTTTTGAGGTGAGGAGACCACATCTGTACACAGTATTCGAGATGTGGGCGTACCATGGATTTATATAAGGGCAATAATATATTCTCTGTCTTATTCTCTATCCCCTTTTTAATGATCCCTAACATCCTGTTTGCTTTTTTGACCGCCTCTGCTCACTGCGTGGACGTCTTCAGAGAACTGTCCACGATGACTCCAAGATCTTTTTCCTGACTGATTGTAGCTAAATTAGCCCCCATCATATTGTATGTATAGTTGAGGTTATTTTTTCCAATGTACATTACTTTACATTTGTACACATTAAATTTCATTTGCCATTTTGTTACCCAATCACTTAGTTTTGTGAGATCTTTTTGAAGTTCTTCACAATCTGCTTTGGTCTTAACTATCTTGAGTAGTTTAGTATCATCTGCAAACTTTGCCACCTCACTGTTTACCCTTTTCTCCAGAACATTTATGAATAAATTGAATAGAATTGGCCCCAGGACTGACCCTTGGGGACCACCACTAGTTACCTCTCTCCATTCTGAGAATTTACCATTAATTCCTACCCGTTGTTCCCTGTCTTTTAATCAGTTCTCAGTCCTTGACAGGACCTTCCCTTTTATCCCATGACAGCTTAATTTACATAAGAGCCTTTGGTGAGGGAACTTGTCAAAGGCTTTCTGGAAATCTAAGTACACTATGTCCACTGGATCCCCCTTGTCCACATGTTTGTTGACCCCTTCAAAGAACTCTAATAGATTAGTAAGACACGATTTCCCTTTACAGAAACCATCTTGACTATTGCTCAACAGTTTATGTTTTTCTATGTGTCTGACAATTTTATTTTTAACTATTGTTTCGACTAATTTGCCCGGTACCGACGTTAGACTTACCGGTCTGTAATTGCCAGGATCACCTCTAGAGCCCTTTTTAAATATTGGCGTTACATTAGCTAACTTCCAGTCATTGGGTACTGAAGCCGATTTAAAGGACAGGTTACAAACCTTAGTTAATAGTTCTGCAGCTTCACATTTGAGTTCTTTCAGAACTCTTGGGTGAATGCCATCTGGTCCCGGTGACTTGTTAACGTTGAGTTTATCAATTAATTCCAACACCTCCTATAGTGACACTTCAGTCTGTGACAGTTCCTCAGATTTGTCACCTACAAAAGCCAGCTCAGGTTTGGGAATCTCCCTAACATCCTCAGCCATGAAAATTGAAGCAAAGAATCCATTCAGTTTCTCTGCAATGACTTTATCCTCTTTAAGCGCTCTTTTTGTATTTCAGTTGTCAAGGGGCCCCACTAGTTGTTTAGCAGGCTTCCTGCTTCTGATGTACTTAAAAAACATTTTGTCAGGGCAGGCAGGGAGCCTGCCTTAGCTCTGCTATGCCACCAGACTTTTAGTGCCCTAAAATCTCCCGGATTGGCTTCAGTAGCCTCCAGGAGATAGGGCCTGATTCCAGGAGACCCTTGGCGAAACCAGGAGGGTTGGCAACTCTAGCTGTGAGAAGCCACAGCATGCTCAGTGTATGCAGAATCTTCAAAGAATTTAGATGACAAACTCTTACAAGCCTCTACTGACCTTGTGCAAACTGAGGTTTCTCTGCTCATCAAAATTGCTGTAAGATTTTTTTTTTAAAACATGGACAAAACAATGTATTTTCCCTAATCTCCTTCTCAGATATGGCTGACCTGTTTGATCTGAGATTTTTCCAAAAAAATCAGCATTAGGCAGACACCCCATAGAAATTTAAAACCAAGCAGTTAAAGTTTGGCAAAGTTATACGCAACTGAAAACCGGATCTTATAAAGAACATGTTGGGCAACTTCAACTGTATGTCGCGCTGCCAGCTCCACCTACAGTGCAAGGATCAAAATAAAATATTTAAGGTTAAATCCTAGCTCTGTTGACATTAATGGGGGGCAAGGGTGTCAGGCTTTCCCTCTTAGTACTCAAGATAGGTTTTTCTAGAATGACGTGGGAGAGAAGCCGAAAAGAAACCAGGCTTCTAGTACAGTTAGATGGTGATTACCAGTCATGAGCCATATAGATATTGTTCAAGGACATCCTACTGGATGCCCTAAAATCCATGATTCCACAGACACGAAAAAAGTTACACTGGGCAAAAACCATCCTGGTTAAAAAGAGATATAGAAGTGTCAATAAAACATTAAAAAAATATAAAGGATAGAAAAAGAGGAAGTAAATGATACTGAATATAAGTTACAAGTTAAAAAATGTAGGCATCTGATAAGGGAAGCCAAAGAATCAATGACATGTCGATGGTCAATAGTGTTGAAGACATTAAGAAGGCATTTCTTAAACACATTAGGAACATAAAAAGCCCCAAGATCAGATATATAGTTCCATTACTAGATGCAGGTGGTAAAACTGTAAAGAGTGATGCAGAAAAGGCAGAAATGTTCCCTAGAGATTTCTGTTCTATATTTGGAATGAAGTAGAAGGGTGTATCCATCCCATATGATGCTGTGGATGGAACAGAAAGTTTACCATCTGTAAAAAAAAAAAAAAGGATGTTCAGCAGAATCTGCTTAAATGAAACCCTTTCAAATCAACAGGCCCAGAAGACGCCCAAGAATCTTAAAGGAACAAACTGAGCAGCTCTCTGAACCACTAATGGAAATTTTTTACTATTTTGGGGAAACTGGGGAAATGCAAAAGTATGGGAGGACTTCCACCATAGTTCCAATATTTAAAAAAGGTAAAATGCATTATAGACTGATTAGCCTGATGTTGATGCCGGGCAAAGTAATGGAATAGCTAATTTGGCACTCTGTCAACAAAGAGGTAGAGCCTAAAACAATCATTACTGCCAGTCAGCATGCTTTCATGGAAGGTCAGTCTTGTCAAAAGAAATGGTTATCCATTTTTATAAGATTACAGGGCTGCTTGATAACAACCATTTTGATATATACCTGAATTTTTAAAGCAATTGATTTATTACCACATGCCATTTTGATTTGAAAACTCACATTATATACAATTAACAAGACACATATCAGAAGGATTAAAAACTAGCTCTGTAGCGGGATGGCCCTGAGGGGGTTAAAGCAGCTCTGGGGAGGGCTGCAGCTGGGGAAAGATAGGCTAATGGGGAAAGCAGCCACAGCTGTGGCCAGCTTACTCAGGGCCCAGCTGGTCCTTATAAGAGGGCTGTGGGCCAGAAGCTAAGACACTCTCTAGCTTCTTGAGAGAGAAGGACCTGGCTCCCTGGGAGCTGAGAAGGTACCTGAGGTGGAGCAGTGCTGGGGAGCTGCAGCCTAGAAAACCCCAGGCTGCAGGCCTTGGAAAGGGCCTATGAAAGGGTACTGGGGCTGCAGAGAGTCAGCCCAGAGATAGGAAAAGGCAGTGGCTCCAACCCCCCACCCCCTGCCAATGATGAGTGGTTTATAGACTGCAGTCTGCCCCAGTGAGTGGGGGCTAGATGGTGACTGGCAGTAGCCACTGAGGCAAGGTGGGAATAGGAGGTTGGGGGTTTCCCTGGGTGAGGAGACCCAGATTGGGGGTTGATGTGTGGGGAGCAGAACCAGTAGCTTAGCTGGGGGGAAGGGCCAGGGCCGCCCAGAGAGGGGGAAAGTGGGGCAATTTGGCTTGGGCCTGGCAGGGGCCCCCATAAGAATTCTCCAGCCCTGGCCCCACCTCCATCTTCCACCAGCACCTCAATGCGCCGCATCCAGCAGCGGCCCTGGATCGAGCTAAAGCAGCATGGCTTGGGCGGGGCCTGAGCTCCTCCCCGCTCAGACCGCATGGTAAGGGGGTGGGGCTGCGAGCTCTGGTCCCACCAGAGCCAGGCTGCTTTAGCTCTGTCCAGGGGCCAGGGAAGCTCCTGGATGCGGCGCGCTGAGGATCCGAGAGAGGGGAGAGGTGGGGGTAACCCAGGAGTGACCCTGGATAGAGCTAAAGCGGCGTGGCTCAGGGGTGGGACCTGAGCACCTCCCTGCTCAGAGCCATGTGGTAAGGGGGCAGGGCTCTGGGCCGACTGACGGGAACTCAGGCCCCGCGGGAGCCAGGTCGCTGCAGCACTGTCCAGGACCTCCTGGATGCAGCGTGCTGAGGCTCCGGGAGAGGAGGGAAGCGGGGTTAAGCAGCATGGCAGGGGGCCTGGGCTGGGGGAGGTTGGATAAGGGGAATGGAGTCCTGGGGACAGGAAGGGTGCAGAGGTTTTGGGGGGGGTGGTCAGGGGATGAGGAATGGGGAGTTGGGTTGTGGGTGTTCCGGGGGTCTGTCAGGACACGGCAGGGGGATGGGGTGGATAGGGGTCAGGGCACTCAGGGGACAGGGAATGGGGGGGTTGGGTCCTGGGCTGGTAGGTGGGGAGGGGGTTGGGGGGCAGTGAGGGGATGAGGAGCAGGATGGGTTGGGGAGTCTGAGGGGGGCAGTTGGAGGGCAGGCAGTGGTTGGGAGTCAGATAGGGGGCAGGGCCAGGCTGTTTGGGGAGGCACAGCCTTCCCCACCCTAAAGCTCATTCATCAGTTTGAGGCTTGCAGACAGCTATTTAACACAAAGAGCCAAGCTATTATCTTTTCCATGGGGGAGAGATCACATGAGAAGAGCAATATCGTACACCACCTACCTCATTCCCGACCCTACCAAGGGAGACCGACCCCCTTCCCCACATTCCCCGAGGCTCCAGAGGGGTTAATTCAGTGATTCTCAAACTTTTGTACTGGTGGCCCTTTTCACATAGCAAACCTCTGAGTGTGACCCCCCCCCATAAATTAAAAACACTTTTTTAATATATATTTAACACTACTATAAATGCTGGAGGCAAAGCGGGGTTTGCGGTAGAGGCTGACAGCTCGTGACACCCAGTAATAACCTCGTGACCCCATGAGGGGTCCCAACCCCCAGTTTGAGACCCCTGGGGTTAATTTAATTTTAGCACCCTGTGTCCATTCACATGTATGTGCTATTTTTGAGCATTTCAGTTTTCACAACATAGGCTCATCCCAGATTCTGGAACAAGCTCAAAGGCTCAGTTCGTGGAGTATGTACATAGTCTATACTAAAGACAAACCCACGGTAACCGTCTCCAGTTTGTGAGGGACCCCGTGGAGCCAGTCTCTAGGAAACAGGTACATTGATAAAGATTAAGTCCATTAATGGCTATTAGCAAGGATGCGTAATGAATGGTGTCCCTAGCCTGTGTTTGTCAGAGGGTGGAGATGGATGGCAGGGGAGAGATCGCTTGATCATTGCCTGTTAGGTTCACTCCCTCTGCGGCACTTGGCATTGGGCACTGTCGGTAGACAGGATACTGGGCTGGATGGACCTTTGGTCTGACCCAGTATGACTGTTCTTATGTTCTAACCTAAATGAACCCAAAGTTATGGAGACAAATGTGAGTCGAGGAAGCCAGCAGAGTATCAGAAACCTGGAAAAATCTCAGACTGGATGCGCTCAGGCATTTGGTCACCAGTTGAGGTGGTTCAAAAGTTTTGGATTTTTTTTAGCAGATTTTGTTATTGTTTCTTTAAACAATCAAACACAGCAAGCAGCAAATATTTGGCCACACACTTCTGAAACCCCAAACCATGTTAGGGTTTTGGCAGATTAATTTCAGCTTTTTAATTAAAAAAATCACAACAAATTTTGAAGGAAAGCAGACATTGTCCGTGATTTTTTTTCTGCTTTTTAAAAACCCCTAGTTTTGGATCCAAAAATAATTTTGATGGAAAATATTTGTCCAACTCTTTTAATGAGCTTTAGTGCCTTTTAGCACTAGCTGATTCTGAGAACCAGTGATACTTGTAAAGGTGACTTGAAAAGAAGTTCTCAAAACTGGGTTTGTGCTGAGATGCGGAAGGTTTTTAAATGTTTGTTTTTCCCAGGGCTGCCCAGGGGCGAGGGGGGGGGAAGTGGGGCAATTTGCCTCGGGCCCCACAGGGGCCCCCACAAGAATATAGTATTGTATAGTATTGCAACTTTTTTTTATGGAAGGGGCCCCTGAAATTGCTTTGCTCCAGGCCCCCTGAATCCTCTGGGTGGCCCTGAGCAGGGCAGAGGCCACTCTCCCACCGAGCACAAGTGGCACCTTGTCAATTTCTGGACGCCTTTGTACTCACTCGGCGATGCTCCAGGTCTCCGACAGCATTTCATTGGCGGGTCCTTCAGCGCCATCGAAGACACTCGGAGCGAGTGAAGGGCCTGCCGCCGAAGACCCAGAGTGCCGCCAGGTGAGTAAAAGTGCCACAGTGGGTGGCGCCTTTTTTTTTATTGCTCCCCCTGTTCCCTCCACCTGGCTACGCCACTGGGCAGTACCCTCATGTAAAGGGAACCGGGGTCCGAGAGGGACACAGGATCAGCGGCAGGCAAGACACTGGCCTGAAGAGGGCGCTCTGGAGGCTGGAGAGCTAATTCCCAAGACAACCAGCAGGAGGCGCTGTGCTGGTGAGTCGTCGCCCTGCCACAGGCTGACTGACAGATCTCAGAATGTAGCTCTTAATGGGCAGATATCAACAGGTTGGGCTGTTTCAGGCAGGGTCTGCCAGGGACTGGTTCTTGGTCCAGTGCTGTGTCGTATTAAGGATCTAGACAGGTCTTTCCTGATCAAATGTGCAGGTGACACAAAGATTGGTGGGGTAGTAAATGTGAGGAGGACAGTTTCCTGTGACAATGATCTGCATCACCTGGCTAAATTGTCACAAGCCAACAAAATGTGTTTTAATACAGGCCTATGCAAGGTAATACAACTGCGAACCAAGAACCCAGGCTATGCCTACAGGATGGGAGACTGCCCTGAAAACAGTGGCCTCAGAGAAGATCATCATAGATAATTATCTCACCATGAGCTCTCATTGCAGCAAAAGGAGACCATGTGAACCAGGATGCAGAAGAAGGGGAATGTCAGGTAGAAGTAAGTAGGTGATCTTGCCTCTGTACGCAGCATTGGCAAGGCCACTACTACAATACTGTGCCCAGGGCTGGGGTCTGCACTTCAAGAAGGGTGTGAGAGCATTCACGGCAGGGCCACAAAAATTATCCCAGAGCTGGAAAATGAGCCATACAATGTGAGCTCCAGTTATGGCAGAGAAGGTTGAGAGGTGATTTGATCGCTGTGTCTCGGCCCTTACCCCTGGAAAAGGGGTCTGAGCCTGGGGAACTCTCCAGTTTGTGGACACAAGCACAACACAACCCAACAGCTGGAAGTTGAAGTTAGACAAATTCAGTCTTGACGTAATAAATTGCACTTTCCTAGCAGTGAGGGTGATTAAACACAATACCTGGTTTACAATGGTGCCAACCGTGCCTTGGCACTGGGCCCACGCTCAGAAGGACCCCGCCTGGCCCTCTGCCTCAGGCCCCACCACTGCTCCACCTCTTCCCCCAAAGCCCCACTCCCTGCTCACTCCTCTCTGCCCACTCTCCCTCCCATGCAAGCAGTGGGCAGGGCTTCAGGGTGCAACATGGGCTGGGCCTCGGGGCAGAGTGCGGTGGGGGGGGGTGAGACCATGGTCCTGGCCCTGGGGTCCACAAAAGATTAATTCAGCCCTGATTAAACACTGTGACAGCTAATTGGGGAGGTGACAGACTCCCCCTCCGTTGTGAGGATTGCCTGCATTGCGCTCAACATGCTAATAACACTTACAGCTCTGCCTTGTGACAGCGACTGTTATCAAATCTTGGACTTTGGCCAGTCACCTGCACGGGCCAGGAAGGGATTTTTTCCCCAATGTATAATTGGCCAGATGTCATTTCCCCCCCTTCTTCTGAAGCATCAGGGATTGGCCAGAGCTGGAGATGGGATGCAGATGTGGTGGACCAGTGCTCTAAGAACCCGTTTTCTGGCTTCCCAGCTAGTATGCCTTGATCCTATTCTCAGGGTCAGACTGATCACCACATTCAGGATCAGAAAGGAATTTCCCACCAGGTGATACTGGCAAGGGCTTTGGGGGGGGTGTTCACCTTCCTCTGTAGCATGGTGCACTAGTCGCCTGTTGGCATTATGTGGGCGTGTCTCGCCTGATCAATCCCCTGCCATTGCAGGGGCTCGGGCAGTGGTGGCACCTGGGTCTCTCCTGGCTCTGTGCACATGACAGTTTAGTGTCCTGAGGACTACATCTGCACTGCACTACGAGGCTGTGACTTCAGCTAATCGAGACGTAGGTGAGCTGGTTTTCCTTTATCTAGCTCCAGTACAGGAGCAGTGATGCTGCGGACATGCAGGCTTCAGCAAGGGCTGCCCTGTGAGGAACTACCCAGGGTCCTGGGCAGACTGGTACCACCTGTGCTAAAGCGTGAGCTGGCGCAGCAAACTGCTCCAGGGACCTTGCTAGCTAGAGCAGCAGAATACGGACCCTGGACTTCAGAAAGGCAGACTTTAACTCCCTCAGGGAACTAATATGAGGAGGAAAGGAGTCCAGAAGAGCTGGCTGTATTTTAAAGAAGCCTTATTGAGGGTGCAGGAACAAACCATCCCAATGTGCAGAAAGAATAGCAAATATGGCAGGTGACCAGCTTGGCTTAACAGAGAAATCTTCAGTGAGCTTAAACACAAAAAGGAAGTTGACAAGAAGTGGAAATTTGGACAGATAACTAAGGAGGAGTATAAAAATATCACTTCATGATACAGGGGTGTAAACAGGAAGCCCAAAGCACAATTGGAGTTGCAGCTAGCAAGGGATGTGAGGGGTAACCAGAAGGGTTTCTACTGGTATGTTAGCAACAAGAAGAAGGTCAAGGGAAGTGTGGGCCCCTTACTGAATGGGAGAGGCAACCTAGTGACAGAGGATGTGGAAAAAGCTGAAGTACTCAATGCTTTTTTTGCCTCAGTCTTCACAGACCAGGTCAGCTCCCAGACTGCTGCACTGGGCAACTCAGTATGGGGAGGAGGTGAGCAGCCCTCTGTGGTGAAAGAACAGGTTCAGGACTATTTAGAAAAGCTGGACGTGCACAAGTCCATGGGGGCGGATCTAATGCATCCGAGGGTGCTGAGGGAGTTGGCTGATGTGGTTGCAGAGCCATTGGCCATTATCTTTGAAAACTCGTGGTGATCGGGGGAGGTCCCGGCCAATTGGAAAAAGGCAAATATAGTGCCCGTCTTTTAAAAGGGGAAGAAGAAGAATCCAGGGAACTACAGGCCAGTCAGTCTCACCTCAGTCCCTGGAAAAATCATGGAGCAGGTTCTCAAGGAATCAATTCTGAAGCACTTGGAGGAGAGGAAGGTGATGAGGAACAGTCAACATGGGCAACTCATGCCTGACCAACCTGATTGCCTCCTGTGATGAGCTAACTGGCTCTGTGGATATGGGGAAAGTGGTGGAAGTGATATACCTTGACTTTAGCAAAACTTTTGATATGGTCTTCCACAGTATTCTTGCCAGCAAGTTAAAAAAGTATGGATTGGATGAACGGACTATAAGGTGGATAGAAAGCTGGCTAGATTGTCGGGCTCAACAGTTCGACGTCTAGTTGGCAGCCAGTATCAAGTGGAGTGCCCCAGGGATCGATTCTGAGGCCGGTTTTGTTCAACATCTTTATCAATGATCTGGATGATGGGATGGATTGTCCCTTCAGCAAGTTCACGGATGACACTAAACTGGGAGGAGTGGTAGATCTGCTGGAGGTTAGGGATAAGGTCCAGAGTGACCTAGACAAATTAGAGGACTGGGCCAAAAGAAATCTGATGAGGTTCCACAAGGACAAGTGCAGAGTCCTGCACTTAGGACGGAAGAATCCCATTCACTGTTACAGACTAGGGACCGAATGGCTAGGAAGCAGTTCTGCAGAAAAGGAGCTGGGGATTACAGTGGATGAGAAGTTGGATATGAGTCAACAGGGTGCCCTTGTTGCCAAGAAGGCTAATGGCATATTGGGCTGCATTGGTAGGAGCATTGCCAGCAGATTGAGGAAAGTGATTATTCCCCTCTATTTGGTACTAATGAGGCCACATCTGGAGCATCCAGTTTTGGGCCCCCCTGTACAGAAAGGATGTGCACAAATTGGAGAGAGTCCAGTGGAGGGCAATGAAATGATTAGGGGGCTGGGGCACATGACTTACGAGGAGAGGCTCAGGGAACTGGACTTGTTTAGTCTGCAGAAGAGAAGAGTGATGGGGGGATTTAACAGCAGCCTTCAACTACCTGAAGGGGGGTCCCAAAGAGGATGGAGCTCAGCTGTTCTCAGTGGTGGCAGATGACAGAACAAGGAGCAATGGTCTCAAGTTACAGTTGGGGGGGTCTAGGTTGGATATTAGGAAACACTATTTCACTAGGAGGGTGGTGAAGCACTGGAATGGGTTACCTAGGGAGGTGGTGGAATCTCCTTCCTTAGAGGTTTTTAAGATCAGGCTTGACAAAGCCCTGGCTGGGACGATTTAGTTGGGGATTGGTCCTACTTTGAGCAGAGGGTTGGACTAGTTGACCTCCTGAGGGCTCTTCCAGCCCTGATCTTCTATAATTAAAGTCTATCTGAGCTGAAATCACTCCCATTAAACTGTGTTGATTGATGCACTGAGTTTCTAATCAGTGCAGCAGACGATGGGCGGCCAGCTACAGCTCTCTGCTCCGCCGCCTTGCCCCATCTAGCCTGTGCTAGCTAGCAATAGCCCACAAGGGCCAGCTGTGGAGAGCTGGGGTACAGTGCACTCCAGTATGGCTCCTGTCTGCACCATGGGTCGCTATTGAGAATGGGCTAGGGGCCAGCTACACTAATCCTGCACCCACTGGGGTTCCCTCATGCCCTGGCAGGAGAGAGGGGACTGCACCAACACAGAGGGTCAGCATGCCAGTGGTACTGCTTACATGCTTCAGTTTTAGTGCATACTGAATCACTTTGCTGAACTGGGGCCCTGGTCTGTAAATATCTTTTAGCTAACTCAGGGATCCAAAGCAAACTCCAGTCTCTCACTCCTAAAGATCCTGCCAGCCTGTGTTGCTGCCTGCAGGGTATGTGGTTAACCCCCCATAAAGGGCACATGGTGTTCATGGATATAATAGTCTGATTTGTGGCCAATTGCAGTTCAACCTGATGTTTCTCAAGCTATTTAACTTTTTCAGGAATCATATGTGAGAAACAATCAGCCTGTGAATTGCTTACAGAGCTTGTCATAAATATAGGTCAGGTAAACTATACAGCTGGGCTGTGTGTATTTTGGAATAGTAATAGCCATAATTAGGCTAGGACAACTGGGAACAAATTATTGTAATTATTTAGACACACATTCCCCTACTCAGACATCTGTTCCCACAGCTATTTGCAGGATGCAGTTACACAGCTGTTTATTTTTTACACTAGACTAATCACAGTTGATCAGACTGCTCAGTACCAATGGACCAAATCCTGCTCTCAGTTACACCAGTGTCAATCAGAAGTAACTGCACCAAAGCCAATGGAGTTGGTTTAGATTTAAGATAGTGGCTTCGGTACAGGGCAGAATTTTGGCCCAGAGAATTTAGCTGCTCATTCTGCACTGGAAGCAGAAACACCTGAACATGATCTGAAAAATAAAAGCCAAATACGTGGGACCGGATCCTTAGGCGGTGTAAAGCAGCAGAGCTAAACTGAAGTCAGTGAATTGTACCCCAGGTGAGGGTCTGGCCCTCTGGGTCTCCGGGTTCATTGCTGACTGTTCCAGATAAAGAAGAAAAGATGCACCCCATTTTAACTTCTTTTCTTGGGTCCCTGAAGAACAGGGCTTCCTGCCTTGGAGTGCCACCTTCCCTCCACACGGTGCCGGTAACTCAGCATCCATCAACCCCCATCAGGGCAAACAGTGCTCATTTCCTCCAGCACCTCTGACTTTTCTAAAGCTGAACACTAGGAAGTAGGCCATGCTGTCCTCGTGCTCAGTGAGGAGCACTTTCCTTTCTACAGAACCCCACTGAGGACAATGGGAGGACTATTTGTGGAGGAAGGCATGATTCAGCATGAGCACAGACTGCCCTGGGTTTCTCCCCTTTAGGATTGAAGGTGTATGTAGCGTTGGAAGTGGAAGTCACTTTGCTCTCTGGGAAGGCTTCCCTTTCCTTCGCTCGCAGACTTGTCGACCAGTGGGTGAGATGTAACCAGCATTATATGAGGGGAGGGACCTGAGAAAGGAGAACAAGCAGGATAAAGCACTGAATTGTTCTCTTATAGCTTGTCACGGGACGACTTCTTCCAGCCAATCTGGTTCTGGTGCGGCAATAGCTCACACAGCAGCTCAGAAAGTCCTGCCCGTGAGGAGCTGTCCTAACATGCAGCGTGGACTCCTGGCTGACAGAAAAATGTCTGGATTCCAGGGAGCTGACATCGCTAAGCTCCTTCCCCCAACCTGGGGAAAAAGAGACTCTGATAATTCTGCAGGGTTGCTGCTGTGATATTTTTGGCAAACTACGTATCGTGCAAATTATGCTGATGGAGCCTATAGTGTCCAGGCAAAGTGGAATGGAGCTAGCAAAAAGAGCTTTCTCAATGGAGCTGTGAATCAACTGATTATTAGATCCCCAGGATACAGGTTGGCATTATGGTGCCACAACCAAAAAGCTCTTCTCCTGGCCAACTGCAAATTGCGGGATTCTCAGCAGCAAAATACATGATCCGGCAGAGGGTCAATGAAGATAGTTTAGACTGGGGGGAAGGGAGGAAATTGGGACCCTGGGGAATCTGTTCGGGGCCTAGACATGCAGAGACAAAAATGACACACTTCGCTAGAATTGTAAAGCCTGCAGGCAGAAGGACCTTCTGGGTTGGACTCGAGAACCTGCGATTTCAAGCCATTGAATTATCATGAGAGCATCACTGTTTGTCCCTTGGTTGATTTTGAAAGAGTTCTCTCTCGTTTTCTTACCACATATATGGTTTGATTTAAATGATGAACTCCATTATCTCCATTTACTTTGAAACATTAAACACAGTGTGAGAACATTTTTTTGTCATGGGAAACTCCTGTGTCAGCCACGCTAAGGGGGACACTTTCTATTCCTGGACAATATTTACATGTAGGTACAAAGGATGCTATAGATCAGGGAACAGAAGCAGCTGTTACAGGAATGGTACTCACAGCAGCTAGGTGTCTGGCTGGTTGGGGAAGATTCATGGCAAAGGGCTTGCAGTATCTAGCTGTCATTCTGTGCTGTAGCTCTTAGTCTCTGTGCCTTGTATCTTTTGGGTAAGAGTTATTAGAGGAGATCATTGGGAGGGATGAGTGCAGCAGTGTACTCTGAAACATGCTGGGGTAGACATGCTGATGTCATGGGATGGCGGCCACACCATCTCCTGGTGTATTCATCAGTAATTGGTACAAATGAGGATCAGGTGTGCGCTGCCTGCTGCAGACTGGGAGTACACTGCAAATAAAAGGTGTGATGGCAGCACAGGTAGGCACACCCATGCTGCTTTAATCTACCTAGCACAGGTAACAATAGATGAAGCACATGCCACCGCTCCACACTGCTATTGTTACCCATGTTGGCCAGATTCAAGCTAGCATGGATATACTTGCCCAGGCTGCAGCACAATCACACCATAACTTGCTGTGTAGCAGACCCCATGGGCAGCCCTTTTTGCAGATAGACCCTTTTCTCTCCAGAGGCTGCCCACATGCAGTTGGCCAGTGGCCAAGGGTTGGGGGAGAGGGAAGAAAAGCATGCATAGAGTCAGCAATCGATGATTTCAGACTTGACCAGCATGGCCAGTATTCACACCCGTGACAGGGTGTCTGCATGCCAGCTCCTATCCTCCAAGACAAGCATCTGTGGCATTTGCATCATGACCCTTCTTATATTGTCAGTGCATTTGGAGCTAATAACTCTGTGGCAGCCCCTAGATTGAAGAATATCAGGCAGTTCCATCAAAAGTGGGACTAATCTGCACAAATGGTGACTGACTCTGCACCCTGTTCTCATGCCACTGAGCTTTCCAGCTGCCCAGTGGCCTGACTTTCCATAGGGCGTAAAGTCAAGCAGAGTGGCCAGCAGTGCTGGAATTCAGAAAAGCAGGTTTGTTTCCACTTGGTCAGATCTTTCTCCATGCAGGTGCTGGTGGTGAGCCCTGGCACATGTGTTACGCAGAAGCTAGTAGATTTGTATACATTCCGTGACTGCTGCATTGCTTGGGGAGGAAAAAGCCAGCGGCCAGCAACTACGTTTTGACATCATGTCAATCAAATGTCAGTTTAGTAACTTGTTATTTAGTATTATTTTAGCCAAAAGCTCCAAAGAGCAAGATGGAGAAAACCTTGCTATAATCTGCAGACCTGTATCTCCTGAAGGCCTGGCTGCTGGTTTGATGTGAATCTAGGAAATTAAATATTGACTGTCTAGCTCAGGGGTGGGCAAACTTTTTGGCCTGAGGGCTACATCAGGGTTGTGAAATGGTATGGAGGGCCGGATATGGAAAGGCTGTGCCTTCCCAAACAGCCTGGCCCCCACCCCGTCCTCCCCCTCCCACTTCCCGCCCCCTGACTGCCCCCTTCAGAACCAACCCATCCAACCCCCCTGCTTCTTGTCCCCTGACTGCCCCCTCCTGGCCGAGAGCTCAGGAGCCAGGCAGCATGGTCTTGCAGGCCGGATGTGGCCTGCGGGCTGTAGTTTGTCCACGTCTAGTCTAGCTGGATAGCTCCCAAATTGGGTCTCAGCACAGAGAAGCTGGGACTGACGCACAGTCACAGCTGGCTGTTTTGGCAAGGGGACACACTGAATACAGAAATATGGGAGGGCACTAAGTGTTGGGTCTGACAAAATTGAAAATCAAACTCCAAGGACTCAATTATACAAGATGATGTGGGCTCAGAATTCCCATGCCTATATGTATTGTAAATGCACAACCCATGCCCTGCATGTTGCTTTCTGTACAGCTCAAATACCCAGGCAAGAAGATAACAGGGAAAGAAATCCAAATGTAAAATCAGAAATGAGCAGTGAATCCCTCAGCACTGACTGGGCAATTGCCAATATAACATCCCTAGCAGCATAAAATCATGCTGCACTGGAATATAACAAGGATTTTGTGTCTATTTATTCTCAGTAATATTGCAGTCCTGTTTAGTTAAAGCCTGACCAGATTTGGCTTCATCATGCCAGGTGTTGTACAAACATGGAATGACAGTGCCCGCTCCAGGGGGCTTACAATCTAAAAGACAGACAAAACAGGTGGCTGAGACAACCAGAAATCCTTGCACTGTCCTCCTTTCTTATTCTATAATGGAAGCTACGGACCAGACAAAACCCCACTGCAGGCACTGGAAGAGTCAGATTTCTGCATATGCCGCAGGCTCCAGGGTTTGAATGTAAGAAACTCGCTGCCAGCGGGCTCCAAAATGCAGCAGAACAACATAGGGCGTATTTCAGAAGTATTAGATGAGGCTGTAAATGGCACGAGATGAAAGGTTGTGGATGAAAGTGTGCAGTAGTACAAGCTGAGACCCGTCTCTCTGCATTACCTCAGATCAGAGGAGGTGTGCGGGACACGTGGGCACTTGGTGGTACTGTGGCAATACATTTGCACATTAATGATTGTTAATCATAGGGTGCCTGCACACTGAAAACGACCCTGTTGCTGATGAGCTGTTTCATGGACATTATGGTACCTACTGAGACACAGGAGTTGTATCACACTATGAACATTTTATGTTTCAGGTGAAGTACAGCAAAACCAGCATTGTAGTATCAGGAAATTTTGCTAAAGGTGCAATAAAGCTGTGCCAGAGGGCAAGTGTTCAGCAGACCATGGCCTAGCAATGCAGGGCTGCTGCCCAGAGTCTTCACCTTCTGCAGCCCAGCTTGGCTTTTAGCCAGTAAGGCTAATAAGTACTTATAATGTTGAGATTTAATTTCATTATTTCCTCCAAACCCTCCCCACTCCCTTAAAGGTTACATTAACAACATGCCTCACAAAATAAGGGCTAATCCCAGGCCCCTCTTGGGATTCATAACCCTATACCTAAGAGCTCTGAACTGAAGAGAAAAGGACCAAGTTAGTCCTGATCCTGCCAGGTTTATGTAAATGGCTCACCCTTTTTAAGGTGACTTGTACAACTACGGCAACTTCACAAGCTGTTTGTTCTGGCCTGGATCAGCTGGAATATACCAATGCACTTTTCACGGCTGGGAGAGGACCAGAATTCATGGGTATCTCTAGTTTTTTCTGCTACTCAGGCACTCGTGCTTTACTAAACAGAATGGAGCATTCCAGAGAGAATGTGAGATCGCATGTTCATATCACTGACTTGTCCTCTTGAGTAAGAGCTGGCAAGTTCTTTGCATGTAGCCTACAAAACAGACCATCCCCTACAGGGTGTTTCTTAAGAGTGGTTGGCTAGTGTTGTTTTCTCTTGGCTAGTAGTCCTAATGCAACCACTCTTCTAGCACATTTGGTCAATGCAACATGCCAGGTAATTGAGAGCAGTGCTGGGCCAGAAGAAAGGAATATGTGGAGCTGGGGAAGGGATCTTGGTCAAGAGAGGAGGAGCTGATGCCCAGGGAAGCCCTGACACCAAAGGAGGAAGAGTGATAGAGGAAAGGAGCTCGCAGATCTTGGGCATGGAGCAAGAAAAAAACTGGAGCTAGCCTTTTGCCCTTTCTAATGGCTCATGTTGGATGGACAAGGGGGCAGAAGAGATACTCAGGGCTGTGTAGTTAGAAGCCTATTCAGGGCCCCTCTGCAAACTCTTCTGCCTCTGTGCTAGACTGCACTGTTATCAGAGGTGCAAACCTGAATGGGGTTTGGCGTGGGGAATGCCCAGATGATGTTTTCCCTTAAGTTGAGGCCAACCCCATTTCCGCCCCTTGTTATGTCCATTTGGGTCTCCTTCTAGCCTCGAGAAAACCTACATAAACCACTTACAGAAGAGACAAAAGCCTTGTCCACTGGTGTTTTAGAGTGTGGAATCAGCTCCCTGTGCAGGCTGTAGCCCAGCCATGTGTGAGGCTTTTCGGAGGGCTTTGAGGGTGAGCCTCAAAACAGTGGTGGGAAATTGCTCCCATTGGCGGAAACGACAGAAGCTGAGGAACACTCAAGCCTTCCTCAAGCACTGCTGGCTCAGGTGGGTAACATCAGGGAGCAGCTGTCGAATAGTGCTGCTCTGTGGGAAGGGCAGAATTGCTGATAGGGAATGCAACAGTTGGGGAAGATGAGGAGGTCTTCATGAGTCTGTGCTCAAATAAGCTGACTCCAGCAGGGGACCTGCTGGCAGAAATGTAAACCCGGGGAGCTGTTCAAAGAAAGTCCCTGTGAATGGGGAGGGAAGGGTGTGGAGAAAGAGAGCGGGCGCCATTCTATTCATTGCTGCCCGATGGCTCCTTTGTACCAGCTAGGCTGATGCAAGGCAGGCAGACTGTCCATTTAGGAAACAGCCCCGTTACCGGAGACCCCTCTGCCAGATTTCAGATGTCTGTGCTGCCAGTCCCAGCTTTCATTGTGACATTAGTGCCTAGTTTCTTTGGACCTGGGTTTGTTTCTTCTGCCCCTGCTGCATCCAGATGCCTTTCTTTCTTGCTCTTCTCTCTGGCTTTTCCCACACAAGAATGGCTTTGGATTAAACTATTTTATTTTCTGCTCTTTCGGTTTTCACACTGAACCCCACACTTGTGTGCAGCTTTACAATGGTGCGTTCCCACTGCGCCTGCCCAGCTTTGTGTTTGGGCTCTTATCCATTACGTGGATCTGTGCTATGGTAGAGCTTGGGGTAGAGCCTGTTCAGTTTCATGTACAGCATGAACGAATGCTGAGCCTGAGGCTTTGCTGCTCCCTGAAGAGCCTTCTGGCTCCAAAGCTGTAATTCAGGTTGTTCTGACGTACCTGCTGGACCCTCCTCTTGAACAGTGAGTTTCTAAGCAATGGCTTATTGTCTTTGTTTGGTAGCCAAAGGGTAACGCTTTTTGCAGAGGGTTCCTCTTGCTCCTTGGGACGGAGGTATGCGCTCTGGAGCATAACTAGGACACCAACATGGGGGAAGGCGTGACTGCATGACAAGAGGCACCTTCAGACGTTCATGCACACATTGAAAAACACAGTCTAGCAGAAGCCTTTATTTAACTTTATTTTTATGAAATAAAAAAATAAGAGATACCTATAGATGTGATTATTCAGTGTAACAAATGTTCAGGCATTCAAAAAATTCAAAGATTCAGAAACATAAAAGTATATATCTTAACATGAAAGTGCTATGTAATGTAAGATTTTTCATGAAACCAAAAGTTGAAGACTTCTTGGAGAATGGCCTCTGAATTCCTCCACCAAGACATCCAGGTTCAGTTTTGAAATCATATCACTTTCATATGGCAGGATAATTCAATTTCTTTCTTACATGAGTCATGCTCATGGTTTTATGTGATAAAATTCTTTCAGACAAGAAAATGAATTCTCACAAGCTGCAGTTGATGCTCCAAATAACAAGAGCACTGCAGACATTTCAAAAATCCATGAGAAAGCCTCCTTTTATTCCTTGGCAGCATTAGAACTTCTTCAAATGCTTTGCAATTTCTCTTATCAGTGGTTTACATACAGCCATTTCACCTTCTCAATATCGAATCCAAGCAAGTCAATCAAAGCATGCAGTGATTCCCATTTCAGGAAGTCTGGAGAACTGGTGGAAAAGATTGCTGAACAGGGTTTTGTGTAACTTGGAGTTCTCAGAAAATCTCCTTTGCAATTTACCACTGGTTCCATCAATCAATTCTTGATAAATCTGGGACCACTGATGCTCATTTATACTTTGGAATCCTGGTAAGTGCTCAGTGACTAGGGAATCTTCAAATTATTGGGGAAATACCTTGATTCATTTGGTGGCACACCTTACTGTTGATGCCTCAGCAGAATCATCTTTCAAAACAGCGTGCTTGGATGAAACCTCTGAGAAAAAATCTTCAGACATCTCTCTCTTTTGCTGAAGTTTTTTCACAGGCAACAGTCATCAATTCAACTCTTTTAGCAAGATGCATTAGTTCCTTTTGATGGTAACTATTCGCAGGAACAAAAACTTTCAAAATCACTCTCATAACTTCAGTTAAGAACAAGAATTAGGATGGTTCTGTAACTTCCAACAGGCCTCCTGCTTCAGTTGACAAGTCGCCATATCCAAAGTTTGACAGAATACTCGGAATCTCTTCCAAATTACTGAGGATTGTTTCTTTCAAAGGTTTTCAGGTGACCAGTCCATCTTGTTTCTGAATCTTTGCAAGTTCTTCTGCCTGAAATGTGACACTACCTCACCATTTTTCCGATTATCTTCAACAATATTTTTCAAAACCATCTGCTTCATGAAATCAATTATTTCATTCTGAATTTCAGCAGAAATGTACTTTTCATTTTTCAGAGAGGTTTTCGGAGCTTTGTTGAATTTTGGATTGTGTCCTACAGTAAACTTAAGTAGGTTGATGAAAACGCTTAATGAATTTTTCAGAGAAAAATCTAAGTCCTTGAAGTTTATGATATCTCGATCTTCTCTCAGAGGCAACTAATCTATAACAGCAAACTGGATAATTTTTGCTAAGATTTTTAATAGTACCTGTTTCTTTCAAATTGTGAGGATGACACCAGAACAGCAGTTGTAGCAACTGAAAAAGGAAGTTATGATAAAATAAATATTATAATCAAATTCACAATTTGGTAATGTTATTAAGCAAATGAATAAACTGAAATAGTAAAATTAGTTTTTTGTATGTTGGATGTATCACATCAGGTTTTGGAGCTTTCCTCGGGAAACTTAAACTTAAAGTTTATAGTTGCTGAAGACCCTGTTCTCAAAATTCATTTATTCTATTCTCAGGGTGACTCATAGTTATTCAGGGTGGGGAAAATTTCCTCCTTTCTTCACCCTCATCTACACTGCAAACTTATGTTGGTATAAATATGTCTCCTGGGCTTCTCCTGTTGACATGGCTACCGCCTCTCTGGGAGGTGGAGTACCTGTGCTGATGGGAGAAGCTCCCCTGTCAGCTTAGCTAGCGTCTTCACTAAGTGCTGCAGTGGTAGCGCTGTAAGTGTAGGCAGGAATATAAGAATGGCCATATTGGCTCAGACCAAAGGTCCATCCCGTCTACTGATAGTGACCAATGCCAGGTGTCCCAGAGGGAGTGAACCTAACAGGCAATGATCAAGTGATCTCTCTCCTGCCATCCATCTCTACCCTCTGACAAACAGAGATTAGGGACACCATTCCTTACTTTAACCTCCATAGAATCATAGAATGTCAGGGTTGGAAGGGACCTCAGGAGGTCATTGAGTCCAACCCCCTGCTCAAAGCAGGACCATCCCCAGACAGATTTTTACCCTAGTTCCATTAATGGCCCCATCAAGGATTGAACTCACAACCCTGGGTTTAGCAGGCCAAACCACTGAGCTATTCCTCCCCCCAGAAAAAAAAGCTTTTTTTCCACAATGATAGGTAACAACCTCACTGAAGTGAGGTGAATTTATCTAGCTCTCTTTTAAACCCTGGTATAGTCCTAGCCTTCATAACCTCCTCAGGCAAGGAGTTCCACAGGTTGACTGTGCGCTGCGTGAAGAAGAACTTCCTTTTATTTGTTCTGAACCTGCTGCCTATTAATTTCATTTGGTGACGCCTAGTTCTTATAGTATGGGAACAAGTAAATAACTTTTCCTTATTCACTTTTTCCACATCACTCATGATTTTATATACCTCTATCATATCCCCTCTTAGTCTCCTCTTTTCCAAGCGGATAAGTCCTAGCCTCTTTAATCTCTTCTCATATGGGACCCTCTCCAAACCCCTAATCATTTTAGTTGCCCTTCTCTGAACCTTGTCTAATGCCAGTATCTCTTTTTTGAGGTGAGGAGACCACATCTGTACACAGTATTCAAGATGTGAGCATAACATGGATTTATATAAGGGCAATAATATATTCTCCGTCTTATTCTCTATCCCTTTTTGAATGATTCCTAACATCCTGTTTGCTTTTTTGACTGCCGCTGCACATTGCATGACGTCTTGAGAGAACTAGCCACGATGACTCCAAGATTTCTTTCCCGATTAGTTGTAGCTAAATTAGCCCTCATCATATTGTATGTATACTTGGGGTTATTTTTTCCAATGTGCATTACTTTACATTTATCCATATTAAATTTCATTTACCATTTTGTTGCCTAATCACTTAGTTTTGTGAGATCTTTTTGAAGTTCTTCACAGTCTGCTCTGGTTTTAACTATCTTGAGCAGTTTAGTATCATCTGCAAACTTTGCCACCTCACTGTTTACCCCTTTCTCCAGATCATTTATGAATAAGTTGAATAGAATTGGTCCTGGGACTGACTGTTGGGGAACACCACTAGGTACCCCTCTCCATTCTGAAAATTTACCATTTATTCCTACCCTTTTTACCATTTATTCCTACCCTGAGGCAAGCCCTCAGTTTTCCACAACTGGGGTTTTCTTTTCAGTTTCAAGTTGTTTGAATATTTCCCCATTAACTTTCATGGCCCACCATTGTATTTTCCTGGGTTGCACAATGCCCTAGCATTGGAGCTAGTCTCTTTTGGCTGGGGACGAGCCCCCACTGTGCCTGTTTCATCTCCCTGTAGTGAGGTGGAGTTGAACGTTGCAGCACAAACTATGACTACAGCTTTCTATACATATATTCATAACCCCAGCCCAATGTGTGAACATAGCTCATAATGATCATCCGGTGCATACCAGCTTTCATTAAGAGACTGTACTTGACATATATTGTGTATGACCTATTGATTCAATTGCATATTCTTTGCAGTGTCTTACTCTGATTGTCACAGAAATGTAGAAGCACCAAAATAATTACCTGTAGCTTCTCTTTTTATTGTTGCATTCCAGTCAGCCATTGCATTCAACTGGACTACGCTGTTTTCATGTTTGATCAAAACTTTGCCTTGAGAAGGTGCTTTTCCAATTGCAAAAAAATCCAGATTTGATAAAAACCATATCAGCTCCCATTCCACCAGCACTGCCCTACATCCCCCAAGGAACAGGAAAGGCTGAGCAGCTTTCACAGAGACGGTCAATCTAGGCATGTTCCCCTTGACCCTGCAGTAGCATCCCAATCCCTAGCCAGACAGTCCATCTAAGTTTTCTTCTGGGCTCCGGGGGCGTTGGCGTTCTAGCCAGCCCACCTATGCTCTCCAAAAGCACAAGCACTATCACCTCCTCTCCTCTCTCTCCCTCTTCCCCCCCAGGCGGGTCTGCACACAGAGCCCTGGCCAGGTCCCCACTGATATGCGCTCCCCCCCGCCCGCAGGGACCCTCGCTGGCTTTCTCACCAGGGTCACACATCTTGCATTACAGCAGCAGTGCAATGCAGGGCACCTCCCCGAGCTGAGCGCTGGCCCACAGCCCACCAGCAGGGAGACTCCTGGGCTGGCTCCTCTGAGCCCCTAACCTGGAGGAGCTGGGGGGGGGGGTCATGCCCAGGGCCCCCTTAGCCGCAGGGTGGAGTGAAGGCCGGGAGGCTGGTTCGGCGCGGTGCGGGCCCCCAGGGGGGACACGCGTGGGAGCGGCCAGCCGGCGGAAGGACCCTACGGGGCGCCGGGCTCGAGGAGCTGGGGCCTTGCCGGGGCGGGGGGGCTGGCCGGGCACCCGGGTCCCGGGGGGCGGGACACTCGGCGCGGGCGGCGCTAGGACCGCGCGGCCGCCTCCCCGCGCTGCCCTACGCGGCCCCGCGCAGCCCTGCCCGAGCACTCGCCGAGCAGCCCGGCCGGAGCCGCAGCGCCGAGCGCCGCCATGCGCGCCAGGTGAGCGGGGCCGGGAGGGGCGCGGGCCGGCCCGGGGCGGTTCGGTGCTAACCTCTCCCCTCTTGCAGGTGTCCCTCGCGCCGGCTCCTGCTCGGGCTCTGCGTCCTGCTGGCGGCGGCGGCCCCGGAGCGAGGTAGGAGCGGGCGGGGGCCGGGCGCTCCACGTGGGGCTGGGAGCGGGGCTGGCCGGGGCGCGCTCCTGAGGGTCGCGGCTCCCCGCTCTGGGCCAGGAGAGGGCGGGGGGCTCGGAGCTGCGGCTGCCCCCGGGGCCGGGCCGGGCCGCACAGCCCCAGCCGGAGCCCCCTCGCCCAGACGGCGGGTTTCCAGTCCCGTGTGCGGGGGGCGCTGGGGGCCATTGAACAAACCCTGGATATGGGGATACCAGGCCGGGGTGCGCCAGCCCCATGTCTCCAGCGCCTTGCCTTGTGCTCCCGCAGGATGATCGCTGCTGGGGGGCAGGTCAGCGATTTGCTGCTTCAGCTAAGAGCCGTGTTCAGCGTGCGATGTCCCCTTAGTAACGTGAGAGCAACAGTGGGTTGGAGAGGGGGCTTCGGAGCCACCCAGAGCTCTGCTTTGGAAGCGCCAAAGCTGCTCTTTCTCAGCGCGAAAAGTTGGTCCAGTAAAAGATTCCCTCACCCCCCACCCCGTCTTTGTCACACGTTGTCAGCTGTGTTTGTGCATGTTTGTTTTGCCACATGCTAGTCTCTAAATCAGGGGTGTAATAGAAACAGGCACTCCGATAGATTATTGCACAGCTGATGCCTGGCCACAATCACTTTTTTAGCCAGACTGGAAGCAGAGCTCTGGGTGGCTGGAAAGCTTGTCTCGCACCGACAGCAAGTTGGTCTAACGAAAGAGAGTCTCTCCCCCGCCTTGTCTCTCCACGCTGCTCCATTGATGGGTCTGTTAATAAGTGTTAATGATTGTCAGAGATGGGACATGGGACGGAGGTAGCAGGCTGCCAGATGCCAGGGTTGTAGCTGCAGAAGGCTGCTCTGGAAATGCGGAGTTTGCCCGGTTTTGTATTTTTCAGCTTTCCCTAGTATGAGAACGGAGCTGCTTAGGGTGCGTTGCACCGTCAGTATTTTGTTGAGTCATCGCAATCCGTATGGCTTTTGAAGGGCTTTGCTGAGTCTGTGAAATGGGTATTTCAGACTTTATGTGTTGAGAATACCTCAAGTGTTCTATTTTACACGTGTGGTGAGTGTCAGATTTGTGATCCCTTTTTATAGCTTTGCCTATTCTCAAGTGGAATAGTGTGGAGTTAAGTATTGTACTTCTGCACCGCTGTTTAGACAGGGGCTCTGCGTACTTAAGTTTCTTTTGTACGTTCAGTGTGAAGTATTGTTTGACTTTATGAGCTTGAAAAGTACTTGTGCACCATACCTGAGTGGGAGTGATTTGTTCTAGCAACAGAAGTGCAGGTTACATTAAATGAAGCACAGACTTGAATGGGGGAGGGGGGCACTTCTTAACACTAGTGGTGGATAAGAGGAACAATCCTAAAGCTACTTAAAAGGCTACCATGTCAGTTTGCTTACTCTGAAGTTAACATGTTAGGGCAAAGGGACAGAGGTTTACAGAGGTCAGGCTGAGATTTGCTTTCTTTCTCCTATGTAATAAGTCAAAGTAAAGGCATTTTGAGATGGCAGATTTTCGTTATGCAAGTTGTCCAACTTAGGGTATCATTCCAAGAGAAAGTACAGCACACCATTCACCAGGCCACACACGGTGACTCTCTTCCAAATGAATACCTGGCCAGAGGTAAGTTCATACAGTAGAGGGTAAAATGCATTAGAAAATTGACCTGATGAAGGAATAATGTGAATGTCCAATGTTCCCAAAGCAAAGTATAACTGAAAGAAGACTAAGCACCACAATACTAAACCTCTCTGAATAAAAAAGGATAATACTGTAAAATAACTAGTAATGAAGTAAAGGTTTGTCTTCCCTCTGAAATGAACAATCCCTACTAGTCTCTTGTGACAATGCTAGATTACAGAAGTAAACTGCATATTGCTCTTACTTGTGCACATCAAGATACTATCTACCACCTGCAGAGAAAAGAATTAGGCAGGGTATACTGCATGACTGGCAAACCTTCATTACAAAGACAAGGTGGATGAGATAAAGGTATCAAACTCCTGCTTGAGGAAAGATTGTGGAGCAGACTGCCGCAAAATGTCACGCACAGTCTTAGCAGCAGATGCGGCTGGCACAGGCTTAAGGTTGTGTTGTTGTTGTTTTTGAAGTTAAGTATTGGTAAACAATTTGCATTTTAAGGTGAGTGCACTCAGTATGTATCCGAGGGCAGAGCATTCCCCAGGCTTGCAAGGGGAGTAGCCATGTGATGTTGTTTAAGACGAGCTGATTCTGTTTTTAACCTGTTGCGGACCAGCTTTAATTATCTCTGTTTTGATATGAAGAGACCAACCCCAACCTTTAGCTATGTACTGGGCTCCCCGCTATCAGGGCTTCTGTTTGTGTCTAGGAGCTTTAAAGAAAACAAGCCACAGGAAAAAGATGATCTGCTACAAACTCAGAGCCCAAGCCAGGTGCAGGCTGGGCTCCACTGGAGAGACGGAAAGCACCTCCCCCCTCCGTTTCTAGGCCTTTCCTTTCCCTTGGGGCCCGCAGACGGTGTCCCATTCATCAGGCCTGCAAACAGCTTATATCCTCCAGCTAGAGTGGAAAATTCAGCACACACTCTGCTCTGCAGCCTTTCTCTTGCCCTGGGGGGACCTGGCTAGTTTTGCTGCTCGCTGAATGAATGAGCAGCGGCAGCCTGAATGATCTTCTCCCCACCCCCGAGGGAAGCCTTTTGCTCCTTCCAACTCTTCTAGGCAGTCCCCATCCCACCACCACTATAGCCACATTGTGCAGACCTTGCATGAAGGCACAGAAAGCCGCAGTTTGCAAAGGGGAAGGTTGCCCTGATGGGGACCAGCATGAACTCCCCAGTTTTAGTCCTGCCTCTCCTTGCTTGCATGGCATGCCTGCACAGTTACGGCCATAGTAGCAGCTGGAATCAGGTCACGTTTCCAGTGCAGGCAAGGTCTTAGTGCTTTGGCCTCTGCAGTGAAGTTCTTTCCAAGCAGAGCAGAGAGAACTTCCTTCCAGCAGGGTGCCTGCGCCACCGCCTGCTTCAGCCCTTCAATACTGTTCTCTCCCTGGCCAGTCCTTCAGGCTGGAGCAGTTCTGGCAGGTGCCATGGGACAGAGCTTTCCATGTAACCCCTTCCATTGTGGGGTTTGCATGCCTTGAAAGGGTCCCTAGCAACTTGAAAATGCTGACTTTAACCGAGCTCAGCTCCTGGTTCTGCGGCTGCCTTGTGTCCACCTGGTGCTACTTGTGCGTTTACAGTCAGAGCATCCTATATTTATAACACTCTTTTTCCCCCTTGTTGCTCTGTGAAAGGCAGCGATAATCAGACCTCAGTGGTGCAGGAGCCAAGTTACCTATCATCATCACTCCAAAGAGCCACAGCAGTGTGAATTCATTGTTTCATTTACGCACGTGTGCGTGTGACTGAATTCTCACAGCAAAATGACTGACCAAGGATTCTACAATTGGTTAATAACATAGTAAAAGTATCCTGATTGGTTAATAATTAAATCCCACAGTGTTTACCTATCATGTGCTTTAAAGAGCCACTTGAAGCTCCCAAGCCGCAGTCTGAGTATCACTGGTCTAGGGCAAACTATGACACTGGCTGGACACAAAGGGCTGAGACACACACAGTCACTGAGAAAGGAAATAGTTTTCTCTGGTCTCTCTCCCTACAGTAACAACAATCTTCGCTGCTGCTTTTAACAATTGAAGGTAAAACACTTTGAGACCAAAGCATCAGGTTTTTTTAAGTTGGCTGCGTCCCCTTTCGTCTGTCAAAGCAGCTGAGCATCTTTTTCCGTAAACTCTCCAGTTCATCCTGCGTGGTCTTGTTCTGGCAAACTCAAATTCTGCAGCATGCTATAGTGAGGCTGTGTGTGAGAACAGGGCTCGGCCTGTGTGGAGCTCCTTGCAGGAATGGGGCCTTGGTTTTGTAGATCGCTTTTCCTCAGGAATGTGGTGATAGAAGCAGACGCACTCCGGGATCAAGTGGGAAGCACAGAATGTTTGGGGCTTTTCTGCACTGCCATAATATGAATGCTTAATAATATTAACAGATTAAATACCAATGGCTGGGTTACTTTAAAGAGTTTTTGTTTTTAAATTGGTTTCTGTTCACATCCTTCGTCAAAAGCCCCTACAACAAGAAAACTGTTTTTACTTTAAGCTGCTGTCTTGCTTGCCTGTTGGAAGCAATTTTGGGTGGAGGAGCATGAGCTGGAGTCTGTGTGTGCACAAATCCTAGGGTGTCTGCTAGCAGGGGTGGTTAAGGTGGAATGAGAGAGCAGGGAAGCAACAAGAATAATAGCTGACTTCAGCACCCCCAACGTAAATGGGTTGGGAAGCCAGAGCAGGAGCTGGAACATTGCATTGACAAATTATTTATGGCCTTCGGAAACAACCTCCTCTGGGAATAGCTCAGCATGCTGGAGCAGAGGCCCCATCCCAGGACTCAGATCCACAGGTCAACAGATTTGGGCCTTGATCCAGTGTGACACACAGGAGTAGGGATAGCGTGCAAGGCCACGATCCTCTAAGGAGCTCAGCGTCCTTGAGCCCCTGGCTCCCAGTCCTCTGTCTTCCCTGCAGCATGTTCCTCCTCTGATTGTGTTAGCAGCCAGGCTTCCTGGCCAGAATAGGAAATGGTTCACAGAAGGAAGGTGCACACGTAGAGAGGGGAGCATTGCCTCTTGGCAGACAACTTCCATAGATGTCAATGTTGGATGGAGCCATCTAGTTTGACTTCCTGCATAGTACTTGCCCAGTGAACTCTGTATCACACCCATAGGATCTGTCTGAGCTACAGCATTCTTTCTGAAAGATATCCAGTCTTGACTTAAAGACTACAAGTGATGGAGTGTCCACCATGTTCCTAGGTAAAGCCTTTCATTCGTCAGTTTCCCTCACATTGGTACTTAGACAGTGACCAGGTCAGCTAGTAACTTTACTTTGGATGAATTTAGTAGATTGAGATTCTTATGTTTCTCATACTACTGTGACCAAGGAACCCTTCAGTGCCGCCTAGCAAGGGGATGAATATTCTGATTCTGCTTCATCAGAGAATGTCATGGGAGGTCTTAAATAAAAGCCACGCTGGTCATTAATACCATAGTGAAATGTATGTGCAGATAAGAATGGCCATAATGGGTTTAGACCAGGGCTGGGCAAACTTTTTGGCCCGAGGGCCACATCGGGGTTGCACAGCTGTATGGAGGGTCGAGTAGGGAAGGCTGTTCCTCCCCAAACAGCCTGGCCCACTCCCACTTCCAGCCCCCTGACTGCCCACCTCCGAACCCCCAAACAATCCAACCCCCCCTGCTCCTTGTCCTCTGACTGCCCCCTCCCAGGACCCCTGCCCCCTATCCAACCCCCCTGTCTGTCCTCACCCCTATCCACAGCCCCCCCAGACTCCCACCCCTTATCCAACTGCCCTCTGCTCCTTGTTCCCTGACCACCCTCTCCCAGGACCCCCTGCCCTTAACTGCCCCCCCCCGGGACTCCCACCCCCTATCCAACTGCCCTCTGTTCCTTGTCCCCTGACCACCCCCTCCTGGGACCCCCTGCCCCTAACTGCCCCCCCGGGATTCCGCCCCCTTATCCAACCCTCCCTGTCCCCTGATTGCTCTCCCGTCCCCTATCCACATCCCTGCCCCCTGACAGGCCCTCCACCCTGGGACTCCCACTCCCAACCCTCCCCATTCCTTGACTGCCCCCCTAGAACCTCCACCCTAGCTAACCGCCC
This sequence comes from Gopherus flavomarginatus, assembly GCF_025201925.1. Taxonomy (NCBI): domain Eukaryota; kingdom Metazoa; phylum Chordata; order Testudines; family Testudinidae; genus Gopherus; species Gopherus flavomarginatus. Next base: position 8,827,005 of record NC_066626.1, on the reverse strand, counting down.
CCTCCTCCCTGACTGCCCCCCTGTCATAACCTATAACCTTAGTCCCAGATTTGGACCTTAGCGTCCAAAATATGGGGGTTAGCATGAAAACCTCCAAGCTTAGTTACCAGCTTGGACCTGGTACCTGCTGCCACCACCCAAAAAATTAGAGTGTTTTGGGGCACTCTGGTCCCCCTGAAAAACCTTCCCTGGGACCCCAAGACCCAAATTCCTTGAGTCTCACAACAAAGGGAAATAATCCTTTTTCCCTTCCCCCCTCCAGGTGCTCCTGAAGAGATACACAGACACAAGCTCTGTGAAACTACACAGAGGGACTCCCCCTCTCTGTTCCCAATCCTGAAACAAAAAGTACTTTCCTATTCCCCCAGAGGGAATGCAAAATCAGGCTAGCAAATCCAACACACAGATCTCCCCATTTCTTCCTCCCACCAATTCCCTGGTGAGTACAGACTCAATTTCCCTGAAGTAAAGAAAAACTCCAACAGGTCTTAAAAGAAAGCTTTATATAAAAAGAAAGAAAAATACATCCGAATGTTCTCTCTGTATTAAGATGATACAACACAGGGTCAATTGCTTAAAAGAATATTGAATAAACAGCCTTATTCAAAAAGAATACAAATCAAAGCACTCCAGCACTTATATTCATGCAAATACCAAAGAAAAGAAACCATAGAACTTACTATCTGATCTCTTTGTCCTTACACTTAGAAACAGAAGATTAGAAAGTAGAACTACTTCTCCAAAGCTCAGAGAAAGCAGGAAAACTGACAAAAGACTCAGACACACACTTCCCTCCACCCAAAGTTGAAAAAATCCGGTTTCCTGATTGGTCCTCTGGTCAGGTGCTTCAGGTGAAAGAGACATTAACCCTTAGCTATCTGTTTATGACACCCCCAAGACCCCTTGCTCCCTTACCCAACCTCCCCCCCCCCCGCCCTCTTGCTCCCTGTCCCCTTACCAGCAGCAGGAGCTCACAGCCATGACACCCAGCCAGAGCCAGCTGCACTCCCCAAGCTGCCCAGTGGGAGTGGCGGGCCAGAGCTAGGCCCATATGGGTGCGGGGGAGGGAGGACAGTGGGGAAGAGGCCAGGGACTAGGCTCCCAGGCTGGAAGCCCAGGGGCCAGGCAGGACTGTCCCAGGGGCTGGACAGGATGGTCCTGTGGGCCGTAGTTTGCCCACGTCTGGTTTAGACCAATGGTCCTTCTAGCCCAGCATTCTGGCTTCTGACAAGGACTGAGCAGAACGGGCAATCATCAAGTGATCCATCTTCTGTTGCCCATTCCCAGCTTCTGTTAGTCAGCGGCTAGGGACACCCAAACCATGCAATTGCATCCCTGACCATCTTGGCCAATAGCCATTGATGGGCCTATCCTCCATGGACTTATCTAATTCTTTTTTGAACCCAGTTATACTTTTGGCCTTCACAATATCCCCTGGCAACTAGTTCCACAGGATCACTGTGTTCTGTGAAGAAGTATTGCCTTTTGTTAGTTTATCAACCTACTGCCTATTAATATCAATGGGTAACCCTTGGTTCTTGTGTTATGTGAATGAATAAACAACACTTCCTTATTCACTTTCTCCATGCCAGTCATGATTTTATAGATCTCTGTCATACCCCCCTTAATGGTCTCTCTTTCCCAGCTGAAAAGTCCCAGTCTTTTTAATCTCTCTTCATATGGAAGCTACTCCAGTCCCCTAATCATTTTTGTTGCACTTCTCTATGCCTTTTCCAATTCTAATACATCTTTCTTGAGATGAGGCAACAATATCTGTATGCAGCATTCAAAGATTGATCCTGCTTTGAGCAGGGGGTTGGACCTTCTGAGGTACCTTCCAACCCTGATAGCTGAGTGTGGGTGTACCATGGATATATATAGCAGCATTCTGATATTTTCTGTCGTCTTAACTTTCCCTTTCCTAATAATTCCTAACATTTTGTTAGTGGTTTTGCCTGTTAACCAATACATAACTCCATACCCAGTAGCTTTCTGTGCATACTGGGAATATGTTTTAAAGTCTGTATCAGGGCAGAGTTGAAAAACAGGTTTTCTGTCAGCCTGTCTCTTGGGCACGTAAATTTAGCATTGTAAGTTAACACAATTGTTTGTTAAGTATAGTCTCTGGAGAGCATGTTCTGTTACCCTGCCAGGCAAAGTAAGGGCTGGCCTAGTCCTGAGGAGAGGGCTTGGGTGGCTAATGGGCTCTAGGTGTCAGGAAGCTGGCACCCGGCGAAGCACAAGCAAGGCTCCCTCTCCCTTGAGGCAGGGGTGAGGAACGAGGTGACTCTCAGACCCGGGCATCCGAGAGCCGTTGCAGCTACCTTCTGCAATATGTGTCAGAATCAAACACCTGGGAGCTATAGCCTTCCCCACGATACAGGCATTTCATGTAGTCTCATACGGCATAACTGAATCCAGGATGGAAGTAATGAAGATAAAAGGACATCCACGTTGAGGATGTGGGGGCTAGAGCCCTAGAAATGGAGTGGAGACGGCATCTGAGATCTAATGGCTTGTCTCCATGGCCCTGGAGGTCGTGCTGTGGGGGTGTGAATTGCAGATTGCATTAGCGTGCTGCACTGCAAGTCCCCTGTGTGGAGGCTGCAAGCATAAACTGAAAGATACCTGGTTCACATTAACTTATTTGCTCAAAGGGGATTTCATTTATGAGAACTAGCTACGTTTAGTTCACACCCTGCAGCACCCACATGGCAGAGTTACAGCGCAGTGTGCTAGTGTGTGCTTGTAGCTCTAACTGCAGGGCAGTGTAGGCACAGCCTGTGGCAGTGATACACACAGACCCTGTGCAACAGAAACTGTACAACTGTTTGAACAAGTTAAAAATTACTAAACAGACGATCAGCTTTCCTAGGCTTAGCAGGTAGGCTAAGGAATAGAGACTGGCTCACATCCAAACACCCGTTGGACACTGGGCAGGCTCAGATCCAGGTCTCAGATCCTGTGACTCAGGCCTGTCTTCAGTAGAAATTTACCAAAAATATGTTCTGCCATGTTCCTGCTCCTTTCCATGGGTGTGTGTTTCATATGTATAATAAATATACATGCACATGCCTTCTCTTCAGACTGACGTGTTTCCAGTCTCATTTGGAAAGGGGAAAGGTACTGAATCTAATGTAACCGTTGGCAGGTAAGCAGAGAAACTAGGGATGAGCTGGCTACAAATTGTCCAAATGTTGTCAGGCACCCGCCTAAAATATATGCTAGACCGTATATATGATATTACCCGTGCTTCATGGATGCCTTCAGCCTTCCCAGTGGCCACTGAAATAAAATGCTAGTTATAGATCTCCAGAGACAGACAGTTATTCTCGTCTGAGGGCCAGGATGTGCTATTTTAAGTCCTGGAGCAGTTCCAAAATAGCATTCTGACATCTGGGGCCAGGGACTGTTTTAATCCTGGGTATCTCAGAGACTGTCAGGGCTATCTCTGACTCTCTGGCATTGGCAAGCTGAGAACTCCACTTTTTCATATGGCTTTGAGCATTTGGTATTAGCCATGGGGATGTGTGAGATACAGGGAAGTTGGTGGTTCTTTCATCAACAGACAATGAATCCATGGAACTCATCAGTGCATGATACTGAGGCAAATAGCTTGGTACACGAAAAGAAAGGGATTCGATGTTTATATGGCTACAGAGAGCAGTCTGAATTGGACAAAAAGGACAAATGCAAGAGCTATCCATTTTTCTTTTTCACAAATAAGTTGAACAGGAAACTTTACTTCGTAGCATGATATCACATAGCTATGTATATTACTGGGTTTTTAGCCTCCTCCTGATGGTGAAATTAGTCCTTGGGATGAACAGGATACTGGTCAGGGTGAATCATTAATCTGTTCCGGGTGTCCGTTCCCATGCTGATGCATGTGCGTGTGGGAGAGAATTGCTTGCCGTGTGAGGAGTGATGACCCCACTTCTTTCTAAACATTTAGTTGATTTAGTTGCAGATTGGTCTTGCTTTGAGCAGGGGGTTGGACTAGATGACCACCTGAAGTCCCTTCCAGCCCTGATATTCTATGATTCTGTGATTGATCTGCAAACCACTGGCTGTTTAGGTATTGCTGGTCCTAAACTGCATTCTCTACCCCCATTTCCTTTACACCACAAAGGATTTGAAGGAGAATGATTCTGCCAGTGATGGCATTCAGTTCAGTGTCCCAGGATTACAAGGTTTGCTCTGCTTGCCTTTCTTTGCTATGGTCCTTCAAGGATTTTTTATTCTGTAGGCTATCCTAGTGCACAAGTGAGCTAAAAGGTTATTTGTCTCTTCTGAATGCCACTTTAACTGTCTAGGTTTTGATGTGCTCTAAGGTCTTTAGACACATATGCACATTGTAACTGAGTTCAGTTTGTGAGCAAATGCACATTAGATCAGTTGTTCCTGAAGACTGGTTGTAGCAGATGTTCGTATATGGCTTCTGTTTATCCCATTTACTAACCTAGTTTGCATTTTGGACGTGATGGTCATGGTTTTTCTTGTTGCTAAATGAGATAAATTCAATGATCCCTAAAGGGTCCTGAGACATTTCAGTAAATATGGTTCAGCACATAGGCGTATTTCCCAGGAGGCTCTCCATTTGAGTGGTTTTACAGGAAATGAAGTTTGTTTATTACCAGCCATAATGTTGTTTGGTAATGGAGTTAAGGATAGTTCAATAGAAAGAATAGGGGTGGTCTGAGGCATACTTTTATCTTGATGTTTGTGCATAATGATGCATAATTGACACTAGTGGAAGTTACTAAACGTGCACTAAGAATATATCTGAAAGTGCGGATATATGCTATTTCTGTATCTGAACACTCTCACGTCATGTGAGCATGCAGCATCTTTAACGGGCGCCTTGGAAATGGGCTTTTCTAAGCAGAGGTGATTGTTTTGTATACCGGTAGCTCTGCATCTCTTCTCCTTCTCTTACATAGGTCCATCCATCCCAGAATCCTGTCTTCCGACAGTGATCAATGCCAATGCCAAGTCCCCCAGAGGGAACAAACAGAACAGATAATCATCAATGATCCATCCTCTGTTGCCCATTCCCAGCTTCTGGCAAACACAGGCTAGGGACACCATCTCTGCCCATATAAATTTCATTTGGTGACCTCTAGTTCTTGTGTTATGAGAAGGAGTAAATAACAACTTCCTTATTTACTTTCTCCACACCAGTCATGATTTTATAGGCCTCTATCATATCCCCCCTTAGTCATCTCTTTTCCAAGCTCCAGTCTGGAACTAATAAATGACCAGCCTTATAAGTAAAGTAGCAAATTAATGGCAGAAGAATATGTGAGTTGGGTAGATGTGAAATCTTTCAGCTGAAGAGTAGTGTCAGTTTTGGTATACCCTGAGCATAGATCCGGTTTGGTTAGGCGCTTGTCTGCAGATGGAAAAGAAAACTCTGGTTGTCTAACTGACATCTCCTCCTCTACCCCATCCCTTTGTTGGGCTATAATTGTGGGCATCTGAGATCTCTGCTAGTGGCAAGGGGCAGCTCTCAAATAGCTGTTGAGCAGCTCACCTCCCAGCAGACCTCCCCCTCTCTTGATTAAAATGTGTCCATCATTGGGTTCTTCCAGTCATGGGTATAAAGAATCGTGCTTTATTTTTGATCTGTGGCCTGTTTGATTATTTTAGCATTTTTGAAAACCTAAAAGCTCTGAGGCAAGGGAAGCCTCTGAGTTTCAGAAGGATTTCTGTAGTGTTTTTTTTTACTGTGTAGAGTATCACCATTAAGGGTTGATTTATAAGTAAGGACAGTGCAGGGTATGATGGTTCAGAATTGAAATGTAGGGGCATAGAAGACAATGTCCAAAATCAAACAGCTGGTGTTGTAAAGTTGCTGGAAGAACTGACTAGGGGCCATGCTCCTCTTGACCTGCTTCTTACAAACAGGGAAGAATTGGTAGGGGAAGTAGAAGTGGGTGGCAGCCTAGGCAGCAGTGACCATGAGATGGTCGAGTTCAGGATCCTGACAAAAGGAAGAAAGGAGAGCAGCAAAATATGAACCCTGGACTTCGGAAAAGCAGACTTTGACTCCCTCAGGGAACTGATGGGCAGGATCCCCTGGGAAGCTAATATGAGAGGGCAAGGAGACCAGGAGAGCTGGCTGTATTTTAAAGAAGCCTTATTGAGGCCATAGAAACAAACCACCCCAATGTGCAGAAAGAATAGCAAATATGGCGGGCGACCAGCTTAGCTTAACAGCAAAATCTTTGGTGAGCTTAAACACAAAAAGGAAGCTTACAAGAAGTGGGAATTTGGACAGATGGCTAGGGAGGAGTATAAAAATATTGCTAGAGCATGCAGGGGTGTAATCAGGAAAGCCAAGGCACAATTAGAGTTGCAGCTAGCAAGGGATGTGAAGGGGTAACAAGAAGGGTTTCTACAGGTATGTTAGCAACAAGAAGTAGTTCAGGGAAAGTGTGGGAACCTTGCTGAATGTGGGAGGCAACATAGTGACAGATGGTGTGGAAGAAGCTGTACTCAATGCTTTTTTTGCCTCAGTCTTCAGAGACAAGGTCAAGTCCCAGACTACTGCACTGGGCAGCACAGCATGGGGAGGAGGTGAGCATCCCTCTGTGGTGAAAGACCAGGTTAAGGACTATTTAGAAAAGCTGGACGTGCACAAGTCCATGGGTTGAGATCTAATGCATTCAAGGGTGCTGAGGGAGTTGGCTGATGTGATTGCAGAACCATTGGCCATTATCTTTGAAGACTCGTGGCGATCGGGGGGAGGTCCAGGGCGATTGGAAAAAGGCAAATATAGTGCCCATATTTAAAAAAGGGAAGAAAGAGAATCCAGGGAACTACAGCCTCACTTCAGTCTCTGGCAAAATCGTGGAGCATATATTCAAGGAATCCATTTTGAAGCACTTGAAGGGCAGGAAGGTGATGAGGAACAGTCAACATGGATTCATCAAGGGCAAGTGATGCCTGACCAACCTGATTGCCTTCTATTATGAGATAACTGGGTCTGTGGATGAGGGGAAAGCGATGGATGTGATATATCTTGACTATAGCAAAGCTTTTGATAAGATCTCCCAGACTATTCTTGCCAGCAAGTTACAAAAGTATGGATTGAATGAATGGACTATAAGGTGGTTAGAAATCTGGCCAGATCATTGGGATCAATGGGTAGTGATCAACAGCTCCATGTCTAGTTGGCAGCTGGTTTCAAGTGGAGTGCCCCAAGGGTCGGTCCTGGGGCCAGTTTTATTCAACTTATTCATTAATGATCTGGGTGATAGTATGAATTGTGCCCTCAGCAGGTTCGCAGATGACACTAAGCTGGGGGAAGAGATAGATACACAGGAGGGTAGGGATCAGGTCCAGAGTGACCTAGACAAATTGGAGGATTGGGCCAATTGATGAGGTTCAACAAAGACAAGTGCAGAGTCCTGCACTTAGGATGGAAGAATCCCATGCATCGCTATGGGTTGGTAACTGACTGGCTAAGCTGTAGTTCTGCAGGAAAGGAGCTGGGGATTACAGTGGATGAGAAGCTGGATGTGATTCAGCAGTGTGTCCTTGTTGCCAAGAAGACCAATGGCATATTGGGCTGCATTAGTTGGAGCCTTGCCAGCAGATTGAAGGAAGTGATTATTTCCCTCTATTCGGCACTGGTGAGGCCACACCTGGTGAATTGCATCTAGTTTTGGTCCCCCTCCTATAGAAGGGATGTGGACAAATTGGAGAGAGTCCAGGAAGGGCAACAAAAATGATTAGGGGGCTGGGGCACATGACTTGTGAGGAGAGGCTGAGGGAACTGGGGTTATTTAGTCTGCAGAAGAGAAGAATGAGGGGGGATTTGATAGCAGCCTTCAATTGCCTGAAGGGGAGTTCCAAAGAGGATGGAGCTCGGCTGTTCTCAGTGGTAGCGGATGACAGAACAAGGAGCAAAGGTCTCATGTTGCAGTGGGGGAGGTCTAGGTTGGATATTAGGAAACACTGTTTCTGTAGGAGGATGGTGAAACACTGGAATGGATTACCTGGGAAGGTGGTGGAATCTCCATCCTTAGAGGTTTTTGAGGCCTGACTTGACAAAGCCTTGGCTGGGATGATTTAGTTGGGGTTGGTCCTGCTTTGAGCAGGGGATTGGACTAGATGATCTCCTGAGGTCTCTTCCAACCCTAATCTTCTATGATTCTAAAGAGGTTTATGAAGTTTGCATCATAGCTTCACTATTGCCCTGCAACAATGTGACATACAGTAACTCCTCATTTAACGTTGTAGTTACGTTCCTGAAAAATGCAACTTTAAGTGAAACAGTGTTAAGTGAATCCAATTTCCCCATAAGAATTAATGTAAATGAGGGAGTTAGGTTCCAGGGAAATTTTTTTCACCAGACAAAAGACTATATGTCACACAGACATACACACATACACACAAAATAAGTTTTAAATAAACAATTTAATACTGGTACACAGTGATGATGATTGTGAAGCTTGGTTGAGGTGGAGGAGTCAGAGGGTGGGATATTTCCCAGGGAGTGCCTTACTGCTAAATGAACTAGCAACTGGCTGAGCCCTCAGAGGTTAACTGTCACAACACTCTGCAAGGCAGCAGGAAAGGAGGGAGGGCAGACAGAGACACACACCCTGTGTGTGTGAGGAAAAAATGGGCATTTCCCCTTTAAGTAGCTGATCCCAGGCTTAGGTACACTGCGTTGTTAATTAAATCAGCTTGCCTGAGACCAGCAGCTACTGGAAACTCCCTCGTCCCCCCTGCTCTATGGAAGATGGGGTAAGTGGGGTGCAGGAGCAGCGGGGAGGGGGAGACACCCTGACATTAGCCCCCCTTCCCCCATGCAGCAAGCAAGAGTCTCTGGGAGAAGCTCCAAGGCAGAGGGCAGGAGCAGCACATAGCAGTGTGGGGAGGGACAGCTGCTGCACAGGGATCTTAGGGGAGTGGGGGGCTGCTGGTCTACCCTGGTTCCAAGCCCCCACCAGCTAGCTGCAACGGGCTGCTCTTCCTGCAAGGAGTGGACAAAGCAGGCGGCTGCCAAACGACATTAGAAGGGAGCATTTCACAACTTGAAACGAGCACGTTCTCTAATTGATCAGCAACTTAACATTGAAACAAGGTTAACCTGGAGGACTTTAAGTGAGGAGTTCCTGTACCCCAATTCATCCCCTGGGGTACAGGGGAGCTGGCCTTTCATTACCACTGAAGGAGGAGGTGTTATGTGTTCGTGATGCTAGGAAATCTTGCTTCTACACAACGCTTTGTGGTCTCTTTGGAGAGACAAGGTGGGTGAGGTAATATCTTCTATTGGCGAGAGAGACAAAGTTTCAAGCTGCACAGAACTCTTCTTCAGGTCTGGGAAAGGTACGGAGAGTGTCACAGCTAAAACAAGGTGGAACAGATTAAACATCAGGAGTTAACACAGATTGTAATGGATTATTGAAGGGGAAGTGCCCAGTTAACACTTCTGCAGTCATAGGACTAAAAGGGGGGTTAGTGGATTAGAGATTGTCGTAATAACATAACGTAACCAGTGTCTCTGTTCAGTCCACAATTTTTAGTGTCTAGCGGAGTTGTGAATTTAAGCTCTCAGGCTCATCTTTTGGAAGTGTTGTGCAGGTTTCCTTTTGAGGATGAGGACTGATAGGTCAGCTATGGAGCGATATCACTGTGTGAAAAGTGATCACCCACCAGTAACAGGCTGTGTTTGTCATCAGTCTGTGTGTTCATTCGAGAGTGTCGCGATTGTCTGGTTTCACTCACACGTTGTTGAGCATTTAGCGCACTGGATGAAGTATGCCATGTGTTGTGATAGGGTGTGTGTGCAGGGTCCATGGATCTAGAAGGGTGTGTCTGGGGGAGTGTTGACCATTGTAGCAGTGGAGACGTGTCTGCAGGTTTTGCCGCTGTTGTTCTGTCAGGATCTGGTGCCACTTTGAATTGGTGTGTCCTGGTCTGTGGGGAGCTTGTTTCTGTAGATGTCCTAACCTATCTCCTAGAACTGGAAGAGCCCTGAAAGGTCAGTGAGTCCAGCCCCCTGTCTTCACTAGCAGGGCCAAGTACTGATTTTGCCCCCAATCCCTAAGTGGCTCCCTCAAGGACTGAACTCACATCCCTGGGTTTAGCAGGCCAATGTTCAAACCACTGAGCTATAGATGAGCTTAGTGTTTCTGGGAGGTTGTTAGAAGGCCAGATCAGGGGGCTTGGGTCTCTTTAACATTCTTCTGGAGCTGACAGGACTTGAGTTTGTAAAGCCTTATCTGAGCAATCCAAGCAGCAAACTGCCTGGAACTCTATTATCTATCTACCTTGGGAGTGAAGGACTGAGCCATCCCAGCCTAGATGGGAAAATCTGACTGCAGGAGATGGAATACATCAAAGCTGACACTTGGAATCCTCCTGAGTCGCTCCCTCTCTCAGCCTGAAATCTCCACTGCTGCAGTGTGTACCTTCCCTCTGAGATGCTCTTCTCCACTGTCTGCAGATAAGGCTTCCTCCGATAAAGCTTCACATCCTTCTGTGCAGTATACCCTGAGACTCTCTCAGCCTCTTTCCTCTGTGCAGGGAGGTAGTGCTAGGATCTCAGGGAGTGTTTGTTCTCCCCGGTGACATTGGAAATCTCGTTGCTGGAGTTTAAGAATAGCTGAGTCCTGCCTCTGTCTATATGGCCCAGATTTAAACAGAGAGACTTTCTCCCATGCGAGAGAGGTGATGCTTGACGACACAACTTGTGTGCTTTGATGTTGGCCAAACAAAAAAAGAGTCGCTATTGGATACTCAAATGGGAAAATGGTGACAATATGTCCCTGAACCCAGTGGTGACCTGGAGCCGGTTCGAACTGGTTGTTAAATTTAGAAGCCAGTGTAGAACCAGTTGCTAAAGGGCTTCCCCAGGGGGCAATTTAATGGGCCTGGGGCTCCCAGCGGGGACTGGAGCCCCAGGCCCTTTCAGTTGCCACCAGAGCCCCACTGCTGGAGCCCTGGGGTAGGGCTGCGGGGCTCTGGGGGCTATTTAAAAAGTCCGGGGCTCCCGCTGCTTCTACCGCCCCAGCCCTTTTAATAGCCGCCAGGGCCCCGTCGCTTCCCCAGGGCTCCCGCGGCTATTTAAAGGGCTGGGGCGGTAGAAGCAGGGGAACCGCGGCCCTTTAAATAGCCTCCAGAGCCCTGGGATAGCAGGGGACTCCAGGGGCTATTTAAAGGGCCGGGGCTCCAGCTGCCTCTGCTGTCCCTGGTCCTTTAAATAGCCACCAGTGCCCGGCTGCTTCCCCAGGGCTCCAGCAGCTATTTAAAGGGCCGGGACGGTAGAAGCAGGGGAGCTTTAGTGTGCTCCACAGCATCTTCCAACTGAGGATGCTGCGTGGCTTCCCAAGTGCTGCTGAATTTTGTCTCTCAGGCTCCCTGCAAGGCATGTAAGTGTCATGCATATCACACATGGGAAACATCTGTGGTACAAATGCGGACCAGTAATACACACAGGCTGTATGTTCAGTTCCTACTGTGTGCCTGTTGCGTATCTCTAGGCATACTCACCACAGAAAAGCACACACTACCACCCAGTATTAAGCCTTGCCTTGCCCCTGGGAGGCAGCAAATATTCATATTTCTAGGTGGAGAAACAACCACAGAGGATTTATCCTATAGCATGTGTTTGGTGGGCATGAATACAGCGCATGTCTCCTAACTTCCAGTCCTGTACCTTACTCATGCCTTCTTATTTCCTCCATAGTATTGTCCGGTAGAATCTGCATAAATACAAACAGGCTGGGTGAACTTGTTAGCTTATATACAGCCCGTAGGCGAAAGAGTAATAATGAACTGTGGGTCAACACCTGTGAAAGTAGAAAATCAGCCCTCTAAAGCAGCTGGGAGACCATCTTTGGTCTCTCAAATCCTCCCTCCCTACACCTTGATGAAAAGTTTGCAAAGGGAGTATGCAGAAAGTGTTGGAGCCATTGAGAGCAGTGCTTTGCCCAAGCATGTCCTTGTTACATGAAGAGCTATTAATTGTTGCAAGGGAAATCTGTCCTCTTTCCCATGAGCATCTTCGTATGGTGAGTGCTAGCATTACCATTGATTTGTCAGAGCACCCAGGAACCTCTGTCAAGGACTGGGACCCCACTGTGCTAGATACTGCATAATTTCTGCCCAAAGAGTTTACAGGCCAAGACCATGTCTATGCTACACAATTCAGTCGACCTGCATTAGGTCGATGTACAGCCACTGCAGTAATGACTGTGGTTTTTCATGTCCACACTACTCTCCTTCACCAGGCGCGCTTTCACTGACTTGAGAGGCTCCAGTTGTCAGCACTGCTGGGGCTCACAGCTGGAACACTCCCCCTTCCCCCCAATTTCAAAACAGGGAACCTATCAGTGGCTGTTAGCCACCCTGACAACCACAGGCAATGCAAGTAACAGTGTCTGTACTGACACTGCATCACCCCAACTACATCGAGCTAAGCCTTATGCCTCTCATCGAGGTGGATTTACTAGTTCGGCGTAGTAGGTGAGATTCAGTGGCAGGAGGAACACTGGAACATGTACGCTTACGTAGTTAGCTCAATGTAAGCTGTCTTACCTCAACTTCACTTTGTAGCGTAGACCAGGCCTAAGTCGTTTTCCAGTGCCTGCATGCTGCCTGGGCCTGGGGGAGATACCTGGCGGGTGCCTGCTTGTGCTGCTGCTTTTGTGGCCACTCTGGGCCATGAGATCCATCCCTAATAGAGGAGGGTTTGCCTCACAGAGCTCAGGTGTCTGCTGTTCCACAGGGCTTTTTTCCTTGGGGACTGGCAAATAGAGCCTGTAGGGCCTTATCTTGATTTACCTGGTCTTGGTCCTGCATTGAGCAGGGGGTTGGACTAGATACCTCCTGAGGTCCCTTCCAACCCCGATATTCTATGATCTTCTGGAGCATAGCCTATTTCCTGGTATCTTCAGTTTCTGCTCTTTGGGACAGAAGCCTTTGAATAGCCTGCAAGCCCCCGCCCTGTGAAAACAGTAAACCCCTCGGATTGTGTGCATAGACGGTCAGCAGTTCACCTAAAAGATGATCATTCTGCTCCCCCTCAGCTGGCTAGAGAGTGCTGGGTCTGCCTGTGAAAGCAGGGACTGGCCTCTCCATTATCTCCATCTTTGCATGCAGTTTGTTTTTATCTCACGCTAAGCGGTCTCAGACTAGGTGTTGCCTGGAAGGCTGCTGGGAGAAAAGGACTGGGATTCCCTGCCCAGGTTAGTTCTCTGTCTTTGGGTGAGGGGGTGAGTGATCCTTGTGGAAGAGTTCTAGTTTATCAGTCTCCTGGGGAGAAGAACCAGAGAGGTTTTGCAGGACTTCACTGATGTGTGTTCCTTTCTTTCGACGCTGGGGGAATGAAGAAGTATTGTAGCAGGGCTAGCCAGCCAGCCAGGCACAGCACACGTGGGTTGGGAGGAAGATGATTTCTTGCCCCTCTCTGCAAGGCCTGCAGCTTTTCCAAAGCAAGAGCTCTTGTGAGTGCAGGACAGAGACCAGATGCTCAGCAGGTGTAAATCAGCGAGCTTGATTGACTTTGATGGAGTTAGGACAGTGGAGGATCTAGCTCCAGTACTACCAGGGCTTGAAATATGTACCTTAGACCTGTTAGCTCAAGGACCAAGGCTTCTACATCTGGTAAGTCTTTCCCCCCTCTCCTCCAAAACCCCTCTGCTGCCATTCCCCTGCTGCCAGGGCATGCTCTCTCCTTATGGCCTGCAGATGGGCAGAGGGTGTGCAGAGGGGTTCCTGTCTGTCCCAGGCAGCTCTGCCCTGGAACCGAACATGAGGAATAATGTGCTCTTTGTTTCACAGATGGACAATTACAATATGCCTCTTGTCAGACAGCAATGCCCAGGGCATTGAAACTGGGGCGTGTGCGCGCGGGCTGCTCTGCTTTTCTCCCAGCCTCAGCTTTTGAGTCCTTCCCAAGGAGTAGTTGCCATGCCTGCCCCTGCTGCTGCTCCAAGCTGTCTCCAAGCTGTGGCACACTGCCCTTTACCTGCTTCGTGCTGTGTTAACTGCTGGGCTTTGTGCAGTTTGCACTGTGCTGTGGTTGGGAGAGTTCAGAGGAGCAGCAGCAGCTGAGACACTGGAGCAGGCTGTCTGCAGACTCAGGGAGGCTGTACTGCATTGGGTGGCGCTGTTTGGAAGGTTTTCAGCCAGGGCTGGAAAGGTCTGATGGCCCTGAAAAAGCTTTTGGCTTTGCATGGGTGAGAGGACTTCTCAAGCCCTGGTTCCTCCTCATTATCAACTTTCAGTGTTTGGTGTTGCGATTAGATGTCTACTGGGGATAGAGTGGAGGCCATCAAGCACTCGTACTTTACACCTGGAGCTGACATTGGATGTCAGGTGGCTAAGCTTGCATCTGGCAGGGTGTTACCAGTTGATTTCAGTCTTTGGCAAGGAAGACTGTAGCAAACAAGGCAGGAAAGGGGAAATAACCTGTATTATTGCCCTGCTTGCGGTGACACCAGCCTCATCAGCAGTCCTGGGAAAGAGTCCAGCTGGTCACATCATGGGGCTTTAACAACCGCCAGGACCCTCGTCTCCTTGCTGAGTTTCAGAGAACAGGCTTGTTTTCTCTGCTGACCATCAGAAGGCTACCCCTGTGATTGGTGATGCCACTAATCAGAGCATGCTGGTGACTGAGAGCACCTGCAGCAGGAAGCCTATGGCTTATAGCCTCATGCTCGGTTGGGCCAGGGCAGTGCTCAGTGCTGTCCATGGCTCTGGGGGAGGCACTAGGCAGCGCTTCCCCTGAGTGAAAGCTCCCTGGGAACAGGAACCCTCTGCTGAGTTTTTAAGAGCCAGGCACTGTCCTGTCTGGCTGAGCAGGTGCTTAGAGCAGGGTGGGGACCCATGAGAAGCGGGGTGGGGACCCATTCCTTTCTGGTTTTGAAAGGCAGCCACTATTGGGCTTCTAGAGCTTAATAGCATGCATGACCCAGGGTTCCCCGCTCGCTGTTCGCTGCAGGAGACTCTGCTGTGCGCAAGGAGGCAGAAGAAACATGGATCACCCTTGCTGCCCACCGCTCCTCCTGCTACCTCCCAGAGGAAGGGGGCTGCTCCGAGCCGCCATGGAGAGGCGAGTCTTTCACAGAGCAGTTTCTACAGTCTAGGTATTCCTAAGGTGAAAAGCAAGCAGGAGAAACCCTCATTAGGCCTTCGGTACACCCCAGAAAGAAACACATGTCCCAGTTCTTTTAAATCCTTTGTGGGTCCTCTTTTAATTGGACTGGCGAAGGTTTTCCCAGAGTCACTGATACTAAGGCCAGAAGGAACTGCTATAGTCATCTAGTCTGACCTCCTGCACAGCACAAGCCAGAGAACATCACCCAGTGACTCCTGCGTCAAGCCCAAAAACTTTTGGCTGAGCTAGAGTGGATTTTTTTGAAAGACAACCAGCCTTGATTTAGACTCTCTAGCTGATGAGCTCCAGTGATGGAGAACCTCCTGTGTCCCTCAGAAGATTTAGTTGGGGATTGGTCCTGCTTTGACCTCCTGAGGTCCCTTCCAACCCTGATATTCTATGATTCTATGAGACATTGTGGTGGCATTCATTAAAAAATCCTCCCTGAAATAAGTTGCAAATTTTTAACGAGTTTCTGTAGCTTCGGCTTCCAGTCAGCAGTCTTGTTCTGTCAGCGTCGGCTTGGTAACAGAGTCCTCTGCTTTTGGAAATGTTCCTGTGTAGGTGCATGTTTACAGACCATGATCCAAGTCCCTTCGTATCCTTCTCTTTGCTAAAGTAAATAGAGTGAGAGCTGCTTCAGTCTCTCAATGGAAGGCAGCATTTTCAGACCTTGCCTTGGTCTCTTTGTCTCTTCCCTGCAATCAGCTGTTACGGGCTGTCTCTGGACGTGGGTTAATGGAGGCCAGGAAGGAAGCGGTCCTTTTCTTCTTGGAAAAAAGATCTTCAGGAAAAAGATCTTGGTGTCATCGTGGATAGGTCTCTGAAGACGTCCACGCAGTGAGCAGAGGCGGTCAAAAAAGCAAACAGGATGTTAGGAATCATTAAAAAGAGGATAGAGAATAAGACAGAGAATATATTATTGCCCTTATATAAATCAATGGTACGCCCACATCTCGAATACTGTGTACAGATGTGGTCTCCTCACCTCAAAAAAGATATACTGGCACTAGAAAAGGTTCAGAAAAGGGCAACTAAAATGATTAGGGGTTTGGAGAGGGTCTCATATGAGGAGAGATTAAAGAGGCTAGGACTCTTTAGCTTGGAAAAGAGGAGACTAAGGGAGGATATGATAGAGGTATATAAAATCATGAGTGATGTGGAGAAAGTGGATAAGGAAAAGTTATTTACTTATTCCCATAATACAAGAACTAGGGATCACCAAATGAAATTAATGGGCAGCAGGTTTAAAACAAATAAAATGATGTTCTTCTTCACGCAGCGCACAGTCAACTTGTGGAACTCCTTGCCTGAGGCGGTTGTGAAGGCTAGGACTATAACAGCGTTTAATAGAGAACTGGATAAATTCATGGTGGTTAAGTCCATAAATGGCTATTAGCCAGGATAAGTAAGGAATGGTGTCCCTAGCCTCTGTTTGTCAGAGGATGGAGATGGATGGCAGGAGAGAGATCACTTGATCATTGCCTGTTAGGGTCACTCCCTGTGGGGCACCTGGCATTGTCCACTGTCAGTAGACAGGATACTGGGCTAGATGGACCCTTGGTCTGACCCGGTACGGCCGTTCTTATGTTCCTCTTTCATCCAGCTCTCTTCTTTCCAAGCTCCAGCCTCACTCCTGAGATGCCTCTGTGCCCAGGGGAATTGCTGTAGGTAGGTATGTGAGCACTGCCCTTCTTCCTGGGGGTTGTCAACCAGGCTTTATGTTAAAATAGCATGGTTCAATGTGGGACACCTAGATCTGGAGTATTGTCCCAGAGCTGTTCCTTGGAGCAGCGCCTCAGCGAAAATCCCCTCGGCTTTTGCTTTCCGCTGCCAGGAGTGAGAGATTCTTAGGCTGTGGGGGCTGATTTGAGCAGTGGGTGCTTATC
Organism: Gopherus flavomarginatus; assembly: GCF_025201925.1. Classification (NCBI taxonomy): domain Eukaryota; kingdom Metazoa; phylum Chordata; order Testudines; family Testudinidae; genus Gopherus; species Gopherus flavomarginatus. Next base: position 8,809,995 of record NC_066626.1, on the reverse strand, counting down.
CTGGGAACAGGATGAAGAGCATATACTTCTAAACCTGCTCTGCTCTGCATGTGGAACTGCCTGCACATAACCCTCCCAGGGGTCCTAGCTCACTTTCCCTTTGCAGTTGCACCTGTGTCAGAGGGTGCTTTGGTGTTGCAGTCTGGTTGTCTGACATCCAGGCTGGTGGTAGATAACCTGGTAGGGAGCATGGTGGGCAGCCAAGTTGCATGGCAAGTCCCTCGTGTCTGTGTGTGAGGCAGGCAGTAAAAGGAGAGAGTGGATTGAGGTGGAAAATTGGAGCTGGGGGACTGTTGCCCTCCCTGGCTTTGGGGGAATTACTAATTGCCCAGACTGTGGCAGTGGAGCTGGCAAGGGGAGACGGCAATATTCGTGCTGCAAATTGTGTCCACAGCTCTTGGTTTGGTGGTATGGAAAGCAATGGAGGGTGTGAAAGGTGCAGAGCTCTGGGGCAAAGAATTTCTCCATCCTGCCTGGAAAGGAGAGAAGCCTGGGTGAGGGGCCGAAGGGACATGGTGGAGTTATATATAGCACTGTTTGAGAGTATGGAATGAAGCTGAGGGCAAACAGGGCCTATAGGGACCTCTAGCATGCTTTCTTTATATGGAGGTACTGTATTTAGTGTATAGCGGTGATTTCCCAGGGCAGCCCTGCGTCATAAGTTGTGGGGGCCATTTAGATCTCCTTGGTCTGCCTTGGAATGTTACTTTGTGGTGCCCTGGGTTGTGTGTTATGGGCAATTTAACCAGTGGAGGTTCTTTAAACCATTTAATTTCATCCTTTCCCCTCCTACCTGCTGTTCTCTTGTGTGCATGGTAACTTTTTTTCAGGGTATGGCTACACTTGACATTTCAAAGCGCTGCTATCCATCCACACAGATGTTTATTTTATATCATCGTTGTGACGTCTGAGTGTCTTTCAAACAGTCCATGGCAAAAGTAGAGTCTTGGGTTTGGAATGAACTGAAGCAGAGAGCACTGAGGCTCTGCTGCTTTAAAGACCGAGTTAGTGAATTTTATAATGACACAACGTGCAGCCTGTGGAACTCACAAGATATTGAGACCAAGAGTTCCAGGTGGGCTAGCAAAGAGTTAGACATTTGTTCGGTAAATAAGAATAGTCACATATGCATTAGCTAGTATATAAATCCCTTACAATTTAGTAGTGCTTCAGAGTATAACTCAGCCATTCACTAGTTGGGTAGAAGTAGTATAGTATTTTACACAATGCAGTACTCATTGCAAATGTGTCAATGCGACCAAGAGCTCAACAGGATTTTAAAAAGGACTGGATATTTATATGGACAATGAGATGTTCCAGTGTTACAGTAATGAGGATTAAAAACAAAAGCGGGGGCTAGGGGGAAGAGAGAAAAGTGAGTGAGAATGATGCAGACTGAGGATGAGATACCTCCTGATCTAGTAGATTAAAGAATGGAACAGTGACGAGGTGTCAGGCAGGGAATTTTACTGGTATGGACTGAATAATTTATTTGATACTTTTTGTGATATCCAACCAGCTCTACCTTCAGTGGCAAAGTACTGTTCAGCAAATAGATTACTTTGATATTGGCAGAATTCATGAAATGTATTCAGTAAACGTTCAGTCTGTTGTTCAGCCAGTCCTAGCAGCAAGTGGAAAGCATTCATTGAACGGAAGCTGGTGGACAATTCGATACCTGAATGCTACTGTGCAATTCCTTTAAATTGTTGGGGGCAAGGTGGCCTTTGGAGTTGGGAGGGGAGCTGGTGGTGCAAATGTGTTTTACTCTGGCTTAATCATTGGGCTAGTAGGTGTCAGATTAGCTTTCTGTATGTGTGATTTTGTTTACACACATGCGCAAGGTTAGAATTTTATCAATGAGTTATTCAGTGTCACGGGTTACAGTAGTTCAGAGTAAATTCCGTTTCTCAGTTATTTTATTTTATTATTCAGACAAGATGAGGTGAGAGGACTTGTATCTAAAGAGCAGTAAGGGCTACTTTAAATAAGTTTGACGATAAGTTAATACTTTACCATTGTAGAGCATCTAGCACAGTGGTTCTCAAACGTTTGTACTGGTGACCTCTTTCACACAGCAAGCCTCTGAGTGCGACCCCCCCTTAATAAATTCAAAACACTTTTTTATATATTTAACACCATTATAAATGCTGGAGGCAAAGCGGGGTTGGGGTGGGGAGGTTGACAGCTCACAACCCCCCTGTAATAACCTCGCTACCTGCTGAGGGGTCCTGACCCCCAGTTTGAGAACCCCTGATCTAGCACAACGAGACCTACTGTTGCTTCTCTAATGCATTGAATTCATTATTCAATTTTCTATGTCAACTCACAGGCCCTTTACTTTTTTGCGGATATAACAGAAAACTGATAGCAATTTAAACTCTGTAATTAAAAGGTCCACTTTTGTCCACACTGAACCTGCCTGCACTAAGACTATAACCAAGATGAATTGTGCATTGTTGATTAATGGCTAAATTGCACCTTTTTGATAACCTAGATACACATACATAGCACTGTGAGTTGCTCTATTTATCTTGTGAATGTTGGACTAAGATCTGTTCACTTTATATGGAGACTTCTAACTTTCCCAACCGAAGAAATAACTTGTGAAAGTATTTCCCTCCCACCATCGTATTAGGGAAATGCTAAAATCTCCTAAATCAGCAAGAAAGCCAAACATGTAAGTCTTTCCTCATGGCTTGTTCCAGGGCAGCTGATATGGCTGATAAATTGCAGCCTGAGTGCTGTTGGCTTAGCTGCTTCGTAGTTGTTCTAACTGACTATGGACTTCAATTATGAACCAAATTGGTTTGTGCAAACCATAGTTAAGGCATGCTGATACGCTGCCGTCTCTGAGGAGTGTTTATGCTGATCTCTGTATGGGACGTGCACTTCGCTGGCAAAATGGTGGTGTTCGAGCTTAGTGTTTGCAGGCATCAGTGTAGGTTTGAGCTAATTCTCCAAATTCATTCCTCTGCTAAAGGGGAACATGCCTTTACTTGTGATCCCAGCTTCCCCAAAATAGGGTATGTGAAGGGGCATCCCAGGGACTTCAGGCTTCTGCCCCCATATGTGACTGATGTGCTTCTCAGCCCAGACAGAGCATTAACCCTTGGCTTGCTGGTCATGCCTCAAGCCAGCAGGACTGCATGGTGCCCAGGGAGATGAGGTATCCCTCAGGGATGCTATACCATGGGAGTCTGCCCCCCACCCTCACCCAGGAATTCTCCCCCACCCGCTCCCAGCCAACCAGGCTTGCTTTGCCCCCTGCTGGGTCCTGCCCTTCCCTCCCCATGAGAAGCAGTCTAGGGCATGTGCTTGGAGATTTAGGGGTGAGGCAGAGCCAGTTTGGAGCACAAGGAGAGGCCCCTGGGGAACTGTGGTTGGGGGGGGCCCTTTCTCAGTGTGAATAAAGTGGACATGGAGGCAGGGCTAAAGCAGGTTGTTGGGCCCATCCCTTGCCTGGGGATTCGGGATACCGTGCAGTGCCCAGTGTGTGATTAGAGCTTCGCCTGAGTAAGGACTGCAGCATCAGGGCCATGTTTTGTGAGCCAAGTGCATGTGAAGAGTGAAGTAGAAGTTGCATGCTGGTAGGGGTTCAGATTTGGGCCAGCCATACCTGTGCTCTCCCATTCACAGAGCTCCCTTCAAAATGAGTTCACCACAACACCCAAGACCAGCAGGAATGTTTCTGTTTAACAAAACCAAATGCTGCTTCTTCCACCCTCTTTTCCCCCCGCCCCCCCACAAAAAACTGCCGGTTTGCAAAGTAGTCACTGTATCAGTGTCTTAGTGCATAGGGGCGTGAGGGGAAACCCTAGACAGAAGAGAAACGGGCCAAGCTCTTGTCAGTGGATGGACTGGGTGACAGCTAGACAACAAATTTGATATTTAAGCCTTGTCCTGCTTTCTTAGCCTAAGGAGTAGCGAGGGGCCCAGGTACGGCAGGGTACGCGATCTGTGGTATTTACTTTAACGAAAAGTGCTCTGTCTAATAAAGTACAAACCCCACATTCCACTCCAGCGTCCGTTTGCAGAACAGTCTGTTTCTGATTCCTGCGCAGGGTTTCTGCATCTCGAATCTCTAGTGCCTGGAATTTTCATTGTCCAGGAGCGCTCCTGTGCCTGACACCATATCAGGAATGTGGATTCTCCCTACTATAGCATTGCCTCTGTCTGCAGTGGGCAGAGATTGATCAGCCTTGCTTCAGTTATGCTTGTTGCAAGTAAATGTGTAAATCAGAGGTCCTGTGCCTGACTCTGTCTCCATTTCCGTGATGCACAGCATAAGGAGGGGTTAGCCATGGTCGTTCCTGTTGGGATGAAGCATGGCCCTAGAGCATTCTACGCAGGGGTTACAACGGTATGGTGTACACTGGGCCTCACAATAGTGCAGTGTGGAGTGGGAAGAGCCTTGCCAGTTTGTTCCAATCGGACGAAGATGGCAGGATGCAGGGATCTAGCCTCTGGCACAAGAGTGCACTGTCTGTAGTGTACGTGCAATGTGGACAGTGTGTGAGGTGTGTAAATAGGCTCCACGGAGACTTCCCCAGCTGTCTCCTGCTGAAAGGAGGGTTTTTCACAGATGTGGGGGCTGGAGGTGGGTGGAGTGATAACAGAGGGTAGCATTTGCAGGGCTGCTCAAGGAGTTCTTAATGGCTCGTTAAATTTGGAAAGGGGAAAGTAGGGAAAGATTTCGTTACTGGATGTCAGGCAACCAATTATGAAGTTTTGCCAAGCAGCATCTGCGCATGCACAGGGACTGCTTACAGCCGGGTCTCCTTTCTGCTAACCATGACAGCTGTGGAGGGAAGGAAGTGCTCTGTGCAATCTGTGGGCAGGACAGAATCTCACTGATTGCTGGAGGGAGCTGGCCTAGTACTGCTCATATTAATGGCTTCCTTGACGCTGTCTGACTCTTCGGCCCATGGAACCTTCCCTGCTCCCTGGGTTGGGGCTTTGGCATACTCAGCCATTTTGCACGTTAGTGCTGCCATAGTGGAGCAGGATTTAAGGCTCAGTCTTGACTGTGAATTTTTGTGCTCGTCCGATGTAATGTGGATCCTGCATGTCCACGAGCCCTGCTCCCATTCATTTAAGGCAGCTCTGTAAAAACAGCACCTTCTTACTCCATGGACCTGCCCCTGTGTGCATTCAGAGTTGGCCTGCTGGGGGGCAGGGATAGCTCAGTGGTTTGAGCACTGGCCTGCTAAACCCAGGGTTGTGAGTTCAGTCCTTGAGGGGGCCACTTAGGGAACCGGGGTAAAAGTCTGTCTGGGGATTGGTCTTGCTTTGAGCAGGGGGTTGGACTAGATACCTCTTGAGGTCCCTTCCAACCCTGATATTCTAGGATTCTTGTGACAAGAGGAATACTGTGGAGCCAGCTGTGTTCTGTGTGGGGGGAGCTGGTTTCTGGGCCACTTCCTGCCTCATCAGCAGAGAAAAGGTGCAATAGCAGGGGCAGACTCTGCTCTCTTTGACACCTGTGCATGCTCCTTAGCAGTGGGGCAAGGCAGGTATGGGGAAGTAGGCTTTGCCCTGTGGATTCTAACTTACAGTGGTGACTAGTTCGCTGAAGGCCACAGCTTGTCCTTGAGACCTGAATTTGCGGAAGTGGTGGGTGGGAAAAGCATTCTGTCCGTGTTAGCTGAGCAAGAGGAGCCTGGAATTACTGAAGTGCTATAAGCCCAATAAAACCTGAAGACAGAGGCCATTGTTAAATAAACTAACTCTTTGCTCCTTCTGTGGAAGGGTTCAGCCAGGGGAGGGAGAGGTTCTGGCTGGAAAGCAGCCATCAACTGGGCACATCTACTTCATGACACTAACTTTGTTTCTATACTGCCCGCACTGCTAGGCATGTCTGTTCTGCTCCACAGCTGTGCTGGCTGAAGGGGTTTTGAAACCACATCTGGAAGCTGGAGTGGGGGAGACTGGCTGTGAAGTGCCCTGGGCTGTATGCACCGCTGTGACTGTACTCTTTCTGTATGCGTTGAATGGGCTGGAGGAAGCTTGTCTGTCTGTTTGGTCTCCTGTCCTAGCTCCTCCCCCCTTTCAGTATGACAGGCCTTTTCTGAATAGAAACCTCAGTTCACTGTGACTGTATCTGTGGTCTTCCTTTGGAAAGGCAGGAAGATACATGGGAGAGGAGACTGCATGGGCTGCATTAGTCACCACCTGAGTGAGGTACAAGGGTAGGGCTCCTCTGCATGCGCTTACATGCTGCGTACCTTCGCTTCAGTGAGCAAAGTCATACATGTGTATGTGCAGGAGTGAGCCTCAGGGTGCGACTCAATGCAAGTCCAACTGGCAGTCAGATCCCAAAATAAGCTGACGTATAGTAGCAGAGTGGGATGTAAGTCAGGCTGCTGGCCCTGGCTTTTCCCCTAAAAATGGGAGAATCTGGCAAAAACTTGCCAAAATGCTTTCCCAGATTTATTTCTTTCTGTGCAGCCGTGGCTAAATGGATGGAAGGCTAGGCAGCCCTTTGGTATCCGGCTGCAGTGGTGGGTCGGTTTATTTAATAAAGGTACTGCACAAGAGCCGTTTTATACCAGGTCACTTCAGCTGCTCTCCCAGGTTCATGAAGGGGCAGGAACAGTTGCATATTTCTGTCTAGATTATCCTGTTGGATTTCTGAACAGCTGTCATTGTGGCAGGCAGTGAAAAGAGAAAGGTATGCTGAAGATATCAAAGGGTTAGGTTTCGCCCCAGGTATTTGAAGAAGAAAAGCCCTGCTGTTTGTGCAGTGAAGTATCTGATACCTGGGCAGCTGCTAGAATCAGCAGGTTTGGATTCAGCTCTTTTCCTGGCATATCTACTTCTGCCAACCCAGCTTTGCTTCCAGGTTTATCTGTTAGTCAGCCCAGCCGCAGATAAACGAAAAGGTGGCATTGTTAACCTCAAGAGGCTCTGTAACTAGAGGCTAGTGCTAGCCATCCAGCAGAACACATTTTCAAAGAGATTTGACCCTCTTCCCCCGTGAAAGGGACATGGTCTGGCAAAAAAAAAAAAATATTAAAACATATTTCCTAAATTGTCACGCGAATACCAAGCTGCAGTGTGTTAGTGAGTGTGACGAGAGGAACCATTGGAAATGGAGGAACTAGAAGATATCTGTAAGTTCATTGTAACGCAGAGCCCCGGTCCTACAGAGTAGATTTCTGCACAACCTTCCTGGAGCAATTACATAACCCCAGCAGCTCCATGCGAGCTGGCAACCAGTAGCACCCAAAGATGTGTTCCAAGGTGTCCCAGTCAAATCGCTCTTTAAAATCTGCAATAAGAAAATTGCTAATCCTCTAACTCCACTAGCAAACTACCTCCTGCACCTGTACAAAATAAGTCACATACAGGCTCAGTAATCTAAGGCAGCTTCTGAAATACGTCCATCCAAATCACAAACTCTGCAGAGAGGGCCCTGTCCTGTCAGTGAACAGAGAGCCACCGAGAGGGTGAAACTGACGTATCAGCAATACAGGAGATATAAAGTTAAACCTATGCTATGGATTCAGAGCCTTACATCTGACCCCTTTAGGTGTATTGCTTAAACTGAGAGAGTTTTTTTTCCTTCCAAAGAGAACTGTATGTACATGTGAGTGAGTGAGATCCCCTCTACTCTCTCCACATTAGCAGTCAAACCCTTGGCCAGTATGATGCATACTAACTCACAGATACTGAGAGAGAACAGGAGCACTTGAGGCACCTTAGAGACTAACAAATTTATCTGAGCATAAGCTTTCGTGGGCGAGAGCCCACTTCATCAGATGCATAGAATGGAACATATAGTAAGTAATATATATACATACAGAGAGCATGAAAAGGTGGAAGTAGCCAGACCAAATGTAAAAGGCTAATTAATTAAGATGAAGTATTATCAGCAGGAGAAAAAAAAATTTTCTAGTGATAATCAAGATGGCCCATTTTAGACAGTTGACAAGAAGATGTGAGGATACTTAACATGGGGAAATAGATTCAATATGTGTAATGACCCAGCCTCTGCCAGTTTCTATTCAGACCCAAGTTAATGGTGTCTAGTTTGCATATTAATTCAAGCTCAGCAGTTACTCCTTGGAGTCTGTTTTTGAAGCTTTTCTGTTGTTCTTTAAGTCTGTTACTGAGTGACCAGAGAGGTTGAAGTGTTCTCCTACTTACTTTTAATTTTTGAGTGTTATGATTCCTGATGTCAGATTTGTGTCCATTTATTCTTTTGCATAGAGACTGTCCGGTTTGGCCAATGTACCTGGCAGAAGGGCTTTACTGGCACATGATGGCATATATCACATTGGTAGATGTGCCTGTGAATGAGCCCCGATGGCGAGGCTGATGTGATTAGGTCATATAATGGTGTCATTTGAATAAATATGTGGACAGAGTAGGCATCCGGCTTTGTTGCAAGGATGGGTTCCTGTTTTTGGTGAGTGGTTGCTTTAGGTGGGGGTGGGGGGCTGTCTGTAAGTGAGGACTGGTCTGTCTCCCAAGATCTGTGGGAGTGAGGGATCATCTTTCAGGATAGGTTGTAGATCTGTGATGATGCTCTGGAGAGGTTTTAGTTGGGGGCTGAAGGTGACGGCTAGCGGCGTTCTGTTATTTTCTATGTTGGGCCTGTCCTGTAGTAGGTGATTTCTGGGTACTCTTCTGGCTCTGTCAGTCTGTTTTTTTCACTTCAGCAGGTGGGTATTGTAGTTTTAAGAATGCTTGATTGAGATCTTGTAGGTGTTTCTCTGCCTGAGGGATTGAAGCAAATGCAGTTGTATCTGAGAGCTTGGCTGTAGACAGTTGATCATGTGGAATTCCCCAAGGGCTTCTTTTCCATGGGTCCAGATGTTGAAGATGTCATCAATGTAGCGCAAGTAGAGTAGGGGCATTAGGGGACGAGAGCTAAGGAAGCGTTGTTCTAAGTCAGCCATAAAAATGTTGGCATACTGTGGGGCTATGCGGGTACCCATACCAGTGCTGCTGACTTGAAGGTATATATTGCCCTTAATTAATTAGCCTCTTACAGTTGATATGGCTACCTCCACCTTTTCATGTTCTCTGTATGTGTGTATGTATATATTTCTTACTGTATGTTCCTTTCTATGCATCTGATGAAGCGAAAGCTTATGCTCAAATAAATGTGTTAGTCTCTAAGGTGCCACAAGTCCTCCTGTTCTTTTTGTGGATACAAACTAACACAGCTGCTACTCAGATACGGGGAAGAGTACAACATTTTTCTTTGTGGAGATTATATTGTGGAGTACATCACAAGCCCACCTCTGAGGCCTCAGCTGTTTACCCTAATGTATCTGTGGGTGTTTCCATTAGCCATAAACATTTCTAATTAGCCCTTCCTTGAATCCTGCCCAGCTCTTGAACTCAGTGGCAATGAGTTCCACAGCTTAGTTATGCATTTGGGGGAAAAAGTAGTTTCCTTTTACCGGTTTTTAATTTTGTTGCTTTCACTTTCATCAGATAATTTACCCTCTATACCATTCACTGTTATGTACCATTAATGTTTTTTGTGCTAAGCTCCATAGCTCTATTACGATGGGCTTCTCTGCCTGCTTGCAAGCCCCCAGCCCAGGAACAGAAGATGGAGTGGTGTCAGGCAGTGTCAGAACCTTTCCCAGGCATGCAGCAGGAAAAGATAATCCTCAGCATCTGGTTCTCCTGCCCACCATTACAGAGCGCAGTATGACAGGTCGGTGCAGAAGAGAACAGGCCTGTCACGTCATGCACTGACTACTCGGGGTGCGGGTGTGTACACACATGCTCGGGAGACCAGCTGCCTGAATTGGGGATTAGAAAGAAAGGAGAATAGACTCTTTCAGGTAGAGTGTACCAGGTATTATGAAAGTGTGCTTCGGAGGCCTACAGCTGCACTAAACCACGTGTGTGTCCCTCCTCCTGTGCCCAGGGAAGGTGTAATAGAAGGTTGGGGATTTCCTGCCATGCCTAAAAGACTGGAGAAAATATGGGGCTACTTGTCCCTAGCTGCTACTGTGGGTTGCCGTGTCCTGATGACCAGGTAACTGTTCCCAGCCCCTGTTGCAGATTTCTGTGCCGCTCCATCCCCACCCTTCCCAGCAGGGGCTATGGTGTGATGAGCGGGACACTGCCCCAGAAGAGTGAGAATCAGCACTGTAGCGACGGTTTGTGTGTTTCTAGCCCCACCCCCGCCCCACGGTATAAAGCCGACAGGTTCCTCAGGGCACACTAATCCAAATTCAAGCCATCTTCCCAGCTCAGGAACTCAGTTCTTACCTGAAAGGGGCCTCCTTGCTTCCAGGGTATCCCTGTCCAGGCAAGGTGTCACCTCGGCCCCCTCCTATGGGCATGAAAACTCTTGGGGGGCACCAGACCAAGGAAAATATAGGAGCTGTCGTTAGACACCTTGAATGTCCCCACAGGCTGCCACCAGCAGTGCTGCCATGGGTGGGCAGTATTGCAAGTGTGGGCCCTCTCGACCTGCCAACCCCATAGCCGAAGGGTTCTACCTGGAAAAGAGAGTGGATTACAAACGTTTCACATGGATATATGGGGCTTGGTGCTTAGGGGTCAGACAAATCAGTTCCCAGCTGTCCTGACACGATGGGCGATCTTGTGGGACGCTGAAGCTATTGAGAAAAGTTGACTGACACTTGTGGCTCCTGCCAGACCCTGTGGAAAGGAATTGGGGTCCTGTGGCAAGTTGATGAAGTCTGTAAGGACAACAGGTGGAAATACCACTCTGCCAGTGTTAGCTGGACCAGGTACCTGGCCAGTAGCTGCCCTCTGTGGCCTTAGAGCGATCTGCTACTGTTTGTTCTTACATCTGTTCCCTGGCTTCAGGGAAGAAGGAAATGCTCTTCTCTCTTCCTAGATAATTTTCTGATCAGGCTTCTGTACAGAGGGAAAGTTGAAGCAAACACCCAGCAATATACTGTTCCTGGAGTACCTTGGATTCAGGACAAGCTCAGACCTGTGGTGCCAGGAAAGTCAGTCCTGGGCCTGGGTTCTTTGCTATGTGCCTTCCCATCTCTTCCACTGCTGTTCCGGACCATACCAAAGCTAGGAATGAGAGAGCAGCAGTGATCCTGTTTGTGCCTTTCTGGCAGAAGGGGCTATAGCTCTTGGGCCTGACTAACCTAGCAGTGGGTCTTCGGATGCCTCTATCTCACAGAGGAGGTCTGCTGTTGCCAAACAATGCTCCATCTGGGACCAGGCATTTAAAATGAATGCTTGGCTGTAGCAATCATTCCTCTCATGGACCCTCAAAAGAAGTCAACAAAGATAACCTACTCTGCTGGCTAGTGCAAAGTCCATAATGGAGTTACCACGTCAAACCAGTAAACTGTAACCTGGAGCTCCTTCTAAGAGGGAACTTAATTTGAGTGTATGCGATTGTCCAAGCTAAAAGGACACGTTTCCATAGCACTGTGTTATCACCAGGTTCAGGAAAAGGTTTTGTACAAATTCCAACATATTAAATGTTTCCTTAGGGCATCAACCCTATTCCATCCCCAAAGGTCATAGAGGACAACCTTGGAACCTCATTCTGCTTCTTACATGACAGCCTAGATTAACCTCTCCAGGAAGCATCATTATACTCCTGTTCAGTAGAATAGGCCTTCTGATAGCTGCTGCCTCCAGTTAGTTTGCTTGATGAGACCCATAGCACATGTTCCACAAGTAAATTCAATAAATAGTTCTCTTTTGGTTAAGCACTGAAGTCCATCCGGTCCTTAGGAGCACTGGTCATCCAGTCTTAGTCAATGCTAGTTTTGGTTTGGTTTTTGTTTGTTTTTCGGGGGTAGAAGTCTTCTTCCTGATTTAATGCCAAGGGGAAATGAAAAATGTGTGTATGCACATGTACGTACCTATCTACCTAGCTTTGGAGGTTCTTATTTAAAGGATGAAACTGCTTTTCCCCCTGGAGGCAGATTGCTGTGAAAATCCCACTGTAACAGATCTGTGGACCTTAGTACGATGATTAGTAGAAAATTTATCCTTGCTTACTTAAAATGTTGTCTTTGAGTAATAAGATTCACAAATCCAGCACACCCTGCAGACAAGTGGATCATCCAGAATAGAGGTAGGAATTGACAACAAACCCAAATTTTCAGATGTCATTAGGAAGAGTTTTTCATGCTCGGCAGGAGGAGATATTGGGTTTTTTTCCCTTGAACTATGTGTAACATAGACCATAGTTTAGGAAAGTAGAATTGAATTATCTTTGCTGTGGAAGTTCCAGAAAGTGAAGAGAACTACAGTGGATGGGGCCGTTCTCTGATGCTAGTGGCTGAAAGGTCTGGGAGTACCCTCAAGTTGCAAGGCACCTGAAGTATCCAGCGTCACAGAGCTGTGGCCCTTATTACCTGAAGAAAGGAATATTCAGGTAAGCATGGATAGAGTTACACCCTCCACCCCCAGTCTCCTCTTAGTAATTTCCTCATAAAATGCAACAGTGCTAGCATTGCTACAGGGCTAGGTAGGATTGTGCCCAAAGGCACAATCCGAGGGAAGGGCAGTGTGTAGGCATCCCCCACTCCGAGGAGAGTAGCATTGGGAGGCTTTTTAGACACTCCTCTGAGGGCATAACTCATGCCTCCCCCCCGCCCACCTGCATTACTCATGGATGAGTAATTTGCTGCGCTTCTCCGTGGGGTTCAGGGCTGACTTCCCCATGTGCATTCAGCTGCTGACATGCACCTAGGGGGTGGAGCCAGGGCTCAGCTGCTTCCTCCCCACTTAAGCAGTAAATATATGTGTGTCTCATAGACGGGGTGGAGAACATGTATGGGATAAAAGTTCTCCACCCAAGAGAAAGTGCTCAATCTGCCAGCTGTGGAGAGAGGGCTCCCCAGCTGGGCACCTGAGGTGCTTTGCATGGAAGAAGAGGCAGCTGTAGCTAGCTCCTTCACTATGACAGCTTCAGTACCACATTGGGGAGTGCTAGATCATCCCTGTCTCTACGGTCCTTTTGCCTTGGTGATGCCCTGGGAATTTAGCATGGAGCCCCATTTTAGTTTGCCTTTTGCAGAGAGGCTAGTACAGTAAAGACACTCCCTGATTTCTCAGCATAGCGTGTGTGTGTGTGTGTGTGTGTGTGTGTGAGAGAGAGAGAGAGAGAGAGAGAGAAAAACAGAGGGTTAGCCTGTTTGCCACCTAATGACCCCCTCCCACAGCCCAGATTAAAGTCTCTCTCTCACCCTGACCCAGCTTCCTTCAGTGGCTCCTGGAATCTCCTCATAAATCCCTGCAGTGGTGATGAGACGTCAAAATCTTCTGCAGTGCTGTGGGCTTCTTTGCTCTCTAGTGACTCATGCTAGCTAATGTGCTAGCTCAGTGAGTGTGTGTGTGTGTGAGAGAGAATGCCCTGACTTCTACCAGGAGGACCCGGTCTCAAATATAGACTCAGGTGACAAAGGCAAAACATTTACTCTCCACGTGGTTTTTCACATCCCCAAAGTATGTGCACTGCCTGATTGGCAGCCTGCCTCACAGTCACCCAGCGCTGCTCAGTCTCGATGTGTTGTTGGTCCAGGTGTCGTCTGCGTGAAAGTCCAATTGGTTTTATCGTGACCCACTTTCAGGCAGACCAAATTCCCTCTCTTCTAACAACTAAAAGCAAACCAAAACACCACCTTTGCAACCCTGTCATAGAGATACCAGACAAAAGTAAGATTCCTTAATCTGATTATAATTGCATAAATTGTCTGTTTGCTCCCTGCAACACACACAGAGTTGGAAATGCTTCCCACTGCTCGAGCAAATGCATTGGAAACGCGTGACTGCTGCTGCTAAGGAATGAGCTGTATGGCCCTACACTTGGAACATTTTTATCAATGACCTAGAAGAAGACATAAAATATTCACTAATTAAGTTTTTACAGTTAACCCAAAGATTGGGGAGTGGTGAATAATGAAGAGGACAGGTCACTGGTGCAGAGCAATCTGGGTTGCTTGGTAAACTGGGTGCAAGCAAGCAAAATGCTTTTTAATAAAGCTAAATGTAAATGTCTATATCTAGGAACAAAGAATGTGGCCATACTTGAAAGATGGGGGACTCCATCCTGGGATTGAGTTGACTTGGGTTTGTGGGGCTCAGGCTAGGGGGCTGTTTAGCTGCAGTGTAGACGTCCAGGCTGGAGCACAGGCTCTAGGACCCTGTGAAGTTGGAGGGTCCCAGAGCTTAGGCTGCAGCCCGAGCTACATCATCTACTGCAGTTAAGCAGCCTCGTAGGCCAAGCCCCGCAAACCCAAGTCCGCAGGCACGGGCCAGACACAGCATCTAGTTGTAGTGCAGACATACCCGCTGTGTCTACTTCTGGTGTCCTCAGTTGAAGGAGAATGTTGATTAAATTGGAAAAAATTCAGAGAAGAGCTGCATGAATGATTCAAGGATTAGAAAACAAAGAGAAGGATAAGGGGTGACTTGATTCCAGTCTATAAGTCCCTCCATGGAGAACACATATTTGATAATGGGCTCTTCGATCTAGCAGAGAAAGGTCTAGCATGATCCAATGGTTGGAAGTTGAAGGTAGACAAATTGAGACGGAAACAAGGTGTATGTTTTTTTACGGTCGGAGTAATTAACTATTGGAACAATTTACCAAGGTGGTGGTGGATTTCCCATCACTGGCACTTTTTAAATCAAGATTTGATGTTTCCAAAAAGATCTCGCCTGGGAATTATTTTGGGGCAGGTCACTGGCCTGTGTTATACAGGAGGTCAGAGTAGATGGTCACCGTCCCTTCTAGCCTTATAATTGATGAGTGTTTGTACCTTAAACCACTCGGTAAGGGAGAGAGACTCTCATGATTCACCTTCTCTCCCAATGCTGAATCCTCCCCTGCTTGATTGACTCAGTGTCTCATTCTGTGGGTCACTGGAAGGGCTTTGTGGAGCACTAGTGGTCGGTCAATGCATAGATCATCAGGTGAGAGCTACTGTGTGATATAACCACCTCCAACAAAACCTGTCCCCCGTTCGTTCAAGGAAAGACAAGTTAATAGGTATTTATTGTGAGGCGAACCTCCAGCCCGGCCATGGCTGCTCATCCAGCTGCTATAACTCATCTCTCCAGCGGGGCTGCAGTGAGTCATCACTTGGGTGAGCAACAACTTCAGCACAGGGTGGGCAAACTTTTTGGCCCGAGGGCCACATCGAGGTTGTGAAATGGTATGGAGGGCTGGGTAGGGAAGGCTGTGCCTCCCCAAACAGCCTGGCCCCCTCCCCTTCTCTGCCTCCTTCCACTTCCTGCCCCCCCAGAACCCCTGACCCATCCAACAGCCCCTGCTCCTTGTCCCCCGACTACCCCCTCCCAGGACCCCCACCCCAAGCAGCCCCATCCAACCCCCCTGTCCCCTGACTGCCCTGACCCCATCCTCAACCCTGCCCCCTGACAGCCCCCCTGGGACTCCCATGCCTATCCAACCCCCCCGTACCCGTCCCCTGACTGCTCCCCCGAACCTTTGCCACATTCATCTGCCCCCTGACTGCCCCCTAGGACTCCCTGCCCTTATCCAACCCTCCCCCCCACTGCCTGCCCCCTTACCATACCACTCGGGGCAGCAAGACTGGCAGCTGCTCCACCCAGCCAGAGCCAGCTACGCCGCTGCGCTGCCCGGAGGAGCTTGCAGGCCTGCCCCCCAGAGCGCTGGCGGCAAACTGAGGCTGCAGGGGAGGGGCCAGGGGCTAGCTCCCCCAGCCGGGAGCTTGAGGGCTGGGCAGGATGTGGCCTGCGGGCCGTAGTTTGCCCACCTCTGCCCTAGCAGCACTGGCAGTGACTCACGCTGCAGCAGGGCTATCTCAGCAGAGTTGTGTCCAATAACAGTTTTCCAGTACATAAAAGGTTGTTTCAAGGAGGAGGGAGGTAAATTGTCCTCATTAACCTCTGAAGACAGGACAAAAAGCAAGAGGCTTAAATTGCAGCAAGGGAGGTTTAGGTTGGACATTAGGAAAAACTTCCTGTCAGGGTGGTTAAGCACTGGAATGAATTGCCCAGGGAGGTTGTGGAATCTCCATCATTGGAAGTTTTTAAGGGCAGCTTAGACAAACACCTGTCGGGTATGGTCTAGATCAGGGTGGGCAAACTACAGCCTGTGGGCTGCATCTGGCCCTCCAGCTGTTTTAATCTGGCCCTTGAGCTCCCTTTGGGGAGTGGGGTCTGGGGCTTGCCCCGTTCTGGGAGCTCCCAGCTGGGGAGCTGGGTCAGGGGCCGCTCCGCGCAGTTCCCAAAAGCAGCGGCATGTCCCCACCTCCAGCTCCTATGCATGGGGCGGCCAGGGGGCTCCGATCCACATGCTACCCCGCCCCAAGTGCCAATCAGAACTGAGGCCCATTATGCTAGGTGCTGTACAAACGCACAGACAGACCCTGCCCCAGAGAGAGAGCAGACGACATCCTGTGCCTTTCTCAAGCTCCAGTTTGCTTGCCTACTGAATTTAATTTTCCACTGAGCCTGAAGGGCAGTGAGGCCCTGGCTTGACAGGAGGGGTTACCAGCCAGCCGTTATGTATAGCGCCTGCTTTCCCAAGCTTCTCGCCTCCCTCACTTCAGCTGGCATGGAGTTAATGGTCGGAGGCTGTGCCCCACCCCCGAGGGCAGCACTGGAGGCAATAATCTTCTTTCAGTTCTTTCCTTGCTAATTGAAGAGTTGACATTGTCCCCTTTCATGAAAGAGCCCTTTGTCAGGCATGGTTGCTGGGCAAATCCCAGGCTTGGCAGTAGACTTCAAGGACTGCATTTCTTTGCACATCATTTTCCTGAAACAGGTAGTTTAATGGTCTTTTCACTGCAGGAATGTCTCTGCCCTCCCCTTCCCCTCCCCCAGCTCCCCTCTCAGGGACTGCAAATAACTTCCTTTTCTTAAAGCAGCTATCGAGTCATGAGGCCCAGATTTTTGTCCCAATTCTATCTAGCAAACCAAGGGAAAGGTCATGCAGTCTAGACACTAATCCGTAAGTATTGCATTTCTTCCTTCGCTGGTATCCTAGCAACTCAGATTAATGCTTTAGAATGACGATGACGTTCATTGAGTTTTGCTGTGGCATGTGGTGCCAGCTCTTTGTGCCCCCTCCTTGGAACAAGCTGATTTTCTCATACCAGAGGATCTGGCAAATAGCAGTCCGATGTGGGAAAATGGTGTCACTTGTACATATTGGGATGGGAGAAAGTGCGATGGAATGAAGAGAAATCCTTCTGCGATGCTCACGTTAGGTGGTAGCTCAAACCCTGGGCCATTTGAATGTGCATGCACCCGGCTGTCTTTGTTTTGGGTTTTTTGTGAATAGTTCCCCTCGACAGCAGGTGATACAACATTTCTACAAGGGCCTTTAGAGAGGCTTATGTCATTGTTTTTCAGTACGAAGGCTGGTTGTGGTGGCTGTGAAGCTGGACTCCTTTGTTTTCCACTAACTTAGCGGGGCGTTGAGGGTGCTCAGTCCCTGCGTATGTTGGTGTGGGGGACACAGGCCTTGCCTAAATAGAGAAGGGATCCATTTGTACCAGGACTGGTTTAAACACAGGTGGTTCAGTGTATCTATACTAGCCATGCTGGCTTGTGATAAGAACCCTGGCAGGTTGTGATAGGTGCTCTCCTAAACCAGTGGTTCTAAACCAGGGGTACGCAGAGGTCTACTGGGGGGTACATCAACTCATCTAGATATTCGCATAGTTTTACAACAAGCTACATGAAAAGCACTAGCGAAGTCCGTACAAACTCAGATTTCATACAGACAATTACTTGTTCATACCGCTCTATGTACTATACCAGTGTTTCTCAACCTGGAGGGAGGGTGTCGCGGTTTGTTTTATAATGATATGGTAAAAATGAGAAAGTCAGCAATTTGTCGGTAATAGTGTGCAATGACACTTTTGTATTGTTATGTCTGATTTTGTAAGCGAGTAGTTTTTAAGTGAGGTGAAACTTGGGGCACACAAGACAAATCAGCCTGACAGGGATACAGTAGTCTGGAAAGGTTAACAACCACTGTCCTAAACCATTTCAGCTGCAGTGCTCTCTGGGTACCTGTCCCACAGTACTTAGCACAGTTTGCGGAAGCAGTGCATTCTGGGAGACCTCATAAGGCCTCTGTGGCACAGTGGTGGGAGGCCTAGTTAAAGTGTTTCAGCTAGACCACACTCCTGCTAGACTGACTGATCCTGACCTGCGTGTGCACCTTCTGAAACAACTAGCATGCAGCTTCCCTGAGATGTTCGTAGAGCCTGGACCATGGTCAGGATGTGCCAACAGCTCCAAAAGTGGGAGTGCACATTACACTGTGTTGTTGAAAATTAACAAAAAATGGTGTTTTTCTTTTAATCTTTAACATTTCCTATGACCTTAGTTTTCTTACGGATGTTTTCCGTATCAATTTATGGAAGTAAAAGTGTGCTAACATCATGCTTGTGTGAGTCAGATGTAAATCAGCTATAAAATGCAGGACACTTGTCATAATGAGGATTGTTGAGAGGCAGTTGCTGTAGAAATTTGCCAAGAAACCAGCAATTTTGTTTATGCAGCCTAGAAAACAGCCTCTCAGCTCACGTATTAGAGTGCAGCTCACATTTCAAGGGAGGCAAAACAATAAAAAATAATGGAGCAAAGGAAGTTAATCTGGATCCAGAATGCTTCAGTGATTCAAACTGGTAGTGAAACAGCAGTAGCAGTCTGTTGGCATTTGCTCTATTCCTGTTCTGAGTTGCTTATAGTTTTTGTGATTTGCACTCCACTGGAGGAGACCCAAATCGGGGTGTTCGTATTGTTTAGAGCAGGGGTAGGCAACCTATGGCATGAGTGCCGAAGGTGGCACGCGAGCTGATTTTCAGTGGCACTCACACTGCCCGGGTCCTGGCCACTGGTCTGGGTGGCTCTGCATTTTAATTTAATTTTGAATGAAGCTTCTTAAACATTTTAAAAATCTTATTTACTTTACATACAACAATAGTTTAGTTATCTAGTATAGACTTATAGAAAGAGACCTTCTAAAACCATTAAAATGTATCACTGGCACATGAAACCTTAAATTACAGTGAATGAATGAAGATTCGGCACACCACTTGTGAAAGGTTGCCGACCTCTGGTTTAAAGGAAAGTAATGTCATCCTTCCGAATAGGGAAATTATTCCGTAGTCCTGCCTTGAGTGCAGGGGACTGGATTAGGTGATGTATTGAGGTCCCTTCCAGCCCTACAGTGTATGGGAGATGGCACCTACATAGCTGGCAAGCGTGGAACGCTTGCATCAGCAGGACAATGCATTTGTGGCAGCCTTCAGGAGCGATTCTCATTCTGCCAATTTTTTGCCTCCTGAGGCTCAGTCTGCCCACCCTGCAGTTTGGATTTGGAGTGTATGAATAGCAGTGTACATCAAAGTGCTGCGCTGTAACTCCCCTGTGTGAACACTGTGGGCGTGAACTAAAAGGTTGCTAGTTCACATTAACATAGTCCTCTTCAAACAAGACTAGGTGAATTAGGAACTTTTAGTTCTCCCCTGCTCCATTCACAGTACCAATGCCCTGGTATTTCAGTACAAGTTTCTTACCTGGGCAAGATAATGGAGCGGCTGATACGGGAGGGAGTCAGTTAAAAAGAATTAGAGGAGGATAGTATAACTAGTGGCAATCAACATGGGGTTTAGGGAAAGTGGATCCTGTCAAACCAACTTGCCGTCTCTTTTGGATGAGATTACAAATTTGGTTGATAAAGATAATGGTGTCGATGTAATATACTTTACAGATGTTAAAGTGTTTGACTTGGTGTCACACAACTTTTGGATGAAAAAAATTAGATATAAAACTAACATACCACATGAAGTGGATTAAAAGTGCCTAACTCATAGGTCTCAAAATGTAACTATGAATGAGGAATCGTCGTTGAATGGGTGTGATTCTAGTGGGGAACTGTTATTGGCCCTATGCTATTTAACACTTTAGTTAATGACGTGGAAGAAAACAAAATCGTCACCGATAAAGTTTGTAAATGACACACAAATTGGGATTGTAATAAAGAATGAAGAGCACAGGTCACTGATACTGAGCGATCTGGATTGCTTGGTAAGCTGGGTGCAAGAAAACAATGTGTGTTTTAATATGGCTAAATATATACATCTAGGAGCAGAGAATGTAGGCTATACATGATGGGGGACTTGTCTTTCTTTCCTTTCTTGTAACAGATTGTAGTGCATCTTTTCTTGGGTTGGTTTCAGAGCCTGTTTCTTCTTGTCCTTTCTTCTCTTCTTTATTTGTATTTTGATAGCACATAAAGCCTCAGCCAGGGTCGGGGCCCCATTGTGTGCCATGAAGAATTTATAATCCACCAGGCAGCCAGATCGAGACAAACAGGAAAAACACAATGTGCCAAAAGTACAGTAAAACTTCTTCTAAAACCTGCTTGTGTGGGTTTTTTATACTGCAGAAAGGCAGAGGGAAACCCTTAACATAGGAAAATGTGATTGTAATACTAGGCAGATTGGCCAGGCAACTTGAGGGCAGGTATTGTACCTTCAGCTGCTTTGGACTATTTTTTTTTTTAATTGACTTCATTTTAAGTTCTCTGTGTCCTGTTTACAGTCAGAACTGGTAGTGTGGCATGTTCTTCCTTTGTTATCAGGGTGGTCAGATTGAGCACAATACTTGTTCCAGGCTGCTGCACATGGCTGCCTTACTGCCTGAGAAGCTGAGGTTTTGTCAGCTCTGTAAGTGTAAGAGGCAAGTTTCATATTCACAGCTGAGATGCACATAACTTGGTCATCTGAGTTAGGACAAAGTTCTTTGGAATTGCCATTGCATTTAGCTAACTGGGGAGTGAGCTACAAGTGCAGAGTAAACAACTTTCTCTGTGAAAATAATTCTTCAAGGAATATGTTTGATCCCGTTAGTTGAAGTTTTTTCTTATAGTGAGCTGGGAAGCTATTTAAAACAGATGCAGTAGCAAAGTTAAGGCAGTGGTGGTTTCTGCTGCTCATGCTGAATGCAAATTGGTGGCTGGATAATCTGAATCAGCCTGCAAGTGTTTCAGTAGCTGGTTGTTTTCTTGTAAACTTTGTAAGATGGGGATTGTGCCAGTTTTCAAACTGGCGTGGTTTTGGAAAGGTTATGTTTGTTTGTAGTCCCCAATACCCTGATTCAGCAAATGGGCTGCATTCTTTTTTTAAGTAGTTGCTTGAAAGGGAGCGTTTTGTGCTCCATGTATCTGAAGAAATGCTGAAGTTGGCAGTTCTCTACTTCCCTTCTTTCAATGCTGCCTGCAAGTCTACACTGCAAGCGTCCACATGTTTTAATCAGAAAATGGCTACAGGAGAACTGGCAAAACTCCAGTGGCTGGCAAACCGCTATTGTTCTGGATGGAATCTGACTGGGCCCTTGCAGACATGCTAAAACTGGTGTAGTATCCCTGCATGTTTTTCTGCAGAGATGCAGATCTGTCCAGAATGCTGATTGGCGCTTCCATGCAAACGTCCCTGTGCTGAAGTGCAGAGTCCCATGCGTCCAGTTTACAGGCATCTGCATGCTTTAACTCTCTCATCTGAACAGATGGGTCTCGGTAGTGATGGCAGTGCCCTCTCTGTTACCTTTTCGTGCCAGAAGCTGGTCTGGTGGCATATTTGCTGGCAGCTCTTTTATGAAAGTGTTTTCTTTACTGATTTTCAACCTGATCAAAACTGTCCATGATGCTGCCATCAGATGTGTGCAGATAGAGGAGTCTGTCTGCGTGAAGCGCATTGCAGGACTGGCTCTTTAGTGGTTACTTCTGTTGTCGGTGCATGAAGCAGACGGGAGCACAGCTTGGTTCTGCAGAACTGTGGGTAGTAGAAATATATTGCTATCAGTCAACTAAGCAGGTAGGAGAGAGAAGGTGGTGAGGTAATATCTTTTATTGGACCAATTTCTGTTTGTGAGATGGATGAACTTTTTCGAGCTACACAGAGCTCTTCTTCAGGGCTGGAAATATACTGTGACGCTCTGAGTTGGTCCAATAAAAGATATTATCTCACCCACCTTGTCTCTAATATCCTGGGACGCGCTCTGCTACACCAGCAGATAGACAGATGCGTAGGGCAGTGTCATCCAGCTGTACTGATAGCATAATTGCAGCCCTAGTTAAAAAATAAAGAATTCCATAAAATCATGATGATTTGATTCGGTATTCAGAGTAAGCTCCTTCGTGTCTGTTTAAAAGTAAATACAGTGGAATACAATGTATTTCAAAGGAAAATAGAACATCGCCAGAGCCTGATTCTAAGGAAGTTTTTCTAGGACTCGGTGGTGTCTGTGGAATTTACGCTACTGCCAAACGTGAATTAGTTTTGAAATGAAAATGTTCCTGGTTTCTGCTTTTAAGGAACATTTTTGAGCTTTACGTAAAATGTTGTAACTTAGTGTTGTGAATTTCAGTAGCTTGTGGTCTGATCCAAAGCCCAGGGACTCACTGGGAGCCTTTGCGTGGTTGGCCATATAGGGTCTCATTCTGCACACAGAGGTTGTTTCCACATATAGCCATCTTCCTGTGTGTGTTCCCCTTGGAGGTAATTGGACTGTGTGTGCATTTGAATAATAGGGACATGAAGAGATTAAAATGTCATTTAAAAAAAAATCTGATAAAAACTGAACTAACTTTTTAAAAATCTGATTTAGTTAAAATTGCTGAGTTGTTTTCATGTTTGTTTATAATCAATTTCTAGTTCCTTTCTCTCTCAGGTCCGCTGCAACAGTGGTTCTCCACCAGGGGTACATGTACCCTTGAGAGTACACAGAGCTCTTCCAGGGGTACATCAGCTCATCTAGAGATTTGCCTAGTTTTACAACAGGCTACAGAAAAAGCATTAACGCAGTCAGTGCAAACTAAAATTTCATACAATGACTTGTTTATACGGCTCTATAACTGAAGTGTAAGTACAATATTTATATTCTGATTGATGTATTTGATAACTATATGATAAAAATGAGAGAGTCTGCAATTTGTCAGTAATAGCAAGCTGGGACTTTTTTTTGTATTTTTATGTCTCATTTTGTAAGCACATAATTTTTAAGTGAGGTGAAACTAGGGGGTACACAGGACAAATCAGACTCCTGAAAGGGGTAGATTGAGAAGACACTGCAGTATAATACCACCGCGTTGGGGTTGCAAACATCACAGTGGACTGTATGCTCAAAATACCATATTATGATATTTCATGGAAACATTGCTGTCAGTCCAAGGGTTATTTTCAGAGCTTGTCTTCACCAAACTTAACGTTTGAGCTGATTCTGACCTAGTGTAGGGCTGCGTTCACTATGGCCTGTATCCTGTGTAGTTATTTACAGCAGTACAAAGTCGGGGTAGGATGCTACCATTCTGATGAGGTAGGTTTTTATATCTCCTTTGTGCTGGTGTAGCTGACAGCACGTGGTGCAATGCAATGGCCCATTGACCCTTTAAATTAATCCTTGTAGCCTAGGATGGACGTGGGTAGTCTCAAAAGTGGTTTGCAATATGCACCAGGAGACTAGTCCTCTTAGAACTTTTCACAATAGTCACAGACAGTGTTTAGGAGAGGAATTTCCCTTGGTTAAATTAACTGGCTAAATTAGACCAAATCGCATAATCTGCTGTCCAGACAGAGTGAGGGGTACCTGTAAGCTCTAGTTTTACATTATGGTCTGAGTTCTGTCCTAGCACTTCTCAGTCTTGTAAGATAAAAATAAACCTACAATTGATAGCTTGTGTTCTCCGCTCCCTCTCATTCCCACACCCATCCCGACGTGGACAGGATATTTCACTTAGTTTGTGGAAAGCTTCCCTTTTGAATTTTGGAGTGTTGTTTTGTGTTTTGTTTTTTTTGTTTTTTTTCTCAGTGGAGAATATTTGAAGCCCTGAGTATTGTTAACTGCAAACAGGTCTGGAGCATTTTAATTTCTGTGTGTAAATACCTCACTTCTTTCCAGCTCTTTGGTCTCCTGTTATGGTTCCCCCACCCTGAGAATAATTAATCATTGGAACAATTTACCAAGGGTCACAGGGGATTCTTCATCACTGGCACTTTTTAAATCTAGACTGGATGTTTGTCTAACTGATCTGTTCTAGGAAATGTTTTGGGGGAGTTCTTTGGCCTGTGCTATGTAGGTGGTCAGACAAGATGATCACAATGATCCATTCCGGTTTTGGAATCTATGAATTTCTCCCTTGCCCTCCCAGGCCCCTCAATCTGAATTAGTAAGGGTCAGACTGATTTGTTCTTTTAGTCTCTACAGCTGTCAATCTGTCTTTCTCCACCTCCTCCTTCTCCAGAACAAGTGAGACTTTCCTTTGCTCTGCACCTAGCAGACATTGTGCAGCACTAAGCTGGAAAGTCTGGCAATAGCACAAAGCACCAGGTTAAACCTTCAACAGCTGCAGCTTAGAGCCCACAGGTAGCTCAGTGGCCTGCGTCACCCAGCAAATAGAATCTTAGGAAAGATGCAGTGAGGTGAACGCTACGTAGCTCCAGCCTTTGGGAGGCAGTCGCTGAATGTACCTGTTTCTTCTCCCCCAATCCCTGATGGATTCCTGCAGGACAGAGTGTGTGTTTGAGTTGTCTGATATTTTGGGAGCTTGGGCTTGTTCTAAGTGGAATCCTGCCGGAGAGAGGCGTGCTGACAGCACTGCATCAACAAGTCTCCAGTGGCATGGGACTGTTCTAGTCTTACCTGAGTTCTGAGCTCAGCATGGCACCCACGTGAAGGTGCCTCACCTCCGGAGGCTAAAACCTGATGTTGGTTAACGTGCTGCCCTGTTTGGCCCACTGGTGGCAGGGAGTTCTAAGCATCGCTCTGGCAGCCAGGAGTAGCCAGAGCATCGCAATACCCCAGCTATGCCTCCTGTTCCCCAGGAATGTCCCTACCCCATACACGACCCCAGGGGATGGCAAAAGGCATTCTGTGGCAGCTCTTTGGGACTCCCCATTCGTTGGTGGAACTCCTACGGGGGCTGTTCTGGTGAAGTCAGTACAAAGGGACTGCAGTACGTGGATGGATTCAGTCGTGAGAGGACCCATTGTATTGGAGTTATCCTAGGACAAGAGGTCAATAAATTGTAGCCTAGAAATTTAGGGAGACTGTTCTGTGTATCATCTCTAAGGCTCTATCATGCAAAAGACTTGAGAGCCTGTAGAAAGGGCGTATCCCGCTGGAGAAAGGGAAATGAGTTTCTGGATGTCTCTGTGGGCTGCCTGGAGTCAGTGATGAGCTGCTCTCGGCTGCTGTTTTTGTGCATCGCTGGCCTATTGTACTATAAATGGCTGTATTCATTTCTCAGAAACAAGAAACAAATCTTTTCACTGTGAGTGCCCTCTGTGTACAGTCCAGGGCTTCTCTGATTCCTATGGAAAAAGGCCATGCTCATTCATAAAACAAGGCGTTGGAGGGGAAAATATGCACAACCAAGACTTCATTCCATGCACGTAAGGATTGGCCTCGTGTATTCAGACGTAGCCAGGTTCCCCAGGTCAGCATGCCTGTGCTGCCCTGAAATGGGAATGACTGCATCTTTATTTTCATTGGGAGGAGGCGGCAAAAAGGCACAGAGTTAGCCACTGTCATGGACCCAACTGCGATATATTTCCAGCCTCGCTAATGGACGAGCGGGTAGTTCAGGTTTACTAAGTCTGTGCTAAAGCAACGGGATGCTACAGTGTTTGTGGGTTGGCATCTTTGTAAGGATGTGAGAGTGAAGCTGTGATGTTTCCATATATGTTTATGTTTCGTAGTGGGGTCTGTGGGGCTGCTGAATGGCACAGCTAATGTAATTGGGAGGAATAAGTCTTGTGTCATAATCAAAGACTCTTAATGGAGATGGCAAGGGTACTTTTGATTGTATTTAGGGTAGACGGGGGCCAGCACAAACTGCAAATGAAGGCTGCAGTTGCAAAGGGTTCCTGAACACAAGGCTGTTCCCAGACAGCAGCTGTCCTTGGCTTGTCCTTGGAATAAGTATCTGAGAGGAGCAACAAAGAGCCACAGTATGAACCTTGTATTGTGCTCTGCTATCATGAGTGCAGTGCTGTCAGCAGGAGCTGTTCCATTGGCTTGAGTGGGCTCTGGATCAGGGCCTAAGAACATAGACTTGGCTCAGAACACAAGCCTACATTGCAACACTGATTTGTGATATCACACAGAGGCCTGTGACCATTTAGACTCCTGAGCCATCTTCCCTTCCCTGTTTCCTCCTGCTTTCTGACCCATCTGTGATGGATTGGATCACAGAAACCTCCCTGGGAGCTGCCACCTGATGTGCCAAGACTACCTCTGCTCCTGTTTTCCCTGCCAGCTCAGGACTCCAGCACCTTGTCATGCTGAGTCAGACACTCCCGTCTGCTCCAACAAAGACGCAGGGTCTGAATTACGTGCCCCCAAAGCTGCAGGTTTACCTGAAAACAGCTCACAGAAGTGTGCTTGTCTTTAGCACTCAGATGCCCAACTCCCAGTGGGGTCTAAACCCAAATAAATCCCTTTTACCCTATATAAAGCTTATGCAGGGTAAACTCATAAATTGTTCGCCCTCTATAACACACTGATAGAGAGATGCACAATTATTTGCTCCCCCAGGTATTAATACATACCGAGTTAATTAATAAGTAAAAAGTGATTTTGTTAAATACAGGAAGTAGGATTTAAGTGGTTCCAAGTAGTAACAGACAGAACAAAGTAAGTCACCAAGCAAAATAAAATAAAATGCTCAAATTTATGTCTAATCAAACTGAATACAGATAATCTCACCTTCAGAGATGTTTCAATAATTTTTTTCTCAGACTGGACACCTTCCTAGTCTGGGCACAATTCTTTCCCCTGGTACAGCTCTTGTCCCAGCTTAGGTGGTAGCTAGGGGTTTCTTCATGATGGCTCCTCTTCCTTTGTTCTCTTCCACCCCTTTATATATCTTTTGCATAAGGTGGGAATCCCTTTGTCTCTCTCTGAGCTCCCACCCCCTCCATCTCAATAAAAAAGCACCAGGTAAAAGATGGATTCCAGTTCAGGTGACATCACATGTCACTGCAAGACTTCATTACCCACTTGCCAGCACACAGGTATACAGGAAGATTTGCAGGTAAAACAGAGCCGTTTGCAGACAATGGTCCTAGTTAATGGCAGTCATCCAGATTCCAAACCACTATTAGTGGCCCACACTTTACATAATTACAATAGGCCCTCAGAGTTATATTTCATGTTTCTAGTTTCAGATACAAGAGTGCTACATTTATACAAATAGGATCACACTCAGTAGTTTATAAGCTTTGTAATGATACCTTACAAGAGACCTTTTGCATGAAGCATATTTCAGTTACATTATATTCATTTATTAATTTTTTATAAAATCATACAGACTGCACAGCCTCACACCATCCTTGTCGTACAGGGTCCTGTGGGGAAAACAGAGTATGTGGTAATGTAATTAAAGGTCAGAATTTTCTAAGCTATCCTGAGGGTTTAATCATACAGTATCCATTCCAATTAAACCAAAGATTGTATCATAAAACATGGTACAAGGGGGCAGAGTTAAGGTGACTCAGGCAAACTTTATTTGGGCATTTCCTAACTTTCAAAGATTAGGTACTACAGTTCTAATATTCTTTTACCTAGTTTTTCTATGTAATTTCCTAGGATTTTTAAAAGAAAAAACAAAATATTTATGTGCAACTGTAAGATATCTTGGCTGTCCTCCCCACTCCGATCACTCCCTCCAGGATCTGAACCGTAGACTATGCACTGCAGTACAGACCACCACCACTGCAGCTGAAGGATTAACTGCAATACCTGGCAGTCAGAGTAGACTGTTGTCTGTCTGTGGGCCAGCCATTAATGAAGGATGCATCACACACTGAAATATTGGGTTTCCATATGCATGGCTAGCCCTGCTTACAGACAGCACAGCAGAGCCTGGGAGTCAGTGTGGCTGAGGGCCTGAGGATGGCACTTGCTGTATTAGAGATCTGGGTTCTGTTCCTAGAGTGTTTAATCTTTCAGGTGTCACTCTGTGATAAAAGCTGTGCAGGACACACAGACATGAGCCCTTGGCTCCCAGGGCACATTTATCTGAGCCTTGGGGCAGAGGAGAATTTGTGTCCTGCGCAGCGTTTCACTTGGCTGTGGCATGTTGCGGGAGTGTTGAGCAGCAAGTCTTTAGCAAGCTGTGCTAAGCAAAACCCAGGCAAGGAGTGGCAATTGGTGACATCTTATAGCGTGGCCCCAACTGAATGGTTTTCCATGGGGTGCATCTCTGAGCCAAGGACAATCCCTCTGGCAAATTTCAAGTTCCTACTGGAAACCATGGAGGCTATAGAATCATAGAATGTCAGGGCTGGAAGGGACCTCAGGAGGTATCTAGTCCAACCGCCTGCTCAAAGCAGGACCAATCCCCAAACAGATTTTTTTTTTACCTCAGTTCCCTAAATGGCCCCCTCAAGGATTGAACTCACAACCCTGGGTTAGTCTTAAAAAAAAAAAAAAAAAAGTTTTTATCAAGGAGAGTGGTATAAATCTAGAGAGGTAGCAGCAGCTCCTCCTCAAATACCTGTAGAGGATGAGGGGACATAATTATGGCACCACCTGTGTTGCCTCTGGAGCTCCGCTCCTCTACAAAAAGACTCCAAAGCTCTTGAAACCTACAAAGCTTAAACCAGGAAATGAGTGTGTAATGGGTTGTCACCCCTCAGGTGCAGTCTGGGAGCTGTGAGAACTGCTGCGCCCCTCTAACCACTCATCTGGGCTGGCCCTGCCCACACTGCTTTGCTGAAGATAAAGCCAGCCTCACCAGGTCTCGTTATCACCCAACACGACAGCAGGTGGCGCCACACACCCAAACTGAGCTACCTTAGTGCTATATCTAAGCCACCAAAGTAAAATAGCAGACACCAGCCAATTTCCCAGCTCCCCAGGCTGGAGTATAAACCCAAATTTATGCCATTTTATGCTGCCCAGGGATCTGTACAAGATAAGCTCATTAATACAGTTCGCGTTCCCCTTGATGTGGGAAAGCTATACAACAAGACTGTGTTAATCAAGGTGAGATTTTTTTCCCCAGACACTTCACTCAAAGGCACACTTATTTAGGCAATAAACTTGTACTTGTGCTTTAACTAAAAAAAATAGATTTTAGGTGATTGTAAGGGATAGCAGACAGATCAAAGCAGATTATCTAGCAAATAAAGAAAACTGCCAATTAAGCCTAAAATAGTAGAAAGGTAGGATATGAATTAGCAATTTCTCATCCTGGCTGATGATACAATCAGTCCACCAGGTTTCCATACACAGGCTAGAAATCTTTTTAGCCTGGGACTAGCACTTCCCCCAGTTCAGTCTCTGTTCCTCAGGTGTTTTTTCCAGGAGTTCTCTTGTGTAGGGAGTGAGACCATTCAATGATGTCACAGCCCACCTTATACAGCTGTAACATATGGAAGGAACCCATTGTTCCAAACTCACTTCCCACCCAATTTGTGGAAAAATACAGGTACCCCAAATGGAGTTCAGTATCACGTGGCCTGGTCACATGCCCTTGCTGATTCATGGCAGCCATCACTTACAGGCCCGCTGAAATGTTTATAGAAAGACTAAACTTTTCTGTAGCCCATTGTCTTTGTTGATGAGCCATTAGCACTGTCTTGCTTCATTGTTGTTACACCTGAAAGACTGGTTGTGGGTGTTTCCCAGAGTAAACACATTTGAAATACAGATCCATAGTCAATATTCATAACTTCAGATACAAAAATAATACATGCATACATATAGGATAATCATATTCAGCAAATAACTTTTCCAATGTCTCCTCGCATGACTCATCTTGTACAAAATGCATCATAATTGTCATAATCATACCCCCATGATGAATATGGGATGTAGTGTCACACACAGGTGGTTGCATTGGCACTTTGGTGCGGGAAAGGGTCACGTGACCTAATGATGCCCACACAGCAGCGATGAGACAGGAAGAACGTTAGCCTTTCTTACGTGAGAATTGTAAAGGGCTGGGAGATGAATCGTCTCTTCGCTTTTTCCCTCAACGACCAGTCTGTGGACCGACGCCTGTCCCTGAGATCTCCCCAACGCAGGCTAGGAAGCTCAGGAAGCCGATGCCTGGTACTAGTAAGGTTGAGAGACACTGATCTAGAGCACTATTCCTGGAGAAAGTTCAGGCAGAGAATATAGCATGCAAAGAAACCACTACCTGGATGGGCTTGTTAAAATAAAAACTCATTCCCTGTTCTGAAATTACCAACAAGGCTCGCGTTAGTCACTCCACTTTAGCAGTGTCCTTGAGACTCCAGCTACTCCAGTGCTTTTTTTGCCTCTGTCTTCACGAACAAGGTCAGCTCCCAGACTGCTGCACTGGGCAGCACAGTATGGGGAGGAGGTGACCAGCCCTTCTTGGAGAAAGAAGTGGTTCAGGACTATTTAGAAAAGCTGGATGAGCACAAGTCCATGGGGCCAGGTGTGCTGCATCTGAGGGTGCTAAAGGAGTTGGTGGATGTGATTGCAGAGCCATTGGCCATTATCTTTGAGAACTCATGGCGAACGGGGGAGGTCCCGGATGACTGGAAAAAGGCTAATGTAGTGCCCATCTTTAAAAAAGGGAAGGAGGAGGATCCGGGGAACTATAGGCCAGTCAGCCTCCCCTCAGTCCCTGGAAAAATAATAGAGCAGGTCATCAAGGAATCAATTCTGAAGTACTTAGAGGAGAGGAAAGTGAGCAGGAACAGTCAGCATGGATTCACCAAGGGCAAGTCATGCCTGACTAACCAAATTGCCTTCTATGAGGAGATAACTGGGTCTGTGGATGAGGGGAAAGCAGTGGATGTGTTATTCCTTGACTTTAGCAAAGCTTTTGATACCGTCTCCCACAGCATTCTTGTCAGCAAGTTAAAGAAGTATGGGCTGGATGAATGGACTATAAGATGGATAGAAAGCTGGCTAGATCGTCGGGCTCAACGGGTGGTGATCAACGGCTCCATGTCTAGTTGGCAGCCTGTTTCAAGTGGAGTGCCCCAAGGGTTGATCCTGGGGCCAGTTTTGTTCAATATCTTCATTAATGATCTGGAGGATGGCGTGGACTGCACTCTCAGCAAGTTTGCAGATGACAGTAAACTGAGAGGAGTGGTAGATACGCTGGAGGTTAGGGATAGGATACAGGGGGACCTAGACAAATTAGAGGACTGGGCCAAAAGAAACCTGATGAGGTTCAACAAGGACAAGTGCAGAGTCCTGCACTTAGGATGGAAGAGTCCCATGCACTGCTACAGACTAGGGACCGAGTGGACAAGCAGCAGTTCTGCAGAAAACGGCCTAGGGTTAACAGTGGATGAGAAGCTGGATATGAGTCAACAGTGTGCCCTTGTTGCCAAGAAAGCTAACGGTATTTTGGGCTGTATAAGTAGGGGCATTGCCAGCAGATTGAGACGTGATCATTCTTCTCTATTCGACATTGGTGAGGCCTCATCTGGAGTACTCTGTACTATTTTGGTCCCCACGCTACAAGAAGGATGTGGAAAAATTGGAGAGTCCAGCGGAGGGCAACAAAAATGATTAGGGGGCTGGAGCACATGACTTATGAGGAGAGGCTGAGGGAACTGGGATTGCAGAAGAGAAGAATGAGTGGGGATTTGATAGCTGCTTTCAACTACCTGAAAGGGAGTTTCAAAGAGGATAGATTTAGACTGTTCTCAGTGGTGGCAGATGACAGAACAAGGAGTAATGATGTCAAGTTGCAGTGTGGGAGGTTTAGGTTGCATACTAGGAAAAAAAAATTCACTAGGAGGATGATGAAACACTGGAATGGGTTACCTAGGAAGGAGATTCCACCACCTCCCTTAGATGTTTTTAAGATCAGGCTTGACAAAGCCCTGGCTGGATTGATTTAGTTGGGGACTGGTCCTGCTTTGAGCAGGGGATTGTACTAGGTGACCTCCTGAGGTCCCTTCCAACCCTGATATTCTATGAGTCTATGATAATCACAGGTTCTTGTGTCAGGTGATAGCAAACGAGGCCCATTATAACGACACTGGAGCGTGCACCTAGGAAACTGGATTCCTTATTGCTAAATGTTTGGGTGAGCTGCCAACAGGGAGGAGGTTAATTTTATAAATCACAGTTTACAGTTTAACTCCAGGAAATTGGTGTTTTTCATACTCTCGCTCTCATCTGAAGATGGTTAATTACTTTACAAACCATAATTAAGCCTCCCAGCACCCTCCTGAGGCAAGTGCTCTAACTATTGTTATCCCCTTTCATGGAGGGCAAATCTGAAATACAGATTAAGGCCAAAGTTTGAAATGTGGCTACTAAGGTTGCCACGATTTAGTGGTGCTAATGGGCAACACTTGGGGTCTCTTGCATGGCACAGGCCAGAGAACCTCACTCCATGTCTGCTGCAAGTGGCCCCGCTCTGCTGGCTGAGCTAGAACAGGCCTTGTTGTGCAGAATTCTCTCTCTGTGGTGTCATGGGCAAAAGAAAGCGTGAGGAGTTACAGATAGCAGGCACTCGGGTGTTCCCTTCCTTGCGTAACGGAATTTCTTCCCCCCAAGTGAAAAGCAGTGGGGTTTCTCTGCACGTCTGCTCCCGTGTGAAGTGGCCACCTTTTTTCCTGCTTAAGGGTCTATTTGAGACAATCATTCTGAGATGTAGTTAAACCTTATCCTAGTTTGTTTACAGAAACATTGCCACTGTTTTTGGTGGGGGAGGTTTCCATGCACGGGATTCCATGCAGGGTTCCATGGACGGGAAGTGGAAGGATGATTGATTATGGGTTATGTTTTTCATTTAGCCTTTTTAGTCACATTTTTTGCTTTTGAAGTTCTCTGTGTGTGAATCCTGCTGGTGTAATTAAGAGGAACGCAGTAAAAACCCTTCTGCGGGAAACTGGGAATACCAGTGTTTTTCAGCTTGTAGATAATTATCAGTTGTCAGCAAAATAATGGCAGCATTGTAGTGCAGGAACAGAGCCAAAGGGCTCAGTCTTCTGCGTGATGTTACATTTCCATTTATGCTGCCATAGTCTTCATTGAAAACTTTCCTTAAACTTATCGGCCTTCCTTCCCCACACCCTTGGAAAGGGATTTCTATACAAGTGCCACTTGGGTAATAGTAGCCCGTGGAATCAGTGGGTGCTGCCCCCTGCCCTAGGACAGGGCATGACCGTAATAATCCTGATTCATGCAGGGGGACTTGGCCCAGAAAACAAAGTGCAATCTTTTACAAGCTGTCCTGCGTGTCTCACTTTCCTAAGCCTCAGCTAGTTCACCAGTGTGCATGTACTCACATCTGCTGACTCTTCTCCCCAGAGCAGGCTGAAGCCACTGACGTTACACAGATGTCACAGAGGAGATCATCTGAAGACAGTGAGGTTGCACAGATGTCGCTAAGAGCAGAGCCTTTCTTAGTGTGGGGGGAAGGGAGGACTCCAGCTTGACTTTATGGGGTGCCAGTTAGGAAACACTTGCTCTGTAGCAACCAAGACTCTAGTGTTGGTGTCCCACGGTGTCCCACCGTGCTTTTTGCATGGAGTTTCTTTACAGTGTCCAGTCCCCACTTTAAAGGAACATCCAGTCCTCCTCCTTCCTGGAAATGCTGCACCTGCCACTGTTGTGGCTAATACCAGGGAGTTTAAGGGGGCAGATGTGTTTCCTCTGTTCATTTCAAGTTATGGACTCTGCCTGTGATAGCACTTGGAGCACGGTTGCTTTCACTTTGTGCGCTGGGTTGTCAGCGCCGGATTCTGCAGGGTTTAGTCTGTGAGAGCACATTGACATCTGAGAAGCTATTGACAGGCCCAGGGCTCAGCCTGCCTCTTGGGGCCTTAGTCAGCTTCCCCTGAGGTTGGGGTGGGTCTGTCAGAGCAACAGGGGAGAGGAAAGCATTTTGAAAAGGCAAAATGTGCCAGTAAAACCACCCTGGCTCAGGGTGGGAACTCCAGGGCAGGGGGAGGAGGGACCTGCTCCTCATTCACTCTTTGAAAGGGACTAGGCACAGTGGGGAAGCCACCAACTGGCAGGGAAACATGGTGTGCATGTGGGGAAAGGCAAGGAGCATAGTTGAGGGGCTCCAGCGTTCAGAATTTCTTTAGTGCAAATATTATTCATGGTGAGCTGATCTTGGCCGCCTCAGAGACCCTGCCAACATCTTCTTTTTATGCTCTTTCTGGTTGCCAGGCTTGTTCGCTTGAATATTTTTTGTGTGCCTTGTGACTGACATCAGTGATGTGAAGGTGTCCGGAGTGCTCATCCAGAGCAGTCACTGGCCTGGTAGCC
This sequence comes from Gopherus flavomarginatus, assembly GCF_025201925.1. Classification (NCBI taxonomy): domain Eukaryota; kingdom Metazoa; phylum Chordata; order Testudines; family Testudinidae; genus Gopherus; species Gopherus flavomarginatus. The sequence continues at coordinate 8,775,783 of NC_066626.1, read as the reverse complement.
GGTTGTCTTTAGCAGCTGTCGAGGGAGAGTCCCATAGGAAAAATCCCCTGGTGTCAGTTGGGGAGTCTCCCAGTTCATTTTTGGACTCGAGCTCTTAGGTGCCATTTCAAAGAGCTCATTTTTACATGGCTGCTCCATACTTCACGGTGGGGTCTGTCGCTCACAGTCTGCCAGTTTCACTCATAGCTCTGGGGTTTATCTACTATACACTACGTTTCTTAGGCCGCAGCTCCACCCCCGCCCCTTTGTTCTCATTCAAATAAGGCCTATTTAAATCAACAGTAAAAACAGCTGCAAAAGTGTGGAGGCAAATCTGATTGTATTGAATCGGCAGGGATATGCCGTGTGCACTCTCCTGGGGTAGCGAGTGAATGGCTTATTAGACCATGTTGACGGCACTTGCTCATGGACACTCGGAGAACGGCCTGTCCCTCAGCAAGGGGAGCTTTCCTGCCGTGAACCAGATGTCCCACGCCAGTTTGGGCTGTTGAGTTGGACTGAGGTGGTTGATTGGTTCTGCATGTGATCACTTCTGACAGCTGTGAAGTGTGAGGCCCTGCCTCTGGGTTCCTTAGATGAGAGTGGGCTATGGAACTGCGAGATGTCAGCCCTGTGTCCTAGAGGATGCTGACTTACTGAATGAGGATTTGTCTCCAAGCTCTTCCCTCCTGGCCAGAGCAGCGACTGTGGGTTCTCTGCATCCCTGCTCGTGTCGGCAGGGTTCACAACGGTTTGGTTTTGCCAAAACCCCATCACTGGCTCAGCTCGTCTAAGGGGGCAGTGCTGGATGTGCTAGCGTTGACCGTGCTCCAGGTTACCAGCAGTATTCAGAGCCTCATGTTGTCTCATCCTGGTCCGAGCAGATCCAGACAGCATGGTGCCGGTGGCTCCTGGTGCCTTTTGTCCACATTAGTGCTGCCACTGGTGGAAAATTCTAGAGAAATTAACCTACTGTGGACTAGGGCAGAGGGTTCCCACCTGGCCCAGGGCACACTGATAGCACTCATTGCCTGTGCCTGGCTCTCCTGATTGGAGTTTGCAATGCACAGGTGCAGGATCACACCTGGAACGAGAACTTGCTAGACTCTGATTGCTGTTAAAGCCGAAGTGTTGAATTGTTCATGAAGCTGGAACACTTGCCCTGTCATGATTAGTCTAAGGATTAGTTGGCGGGCAGTGACTGATTCAGCAGGGGTTGATTTATTGTGTCTAGTATAGATGTGATAAATCAACCGCTGATTGCTCTAGCGACTACTCCGGTACTCCACCTCAGTGAGAAGCGCAAGGGGACTCGATGGGAGAACATCTCCCGTCTACACACCACAGTGAAGACATTGCGGTAAGATCTAAGTAAATCGACTTCAGCTATGTTATTCATTTATTAGATTGATTTCGGCCATGTAGTGTAGACCAGCCATGAGATTCTCAGTGGTACCTGCCCCACCAATACTTCCCCCCTCCCCAAAGCTGGTATGCTTGCTATTTACATGACCTCTGCCGAGTTTAAGGCAGTCAAGAGTGGGGAGTGGTTTTAACATGATTAGAAAGACACATTTTTTTCTGGACTTTTTTCAATCTTCCACATCACCCACCTTCCACAAACCCCAACAAAACCTGTAACAACTTTACAGAAAGTTGAAAGGCCTGTCTTTTTAACCAGAAATACACGTGCGTATTCACAATCACACACAGAACACAAACCAGTATTGGGACACCTGTCTTAGTTCTGCGGTGACTGGTCAGAAAATCTTTTCCTGAAACACGGTGACTACATTCCTGTTGGGCAGAGACTGCGCTGAACAACGAAGCCCTTGATGGTGTGTTAGATGACTTAAAAACAATATAGCCATAGAAAAGGCATTAATTGCAGCTACCTAATCCACAGCTGAATGCAGCTTTATTCTTAGCCTTGCTGCTGGGCTGGCTTGGATTCTCTGTGTCTCAAGAGAAAAATTAGACTGTTGTCTGAGTTCCAGTTAGTGATTAAATATTACTGACTGATTATACTGAGATGAGGGCACAGGGACAAGGGAGCGGATGCATGGAAACTGGTATGCATGGTGGCTGGTTCATTGCCCTCCACATAGCAATCATTGATTGCAATAGACACTGATCTAGTTAGTGGTTTCTATAAGAAATTTACTCAAAAAAGGGAAAACGCATCCTGGCAGGCTCCTGCTTCCACTCCTGTGACCCACAGGTTGGAGTTAGTGGTAACGTTAGTGGGCAGAAGAGAGACAGTCCTCCACAACTTCCAGTTACACATTTACAGTTGGCCTCTACGTCTGCACAGGTGCTCTTAAACCTGAAACTGTTTCTGCTTCAGCCGCCTTTGACACTTTGGTTGTGGCTCTTTCCGAGCTGAGGTCTGAATCGTTAGATTTGGTCTGGCTTTGTTGTGGAAACATTCTCCTATTGACATGTTGGAAAAATCAGGACCTATATGGAATGTTACCATGTTCTTTAATGTACATCCTGCCTTGCAGATAGGCTGGTCTCACTCTTGCTTTAGGACTTTAGGAGAATTTTGGGAGGAGGTGGACATTTGCTGGGAACAGATCTAGTTCAGGTAGGTAGATATGCCAGATGCCCCAATTTTGCCAAACCAAGGACTGCATTGGCCACTTGCCAGGAGCTGAGGCCACTCTTCCTACTTGCACAGAAGAATAGATGTTTTTCAAGTAATGAGCTCTTTGCTGTGTAGGTATGGCCCATCGGGACTACAGACCAGAGCCCCCACTGATGTAACTTGGAGAAAGGTGCCTTACAGTGAAAGGCTTAGCACTCCAACTGTTTAGCTTGTCAGAAAGAAGATTGAGAGGTGGCTTGTGTGACATTGAGCCCCATATTTGTCATAGTAATATTGTGATATGATTATGGCATAATTATGATACATTTTGTATAAAACAAGTCATGTGAGGTGTCATTGAAAAAAATATGATTTTCTGAATATGATTATCCTATTTGTGTGCATGTATCATTTTTGTATCTGAAGTTACGTATATTGACTATGTATCTGTATTTCAAATGTAGGTACACCTGGGTGATGCCCACTAGGTAAGATGCTTTGTCTAGATAGTAGGTGGGAAAGGGCCTATTCAGAGTAATGAACCATTAGGGAAAACAATAGGCCTTAGGAGAAGCTCATCTCCCACCTGGTGAGGCTTCCTGAGAACCCTCCAGACAGCCCGTAAGTAATGGCTGCTATGACTCTACAAGGACATGTAATGAGGCTATATGACTCTGGACTCCATTTTGGGATGTCAGTATTTTTCCAAAAACTGGTCAGGGAACCAAGTTTTGAAACAAAAGTTCCCGCCATTTGCTAAAGCTATATAAGGCAAGGAGTGACATCTATTGTTCTTCACTCCCCACACAAGAACACTCCTGGAAACACCTGAAGAACAAAGTGAGGGAAGTGCTGGGCCCAGGCTAAAGGGATTTCTAGACTGTATATGAAAGCCTGGGGATTCCAAGCTGCAAAGCAGCCTCCTTATATCATTAGCCAACGTGAGACTTTGCTGATTCGTATCCTATCTTAGACTTAGCTTGTGTTTTGTTTATTTACTAGGTAATCTGCTTTAATTTGTTTGCTGTCACTTATAATCACGTAAAATCTATCTTTTGTAGTTAACAAACTTGTTTTTACTTTATCTAAATCAGTGAGTTTGGAGTGAAGTGTGTGGGAATCTTAGCTCAGAGGGGCTGCTGTATATTCCTCTCCACACTGGGGGGCGGGGGACTCTGAGTGTACGCAATACAGGTTCCTGTGCAGTGCAAGACAGTGTAATTTTGGGTTAATGCTCCAGAGGGAGTGCGTGTGCCTGGGGAGCTGAGTTACCTGGCTTTAGCCTTTCTACGGTTGGTTCATGCAGTGGCACGTCAGAGAGCCTGCAAGTAACTGCAGCTGGGTGTGCTTTACCTGTGTAAATGCTGGTGGAAATGTAAGGCCAGGAGCGTGACTGCAGTTTGTCACAGCAGCACAGTGTGAGAGGGAGCTCAGGCTGGTGGGTCGGGGGGCTCAGTTCCAGGTGGCACCCTGGGGGGAAACCCCTCACAGCCTGATTACAGTGTATAAATATCTTCAGAGGGAGAAGATACTGGGCAGTCAAGGGCTATTTAGCCTAGCTGCAAAAGGCAGAACAAGCATCAATGGCTGGACGCCAAGCCAGACATGTTCACATTAGAAGTAAGATGTGCATTTTTAGCCGTGAGGGTGATCAACCTGTGGAACAAACTGCCAAGGGAAATGGTGAATGTGCCAACCTTCGAGGTCCTCCAGTCCAGACTGGATGCCGTCTGGGCAGGTATGCTTGAGCGAAGCAGAAGGCGTTGGACTCAATACAAGGCTGGCTGGGTGACATTTAATGGCCTGTGATGTACAAGAGTCAGTGATCTGATGGTCCCTTCTGGCCGTACACTCTATTCATCTATGAAGGTGGAGATGGAACGTTTCCCCTGGGACCAGACATCTCCCAGTGCTCTCGCCTCTCTAGAAAGTGACTGTGGCTGTTTACTGCAGAACGTCGGCACTCAGTAACCAGCAGGGAAAGCTGCAAGTCAGTTCTGCTTTATCCTGTGAGTTCCCATGTCAGCTCTTCCCTGGGCCTAGTAGTTCAAATGTAGCACACAGTTGCAGACCCTCTGCCTTAAAATCAAGCCCCAACCCCTTGATTCAGTCTTTATGCATCACAAAGTGCTAAAGGGCTAGGCTAACTATTTTCTCTTCGTGTTTGCCTTGCAGTTCTCCAGGGACAGCTGAGAAATGAGAGTCTGCTCCTGTTAAAGGACTCGCTAAAGCTTAAACTCATTTTGTCATTTTATTTTAAAGAGCCAAATTACTATATTTCTCATGTTAAACTAATTTTAACTTGCACAACAGCACAGGTTTAAGGACTGAATGTTGCTTTCCCTATTTAAGCGCTGTGTTCATCACATGTTCTCTGGTGACAATATATTCTGCAGACTGCACTTGGATGAAATGCACCTCCTAAAAGGAGATCTTGCTCTCTCATTTTTTTTAAAGGGAAGCTCCAGATAGAGTGGAAGTAAGCCCCCAAACTAGTGCCAACGGTCAAAGGATGGTCTCTGAAGTGAAAAGAGGCAGAGGAATGACAAATAGACTGATTTATAGAACTGGGAATCTCTTCAGTCTGGGTGTATGTGGTCATGAATTTTATTGGATTCCAAGATAAACAATCAATTTCTCAGCAGGGGGTTAAAGTTGATTAAATGGTCAAGTTCATTTGGAAAGTTCTATCTGAGAATATCCTTTATTTCTTTGTCTTTTGGCAAAATATTGTTTCCCATAAACTGATAAATTGGCATTCAATACTGAGCAATCTGAGAGCAACTTGACATGCTCTACTTGGACTTTTTTCTGTAAACACGTTATATTTATTCAAGTCTTGTGGTTGCTGATGAATATGACTACATATGGGAACAAAAGAGGAATGCTGAGAGTACGTAGGTTGCAATTAGAAATAAAAGATCACTGAAAAGCCGGCATGATTTAATATTAACTACTGAGCGGGTTTTCCATTTCTTAACGTGATGCACTACGTGTTCCTCAAACGTGAGGAGCCAACACAGCTACCTGATGTCTAGTCAGGATTATATCAGCTACTATAGCACATCATACGTTCTTACTTTCTAAATAAAACTGTGCCATAACAGCTTTTCTTTATTACACTTTTTGCAATGTTTTAAAATCTTTACTACTTTATTGTTCCAGACACAATATTTGATCCCCAATCTGCACAGTTCAACTGCTATTTGGAGCCACTAGTGGTAGTATTGACAACTTCAAACATTCAAAAGCAGGAGCCAGGCTTCCAAACATCATGAGATATTATCAGACAATGTGTTGAGTTCCCTTTCCTTGCCTTCTGCCTTGTCTAAGCTATTAGCTTGCCCTTGGATCCTAGATTTTCCTGGCTCTTCTACACAACCAGGAGGGCTAGAAACTTATTTTCTCTCTCTCTCTCTTTCTTTTTCTTAATGTGAGTTGAGGTTCTTATTTAGTCACATGACTCCTGCAGCTATGAAGTAAGAAAAGCACCAACTTTTCTTTGGGTGGTGGGCCCTGTGTGTATTCCACTCCATGGGCCCGAGACTGGAGATTTGTGACAAGTAGTAGTAAAAAGGGAAGAAGGAGGATCTTGGAAACTACAGGCCAGTCAGCCTCACCTCAGTCTTCAGAAAAAACATGAAGCAGGTCTTCAGGGAATCAATTTGGAAGCAGTTCAGGGAGACGAAAGTGATCAGGAACCATCAGCGTGGATTCACCAAGGGCAAGTCATGCGTGAGTAACTTAATTGCCTTCTATGATGAGATAACAAGCTCTGTGGATGAGGGGAAAGCAGTGGGCATGTCATTCCTTGACTTTAACAAAGCTTTTGATATGGTCTCATTCAGTATTCTTGCCAGCAAGTTAAAGTAGTATGGGCTGGATGAATGGACTGTAAGGTGGATAGAAAACTGGCTAGATTGTCGGGCTCAACCAGTAGTGATCAATGGCTGCAGATCTAGTTGGCAGCCAGTATCCAGTGGAGTTCCCCAAGAGTCGGTCCTGGGGCCAATTTTGTTCAATATCTTCATTAATGATCTGGAAGATGGCGTGGACTGCACCCTCAGCAAGTTTGCAGATGACACTAAACTGGGAGGAGTGGTAGATACGCTGGAGGGTAGGGATAGGATACAGAAGAACCTAGACAAATTAGAGGATTGGGCCAAAGAAATCAAGAGGTTCAACATGGACAAGAGCAGAGTCTGTGCTTAGGATGGAAGAGTCCCATGCATTGCTACAGACTAGGGACTGAGTGGCTAGGCAGCAATTCTGCAGAAAAGGACCTAAGGGTTATAGTTGATAAGAAGCTGGATATGAGTCAACAGTGTGCCCTTGTTGCCAAGAAGGCTAATGAAAGAACCTTCCCTTTTATCCCATGACAACTTAATTTACGTAAGAGCCTTTGATGAGGGACCTTGTCAAAGGCTTTCTGGAAATCTAAGTGCACTATGTCCACTGGATCCCCCTTGTCCACATGTTTGTTGACCCCTTCAAAGAACTCTAATAGATTAGTAAGACACGATTTCCCTTTACAGAAACCATGTTGGCTATTGCTCAACAGTTTGTTTTTCTATGTCTCTGACAATTTTATTCTTAACTATTGTTTCACCTAATTTGCTTGGTACCGACGTTAGACTTACTGGTCTGTAATTGCCGGGATCACCTCTAGAGCCCTTTTTAAATATTGGCGTTACATTAGCTAACTTCCAGTCATTGGGTACCGAAGCCGATTTAAAGGACAGGTTACAAACCTTAGTTTATAGTTCCGCAACTTCACATTTGAGTTCTTTCAGAACTCTTGCCATCTGGTCCCAGTGACTTGTTAATGTTGAGTTTATCAATTAATTCCAAAACTTCAATCTGTGACAGTTCCTCAGATTGATCACCTACAAAAGCCAGCTCAGGTTTGGGAATCTCCCTAACATCCTCAGCCGTGAAGATTGAAGCAAAGAATCCATTTAGTTTATCCACAATGACTTTATCATCTTTAAGAGCTCCTTTTGTATCTCGATCGTCAAGGGGCCCCACTAGTTCTTTAGCAGGCTTCCTGCTTCTGATGTACTTAAAAAACATTTTGTTATTACCTTTGGAGTTTTTGGCTAGCCGTTATTCAAACTCCTCTTTGGCTTTTCTTATTACACTCTTGCACTTAATTTGACAGCGTTTATGTCCTTTCTATTGGCCTCACTAGGATTTGACTTCCATTTTTAAAGGAAGTCTTTTTATCTCACACTGTTTCTTTTACATGGTGGTTAAGCCATAGTGGCTCTTTTTTAGTTCTTTTACTGTGTTTCTTAATTTGGGGTATACATTGAAGTTGGGCCTCTCTTATGGTGTCTTTAAAAAGCACCCATGCAGCTTGCAGGGATGTCACTTTAGTCACTGTACCTTTTAACTTTTGTTTAACTAACCCCCTCATTTTTTCATAGTTCCCCCTTTTGAAATTAAATGCCACAGTGTTGGGCTGTTGAGATGTTCTTCCGACCACAGGGATGTTGAATGCTATTGTATTATGGTCACTATTTGCAAGCAAGCGGTCCTGCTATAGTTACCTCTTGGACCAGCTCCTGCGCGCCACTCAGGATTAAGTCTAGAGTTGCCTCTCCCTGTGTGGGTTCCAGTACCAGCTGCTCCATGAAGCAGTCATTTGAAGTATTGAGAAATTTTATCTCTGCATTTTGTCCTGAAGTGAAATGTTCCCAGTCAATATGGGGATAATTGAAATCCCCCACTATTATTGGGTTCTTAATTTTGATAGCCTCTCCTAATTTCTGTTAGCATTTCATCATCACTATTACTGTCCTGGTCAGGTGGTCGATAATAGATCCCTAATGTTATATTTTTATGAGAGCATGCAATTTCTATCCATAGAGATTCTATGGAACATGTGGATTCGCTTAAGATTTTTACTTCATTTGAATCTACATTTCCCTTCACATATAGTTCCACTCCCCCTCGCCACCTGCATGACCTGTTCTGTCCTTCCAGTATATTTTGTACCCTGAAATTATAGTGTCCCATTGATTGCTCTGTCCATCAGGTTTCTATGATGCCTATTATATCAATATCCTCCTTTATCGCAAAGCACTCTAGTTCACCCATCTTATTATTTAGACATCTAGCATTTGTGCACTTTAAAAAATAAAATAAAATAAATTTAAATAATTGGAGATAGGTATATCTCCTAGAACTGGAAGGGACCTTGAAAAGTCATTGAGTCCAGCCCCCTGCCTTCACTAGCAGGACCAATTTTTGCCCCAGATCCCTAAGTGGCCCCCTCAAGGATTGAACTCATAACCCTGGGTTTAGCAGGCCAATGCTCAAACCACTGAGCTATCCCTCCCCCCCCAGAACTATCCCTCCCCCCCCACTTTAAAAACTTGTCCCTGTTTATTTGTCTGCCCTTTTCTGATGTGTCACATTCTTTTTTATGTGACTGTTTATCATCTGATCTGGCCCTTACATTATCCTCTTCCATCCTCTGCTCCTGACTATAACCTGGAGATTCTCTGTCGTTAGACTCTCTCCTAAGAGAAGTCTCTGTGCGTTCCACATGCTCTTCTGCAGCAGTGAGCTTTCCCCCATCTCCTAGTTTAAAAACTGCTCTACAACCTTTTTAATGTTTAGTGCCAGCAGTCTGGTTCCACTTTGGTTTAGGTGGAGCCCATCTCTCCTAAAGGCAGAAGCTCAGTGGTTTGAGCATTGGTCTGCTAAACCCAGCATTGTGAGTTCAATCCTTGAGGGGGCCATTTGGGGCAAAAATCTGTGTGGGGATTGGTCCTTCTTTGAGCAGAGGGTTGGACGAGATGACCTACTGAGGTCCCTTCCAACCCTGACATTCTGTGATTCTATGAGAAGACCTAGAGGGTGTGTTATGCATGGACAGTGGTTGTACCTATAGAAAAGATGCTAGCTCATATGGGGTTCCTTATATGCTGCTCAAGGCAGGACACCCAGCTGCCTGGAATTCCCTCCAGGCAAGTCCCGCCAGTATGCTACAGATCTTAGCGGCATGAAGCTAATCGAATCCAGGCGCATGGTGTACTCTGTCACTTCCCGACAGGGGAAGCAAGCATTGTGGCTTGCAGGCTGGGGAAGCTCTCCATAGACCTGTGTCTGTATGAGAAAATGGCCCTCTGGCATCCCTGAGCTACTTGAATTCAGAGTGTGAAATGCAGCTGTCATAAACCTACAGCTAAGGGTAGCATACAATCCGTCCTTACCTGTAAAGGGTTACGAAGCTCAGATAACCTGGTTGACGCCTGACCAGAAGGACCAATGGGGAAAGAAGATGCTTTCAAATCTGAGGGGAGGAGGCTTTGTTTTGTGTTCTGTTTTTTTTTCCTTTCCGGGGACAATGGGAGAGACCAAGCAAGTAATCCAGTTCCCACTGAAATGATACATCTAATATTAGAGAAATAGTAAGTAATAACAAGGAAATACATTAGAGTATCATCTTGTTTTAGCTTGTGAATTTTCTCTGTGCTAACAGGGAGGTTTATTCCTGGGTTTTTTTGTATCTTTAAAGTTTTGCCTGTGTTTTGAATCTTTTGTTACCCTGTAAAGTTATCTTCCATCCTGATTTTACAGAGGTGATTCTTTTATCTTCAAATAAATTCTTTTAAGAACCTAATTGATTTTTCATTGTTCTTAAGATCCAAGGGCTTGGGTCTGTGTTCACCTTTACCAATTGGTGAGGATATTATTCTCAGGCCTTCGCCAGGAAAGGGGGTGTAGGGCTTGGGGGAATATTTTGGGGGGAATAGGACTCCCAGTGGTCCTTTCCCTGAGTCTTTGTCTAAATCACTTGGTGGTGGCAGCGTACTGTTCAAAGACAAGGTGGAACTTGTGCCTTGGAACAGTTTTTAACCTAAGCTGGTAAAAATAAGCTTAGGGGATCTTTCATGTGGGTCCCCACATCTGTACCCCAGAGTTCAGAGTGGGGAAGGAACCCTGACATGGTGGCAGGGTAGTGGGATCATTTTGAACCAAAAGCACAGTAGGATTTTGAAAGAACATTTTTTTTTTTCCTTTTGGCTGCTTGGAAAGCAGGGATGGTTTTTTTTTTAAAGGATTTATTTATTTATTTATTTATTTAAGCTGTGAGCAGCTGGAGTTTTTTTTCCTCTGCCTGAGGGCAGGGTAGTTAACTTCCTGCAAGGGAATTCACATTTTTCTTTCTAGCTTTCGGATTAGGCTAGGTTAAGCACAGGAAGGCTAGGATGATGGACAGTAAAGTCCAAAAGAAATTAGAATTAGCCAGATTCGAAGCTGAGGAGAGACAAAAATAACATGATAGACAGATGGCCTTAAGGCGTTTGGAGATGGAGGCAGAAAAAGTCAGGGTGGAGGCAGAAGAAGCTGCCCACAAGAGAGCCCTGGCGGATAAAGAAAGAGAGAGGAAGCATGAACTGGAGTTAGAGAGGGCAAGGGCTAAGTAGAATATACCAGACAACCCTAGCAATCCTTCTCCAGGTACTGCTTCCCATCCCAGAAAGTTCCCCACCTACAAAGCAGGCGATGATACCGAGGCCTTCTTAGAAAATTTTGAAAGGGCCTGCCTTGGGTACAGCATCGCTACAGACCAGTATATGGTGCAACTGAGGCCGCAGCTCAGTGGCCCCTTAGCAGAGGTAGCAGCTGAAATGCCTAAGGAACACATGAACAGCTACAAACTTTTCAAAAACGAGGCCAAAATTAGAATGAGGCTAACACCCAAGCATGCCCGTCGGCAGTTCAGAGCCCTACGGTAGAAACCAGACATAACATTTTCGTGACACGCCTACCACATTGTAAAAAATTGGGATGCCTGGATATGAGGAGCAAGTGTTAAATCTCTGGAAGATCTGTCTTTCCTAATGCAAATAGAGCAGTTCTTAGAGGATGTTCCTGAGGACATAGAAAGGGACATCCTAGATGGGAAGCCCAACACTGTAATCAAGGGGGGGAGATTGGAACCAAATGGGTGGAGGTGGCAGGAAAAAAAAACAGAACACAAAACAAAGCCCTTCCCCCCCCCCCTCAGATTTGAAAGTATCTTCTTTCCCCATTGGTCTTTCTGGTTGGTGCCTGACCAGGTTATCTGAGCTTCTTACCCCTTTACAGGAAAGGAGGGATTGTATGCTACCCTTAGCTGTATGTTCATGACAGCAGCACATGGGGATTTGCATATCACAGATTCCATGGTCAGTATAACCACAGACTTGTGTTGGAATAAACCAGCGGGCAGGCGAGGACACTGTAGTTCAGGAAATCCATTGCTGGCTGCAAAGAGTCTTCTCTCATGACAGTAAGGGCATGTCTTCACTAGCAATGTTAATGCACTGCCGCAGCAGCGCTTTAATGTGGCTGTGTAGTTGTGGCACCAGCACTACAAAAACCCCACCTCCATGAGGGGAATAGCTCCCAGCGCTGGGAGCGCAGCCGACACTGGCACTTTGCAGCGCTGAGGGGGTGTTTTTTCACACCCCTGTGCGAGAAAGTTGCAGTGCTGTAAAGTGCCAATGTAGAGAAGGCCTAAGCTTGGATTAGAGGCTCACTGAATGTAAAAGGAGAGTGACTCTACTTGTTTGTGAAATTCAGCCAGGAGGAGCCTACTGGAGTCACAGCCATGGAGAGGAGGAATCATTCAGGAAGGGCTAACAATGATAAGCATCAGGTCTCTGTGCTTTATATATGTCACTAGATATCAGAGAGTGCCGCTTATCATTGCAATCTGTATTGCTTCCCCAGCTGTAGACTTGCTAAATCAACCACAAATTAAGTTTCTCCATGTGAAGCTTGAAACAGGCATCCCTGTAATGAACAGGGCAGCATCACTTCGGATCCAGAATACTTTCACCGGCGAGCTGGTACCTGCGAGCTGAATACCAGACCTCGGTGCCCTGTTGATGAAGGAATGCTTTGAATATTTCATTATTACAGATTGATACTTAAGACTGCTCAGGAGTTCTCACAGCAAGGGAACTCCATCTATCATAGGTCCGGGAAGATAAACTTGCCATCATTCTGTCAGACCCTTTCTTGTGCCAGAGAAATGTGGTGATACAAGTTGTGCTTAAGAAGTGCACTTAAAATCCACAGAGGACCAAGGAATATAGGATGTTTAACATCCTCTTCAGATTGCTCCAGCATGTTTCACAAGTAATGGATCCTCCAGGTAAACAGGTGCCTAGTGGTTAATGGTGTTTATTTAGGAAGCTTTCCAGTGCAAATACTATTGTGTGCTCGAGAGAGAAGCATGCTTGAGTCGAATTACAGGAGCTGCTTGGGCAGTGCAACCTCTTCCATCCCGTGGAAGAGCTGGAGGCCACAGTGTAACCAAGGTGCTTGCCGTTCCAAAGGGTTACAGTGCAGCAGGGAAAAGGCTTGCCTGGAGCTTCGTGTATTTTGGTTTTAGATGTACCGCCCTCCTTGGTCCCCCGGAAGCGGAAGTGCTGGAGTGTCACAAGGAGAGGTGTGACCTGGCAAGATTCCCTGACCAATGGAGGTCAAGCAAGCTGCTCTGAACAGCACACTGAGAATGGTCAGGTGTTCCCCACCATGATACAATTTCTAGCAAAAAATACATTGTGATCCACTCAGACTGGTGTCACAATGAGGGCATGTTCAGCTTGTGCATGGAACACTACAGCACATCTACAAAAAGATATTTGTTACAACCTGGTTAGCAGCTTTGTAAGGCCCTGTGTGCCCTTCCTGCCCCCTGCCACCCAGCGATTAAATCTGAGCTGTTGTATGGACTGAAGAGGTGGTGGCAGTGAGGGGACAGAAGAGTGAGTCCCCACCTACAGTAACCTTCCCCCCAGGAGTTCACAGACCAGTGCTAATGTTCTGTATTCTGACTCAGTGCTCAGAATCTGATGGAGATCCTGGACCTCCTCTGAAACATCTGCTTCCGAGGAGTAGTTGAAATAGCAGCTCTGTTTTGTACTCTGCTTAGACATTGCCTCCAGAAGGTGTGATAGTTCAGGGAATCATCACAGCCTTAATTCATCAAGTTTGCATTCCATTCCAGAAAGCGCTGTTGTCAAGTGTTGATATCTGGAAATAGCATTTAAACGTATCAGTTTTCCTGCTACTTTGGGGGGATTATGAAAAACCATGTTCTTTCTGTGGACTTCCAGATACCTGCATTTTTAGAGGTCCTCACTTGTATGCAACCAGCTGATCTTACATAAGAATGGCCATACTGGGTCAGACCAAAGGTGCATCTCGCCCAGTATCCTGTCTGCCGACAGTGGCCAATGCCGGGTGCCCCAGAGGGAATGAACAGAACAGGTAATCCCCTCTTGCCCATTCCCAGCTTTTGGCAAAAACAGGCTAGGGACACCATCCCTGCCCATCCTGACTTATAGCCATTGATGGACCTATCCTCCATGAACTCATCTAGTTCTTTTTTTGGAACCCTATCATAGTCTTGACATTCACAACATCCTCTGACAAGGAGTTCCACAGGTTGACTCTGCATTGTGTGGAAAAAATACTTCCTTTTGTTTGGTGACCTGCTAGTTCTGGTGACCTGCTAGTTCTGGTGTTACGAGAAGGAGTAAATAACACTTTCTTATCTACTTTTTCCACACCAGTCATGATTTTATAGACCCCTATCATATTCCCCCTTAGTCATCTCTTTTCCAAATTGAAAAGTCCCAATCTTTTAAATCTCTCCTCATATGACAGTAGTTCCATACCCCTAATAATTTTTGTTGCCCTTTTCTGTACCTTTTCCAATTCCAATAGATCTTTTTTGAGATTGGGCAACCATATCTTCATGCACTATTCAAGATGTGGACATGCCATTGATTTATGTATACAAGCAATATGATATTTTCTGTCTAACTATCTATCCCTTTCTTAATGATTCCCAACATTCTGTTTGCTTTTTTGACTGCTGCTGCTGCCCACTGAGTGGATCTTTTCAGAGAATGATCCACAGTGACTCCAAGCTCTCTCTTTTGAGTGGTAAGAGCTAATTTAGACCCCACCATTTTATATGTATAGTTGGGATTATGTTTTCCAGTGTGCATTACTTTGCACTTATCAACATTGAATTTCATCTGCCATTTTCTTGCCCAGTCACCCAGTTTTGCGAGATCCTTTTGTAGCTCTTTGCAGTCTGTCTGCCTGGCATATTTGCTGGCAGCTCTTTTATGAAAGTGTTCTTTACTGATTTTCAACCTGATCAAAACTGTCCCTGATCCTGCCATCAGATGTGTGCAGATAGAGGAGTCTGTCTACGTGAAGCGCATTGCAGGACTGTCTCTTTAGTAGGCAGTTCTGTTATCAGTGCATGAAGCAGATGGGAGCACAGTTTGGTTGTGCAGAACTGTGGGTAGTACAAATATATTGCTGTCAGCAGGGTGCATTTGATTTAAATCAAATTGATTTAAATCACTAGTCAGGAAGACTCAATTGAATCATGGATTTCTACATAAAAGTGCATTCTTGTTGGTTGTTATAACCTTAATACATATTCTTCACAACTCAGAGATACATGTAGGTTTCATTTTTAGAAGGTACACACTATATGTTTTAAAGTGATTTATTTTGAAAACTTTTCAGATCAGTTTTACAGCTATATCAGAAAATGAATGAGGAGTTATTTCATTTACCAAAGTTAATTGAAGCAGATAGTTCACCTCCCAATGACTTCATAAATATCACCAATTCAACAGGTTAATCATTAATATTTAGAGAATTTTCTTGCCATGCTGTGTTAGGAGGAGAACATCACCAGACAGACATTTAAATTTTTATTTAACTATCTCATCTCAATATATTATTTATTTATTTAAAAACATTTTTTCTGTTAACAAGCATTTTATCTCTGGAGAGACAAATCCACAGTTTGAGAACTGCAAAAGTAAGTATTCCTGATGGTATCTTCTAGACTGAGCACTGAGTCCCACTGGGTAGATAGAAAGATTAACCTAAATAATCGATACAGAAGCCCCGGGAACCCCATAAGGTTGGGTCCCTAATCCATAAACTATTGGAACTCATTTACAGAACTTTTCTTAAACATGACATGAATATATTGTCTCATACTATAGAATTAGAATTTATTATCCCTATTCCATGGTGAGACATTAGAGCTCAAAGATATATCTTAATTAAAACTATCTTTAGGTTTTTTCCTCAAAAAGCATTTTATCAAAAAAATCAGATTTGTTTTGGTTTAAATCATTTATTTTTATCCACCCTGCACCTGGGCGCTGTCTGCTGGCTTGTTGCACTGTGTGAGTCACCTGAGATTATTTAGTGCTTGACTGGATCTGCAGAATGTGGGCCTTGAGGTTGCATGAGTGGGACTCGCTGTCTCGGACTGGCCTAATGGTGGGGAGCTGCCGGCTGTGCAGGACACAGGGCAGTTCAGTCCAGAGGTGATTTATCCGTGACAGCTGGGGGTTGACTGCTCTTGAGGAGGTCACATTCCATTCATATCCCACTGTTGCCTTATCTCTGAGCTGTCAATTAGCCTTGTGAGCGGATCAGTGAAGGAAAGCAGACACCATGTATCATTCCTTGAAAGCCAGGGCAGTGGAATGCTCTCCCGGCCTCCCCGGGCTGGGCAGGGCTCGCTGGCCGGCTGGCTCTCTGCGGAGCTGTTCAAAGGGGTGACTGGTATGATGCTGTAGGCAGTGCTATTGGAGCTGTGTTGGACCTGGATGTTAGAGAGACAAGGTGGATGAAGTAATAGCTTTTATTGGACCAGCTTCTCACCAACAGAACTTGATCCAATAGGAGATTCCCTCCCACAGCTTGTCTGTTTATAATATTGTAAGTGCGGTTGACGTTGAGCACCAGGGCGTGTAAAGGCTGACACGACGGTACTGTGCTGTGTGGGGCCGGTGCACGCAGCTGGGGCCAGTGGAATGGGCACATGTTGCTCATGGCAGGCTCGCTCCCCCATCCCCAGCAGGCGTGTGGATCAATGCAGAGCTATGCTCTCTGGGGAGAAGTGGCAGCACTAGAGCGGAGGTAGAAGATCCTGTGGGTGTCTCAAGGCAGTTGACACCTGTGTGCTGAGGGAAGCTCTTTGTTTGTATTTAAAATGTTTTAGGAAGCCTGCTGAGAAGTCCCAGGAGTAATGCCGTGAGTGGGACTGTAGCTGTGTGGTTAGACCCATGGGAGTGCTCTGCTCACTGCCCCAGAGGACAAAGTGGATGGCAATCGAAGCAGCTCTGGGAGTCTGTCCAGTGCATGTATTTAGTATCTTAAATATTACATGGGCGAGTGTCAAAATATATCCTATAAAACTGGCAGTATGCAATAAAAGGTGTCAGTATTCTATCTGCTGGGAAACCAGCCCTGGAAAAAGACAAATTCACTGCTCTGAATGGTGTTTGCAGGACTCGCCCTTTCTCTTCTCTCTTGATGGCAGCACAAAAGGATAGTGAGGAGGGAAGTAAAGCTGAGTCAGCTCAGCTGGGCGAGCTTAGTGCTTTCACTAGGGCTCTGTGCTGCGTGCGCTCTCTTTCTGTGGGAGACTGTGGCATTTAATCTTCATCGACCCTTTCATCCAAACACCCTAGCTTCCTTCGGCATGTTTCCTTGTGTCTCCCTTGCAGGCTAACTTATGGTGACTATGCACTCTCTTGGTTTTGGCTCTGCCTCAGGATGATTAACTCTCATTTCCCCTGGTTTGGGGGAGAAGGCTTGGTGGAGCACTAAAAGGAGCTCTGCTTTAATCGCACCCTAGTGCACCCCCCCCCATCTCCCTTTGCCAGGACCCTGGTGCTCTGGCTGAGAAGCACTGCATGGGACTCAGTGGGTTAGGAGACACAGGCCTTTCCTTGATGTTTGTCCCTTGCATTAAAAACTTGGAGTGGCTGTGCTGGTGCTACCCTTCTACCCACAATTCAAGCTGTGCATTTTTCATGGAAGTCACAGACTCTGTGACTTCTGCAGTGGCAGATGTGCTTGGCTCAGGGGCAGCTCAGGCCACCTGCCCTCTCCCACCCCCACCCTGCAGCTGAGTTTGGGTGTGGGAGGGGACAGAGGTTTGGGGCATGGGAAGGGGTGAGGTGGGCTCTAGGAGGGCTCCCTGGAATTGGTTACATCCCCCTCGCTCAGCTGCTAGGTGGAGGTGTGGCCACGCAACTCTGCATGCTGCCTCTGCCCAGAGCACTGGCTTCAGAGCTCCCATTGGCCAGGAACCACAGCCAATGGTTTACGCCCCACCCCATCCCGAGTTTTCACATTTGCTATCTCTTTACCCTATGGACAGGTCACGGGCCGTGAATTTTTGTTTACTGCCTGTGACCTGTCCGTGACTTTTACTAAAAATACCCATGGCTAAAACGTAGCCTTATATATGGATTATGGATCCATAGCAGATGGGCAGTGTATTCAGGCCCCATGTATTCCACAGTCTGTGGTCATGGAATTCACTGCAGAATCCACTGCCTGCAGCGGGACTGGGTTTTGGGTTACAATCTGCCTTTAAAACAGTGTTCCTAGCCCTTGTTGAAGCAAAAGGAACCTTTCAGATGTGAATCAAATGCAAACCAATACCATGCTCTTTTCTGTTGTCTGCAGACTGCTTAGAGCAATATCTCTGAGGCAGGGTGCTTTCCTAGTTACCTTCAGGGGTGTTAAAACCATAAGAAGGGCCATACTGGTCAGACCATCCAGCCCAATATCTGTCTGCTACCAGATACTTTAGAGGGGATGAAAGAATAGGACAATTTATTGAGTGATCCATCCCCTGTTCAGCCAGTCCCAGCGTTTGGCAGTGCAAAGTTTAGGGACACCCAGAGCATAGGTTTGCATCCTTGAATATCTTGACTAATAGCCATTGATGGACCTATCCTCCATCACCTTATCTAATTAGCTTTTTAACCCAGTTATACTTTTGGCCTTCACAACATCTCCAAGTTGACCGTGCATTGTGTGAAAACATACTTCCTTTTGTTTGTTTTAAACCTGCTGCCTACATTTCCTTATTCACTTTCTCCACACCAGTCATGATTTTATAGACCTCTGTCACATCCCGCCCCCCCCCCGCCCGCCACCTCTTTTCTAAGATGAACAGTTCCAGCTAATCTCTCCTCCTGGGGTGCTGGTTCATACTAGAGTGACCAGACAGCAAACGTGAAAAATCGGGACAGGGTGGGAGGTAATAGGCACCTTTATAAGACAAAGCCCCAAATATTGGGACATCTAGTCACCCTATCCACACCACTTATCATTTTCATCACCCTTCTCTCTACTTCTTCCAATTCTAATCTATCTCTTGAGATGGGGCGACCAGACTTGCCCTCCCTAGACCCCAGAGTCAATACGACATGCAACGTACATGTCTGCATTAGCTGTTTAACTTTAGCTGTAGTAGATGTATCCAGTCAGTGTGCTCATACCACTGCATCCAACATCGTCGTGACTGCTGGGATGGTGGCAGTGGGGCAGCTGGGCGCTGTCGGGCGGGACTAGCGGGTGGAGGGATGGATGGGGAGTTCTGCTCCTCCGTCTCCACAATGAAGTAGTCACATCCACTGCTGCCCACTGGGATGCGGGGTGGGGGAGCCCTGCTGGGTACCAGGATTCCAGACCATGTGCCAGAAAGTCCTAGTTGCCCCATCCCAAGTTGCACCAGGCCCAGCTGCTTCCCTAACAGCTTTTCCAGTGCAGCCATGGGCTGTCAGTACAAAAATCCGTCATTCATGGAAAACATGGGGACAGCCCCACGTGACGTGAACCGTGTCGGAAAAAAGCAGCACCAAGCATGCCAGCGTTGCATTCACCTTAGCCTGCCTCATGTCTCTGAGTTTGGCACAGTTTGCTGCAGGGTGCCCAGGGCCTGATGTGTAGTGCAGCCACCCTCGCTCCAGGATCCAGTGCCACACTCTCCTCCTTTGTCAAGGGCATGGCCTAGCAGCTACTGGTGTAGAAATGTTACAGAGGAGAGGGGTGGTGCTAGCCCTTCCAGGTGCTGCATCAGACCCTACAGATGCACCCTTGGGCACATTGTCATTCTGTGTGTGACATCAGGAGAAACAAGTTCTGTGTTTCTGTGTGAGTGGCGCTGCTGTGCCATTTGATGGTAAATAGTGCCTTTGTTAGAGTAGAAGTACTGGCTGCTAGGGAAGTGTGATGGGGGTGCTGCTGCACTGGGAACTCTCCTTACCTATGTAAAAGCAAAACAGAGCAGCTGCTTTGCAAACAAACCTTGTATCTGAATGGCACTGCTCAGAAACACAGTGCCTTGTAACCCCCCCCCAATGCCTGTGGCTGGCAGTGCACATAGGGTGGTGGGTTGTGTGGCTGGCAGGATGCAGGCTTTGTCCTTCTTTTCAGCGTGGCGGTTGTGTAAATCCATGTGTAACGACTTTAACCACAGTGTGGAGTATGAGTGGGACAGGCAGTGAGTGGGGAGCAGACCGCTCCATTTTCTGCTTTGTAGTGTGTGGTGCTCAGAGTGCTGCTGAGCCTGTGAATTCCCTGCCCATGAAGATGACAGAATCCCTGACCCTGGCGTATTTCCAGGAGGAGCAGTGTTCAGGGTATGCAGGCTGGCTTAGTAACGCAATCCATTTGAACTGGTCACTGCCCTGTACTGCTGGCTGGGAGGGAATTGTGTGGCACTATGGAACTGGCAAGTTGCATTGTGGTTTAGAGACTCTTTGGCACCCTGGCTCTTGGCTGGTGCCAGGGGAGGATTCTGTCCCTTCCCAAAAAGCCTTTCTACCCAAACTTAATGCAGGGGCTAAATGTAGGCTGTGACTCTGCTGCCCTTTCCAGGGGAGCAGCCCAGCCCAGGGGAGGGGGCTAAGGTGGGTCTAAACCACTCATGTGCCCTCCAGACTGCAGGGTGCTGTGAGGGCTGGTGCAGGACAGTCTCTTTGTGGCACTGACTTCCCCTACAGCCCTGGCACACACCCTGCATCTGGCTTTGAGCGGAGGGGCGGGGAGTACTTCCAGTACCCCTGCACGGGGGGCTCCCCAGCTGGCTTTGGGGTGCTTCAGGCCCCTGATCACACCAGAGCAGGCAGGGTCTCTCCCTAACCTCTCGGGCAGGCCTGCACAACTCATAAAGCAGCGAGGGCCATATTACTCCAAAGAAAACAGCCAACCCTGCCCAGCCTCCTGAAACATCCCCTGCCCCAGCGCTGCCTGCTCTGCAGAAACAAACCCTCCTTCCCCAGCGCCGCCCCGCCGAAACAGCTGGCTGCATGTTGTGCAGGCCTGACGTAGGACATTTCAAGCCTTTCCTGAAGGGGTAGACGCTGAGTGCAATGACTTAATCTACCACACGGAAGTGAGGTGGTTGAGTCGAGGAAGAGTGCTCCAGCGTTTCATTGCTTTGAAAGAGGAGGTAGCAAAATGTGATAGGGGCTGGGGAGGAGGAAGGTCCCTGGACCATGGAAGGGGGCAGCAGTTGGGACAGGGCAGGTGCAAAACACACCCACCCCTCCCCTGGGGATTTCTTGGCTGCCTACAGACAATTCAAGTACCCTTCAACGGCCCCCCCACCCCGATCACTACGAAGGCCACCCTGGGACCAACCAGCGCAGTAGCTGCCCCACCCCCAACTGAAGGGGAAGGCTTGGGGAGGGGGGTCTCGGCCCAGACCCTCCCCCCCCACCCCTCCGAGCTGCAGCTCAACCCCAGGCCGGGCGCCCCTCCCCTCGCTCGGCACTTACCAGTTCTGTCTCATGCCCAGCGCTTCCCGCCTCAGCAGGCCCCAGAAAGATGCACCCGCTCTATGCCAGGCAGGGGGAGCGGGAGATGGAGACACGTGCGGTTCTGGCCATTAGAGTGGTTGGAGTGCGGCACAGGTGGGGCTGTGAGGTGGGTCCCCCCCGGGCAGGGGGCGAACCCAGCAGCCCCACCCTGCCCCCTTGCCCGTGGGCCGCACAGTGATTCCACGCGGGCTGCATGTGGCCTGGGGGCCGTGTGTTGTGCAGGGTTGCTCTAGGGCATGATCCAGCGGAGTCCATGGAAAGGCTCCCATTGAGCACAATGGGCTGGGGTGTGGCCCCGGTGGAGGTATTCGGTGACCTAGACTTGGCTTTGTTGGTGCCTTTTATCTGTGCACACACCGAGCGGCTGTCCAGGCTCTCAGCATTACACTTACTAGTTACAATCCCTCTGTGCTGGGAACAAGAGCGAGCGTTCCTCTGCGTTACAGAGCTCATCCTTCAAACAGCGGCCGAGAGCTGGAGCCCCGTCCCAAAGTGCTCTGGGTAGAACTCTGTGCTTTTACACAGCCCCTAGGTAGGAGACCAGGGGTGGAGCAGGCAGGGCTATTGTTGCATTGTGAATCTCAGAGAACAGTTAAAGGACGAGGGAGAGGAACCCCTCTGTCACAAACCTTCTCCAGCAGCAGGAGGCTGCATTTTCCCAGCAGCAGTGAGGCTGTGACTGTCCACTGATGCCTGCGAATCCGAATCCTGACAAAGCTGCTCCTCGTCATTGTCATGTCTCCAGGAACTTTGATTTGGAGGAAGGAGCCTTGTGGCACCCAAGTGCTATGCTTTGATGTTTGAGAAGAAGGAAAGGATGGTGCTAAGAGAATTGCTGCTCTGCTGTCCTTTGAGATTTCCTGTCCTAACACGTGGGATGGGGGGATGGGCTGGAAAACGTGGCTTGATCGGGGTCATGTTTTGGGGGCTTGGAAGGAAGTAATTTAAAGCTGTTTGTCATGTGCTCATGCAGCTTTTCAGCTACAGTCTCTCCAGACGTCCGTCCAAGGCCAGTGGAGTTTCACCAGGCCTGAGCTCGGACCCACAGTGTGCTCTGCTGTGCGTGGCTGCTGTACACGGACTCTGGAGGATTTGGCTATAGCATGGACACACTCGGCCTGTGTGCACTACCGTAAGCAAAATGCATTGCTCTGACCTCTGAGAGCTCCCCTGGGCTGCCAAGGCTGACCCTGCCTGGGATCGTCATTTCTGCTTTTCATCACTTGGTGCTCAGACATGTCGTGCCGTCACTGACTACAAAGGGGAGCCTCCACCTTCTGGTCAGCAAATTAACAGAGTTTGATAGTGGTTTGCGTTAGAATAAAAACCCTTCAGAAAAATACCACTCTGCTTTGGAAAAGTTCATGAGCTGTAATAATCATATTGTCCATTTCTGTGTCCTTCCCTTCTTCTAGACACTGCACCATTGTCATCTCCTGCCTGCTCTTATGTTGTGTTATCCGGGACTATACATGGAATCGGTCTCTCTGTAGTGCGAGGTGCCAGGGACTCCGATGGTGCTAAGCAAATAATAATGTGAATCTTTTCATTTGGCAATTTGGTATATTAGTCCTTTCCTAGCTCTGCTGCTGGAGGAGGACTTGACACTCACTTTCCCAAAGTTGGAAATCTATTGACTAGTCAGCAGTAATCAGGAGTCCTGAATTCTATCCCTGGTCTGAGACAGGAGCATGGTTTATAGTGGTTTGAGACAGAATAACACAGACTGGCTTAGTCACTCTGTAAGGCTGTGTGGCACAGTTCTGGGCTTGCACCCTGGCTCCTGCTAGCTCATTTAAATAATAGGAGGGTCTATTCATCCGTACTTCCCTAACCATTTTCTAGAGTGGGGTCTGTGAGGCTAATCGAGAAAATAGAGGCAGTGAATCTCATGAGAATTTAAAGAGCATTTGGAAGAGGTGACATTTGAATGCCTGGTCTCCTCTTTCCCAGCTGAGGGGATATTTGGTGAGAGTCTGTCACACGTGCTTTGTAGCCTCCCCTGGAAGTGGGTGAGATGCTGGCCCTGGGGCAGGTTTGTGATGAATTAGAATTTTACAGGTTCTCCTTGGTGCAGGTATTTTCCATCATGTCTATCAAGTTAAAAGTACTCTGTAGATAAACTCTCCCACTGCCTGTCTGACACTGCTGGAGTTACCGTGGGCTGAGCAGCCAAAGGACAGGGCCTGGAGCGTGTTAGGGAAGGGGGCCAAAAAGAAGTGAGACAGTCTAGTGAAAACATCTGTGTGTGTGTGAGAGAGTGAGTTTTAACTTTTTACTACTGTCCCTGTATCAACTTCATTTGGGTCAGCCCCCCTGTGAACGAATCAAATAATGCTCAGCCTTTGTATTCTAGCATTTGGATTTAGCCATTTCAATGAAATTTTTACAAAATAAAGGCTTAAAACTCCTGTTCCTGAACTGTGTAACGTAGTGTGGATGAGCAGCCCTAGACCATATTGCATGTTACACGCACGCTTCACATTAATGCAGTGTTAAGGTTGAGATTTTAACTGAACAAATGTTAAGAACTTTGGAGCTAAGGTTCCCATTGCCACCCTAACGCTGCCCCTTGTGTGTAACAGGGTCACGGCTGAGATTTTAAATCCTGCAAAGCACGATGGTAAAGTTTCTTGCAGTAAAATGCCTGTTCATTAACAAAAGGAAAGAAAAATTAAAAATAAAAATAAGAAGTTGATGAAGTAGCTAGAACTAAGTGTATTTTAGGTACAAACCCCAAGCATAATTACTTTGATGCCTGGTATATAAAGACAAAGTGCGGAAGGACAGAGAATATACACGTTTCTGATAAAGGAGGGTGTGAATAAACAAATGAATCCAAGCTGATGGCCTGTGCAGAGGGGCATGTTTTCCTGTGCGATTAACAGACTTATCTTGTTGTTAGAGAGCAGCTGGCCTGTTTTTTTGAGTCAAGAAGGGGCTGTCCTGGGATTATTTTGTCAGTCTCTGTTGCAGTAGTGACATTTTAATAGTTTATTTTATCAAGGAATGTGGTTGTGGGAGGATGTTTCCATCTCTTGGTGGATAAGTGTTCTGGTGCAATACTGTTCCCAGGGGGCTCCGTTGGCTTAGCGCAGGAGGAGTGCTGTGCTTGAAGAACTGCCAGGAACTTGTGATGAAGTCTCCATCCGAAGCCGTCTCTGTAACTCCAGCACCAGCTCTTCTGGGTATTGTCAGTGGGAGCACAGTCTCATTCTGTACACTCTCTCTCATCTCAGCACAGGACAGAAAACAGACCTGCGTTTCTGTGTTTAGGCCTGATGTTCGCAGACCGTAGCTCTCATACCCACCGAGCCTTTAGGGTATAATGAACATTAAGATCTTGTTTTTATATCCCTGCTCTTGGTCAATTTGCTACTGTGTAATGTGCAATGTAACAGTCCTTAATTGCAGAGAAGCACTTTTCTCAAGTCATCAGCTTGGACATGTCAAGAGTTTAGAGACCTTCTCCACATAGATTCAGACGAGAAGATTTTGCACAGATGAGATTTCAGGTTCATGGTTTCTGTATGGACAGGTGTTAGCTGTTTGGACAGAGCTGAAACATCACCAATGTACATAGCACTTGCAAATTAGAAGTTGTGATGAACTAAAACCAGAAGTGGTGAATTAATATTTAAATCCATATAATATTTAAATATACATATGCTACCTATGTATGTATCATTACTACTGGAGATGGCTCAGTGTTAAATTGTTGTTTGTATTTTTATTGTATAAAGTTAATGCTGATGAAAGTGGCTCCCAGACAATATGAATAGAGGATTAACGCTGGCTGTAATGAAGCATTGATGAGTTAATCTACCTAGGCTGCAAGCAGAGTTGAAATGATCACAGCAAACTGGACGTTCTTTGACTAATAGCTGTCTCTGCCTCCTCCATGAAGTCCGTACCTTGCTTCTGGATGCAGAAATGTCTTTGTGCTGAGATGAAGTTCAGGATCTGTCAAGCCCATGTACTACCTCTGTTTCTGTATGCGTCTGAAACCTGGCCTTCATACAGGTGGACATGCAACAGCTATAGGCATCCCATATGTGCTGTCAGCACCAGATCCTGAGCATAAAGTGGTTTGATTTTGTGCAAAATGTCAGTCTCGCAAAAATCTGGCTTTCCTTCAGTCGCTTGTTTATAGTCAAAAGTAGCATTGCATGCTCTTCTGCAATGTTACCAAGATGGACAATCATCCTAGCACACCAAGTGCTCAAACTCTCCATCAGCGTGCAAAGGGGTGCCTGCCTGACCCTACCTGGCATTGCCTGAGGGGCCACCCCCAAGATTAATAAATTTGCAGGATGGAACCAGTTCTGGGAATTTCCCTACACAATGCCTGGTGCAGCACCATTAAGTGTGGTCACTGGTTGGCAGAACAGTCTCAAATAGACTGTGCGTGTTTGATGATGATAGAACCAGGTGTGTCCCTGGCAGATGACCTTGTATTAGCTTCCTTCCCAATGCTCTCCTACTAAGCTTTTGTCCTGACCTGCACAGCCCTCTGCTATTCCAAGTGGTGGCTACTCAGGTACAGGCTGCTAAACCATGGTGAGTGTTGCTGTGGTTTTGTTACTGGGACCAGAGCAAGATAATCCCTGGCCTCCCCTTCTCCTTGCCCCTGCCCCTCCAAAGGGGGGAAACCACCCCAAACCTGCAGAAATTTTATTTCCACGTTGTCATCCAGTCAGGGCTTTCTCCCACCCAACCAAGCAACAGACTAATTAAAATACATTTATAGAACATGTAGTTCTTTACTGCCTGTAAGTAAGTAGCTTAATATGAAGCCACCTACCATGCATCATATCTTTTCAGCTGTTTTTCCCTCTTTCGGTCTCGTTTATTTATTTGACAGTCTGTACTACAGTCTCTGGGTTTGTGAGCCATATTCTTGGAATGGATCACCCAGATGTCTGCATGCATAAGGTCAAACACTTGAGATGTAGCAACTTCCTCAAGGTCATCAATAAATGAATAAATAAATACATCATGATGAGCGTCTAAGCTGTTTGTTTATTCAGCTGATGAGTAGACGAAAATCCCAAACACTCTTAAACTTTAAAGATACCAGCTGTCTCTGAAATTGTTACAGTAGCTCCTCACTTAAAGTCGTCCTGGTTAACCTTGTTTCATTGTTATATTGCTGATCAGTTAGGGAACATGCTCGTTTAAAGTTGTGCAATGATCCCTTCTAACGTCGTTTGGCAGCTGCTTTGTCCACTGCTTGCAGGAAGAGTAGCCCATTGGAGCTAGCTGGTGGGGGCTTGGAACCAGGGTGGACCGGCAGCCCCCCTATCAGCTCTCTGTTCCCCTAAGTTCCCTGTGCAGCAGCTGCCCAGCAGGCTATCAATTGGTGGCAGTTCAGCTGTCCCTCCCCCCGCCGTGCTGCTCCTGCCCTCTGCCTTGGAGCTGCTCCCTGAGATTCCTGCTTGCTGTGCGAGGGGAGAGGAGGAAGAGGGAGGCTGTCAGGGTGTCCCCCTCCCCCTGCTCCTGCACCCCACTTACCCCATCTTCCATACAGCAGGGGACACACACGATAGGGCTCAGGACAGAGGGAGCTTGCTAGCAGCAGCTGCGGTCTCAGCAAGGTGATCCAGTTAACATGGCAGTGTGCTTAAGGGTAAGGTCAGCATACTTAAAGGGGAAATGCACATCTCTGTCTCACACACGGTGTGTGTCTGTGTCTGCAATGCTGTCTCCCCTCCCTCCATTCCTGCTGCCTTGTAGAGTGTAAGAGTTAACCCTTGAGGGCTCAGCCAATTGCTAGTTCATCATTTAGCAGTTAGGGAAATATCCCACCCTCTGACTCCTGCACCTCAACCAAGCTTCACAATCATCATCCCTGTGTACCAGTATTAAATTGTGTGTGTGTGTGTGTGTATCTATATCTATATCTATATCTATATCTAATATATATATATATATATATATATATATATATATATATATATATATATATATGTATATATATATATATGTATGTAAAAGCTTTTGTCTGGTGAAAAAAATTTCCCTGGAACCTAACCCTCTCATTTACATTAATACTTATGGGGAAATTGGATTTGCTTAACATCATTTTGCTTAAAGTCGCATTTTTCGGGAAGAGAACTACACCGTTAAGTGAGGAGTTACGGTACTTTCCCTGTCATTCCCAATGTGTTAATGCTCCCAACCCAAAACATTTATTTTATGTGCTGCCTCTTTTGGTTGAAAATGTTCATGAAGTCCCAGGAGTGCACATATGGGAGGTGGGGGAGTATTGTTAATTGCTATCCCACAATTTCTGAGCAGTACTTAAAACTTTGAACCCAAAATATCGCTGCATTGGAGCATTCCTTGCATGAGAAAAAGCTGCTACTTGTATTCTAACTCTTCAAATCCTAAGCTGTATATTTTAGTTAGTCTCTGTTTAGCAATACTTGTAGACTCTTGAATGTGTCTGATGGGAAATGTGTCTGATGGGAAATGCGTGAGTGCATTTTCAGCCTGATGGTATTTGCAGTCTGTGCTGTTTTAACAGAGTATAAACTGTTGCTGGTTACGCCCAGGTCTGGATTGCAGATAACTAGGCTAACATTACTTCGCATAATTGTATACAAGGTGTTACAATTTCCTGTGCTGCGGAGGATTATCTGGCAACTCACATTTTTCCAGGGAATGACCCCTGGCAGCCCAGTGAAATGTTGCTTGCTCTGCTGAGTTAGAGACCTAGTTCTCAGCCTTGGTCGTCTCCATCTCTCTCATGTGATTTTGCTGACAGTTTGACACTCTTGGCAGGCAGGGTTATATAGATGTGTCGGGGAGTCTCTAGGGTGAGTTTTCTGCAATTATGTGAGGTTTGCCAGGCACCCTCCCTATAGCCCTATTGGTGGCATTATATAGGTACTGCTTGGTTTTCTTTTGGGCCCCGGTCCTGCAAACACTTAAGCATGTACACTAGGATTACACACCTGGGTCAAGTTACACACACGTTTAAGAACATGCAGGATACAGGCCTTGGTGCTCAATTCTGTTCTCTCGCAGATGCTGAGATATTGACTTCAGAAGCTCATTATTAAATACCGAATATTATTGCACGCAAGAGTTGGGTGCATTTGTGTTTGAATAGTGTGCGCGTTCCAATAAGAGCTGGTTAATAAGATCTGAGTTTGGCAAGGATATGGTCATGCCCAGTTAATTATATTAAATGCTTTAATGTGTTAGAGGTTTTAATCGTGAATGGAAAGGCTTTTTTTTCTCTGTGTGTTTGCTGGCACCCATGGAAAGAAATGTGTGGCTCACCAGAAGAGCTGATGTCCAGGCAGCCCAGTCTAGCAACTGCTCACACACTGCTGTTTTTCTGCTCCAGGAAGTCAACGACCCAGGTTGAACTATAATGGTACAGGCTGGAACTTTAGTGGGCTATTGAGATTGCTCCCTGCTGCCCCAAACCCATAATGAGCTCCCAGTGGGCACGGGGCAGCTTGTTGTAGGACCAGGGATTTAGTCCTGGTCACACTGGAAAAAACTACATTTGGGCTTGGTCTGCACTACCAACTTACGCTGGTATAACTACCATCCCCTATGCAATACAGTTATACCAGCTTAACTCCCGGTGTAGACAGGGCTATGCTGAGGGGAGGGCCTCTCCTTTTGACAGAGCTACTGCCTCTCAGGGAGGTGGAGTACCTGCACCCACGGGAGATGTTCTCTATCGGTGTATGCAGCATCTACACTGAAGCACTAAAGTGACGCAGCTGTGCCACTGCAGCATTTTAGGTGTAGACAAGCCCTCAGCCAGCCAAACTAGATGGAATCTCAGCTGGTATTGCTATTGGCTGAAGGCCTTGGCCGATAGCAGCACTTTGTCAATATGGCTGGGCAACTTTAAGGATTGTTTTCTTAAATGTTCCCCCTGTGGACTATTAACAAATTCTGTTTATTTCATGTTGGCTCTGTCTTCCGTATTGAACATTGTAATATAGGCATCTCCTGTAAATATCGAACTCCATTGCTCCTGGCAATGCCTGGTATCTCGTTCAATTGCTGTCGTGCAGATTCAGTACTCTGGCAGCATTCAAGTGCTCCAGTGTTGTCATCCTTCTAAATATTTTAGCCTAGACTAGTACAATAGAATATACCTGGCTAGAAACTGATACAAACCCACGGAAACAAAACCTCTGTCTCGAAACCTCCGGTTGGCATGTGCCAGCATGTGCATTCTTTAGAAGAGAATTCTTTGTGTTTCTGTGGGAATGATCAGGTTGGTTTGTGATCTCTTGCTGCTGGCTTGTCAGGACACAAGTTGAACCCTGCGGGGAGCCGGCTTGGAGGCTAGGGGAATGTAGAAATCTGAAACTGAAATGCTGCCTTGTCGTTCTTAACAAGCCGTTGTTCTCCTGAGGCTTTCAGAAAGTTTGGCCGTTTACAAGCGGTGTTGATGTCGGATGTTTGCCTTGTTTCTTGGCTGAGCACAGAAGTGCTTTCTGGGGTCACAGAGCTTCAGTTCAACCCATAACATGAAATACTTTGGATTTAGGAGCAAATGGGACTTCCTACTGATTTAGTTTTGGCTTGCCAAAGGGACACAGACACCTAACTCCCTTACACTGCTCTGAAAATCCCAGCAGTTTCTATTTGCCTAGGAGTGATTTCCCCTAGGAGGCAGACTTGTATCCTCCCACAATACTCTCCCTGCCAGGCCCTCTGGGGACTAGTGTTAGCTGGTGGGGGAGCTCCCTGTGGCTTAGGGAAAGGTGGGAGCCAAAGCAGAGAGACTGTGATGGCCTTGTGAATGAGGGGCTAGACTTGTGGGGGTGTTGCCGTGTAAAGGAAGGAAAGCCCTAGGCTCCCAGAGCTGTTAGTGTGGAGATCAGAAGGCCACAGGGGAAGATCCCTTCCAGCTGGGGTGCACTGGCTGGGTTCAGGGTCCCTGTGCCTGGGCTTTGCCAGGTGCTTCCTACCCTGATGATGTGGCTGGGCTCCTGCTAGGCCTGTGAGACCATCATTGCCTGCAGGGGCACCCCTGTTCTCGGTGGCTCTTGGCTGAGCTGCCAGCCCTCTCCTTGGGCAGCAGTTTGGGGAAGAACTTGGCTTCCTTCTGCACCTCGGCTCGGGCCATCTCTGTGCTTGGCTCCTGTTTGAATTTGGTGCCACTGGGTCTCCAATTGGCCGGTGTCACTGACGTCACAGAGAGGTGGAGACCTGGAGATGGAAATTAAATGGCATGTTCCTCTGGCTCTTGCCCGTAGGTCACATGAGCCCTGAAGAGTACCCCAAAAATATCCCCTAAGGCTCCAGAAGGGGCCAAGCCCTGTGATAGCCTTACGATGTTCTTCCTTGCCCCTGTGTGACCCTCTCTGGGCAGCCTCAGGGGAATGGCAAGTCCTGACCTGCATGTAACAATACACTAGCATTTCATAGGACGCAGTGCGTGTAGTGATAACAGAAAGGGAAGAAAAAGCAAATGCACTTAGGGAAGAAATACACACAAATACAGAATGAGGGACAACTGGCTTGGCAGCAGCACAGCTGAGAAGGATTTAGGAGTTGTGGTGCATCACAACCTCCACATATACAGGGGGACATGGGGTTTCTGTTCTCAGTGCTCTTGAGAGTGCTCTCTGGGAGCATATGCTGCCCTCCCATCTCCTGCCTCTCTGCCTGCCAGTGTCCCCTCAGGCTGCCAGCCTGTAGCTGTGGCTTGGCTTTGCAGCACTCACAGGAGCTCTCCTGGCCACAGCTTTTGCAGCTGAGAGTCATTGGGGCAGTGGGAGCTGTGGCAGGACATATTTTCTCCTTCCTTCTCTTTCTTCCTTCTCCCTGCTGTCTGCCTTTCCTCTTCTCCCTCCCCCCTTCACTCCATCCCTGCACGTGCTCTCCTCCTCACGTCCCCACGTGCTTGAGACTCTGCTGCTGTCACAGGCTCCGGCAGCTCTGCCCATCTCCCAGCACTGGCCGGCCCTGCCAGACACAGCCCTGCTCAGGCTGCTCCCACGCCCCTGGGTCTGCTCCGGCCCCCCTCCGCTGGTGCTTTGCTCTGCATTGCTGGATATGTGGGCATGTGGTGGAGTAGGAAGCAGCGCTCTGCTCCCACCTCTGCCATGTGCTGATGGAGCATGGCAGGGTCGTGGGTGGGCTGGAGAGCCGCTGATGGAGCCTCACTGTGCCTCTGGAAAGCAGCCTGGAGCAAAGCATGAGCTCCGCTCTAACCCAGCACCTGTGAGGACCGGCCAGAGCTAACAGCTGGGACAGCCCTCTCTGAACACCTGCAGTTACAGATGGCCCCTGCCACCTTGCACTGGCACTGCCCTCACCCCTCTTCCCGGACACACCTGCCCTCACTACAGCTCTCCCAGCTGGGCTCCACGCCTGATTGCCTCCGAACTTTCATCGGGTCTCTGTATTCAGTGGGAAAGTCTTTTGTGAGTTAGTGGTGTCAGTAAACAAGGCTGACTGGTGACTCATCAGCTGTTGTTGAGCCGGGATAAAGCTGCTGCTGTGTGTTTAAACAGGTGGTCCTTTGTTTTCGAGATTTTCCTTGACTCAGGCTCAGCGTCATGGATAGTTTGCAATGGGGTATGTTCAGCAAGCAAGGGCGGCTTTTTTTTGTCACTCGAGTTGGTAGCTTTTGGGTCTCGCTGGTCATCCCAGTACTGAGACAGGGTGCAGGGGAAGGTAGATGTTATGCTGAGGGCATCAGGTTAAAGCATCTGACGCTCCCATGGGTGGGTGAGGGCGTGTGTGTTTGAGCCAGGTGCTCCATCTTTTTCCCTGGGGGAAAGCTCCAGGAGAGCTGTCTGGTCTCAGGTCAGACTCTGGGGTGATCTTGCCACTTCTCAGTGCCAGTGGGGCTCGGGAAGCCCCCTGCTTCTGCCTGCTGGCCATGTCTGTGTCCTCGCTGTATCAGTGGCCATTACTGCACCATCCAAGGGTATGTAACCAAGCACAGTGTTCACTGCTGACCTGAGTCCCCAGGACCAGGTGCCTTGCTTAGCCACAAGAACCAGTGCGCCAACTGTTGCTCCCTCCCCATCCTCCTGGCCAGGGGAGGGAAGAAACCACTGACTCCTCCCTGCCAGTCGAGAGGGACAGCAAAGCAGGAAAGGGGATTTAACAGCCCAGAGCAGGGCTACTTCCAGTACTAATCAATCCCCTGTCAATTTCCTGTCTTGAGTTCTGCATCGGAAGTGCCTAGCTACCCTTAGGGGCTGAGCAATTGCAATATGTTAGGAAAGACCAGGTGGTTTGGTGTCAGATGTCCGACTTCTGAGGACTCAGGGTGGGGTGGGGGTGGGATTTGAACTTCCTCGAGGAACCAAAAAATCCTTCAAAATTGACCTAAAATAGTTTTTCTGTACATGGCAATATCAACATTGCACTGTCCAGTATTTCAGCCCCTTCCAGGGTTCAGTTCTGTGGGACAGTGTTGCCAACTCTTGCAATTTCATTTGAATTTTAATTTTATGGCAAGTCCTGTGATATTTGATGATTTTCTTACTACCCCAGCAGCTGGACTCAAGAGAGTGCCTGAGAATCTCAGCTTTCTAGCCCTCCTGACTAGAAGGAGAGCTGTGAATCTGAGTGCACCCTAACAGCTGGGAAAGAGAACTCAACGTTTATTATTTTTAAAAACTCTTGTGATTTTGGGTGCCTGGTTGTTGGTTTTTTGAACGCATGGGGTTGGCAGTGCTGCCTGGGGATCCTGTCAAGCCTGCCTTGCTCATGAGCTGAACTGAGCTTCACTTTCGATTCCCCAGTTTGCTTTGCCTCATGTCGCTGTCCTCTAAAAAATGATTTGTGTGGTAGGACCTGCTGCTGATATAGAAAATCTCCCTCAAAATCAGTGCCAAAAAGGGTCAGGGAATTGCTCTCTTCTCCAGTAGTGGCTGATGCTTGATGCTGCAGAAAAAGGCCATGGAAAGGGAGCTGAATGCTTCCTGTCCCCGCAGGCAGTGGCTTGAAGGTTTGACACAGAAGGTTTGATTACCCTGCTAGCACTGTGTCTCAGCTTGCCCGGCTAAAAACACTAACTGTGCTAAAAGAATCCAGCCCTTCTAAAAAGCCTGTTACACTGTCTCTCTCTGACCTGTGTGGTATTGAATTCCAGAGGTCGACCGTATGGCATGGAAATAAAGATTTCCTCTATGTTTGACATATGTTGCCTTTCCGCCTCTCTTTACTGCTCTCCAGTTCAGTGTGGGACAGGACAGCAAAGCATATCTCACCAGATCTCATGGCACCTTTCTATCTTCGGTATAAAGGTTTGCTTACCGATATCCTTTCTAAACAGAGCAGTCTTTCCCTTTCTGGATGTGATACATGCCATGCTGTGAGATAACACTCATCCTTCTCTGGAGTTGAGGAGTATTTGCTGTATCTCTCTGGAGGCAAGGTGACAGCCCAGGAGCAGTGCAACAGCTGCAGCCTTTGCATCGCTGTAACATATGAGGAAGAAAGATCAATGAGTTTAAAAAAACAAAACAAAAATGACTGGTGCTGAAATTCCTAGCGTTTGATTTTTTTTAAATTTAAATTAATTTATTTTAATTAAACAGTTTTTTTAATTAAACTTATTTAAAGTTGAAATTAAATGTGAAATTATGACAAGCTAAATTAAGCCCTAAACATGCTATAATTATTAAAATTTAAATAAAAATAAAAATCTTAAAAACAAAAAGTAATCTTAAGCAGTACATATTTGCTACAAAGCTTTAAAGAAAGTCAAACCACTGTACTGGTGGAAGTTAGCAACAGAGCACCTGGAACCATTGTTTGCTGAAGTGCTCAACCAGTTTTTGACAGTGGTGCAGGTGCAGAGAATATTTTCTTCATTTTGATTTGTTCAGCTAATTCAGTTCAGTGACTGGTTTGTTCAGACTGTTAAGAAACCAGTTGGAAAAAGCAGGAAAGCTTGTTTTCCCCTTCCAATCTATGAATAAAAACTGTGTGAGAGAGGATGAGCTCTATTAGTTCTAAACTCTTGAAGGACAAGCTGACCAGCAACAAGTTCAATTCACTAACTACAGATAATGCTTTCCTTGTTTAATAAATCAATTACTTTTAAACAAAACATGTTTGATAACCTTTTTGATCAACTTTCACTTTCTTGTGTATCCAGCACATTTAACGTAGTTTTATTTGGTTTAAATGCTGTTTTATTGTGTATTTGTACGCTCCTCCGAATAGAGCTTGATGCAAATCACAAATTAAACATTAATCATCCACTAGTAAATAAAAAATAAACCATCATTTTCTAACATAATATAAAAATTAAGAATCTGCATAAATTAAACTATATAATTGTTTAAATAAACATGAGTAGATCTAATGTATCCTCCTGGCGAGCAAAAAGTACCCAGTTCTAAAGTCTATATTTAGTTGCAAATCAACACATTTCAGTGGACACCAACCAATGAGAATCAACCTTTCTATAGGAAAATAACTAAAAAGTACTATTACAAAACATGATTAAAAGCAATAGTTTTACATTTAGGTTTCCCGGTTGCTGATTTAAATCCTAGTAAGATCAATTATTTAAATGGTGTTGATTTAAATCAGTCCACCCTGCTGTTACAGAATATAACTGAGTAATCTGTTAAACGCCAGTGTTGTCAAGATTTACAAACACAAGCCTTGTTCCCCAATCTGTGACCAGCGCTGCTGATGCATGTCGTTGGCTGCCTTGGCATAGAGTGCCTTTTAGGGTAAAGTTATTGAGCAGCTTCTGTTGTGTGTTGTTTCCAGCAGAGCTGGAAGAATAGGTAGAAAAAATCTATGTTCCAACGTGTCTTGCTCTCTGTTTTCTTTAAAAATATATATTCTGGCAAAGAAATGACTCAGTGCAGAGAAGGAAGGAATTGGTGTAGCCCCAAAGAAAGGCTTAGCGTTTGCTAAAGGCAAGTTCCTGCTTAGATTGTCTTAATACTTGGACAGCTAGCATTGTGCTTACACTGTGGCTGGCAGCTCAGCCTGGACAGGGATATCCTGATGCACTGGGTGAAGGTTAGCAATTATTTTCTGACATGTACATCCTGACATGTACATCCTGTGCAGTAATTCTTGGGCTCTGTGTGTGGCCAGAAACCCCAAGTGTTGTCACTTCGGTGTGTATGAATGTGCAGGGACTCCCACCTGCTGAGATGAAAGCATACCCCTTAGAAGAACTGTTGCCACAGACATTCCAGCTTTGGAGATTGGATGCCAAATTTAAGGGTGTTTCCTTTTTGAAAAGTTAAACCGATTTTCAGCTTTCCTTTTCGCTCTGTGCTCTTGTGTTGCTGTTACTTTTATTGAAGTAGAATATTAGAAAAAGTCAATTAATGCAAGGTACATAGAGCTACAAGACCCAGAGATAACGCAGCCATCTGCTTTTCTCCAGTAAGAGACCTCTGTAATGTTCACCAGCACAGGATTGATTTTGGTCATCAAAGCAGTTTCACATTAGTCAGTTCTGTGGCTCCCTCAAGTGGTCGATTTCTCTTAATATACCGATACGGTGGTTCAGTTCCAGAAGCAGTGTGGTCTGGGTCTCTTTTCTCTTGAATAAGTAGTGCAGGATGATTTGGAATCCTTGTACTCTGGTTTGTAAGTAGCACTATTCAGCATTTCCTTTTGAGCAGCTCACAAAATGTTCCTCAAACTGCACAAAGTCAGATAACTTTGGAGTGGTCGATGATGTCTCTGAAGTGTTTGTGCTGACACCCCCACCTGCGCTTTCTGAAGTTCAGCTCCCCATAGAGGGCTTTTCAGGAGTCTACCATTGGCCATTCAGATGCATGTCCTGGTCCATCAAGCTGAGCCTGTTAAGCATGGCCTTGATGCTGGTGGATTAAAGCTAACTTCCTCCATCCGCCTGTACCTCCTCAGCTGCACAACCTACTCTCCTGTGCCCTACTGTAGCCTCCTGCTCCCTGCCTGTCTCATGCAGGCTGCCTGTCTTGCTGTCACTGGAAAAGTCTCCCTGTCCCTCACATCATCCCCAAATGCGGAAGCACAGCGGTGCATATACCACTAGAGAGCGGGGGAGTCTCCTCCCTTCGGAAGCAGCCTCTGGGCCAGTTACCCCCATTGCTATTAACAGTTTTGGGTCTCCTTACTCTCCAGTCCCACCATTAGCCAGCCTGCTCACTGCCTGCTGCTGGTACCTCCTCTCCCTTCTGCCCCTCCCTCCTCTGCAAGTCATCTTTGGGACTCCAGGTCCCCTTGCCTGGACTTCCTGATGAAGCAGGGAGCACCGACACCTCCTTGGCTGTTGCTGGTCGGTTCTGGCTCTGGATGTGCTAGGGGAGCATCTGCAACCCCTGCCTGTGAGTTGGGAGTGAAGGGAGAGGCTGGGGAGGGGAGAATGGGGGGTAGGGATAGCTCAGTGGTTTGAGCATTGGCCAGCTAAACCCAGGGTTGTGAGTTCAATAATCATTGAGGGGGCCACTTAGGGATCTGGGGCAAAATCAGTACTTGGTCCTGCTAGTGAAGGCAGGGGGCTGGACTTGATGACCTTTCACGGTCCCTTCCAGCTCTATGAGATAGGTATATCTCCATATATTTATATTTTATTTTTTTGAATGGATCTATGCTGGGCAGCATCCAGCATTGAGGCACTGCTGATCGAAGTCCTGATGGGACGGACAGGCTGTGTATCAGAGCGGGTGCCTAGAGCCTCCAAAAAACGGTTCTTTGTACTGAGCTGAAATTGGGAATGCACAGAAATGGAGCTCAGGCAGCCTTCAGCAGCATCTCAGCATATGCAGCATCAATCACGGTAACACTGAAGCCACAGCCAAGGACAGGCCTGAATGGAGAGCAACTGTCCGAACAGGCTGTAAACGCTTTGAGAGACAGATGTGACAAACTTCAGGTCTTCAGTGGGAGTCTGCACGTGCCTGTGTGACATCTGTTTGTGACCCTTGTTCCTGGCAGTCGACCTTACAGCCGCCAGAGAACAGGTGAGTGGCCGTGATCTCCTTGTCGGATATGACAGACAGCCGTGCTGTCTTTGGCCAGGACAGGCCCTGTTTCCCCTCTCCAGTCCTCTGTCAGCATTTAAGATGCTATACAAACACCTTCATGGACCCCTTTCTCTCTGGGTACCCCCAGCCTTGAGCTTTCCGGCCTACGACTGCGTTCCCAGCCTGACTCACCCTCCCTGCAAGCAGCATTTGGTCCTTCCTGCCCCATGGTAACAGGGCTCCCTCCTTTCCCCGTGCACAAGCTTGGCATGGAGAGCTGCAGGGAAGAGGCCGCTAGGGCAGGGATGGGCAAACTTTTCGTCCAGAGGGCCACATCGGGGTTGCGAAACTGTATGGAGGGCCAGTTAGGGAAGGCTGTGCCTCCCCGAACAGTCTGGCCCCTGCCCCCTATCCGCCCCCTCCCACTTCCTGCCCCCTGACTCCCCCCTGAAGCCCCTGGCTCATCCAACCCCCCCTGCTCCTTCTCCCCGACTGCCCCCTCCCGGGAGGCCCCCCCAACCACCACCCACTTCTATCCAATCACCCCCCCGTCTCCTTGTACCCTGACTGTCCTGACCCCTATCCACACCCACGCCTCCTGACAGGCCCCCCTGGGACTCCCAGGCCTATCCAACCCTCCCTGTCCTCTGACTGTCCCGACTCCAATCCACCCCACTCCTCTGGCTCACTGACAGGATCCCCGGGACTCCCACGCCTATCCAACCCTCCCTGGCCTCTGACTGTCCCGACCCCTATCCACCCCCCCACTCCCTGACAGGCCTCCTCGGGACTCCCAGGCCTATCCAACCTTCCCTGTCCTCTGACTGTCCCGACCCCTAGCCACACCCCTGCCTCCTGGAAGGCCCCCTGGGACTCCCACACCTATCCAACCCCCTCCTGTTCCCCATACCCTGACTGCCTCCCCCTCAGAACCTCTGCCCCATGCAACCACTCCCTGTCCCCTGACTGCCCCCCGGGACCCTCTGCCCCTTATCCAACCCCTCCCACCCAGCTCCCTACCCCCTTACCATGCTGCTCAGAGCAGCAGGAGCTCGCAGCCCCGCTGCCCAGCTGGAGCCAGCCAAGGGCCAGGCAGGACAGTCCCGGGGGCCGTAGTTTGCCCACCCCGCGCTGGAGGGTGCCTGTGGGACTGGAAACACAGCTATCTTGGCTAGGTCTCCCCGGCTGGGAGCGGAGCGGAGCGGAGCCTTGCAGCGTGGCAGAGATTCTTCTGCATGATGTTCCCCTTGTATGAAAGTGCTGCACCGGCCGCCGCAAAGTCCATTCACCAGCTTTCCCCGCCTCACCCGCGAGCAGCCTGCATGGCTATTTGCTCAAGTCCCCTGGCTGTTAGGCTCAATTTGTCTGCCCCCCAGGCCCATCCCTAGCTGCTCTGCCAGGCCAGTCCTTTCCCTGAGGGCGAGGGGGTATAGCTGCTCCCAGAAAGAGAGAGAGTGTGCGCGCACATGTAGAGAAAAGGGGGCTGTCATCCCAATGCCTGGGATCTTGTCCAACACCCCCCCTCCCCATCCCCCAGCACTGGGGCAGGAGCCGTAAGCCGTGCACAGCTGTCCCTGCAAGCATGGGCCCATGAACCCTGCACCTGTGGGTACAGGTGTGGGAGCACTGTCTGACCTGTGGTGTAGGTGGAAATGCAGAATGCCCATCAGCCAGGCAAGCCTGCCCCTCTGGCTCGGCACTCCTGGGTTGGGCTGTGCCTGAGGGGTGTCTGAGCGGGGATCCAGGGCTGTGTCCCTAGCTGGCTCTGCCAAGGCCGTTCTGTAACAGTGGTTCCCAAACTGGGGAGGTGTGGAGGAGCATTTGGGGAGGGGTGCGGTAGGGCCTTGGCCAGCCCCTGCAGGGGATGGGGAGGGAGCATCACTCAGCCCTGCTCTGTCCCCAGCCTAGTCACGGCCACAGCTCCGAATGCAGCTCTGCTCCCAGTCCTGCTCCCCGTCCATGGCTCTGGTCCTCGCCCTGCCCCCACCCACAGCTCCGCTCCCGGCCGCACCTCCAAACCATGATTCCCAGCCCCTGTTCTGCCCCAGCACAGCTCTGCCCCCATTCACTCTCTGCCCCCAGCCCAGCTCTGCCCTTTGCTCCACCTTCAGCCCAAGCTCCTCTGCTGAGCCAACTGTTCAGTAATGGGGGGTGCGACGGGTTAGACCACAGAACCTCCCTTGGGAGCTGCCACCCGATGTGCCACGACTACCTCTGCTCCTGTTTTCCCTGCTAGCGCAGGACTCCAGCACCCTGTCTTGCTGAGCCAGACACTCCCGTCTGCTCCAACAAAGATCCAGGGTCTGAATTACTTACTTCAAAGCTGCAGGTTTACCTGAAAGCAGCTCCCAGAAGTGTGCCTGTCTTTAGCACTCAGATAGCCAACACCCAATGGGGTCTAAACCCAAATAAATCCATTTCAACCTGTATAAAGCGTATGCAGGGTAAACTCATAAATTGTTTGCCCTCTATAACACTGATAGAGAGATATGCACAGTTGTTTGCTCCCCCAGGTGTTAATGCATACTCTGAGTTAATTAATAAGTAAAAAGTGATTTTCTTAAATACAGAAAGTAGGATTTAAGTGGTTCCAAGTAGTAACAGACAGAACAAAGTAAGTCACCAAGCAAAATAAAATAAAATGTGCAAATCTATGTCTAATCAAACTGAATACAGATAATCTCACTCTGAGATGTTTCAGTAAGTTTTTTCTTCAGACTGGACACCTTCCAGGCCTGGACACAATTCTTTCCCCTGGTATAGCAATTGTTTCAGCTCAGGAGGTAGCTAGGGGATTCTTCATGATGGCTCCTCTCCCCTTCTTTGTTCCAGCCACTTTTATTTATTTATTTATTTATTTATATATATATAATCTTTTGCACAAGGCGGGAATCCTTTGTCCCTCTGGGTTCCCACCCCCTCCTTCTCAATGGAAAAACACCAGATTAAAGATGGATTCTAGTTCAGGTGACCTGATCACATGTCACTGTAAAAGGCCAAACCTTCATTCCTCCCAGCCTGACTCACAGGAAGGCCTGCTCACAAACAGCCATTCAGTCAATTGCTCTGGTTAATGGGAGTCATCAAGATTCCAGACCACCATTAATGGCCCACACTTTACATAATTACAATAAGCCCTCAGAGTTACATATCTAGTTTCAGATACAAGACTGTTACCTTTATATAAATAGGATGATCACACTCAGTAGATTATAAACTTTGTAATGATACCTCACAAGAGACCTTTTGTATGAAGCCTATTCCAGTTACATTATATTCACTTATTAGCATATTTTTATAAAATCATATAGAGTGCAATGTCACGGGGGGGAGACCGATTCCATTACTGATAGTGGGGGTGGGGCGTGACTGGTGTAACAGGAAGGAAGCCAGTGCTTTGCCTTACCAGAGTGATGGCAATAGGAACAGCCCGGTAACAAATCCCCCTGCCTCTCTGCCCCAGGAATCCTACCACACCCAGAATAGATTAACTTCCGAAGAGCAGCCCCTTCCGTTTAACAGCACAGAGCAATACTGCGTGATAGATCAGTGCCGGAAGTGAGAGCGGATCTGGTACCCAGCTGCGAGTGCTTGGGCTGTCGTCTCAACTGGAGTTTGCTCAGAGCACTGGGGCTAATCCTGTCAACTGGAGACTGAAAGCTGTGAGAGAAACCCTGCATTGGATCTTTAGAACTGGCCTCCAGTTCGGCATGTTGCAGTAACTGCGAGTGCATGATCTCTCTGCATCCATTTGTTTCACGGCCTTGGTGCGCTGTGGATTTCTAAATACTCGAATTTATGACTGCAGCTTACTCCCATCAAAACTGAAAGCTGCGTTAAAAATCCGGCTTAGAGCGTGTTACATGCAGCCCCCCATGTTCATGAAGTTCCTTCTCAACTGTTTTTATTGCTGGTCTTTCCGCTTCGCTGGTTTGTCCCGTCTTTGGCAAAGTTGAGTTTTGGGTGTGCACACCCGGATGTCTTTGTGACTATGGTGGTCAGCAGCAGGGCCCCAGCTTCTCTGAGCTCAGCCACTTTCTTCTCCTGAACCCAGTGTCTCCCAATGTGTTCAGCCTGGGGCCTCCTGCTGTGACTGGCGGACAGATCGCTGCTAAACCTGGGGCACAGGAAACATATTTGTATCTTTGAAATTGGCTGCCGGACACACAAGGGACCTCACTTTCTCACTTCCCTATATGAGTTAGTTCTTTTAGCTTCAGTCTTTGCACCAGGAAAACTGTGTTTGTTTTAGTTTAAATAAATACCTAGAATTTGGGAGAAGAATTCACAAAAGAGTAAACCACAGGAACAAATAAACTGCACCACAAGGTGGCCAAACCCTTCCAGATGTGAAATGTCTGGAACACTAAGTGCTTTGGGGCTTTGCATGAAGAGACTACAGGAGGGGAAGCTTTGTCACGTGGATTGGCTCAGCGGACATGGTTATGTACTGGGGACCCATCCAAAACTGGAAATGGGTAACAGTATCCATCCCTGTCATCGTCCAGAAGTTGGGGCTCCAGAGCCTGATTTTCCTTACAGTGCTACACTATGTGGAAGAGAAGGTGTTAGGATCTTACTTCTGTTCTGTATCTCACAGCAGGTTGTGGTGGGGAGCAGGGTAAGAGTTTGACCCAGGGTCTACGGAGAGGGGGAGACACACCTCTTATTTGTATAAATGAAATCCTCGTAGTGCACTGGCTATGCAGTGCTGGAGCCCTGCGTTACAGAGAAGCAGTTCCCTGAGCAGGAACTTGGAGGAAATGTCGGGCCAGGTCTACACTGGGGGTGGCGGTCGACCTCAGATACACAACTTCAGCTACACAAATAGCATAGCTGAAGTCGGTGTATCTTAGGTCGATTTACCTGACCGTGAGGACGGTGGTGAGTCGACCACTGCCGCTCCTCCACCGACTCTGCTTCCGCCTCTCGCCACGGTAGAGTTCCGGAGTCGATGGCAGAACGATCGAGAATCGATTTTATCGTGTCTACGCTAGACGCGATAAATCGATCCCCGATAGATCTATCACTACCCGCCGATCTGGCAAGTAGTGTAGACGTACCCTCAGACACACTCTAGGCCTTCTGGCAGCACTGTGCGAAGGTTGTTCCATGTGGTTAGCCTAGGAAATAATCCTGCCCGCCTGTTGGTGGAGGCAGTGACGGGGGAGCTTCTCGTAGTCCTCCATTCTACCAGCCTTCAGCGCGTGGTGAGTGTGGTGGAGAGTCTCTTGTCAGAGGTCCCCAGGCTGGGAGAAGAAATCCTTTTCTCCTCTTGCAGTGAGACATCTAATTTCCCATGATGGGCGTGGACCTAAGCTCTGCTTTTTTTGGCATGAGAGGCTACAATGGCCACTAGTACACCCGTTGTAAGAGGTAACTCTGGGCTGCCTTCATGGAGGCCAACAGAAGAGCTGAATGGAGCAGGCAAAGGGGGTGACAGTGCTGCTGGGCAGGTGGTGGGGCAGGGCGAGCTAGCTGCATGCGGTCTGGAGTGGTTCCCCTCTGACCTGGTGGAAATTTGGGTTTGTATGTAGCTTTGGGCTGAGTGATGAGGAGCCTCATTGGGCTGGAAGCTGGCTCCCAGTGTACATCCCCTTCCAGCCCCTCAGCGAGTGGATTCCTCGGGCTGTTGGTCTGGCTGGTTGGGGAGGGAAGGGGAGCATGCAGCAGCTCACTCCTGACTGCCCTCTAGGGATGGCATCTGCCCTTGGGCTCTCATAAGGGTAACGAAATGCAGGGGAATAAAACAGCAGCTCGAAGAGGTGGAGTTTGGACTCGTGGTCCCCTCGTTTCCCGTTCCGAGAACGTTCCCTGATGTTACCGAGGAGTCTGACGGTGTCTCACTCCCATTGCGATTCTCGCTCTGCAGTTTTCCGCAAGGTCCCTGGCAACATTCGAACCATGCTCAAAGGTTCCATTCCGTGGCCTGGCTTCGGTATTGCCATGAGACTGTTACTAAACGAACGTTTACACCTCCTGTAAAACTGACATCGCTAAGACAACCGTAACAATGGTGTCATGGCCACCTTCAGTCTAATAGGGTTTTAAATGTGCTCGCTCTCTCTGCTGCATTGCATCAGCAGGTAAAGAATAACCATGCTTCAAGTAGTGTTCGCACGGGAGCTCACTTCAGGTGCCCATTTGGCCTGCGTATGAACCGTATGCTTCTTCATGGCAGGCATAGAGGCGATAAGGCAGTGAACGGACGAACCGCCCTCAGTTCCTTCTCTACCGCCTCGGCCTGAGACGGAACGCTAGCATGTCCACCTAGTGCGTACTCGGCTAGCACGTACTTGGCCTGCTCCTTATTACTTTTCCTCTCAAAGTTCGTTATGTTAGAGTTGTCGTTAGTGTTAGTATAGTTAGTTTAGGTGAGAGAGCTGTTTTCCCTTGGGAGAAATGGCAGGGCAGGCCTGGTTCGCCAGGCTTCAAACGCTGCCTCTCTTGCTGGGAGGATTTGCTGGTGAGTGACAGGCACTCCAAGTGTGTCATTGCCTGGAGGAGTCCCACCTCTCCCAGAAGTGCTCTTTTTGTTTGACCCTTAAGTGCAGGGGTAGGAAGAACAGGGGAATAAAGTTCAGACTGTTGCCCATGGAATGTTCCCTGCCACTGCCC
The DNA here is from genome assembly GCF_025201925.1 of Gopherus flavomarginatus. Classification (NCBI taxonomy): domain Eukaryota; kingdom Metazoa; phylum Chordata; order Testudines; family Testudinidae; genus Gopherus; species Gopherus flavomarginatus. The sequence continues at coordinate 8,731,975 of NC_066626.1, read as the reverse complement.
CCTCCATCACGCCAGGAGACCAGCCCATCCCTGTACATTTGTCCTTGGATCGATCAGATCCAACACCCCTTCAACCTCAGGTCATGCTTCTCCTAAGGGAAGCCTTTAGAGCACCCTGGGAAGATGCCCAAAAATGACTGTATAGCAAAGGAGGCAGCTCCAGAAAAGACAAGGTCCCTGTCAAACTCTTTCTCAGCCCCTTCTGGGCTCTCTTAAGTTGTTCCCGCTCTGGTATAGAGCGGTGCCCCAGGCCTCTCTAGGCCTCTCTGGTCCCAGCTCTCCTGCTGGGCAACTAAACGAGTTCAATTTCCCTTCTGGGGTGCGTCAGTGTCCAGGCCACATCCCCAGTGGCTGTTGGCAGTGTGTGTGGGGGGAGACATGAGCTCACCCACTAGTCTGGATCCCAGCCCAAGGACCCTATAGATAGCAGCCATCCGCTGCGTCTCTTTAAATAAACTGCATCACTACTACAATTCCCTGGGCCATTTCCCCATGGCCCCAATACATTCTTCACCCTTACCTCAGGACCTTGTGCTGGGTTGAATCCCAGCAGCCAGCCCAGAGCTCCTTCTCATTTCCCCCAGTCTCTGCCAGCACTGTTCTGTCCAAGGTCCTGTAGCTCCCTCAGCCAATCGGGTACACCATCCATGCTTCTCTAGCTCCAGCAAGCAACTGAACTCACTCTGGTCCCACAGCTCTTTTTATACTAGCCTGCTAGGTCCTGATTGGCTGCTCCCTGCAGTCCCTTCTGATTGGCTATGTCCCACACACTCACTAGGCCTCCAGCAGGGCCTAGGTCATCCCATCACGAGTAACATTTCCTTTTAATGATGCCACTGGAGCACAAAGTTGTCATTTTCTGATGAGATGCTGATGATGCCCAGCCACCTTTGTGTCAGTTGGTTTAAAGGCGTTAGGAAGAACCTGGGTATACCCAGTGGAAAAGAACGAGATTGGTGGCAAAACAGTTTGGTTTTGAGTGTTACAGGGAGAGAGCAGACATACTTGGCAGTGGGCTTGTGTTTTCTTCTTTGCTTCAGTTTACTTCACAGTTCCCTGCATCTGGCCTGGTCTTGGTGTGCGCTTACTTGGAGTCCATAGTTCTGGAAGGGGGGAGGGAATGGGCAGGCCTGGGGAGAGTGGGCTCAGGTAAGAGGTTTGCACATCAGTGTGAAGGGGGCTCACTGCAGTGCTGCTGAGCGATGGCAAAAAGTCTGTGCCAGCACTTTCACCTTCCTAAGCACGACAGCAGGACTCCCGCATTGTCCTTCCACCCCAGAGCCACATAAAAACACGCAGCAGGAGGAAGCACTGTGGAAACAGTTAATACAGCTTAACACCTGCATGTTCACATGCCTTGCTGAACCAGGACATGGATTTGTCACCTTGTGCTGTGAGGGCGGGAGCCAAACTCACTGAAGTCAGTAGAAAGGCTTTCATCGACTTCTGTGGACATTGACTAATGGGGAAAGATCCCCGAGGTGTAAGCAGGGCTGGGCTGCTGGGTGTCCTTCAGGTGCTTTGCTGCCTCACTGCTTTTCAAGTGGTTTTATGCAAAGGGCCTTGGGAGTAGCATGTGTGGACAGGAACCCGCATGGCTGGCGGCCCTTTCTGTGCAATGGTTTGGTGAAACTCTAGCACTGGAAATGGGCAGGCAGCTGCGTGAGTAGGTGACTCCCTGCATTCTATCCAGTGGGGTTTGTGACTTTAAAAAGACTAAATTTAGTCACGTAACTGTCTTTTATTTATTTTGTGAGCAGAACTAATGTGTGTCATCCTTAGTGCTATCTCCGTGAGTGCAGCCTGCAAGCCAATGGTAAGAGATGCTGCAGAATCAGTTGGTTCCCTCATTGACTTACTCTCGTCAGACAGGGCGGTGGAAATGGTTAAAACTGGTGACCACTGAAATGAAGCACAGTAACATTTTAATTGACATACATGGGAAAGGAGTGCCTGGTGTTCTCACAGAGAGGCTGCCAGGGCATCATCACCAATCAGGCCCTTTCATTCCCTTCTCTACAGCGACCAGCTGTTACTCCAAAGCATAACAGATTAGAGAAACCAGAAACAGCTGCTGTGCCCCTGAGATGGCTGAGGGGCAGCTCAGGAAGCTGCCAGTGCTGCCTTTGGGGGGTATCCAAAATGTACTTTTATCAGACTCTGTACAGGCAGGTTTAAAAATGAGCCAGACGGGTTTGTTTTTAATAGATATTAGGTGTTTGAAAGAGTGACCCTGTGAGGGTGGAAGCTCTGTGCATGGAGTCTGCTCCATTGTGGCCATTTGCACCAGAAACTTATACAAAATTTTACAAATGTGTGCAGCATCCCTTGCTCTCAGTGGGATCCCATGAAGACTCTAAAGCAAATTAAAGTACTGATTAATTTATCATTGGCCAAACAGAAACAGCAGAAGTGTTTGATAAATACTTCTGGTCTGTGTTTGGGAAAAGGCCAGATGATGTAGCCATATCATAAGATAACACTCTTTTCATTCCACTAGTATCTCCGGAGGGTGTTTAATAGCCGCTGCTAATGTTAGACATTTTAAAATCAGCAGCTCCAGACGACCTGCATCCAAGACTTCTAAAGAAGTTGACTGAGGAGCTTGCTGGACCATTAATGTTGGTTTTCATTACATCTTGGAGCACGGGTGATATTCCAGAGGACTGGAAGAAAGCTGGTGCGCCAATATTTAAAAAGGCTAAATGGGATGACCCAGATAATTATAGGCCTGTTAACCTGATATTGATTCCAGGCAAGATGATGGAGCAGGGTACTGGACTCAGTTAGTAAAGAATTAGAGGGTTGTGTAATCAATGCAAGTCAGCGTGAATTGATGGAAAAGAGATCCTGTCAAACTAACTTGATATTTTTTTGGAAGAGATTACAAGTGTGGTTGGTAAAGGTAATAGTGTCGACATAGTAGACTTAGGCTTCTAGTGTTGACGTAGTAGAGCTGCTCTAAGAATTTTGTGGGACAGATCTTTGGCCTATACAGCAGCGGTTCTCAATCTTTTTCTTTGAGGATCCCCCGACCTTGCGCCCATCATGCTATTAAAAACTCTGTGGCCCACCAGTGCCACAACACTGTTTTTCTGCATATAAAAGCCAGGGCCAGTGTTAAGGGGTAGCAAGCAGGGTAATTGCCTGGGGTCCCACAAAACTAAATTGCCCAGGTTTCGGCTTCAGTCCCAGGTGGCAGAGTCCTTGGCACTGCATGATGGAGCTTCAGCTTTCTGCCCTGAGCCCCAGTGAATCTAACAGTGACCTGCTTGGCGGGCCACCTGAAACCTGCTTGCAGCCTCCCAGGGGCCCTGGATCTCTGTTTGAGAACCACAGGATTTCAGACTAGATGATTAGAGTGGTCCCTTCTAGCCTTGGGATCAAGGAATCTGTGAATATCCACAGCAACAAAGAGCATGCTGGGCGTCCGGGATAATCCCATCGCAATGCACCCCTGCCAGTGCACAGATTCCGACAGGCCCTTTCTCTCCAGCATTGGTGGGAAGAGCCTGGGCCGCTCCTGTCCGAGAATCCCCTCTTTTCAATGTGCGGCCCATCCAGCAGCCGGACTGGCTGAATATCTCATGTCTGACCTGAAATGGGACCCGCTCCTGCGCTCTAAGTTGTAGGTAGAGAAAAAATTGTAACTGACGGGATAGGTGAGCCCTGGCTGGCAGGCTCCTTGTCCCCGCAGTGCCACGTGCCCTCTGCTCTAGCAGCCAAGGCCTGGAACTCTTCCTGCAGCCGTGCAGGCATGGCCCTGAGCTGCCCTTCCATGCTGTCAACTCCCTCCCACCTCCCAAGCATTCCCATTCCTCCAGCCGGAGCTCCAACAGCTGGGAGCCTGCTGCATGCTAATAAAGTGCACCCTGCCCTTTCTTGTGGCCCTTACCAACTATTCAATGGTCTCAGCCCTTGTGTAGGTCAGTGCTGGTCAGCCCATTTAGGAAGGAATTTAGAGAGCAGCCTAAACAACTGTCCCTTTCAGGTCCTCGATTTGGTGTGTCCACCATGCATGCGAATAGATCCCTATTCTTGGATCAAAGTGAATGTGCCAGAAGAAATTAAAACTACCCTGTCATTAGTGATGACTAACGAGCTATGAAATGACTGCTGAGTTTGATGGAGAATTTGAAACATCAGCTATTTAGAAAGTTTCAGACTCCACTGTCTTGCTGTTCCTAGCAACTTCAGGGCACCCACCACAGTGTTAATTCTCTATTATACCATACTTCATGGCTCTGGTAGCTTGGCTCCAAGCCCTTTTATAATGTTCTTTGTTACACACTTTCCAAGCCAGATGGCTGACTCTAAAGATTGCATCGTGTTCGCTGGCCAGTGTGAAACCAAGGGTCCTCCAACCTCGCTTTTTACTGAGCGAGAGGTTGGAGGTTTAAGTGAATTCCTCCATTTCACAACATGACTTGGGGTTCTGACCCACAGTTGATCTCTTCATCAGAGGCTGAATCATCATTCTGTTTGAGGGTGTTTTACTTTCCATTTGAACTTTTCACTTTTAGTTGAGTAGCTTTAATGTGCAGCTCTGTGGCTCCAAGGGAGCTGCTCCTCTGTGTCTGCTGGCAGAAGTTTAATCCACTGGGGAGAGGCGAGAGGAAATCTAGAAAGCTACACTTAGAAATTAGGGTTGTACTGGGCTGTTCTCCATCTGGGTCATGACCAGAGCAGTGTCACTTCTTCCTGATGAGAAGATAAACGAAGTATAGTCCAAGGAGATTTGAATCCAGCATCTGGGAAATCACTTTCTCTTTCAAAGGAGTCATTGCTAGAGAGACGTACATGAATCAGCAGTTTAGGGGAGTGGAGTGAATACAGTGCAGCATGGTTTTCCCGGATGGGGAATCTGGGGAAAGGCTGTTCTCACGGATGATAGATTTAACAAATCCCCATATTCAGAGGTGTGGCGGGGCGGGAGAAGGAAGGCTGCTTGGCTCAGCTTGTCAGTGGAGGAGGAGTGGGAGACAGGAGTAAAATCATAGAAATTGCCAGGAAGGGATCAGATTTAGTGCCTGAAACTACTTTTTTAACTCTGACTACATTTTAGGTCAGCAGTATCCCCTTAAATATGCAAAGTGCCTGTCTCTGTCTAGGCTGCTCTTAAAGTACAGGAAACTAAAAATTAACTAAAGAAGGCAGCACCCAGAAGGCAAGAGCAGGCAGGCAGGAAGGCATAGCTTGCACCAAAACCACTGGGATTCTGGGGGGGCCTTAGGAGGACAATGCAGAGTCCCACCACAGGAGTGCTGTGGTGCGGTGCAGTTCCTTTCTGTAGGTGGATAGGCACACCTCAGTCCTGCTGATGTGAGTAATCTGGAGAAGCAGGGACTCACCCCACATTGCCCCACCTATTTCCTTGGAGGTGATTGTAACTCCCCTTCTGCAGATGGTGACAACACCCCAGCTCTACTAGCTCACAGGTGTGAACCTCTCCAGGGAAAACAATGCCTGAAAATTACTACAGTCTTTACTGTGTAACTGCATTTGCTGCTCCCATTCTCCATCCCAGCTGACAAAATATGAAATAACAAATGGCATCCTGAATATATCAACCGCTTATCTGGTCAATCAACAAACCTTCCTCCACCACTCCCACCTGCTCCTAAGAAGAGCAGAATATTATGGTTGTACAGTGGAGCACTCAACAGCCAGAGCATGACAAAATGCTTTGCCCGCTTACCTGTAACTCTGCCAGTTGTGCAGGTGCATTATAGTACAGTCTAATCACGACACCCTGACAGCCTGGGCATCTGCCTGGGGGGACCTACTGTGGCTGTATCCTTAGGCATTAAGGTAAACTTTACTGAGTTAAGTCAAACCTGACTGAATTAGGGTTAACACCTCTGGGCACCTTGTATTAAAATGCAGCAGTCTGTGTTGTGGCATTGTACACATCTGCTCAAGGGGAGGGGGGAGGGGAGATATGCTAATGAACCTTCTCCATTATCAGCTTTGAAGCCCGCTGGAGAGACATGTACATATATCAGTTCAAACTGGATTCTCCAGGGTCTACAGACAAAAGACTTTTGGCTACAAGCCTGAGGTTTAAGCTGACTTGGGGCTTTCTTTGGACAGGGCCCCTGGTCCACAGAGGGTGCCAGTTCTTAGAGGAGGGCCCCTAAGACTGGGTGCTTGTTCTGAGCTGCAGCTCTGAGGAGCTTGTAAGAAGCCCCTGGGGTGGGATGATGCCTGGTGAGGTAATTAGCTTGTGTGGAGGTTCTTTTACTGTTTTTAATAGATTTTCTCTGTGCTGCTTGGTACCTTAAGAATGAAGTGGGCTTGCTTTGAAAGAGCTATGTCTGTAGTAATCATAGAATATCGGAGTTGGAAGGGACCTTAGGAGGTCATCTAGTCCAATGCCCTGCTCAAAGCAGGACCAATCCCCACATGGCCCCCTCAAGGACTGAGCTCACAACCCTGTGTTTAGCAGGCCAATGCTCAAACCACTGAGCTATCCCTCCCCTGTGAAGAGAAAGTAAGCAGACCTGTTTAGGCAGACTCTCCTTGCTGGGAAATGCACAGTGAAGGGCCGGAACAGGAGGGAAGGAGATGCAGGCCTCCACTCTGAAAGGTAGCAGTTGAGGAGTGGAAGCTGAGAGAGGTGCCCTTGCTGGACCATGGAGGGGAAATACAGGGGGCAGTTGCCCTGAGCTGTAACACTTCTCTTTTCCTGTTGGATTTCGTATGTTTATACCCTTACTGATGTGTCTTTCCCTGTGCCTTTGCATCACGTCTCTTGTGTTAGAATGAGAGGTCTGTCCCCGAGGAACAGTCCTTAAAAAGCGTCGGCAATTGAATTACCTGGCCCTAGAGAACACTGGAGAGCAACGAAGAGCCGGTAACCTGCATAGTCTTACCTTCAAATGGCTGCAGCCTAGAGCCATAAGCTGGCTACTGCACAGGAACCAGCTGTCCTGGTTTAGAGGCCGGTAGCTAAGGAACAAATCACCTGGCAAGAGACTTGAAGCCATCAAGGATGGGTCACCATGTGGGGGGACTGGCAGTTTATAAAAGGGAGGCTCTCTCACTATCCATCGGAGAAGAGGCCAGAGCCAGATGAGAAGGCTGGGTAGAGGGAGGGGGGGTGCAGAAGTATCCTGGGCGCCCTGGAGGACACACAGACTTCACACCTTGAGGTGAGAAAAACCAAAGTAGAGTTCTGCATGCAGGTGTGTGTTGTTTTCTGTAGATCTGTATCTCTCTTGTGCCTTGCCTATGAGTGGTCTTGGTTTAGAAATGCCTTGGCACAGTCTGTGTGTGCCATGCTCTGACTGCCATGTAGTTTCTGCAGGGGGGATGGTTCTCCAGAGGGTGCATGGCTTCGGTGGAGCTCTTTGTAGCAGGCAACAGCTAGTGGGGAGGCTTGGGAGAGCAGCACTAGTTTCGGGGCCAGGGCAGTGGGACTGTGGTGTTCCATCACTCAGAAAGGGGCACTAAGCAGTGGCGAATTAATGATTTTGCTGCCCCTAGGCCCTGAAATAATTGTCGCCCCACCTGCCCCTGGCCCTGCCCTGACTCCACCCTTTCCCCACCCCCATTCCAACCCCTTCTCCAAAGTCCTGCCCCATCTCCACCCCCTCCCTGCCCCTATTGAATCCCTTCCCCACATCCCCGCCCCAGCCCCGGCCCCACCTCTTCCCCCAGTGCGCCGTGTTCCCCCTCCTCCCCCCACTCCCTTCCCCACGAAACAGCTCTTTCGTGGCGCAAGCACTGGGAGGGAGAGGAGAGAGAAACAGAACGTGGCGGCACACTTGCAAAGGAGGCGAGCTGGAGCAGGGGAGCTTCTCTGTGGGTGCTCAGATTTGCCGCCCCTTCAAATTTGCCGCCCTAGGCCTAGGCCTTGTCGACCTAGGCAATAATACGCTGCTGGCACTAAGTACAAGATCTGCACCCTGAGCATGTATCTGAAAGCCCAGAGCCTGAGACCAGGACTGGACTGTCCAAACCCAGCCAGCTGAAGAGCGTGAGAGATCCAAAGTTTGCAGTGTCCACCAGGAGGAGCTCAGACAGGGTTATAATATACACCATGATATTTTTTTCTGCTGCACCCTTGCCTCCTGCAGGATGGAGGTCACTCCCAGGCAGAAGGTTAGCACAAGATCTGTGCAGCTTTTGCGTCTCTTGCAGAAAGTGTTGATCAGACAGTGCACAGAGAATAAAGACACTGTTTAGGATGTGCATTTACTGTTCTTGTTCAGTGCAGTGGCTGTGTCATCTGACCTGAGGTTCACAGTCTGAAGTTGGTGTTTGCTGACTTCTGAACTCTTCCCTTTGTGATCTTTTACTTAGTTTGTTTCAATGAATTTCCTTGTATTGATTAAAAGTCAGAAAAATACATTGTTGTGATGTTCATTAAAAGAGAGAAAATTACTGCACAGGCACAAAGTCTTCTTTTAGAAACTTACAAATCAGTTTAATTGAAACAGATTTTCCCCAGACCTTTGTATGTCACAGGTGACTGGTCTGATCTAGAAACTGTTGTCTTGATATCTTTCGGGAGCAGGTTATTGTGGGAATTCTAACACACACTGAATTTCCTCATTTATATGAAATGTTCAGTCTTTATGTAAAATTAAGACTTATTTTGCATTTAATATCTCTTTATATTATGCAGAATAATTTGTGCATTAATGACTGTAAAGGCCTGGCAGATACCTGGAATCCCTTACTTCACTGAGTGTTTGACCTTGCAGCTGCTTCAGAAGTGTTCCCTTTTGTCTGTCTTCTGCCCACCGAAAAGTAAGAATGGTCAAGTGCAGTACGCAGCAGTGAATTCACTGTTGTCTCGTATATCCAGGAGTCCAGACTGTAGGCTTGTGTATTTAATTTCACATACCCTAGGAATAGGAAACGTAATTTATGCTAATAGTTTCAATGGCGCAGTAATCGGTGTGTCTCACAGGGTCATTTAAAACAGTGCTTCTCAAGCTATCTGATGTGGGGGACTAGCAGTTTTTTTTTCCAATGCGCCAGGGATCGGTGTCATATTATTATCCTATTGGACGCTCTTATGAGGAAACAGCACTGGTCCGCAGACCACCACTTTGCGAAGCACTGATTTAAAAGACAGATACATGTCCTGGGATCTCAGTTCTGGAGTTGTCCTGCTGCAGCAGCACTCAGGACTGTTCTACACTACAGGGTTAGGTCGAATTTAGCCATGTTAGGTCAATTTTAAAAATGACTGCGTCCACACAATCAACCCTGCTTCGTCGACCTAAAGAGCTCTTAAAATTGACTTCTGTTCTCCTCCCCGACGAGGGGAGTAGCACTAAAATCGACCTTGCTGGGTCGAATTTGAGGTAGTGTGGACACAAATCGATGGTATTGGCCTCCAGGATCTATCTCAGAGTGCTCCATTGTGACTGTTCTGGACAGCACTTTGAACTCAGATGCACTAGCCAGGTACACAGGAAAAGCCCCGGGAACTTTTTTGAGTGTCATTTCCTGTTTGGTCAGCGTGGCAAACTCAGCAGCACAGGTGGCCATGCAGTCCCTCCAGAATCATAGAGCATAGAATATTTCTATGTTCCCCCTATCATCTCCGTCTCTGAGGTTATCGCAGATTAGAAGGTGAAAAAAAATGCACTCGCGATGACATGTTATCTGAGCTCATGCAGTCCTCCCACACTGATAGGGCCCAGCTTAATTCATGGAGGCATTCAGTGGCAGAGGCTAGGAAAGAATTAAGTGAGTGCAAAGAGTGGAGGCAGGATGTGATACTGAGGCTAATGGGGGAGCAAACGGACATGATGAAGCATCTGTTTGGGGAGCAAACAGACATGAAGTGTCTGGAGCTGCAGGAAAGCCAATAAGAGCACAGACCCCCACTGCATCTACTGTATAGACAACCTACCCTCCTCCCCATGTTCCACAGCCTCCTCACCCAGACGCCCAAGAACGTGGGGCTGTGGCTCTGGGCACCCAGCCACTCCACTCCAGAGGATGGCCCAAGCAACAGAAGACTGTCATTCAAACAGTTTGCTTTTTAGTGTGGCTACAGTGAGCAATGTGGCCTTGTCCTACCTTTGTCCCCCACCCCATTTGGCTAGCTTGTCCATTATCTCATTTTTTTTAAATTAATAAAGAAAGAATGCCTGGTTTCAAAACAATAATTACTTTATTTCAAAGTGGAAAGGGTGGTTGGCTTACAGGGGATTAAAATCAACAAAGGGGGTGGATTTGCATCAAGGAGAAACACACACAGCTGTCACACCGAAGCCTGGCCAGTCAGGAAACTGGATTTCAAAGCCTCTCTGATGCGCAAGCGCTTCCTGGTATGCTCTTCTACTCGCCCTGGTGTCTGGCTGCTCAAAATCGGATGCCAGGCAATGTGCCTCAACCTCCCACCCCGCCATAAACATCTCTCCCTTACTCTCACAGATATTATGAAGCACCCAGCAAGCAGCAATAACAATGGGAATGTTGGTTGCACTGAGGTCTGACCAACAGTGCCAGTGAGCTTTTAAACGTCCAAAGGTACATTCTACCACCGTTCTGCACTTGCTCAGCCTATATTTGAACTGCTCCTTACTACTGTCCAGGCTTCATGAATGGATCCCCCAAGCAGGAGAGCAGAGTTGCAGCAGAAGCGGTGGACGAGGACGGTTAGCAGTCCTAATGTACTGTCTGCTGCCAGCAGCACCCAGGAGGACCAGAACGGATTCCCCCCGAGCTCATCGCTGGGGAGCAGGAGAGCAGAGTTGCAGCAGAAGTGGTGGAGCCGTACACCGTGCCCTGGAAGTTGCTAGGAGCCGGGCAGGGAAGACGTTCCCAGAACCCCCAGCCAAGCTACATGTCTGACGAGGACAGGTACCAGTCCTACTGCACCGTCTGCTGCGAAGGCAAGGAGCTGCTGCTGTGTAGCAATGCCAGCTGCTGCAGGTGCTTCTGTGTCGAATGCTTGGAGGTCCGGGTAGGGCAAGGTACCTCAGCCAAGGCAAAAGAGCAGGAGCCCTGGAGCTGTTACATGTGTCAACCACAGAAGTGCTATGGGGTGTCACAGCGCCAACAGGACTGGAGTGTACGGCTGCAAGACTTCTTCACCAGCGACAAAGGACAGGAATATGTTGCACCTAAAATCTAAAAAGGCCAGCACATTTCCCAAGTCGCTATTCTTGGTAACAGAACGTCAATGATTGCATTGGCTACTTGGATCACAGCAGTCCCCACAGTAGACTTGCCCAGAACAGCAGCGGTGACGGTGAGCTGAGCACGCTCCATGCTTGCCGTGGTATGGCGTCTGCACGGGTAACCCAGGAAAAAAGGCACAAGATGATTGTCTGCCATTGCTTCCACGGAGGGAGGGGCGACTGACATGTACTCCAACCACCCATGACAATATTTTTTTACCCCATCAGGCATTGGGAGCTTAACCCAGAATTCCAATGGGCAGCAGAGACTGCAGGAACTGTGGGATAGCTACCCACAGTGCACTACTCTGTAAGTCGATGCTAGCCACTGCAGTGAGGAGGCGCTCCGCCAACTTAATGCACTTAGTGTGAACATACGCAATCAGCTAAAAATCAACTTTTATAAAATCGACCTCATTGTATAGTGTAGACCTACCCTCAGTGAAGGTCAGTGAGAAGAAGAACATTAAATTAATTAGTCTCAGTTATGATGAGCACCTCTTGAAAACAATAGCTCTGCCCCCCATCTTCCTTGACATTCTTGTTTAGTTCTGGCTGAATTGCAAACCCCTTCGTGTAAGGAACTGTTTAATCCAAGAGAGAAGTGAAGTGCTGTGTGTCTTGTTTATTTGCACACGGTGTCCCAGTGTGTTCTTTGCTCTAGCCACTGAAATCTGGAATGCCCTGCAGCTTTCCTTCCTGAGTGATACTGGCTTTCTAGATGTTTTGTCCATTTCACCATGGAACAGATCAGCAAGGGTGTATGTCAGAAACGTGCAAAGTAGGTAATGGCACCCCTGCGAGGGCGGGTAGGGACCGAGGGCTGTGCAAGGGGATGGAGTTTGAGCTATTCCAGTGTCTGGAACGGAAGGGAGCACTTCCCCTCTGTGGCTGGCTGATGAGAGGCCCTGTCTGCGTGACATGTTTTGTTTTGCTTCCTTTTTTTCCCCTTCGTTCCCTGTTTGATAGAAGCCCTGTTTTCTGCTCTCTTCCCCCCTTCTTCCCCCCCGCACTGCCTCGGTCACCGAATCCTGCAGATACCGGACTCCTAGTGTTCTGGAATGAGCACACCTGAAAAGACATGCTATCTCTGTGCTGATGACTTGTTCTCAGGGGCCAGAGGTTGCAGTGCATCATGCCTTGACCGCTCACCTGTGCACATCACAAAAGTGCACACACTGTGGTAGGTCTGGCTGTGGCTACTTGCAGGACTGGGATCCCAGAGCAGACCTGAGGTGCCTGCAGAGCTGTATGCAGAGGGTCTTACTCAACACCAGCCTGCGCTGTGCGGCACCTCACTCAGCAGAATTCACTCATTTGCTGTGGTGTTGGTTTGTCACGTCTGTGGTTTTACAGGAAGAACAGAATTCATTGCGTGCTGTTACAAGGCTTCCTGACTGTGAAGACGGGTTTTGTTGTCAAACCTCATTAATTAAATCTGCCAAGACTGTGAGTTTGAAATTCCCCCTTTTGCATGTTAAACTATTTTTGACTCTTTTGGGATAGTTTATGATTAAGCCGCTCTCTGCTATACTGAAAATTGTATCCTACTGTTGTGATCATCTAGTCTGACCTCCTGTATGACACAGGCCAGAAACCTGCCCCACAGTAATCACTGGAGCAGATATGATAGAAAAACATCCAGTCTTGATTTAAGCATTGTCAGTGCTGGAGAATCCACCATGACGCTTGGGAAATTGTTCCAATGGTTAATTACTGTCACCATTAAAAAATTACACCACCTTTCCAGTCTGAATTTGTCTAGCTTCCATTTCAGCCACTGGATTGTGTTAGAGCCCATTATTCAATATTTGTTCCACATATTGGTACTTACAGACTGTGATCATGTCACCCTTTGCCTTCTCTTTGAGATTGTAAATACATTGAGATCTTAGAGTCTATCACTGTAAGCCATGTTTTCTAATCCTTTAATCATTCTCATGGCTCTTCTCTGAACCCTCTCTAATTTATTTATGTCCTTCTTGGATTACGGGCCCTGGAAGTGGACACACAATTCCAGCAGCGGTCACACCAGTGCCAAATACAGAGGTAAAATAACCTCTCTGCTCCTACTCAAGATTCTCCTGTTTGTGCATTCTCAGGGTTGCATTAGCTCTTTTGGCCACAGCAGCACATCCATCTTCCTTCCTCGGTCTCGGAGTTGTGTTGCGCTATGAAGTAGCGCCAGGTGACTTCAGATTGTGTACACAGTTGTCATGGATCTTACTTTAAGTTAATGCTGGAAGTTTTTGTTTGAGTCCCAAGTTCCATTGGAAAACAGCCGTTACATCTGGTGGGTATCCCAGTGGTGACGAGAGAAGGTATTCTGTTGCTTAGCCGTAAGGAGGGGAAAACTTTCTTTAGGGAGCTCAGGTGAAGGAGGTAATATCTTTCATTGGACCACCATCTCTGGCTGCAAGAGACAAGCTTTCGAGCTTACACAGAGCTCTTCTTCAGGTGTGGCTATTACACTTCCAGTCACACACTGCAGAGACAGGTAACGTGTGGACACTAATTGAAAAAATAAGTAGTTGGGCTGGAGACAAGCTGATTGTTTCATGTGCTGTGGCTCTCATTTCTTTATCATCTGGGGGATGGGCTGACCCAGGAATTCAGATGACCAGCCAGCCAGGGAGAAGCGGAGTGTTAGGAGCCTAGGAAAGCTGAATGGGGGTGCGAGGGGAAGTGTGTATTGGGAGGAGGGCAGATGCAAAGGCCAGGAGGGAGGAGCAGAAGGGGAAGTGTCTGGGATTTGGGAAGGAAGGCTGTCACTCTACAGAGGAGAGAATAGAGAAAATCAGGGAGTCAAGGAGAATGCAAGGAGCCAGACACATCCCTTCACATAGGCGACTTCGCCCTGGAGCTCAGTCAGAAGGGAAACCGCTAATATCAGAAGGAGAGCGCTGATGAGGCTGAAAGCTGTCACGTGACAATTGTCTTTTCAGGCATGTTGCCTTTAGAGCTGATTGTCATTTACAACACTTTCTTGCCACATAGCTGAAGTACTTGGTTGTTGTACTTGTATTAGGAACTGTCCTACATTGAGGCGTCAGTAGAGGAGGTTTTGGAACAAACTGATGAATTAAACAGTAATAAATCTCCAGGACCAGATGGGATCCAAGAGTTCTGAAGGAACTCAAATATGAAATTGCAGAACTACTAACTGTGGTATGTAACCTATCGCTTAAATCAGCTTCTGTATCAGATAGCTGGAGGATAGCTAATGTGATGCAGATTTTTTTTAAAGGCTCCAGCGGTGATCCTGGCAATTACAGGCCAGTAAACCTAACTTCAGTACCAGGCAGTAAAGAACAGCATTATCGGACACCTAGATGAACATGAATGTTGGGCAAGAGACAACATGGCTTTTGCCAAGGGAAATCATGCCTCACCTGTCTATTGAGGGAGTCAACAAGAATGGGTCACGGGTGAGCTTGTGGATATAGTGTACTTGGATTTTCAGAAAGCCTTTGACAAGGTCCCTCACCAAAGGTACTTAAGCAGAGTAAGCTGTCATGGGATAAGAGGGATGGTCCTGTCATGGATCAGTAACTGTTTAAAAGATAGGAAACACAGGGTAGGAATAAATGGTCAGTTTTCAAAATGGAGAGAGGTAAATAGTGGTGTCCCCCAGGGGTCTGTACTGGGACCAGTGCTGTTCAGCAAACAGTAATTCCTCGCTTAACGGTGTAGTTATGTTCCTGAAAAATGTGACTTTAAGTGAAACAATGTTAAGCGAATCCAATCCCCCTCCCCCCCACACACAGAAGTTTTAAACCAACAATTTAATACTATACACAGCAATGATGATTGTGTAGCTGGCTTGAGGTGGTGGAGTCAGAAGGTGGGATATTTCCCAGGGAATGCCTTACTGCTAAACGATGAACTAGCACTCGGCTGAGCCCTCAAGAGTTAACACGTTGTTAATGTAGCCTCAGACTCTACAAGGCAGCACAAATGGAGGGAGGGGAGACAGCATGCCAAAGAGAGACGGAGACACACACCGTGTCTGAGAGAGAGATGCGCATTGCCCCTTTAAGTACTCTGACCCCACTCTAAGTACATTGCCTTTTTAAGTAGATCAGCAAGTTGAGACAGCAGCTGCTGTCAGCAAGGTCCCTCTGTCCTGAGCCCTCTCATGTGCCCCCCTCAACTCTCCATGGAGATGGAGAAGTGGGGAACAGGGGGAAGGGGGGACACCCTGACATTAGCCGCCCCCTCCTCCTCTCCACCCCTGCACAGCAAGCAGGAGGCTCCCGGGAGCAGTTCCAAGGCAGAGGGCAGGAGCAGCACACAACAGTGGGGGAGGGACAGGTGAACTGCCTGGCAACTGATAGCCTGCTGGGCGGCTGCCGCACAGGGAACTTGAGAGTGAGCAGCTGATAGGGGGGCTGCCGGTCCACCCTGGTTCAACCCTACCCGCCCGGCTAGCTCCAACGGGCTGCTCGTCCTGCAAGCAGTGGACAAAGCAACGTTATAAGGGAGCATTGCATAACTTTAAACAAGCATGTTCTCTAATTGATCAGCAACGAAACAACATTAACTGTGACAACTTTAAGTGAGGAGTTACTGTATTCATAAATGATCTGGAAAAACGAGTAAATAGTAAAGTGGCAAAGTTTGCAGATAATACAAAATTGCTCAAGATAGCTAAGTCCAAAGCAGACTGCAAAGAGCTACAAAGGGATCTCACAAAACTGAGTGACTGGGCAACAGAATGGGAGATGAAATTCAGTGTTGATAAATGCAAAGTCATGCACATGGGAAAACATAATTTCAACTGTACACACAAAATATGGGGTCTAAATTAGCTATTACCACTGAAGAAAGTGATCTTGGAGTCATTGTGGATGGTTCTTTGAAAACATCCATTTCATGTGCAGCAGTAGACAAAAAAGCTAACAATGTTAGGAATCATTAAGAAAGGGATAGATAATAAGACAATAAAAATCATAATGCCTCTATATAAAACCATGGTAAACCCACACCTTGAATATTGCATGCAGTTCTGGTCGCCTCCTCTCAAGAAAGGATGTATGAGAACTGAAAAAGATGCAGAGAAGGGGAGCAAAAATGATTAGGGGTATGGAACAGCTTCCATAGGAGGAGAGATTAAGAAAACCGATTGTTCATCTTGCAAAAGCGGCAACACATAACACAAGAACCAAGGTTCTCCCAATGAAATTAATAGGCAGCAGGTTTAAAAAATTAAAGAAAGTATTTCCTCACATAACTCTCATGCAACCTGTGGAACCAGTTGCCAGGGGATGTTGTGGAGCCCAAAATTATAACTGGGTAAAAAAAAGAATTGTATAAGTTCATAGAGGGTAGGTCCATCAATGGCTATTAGCCAAGATGGTCAGGGACACAACCCTGTGCTCTGGGTATCCCTAGCCTCTTACTGCCAGAAGCTGGGTGTGGTTGACGGGGAACGGATCACTTGATGATTGCCCCAAACTGTTGATTCCCTTGGAAGCATCTGGGTCTGGCCATTGTCGGAAGACAGAACACAGGACTAGATGGATCACTAGTGTGACCCAGTATGGCCACCATTGTGTTCTTATGTACAATACTAGAAGGAGACATAGTCCCTGTCCAAAGAGCTTGCTGTCTGAGCAATAGCATGTGAAGGTTAGGGAAGGGGCTGACTGCCTGGGTTTGGAGCATTGCGAAGGAGTGGCTGTTCTGGTGCAAGGAGGAGGGGACATTGATCCAGGCCTGGCGCTGAGACGGGAGCTGAATGGGTTTGGCAGGAATCTGCAGGGTCTGGAATCACGAGTTAGGCTGTGGGCAAGAGAGGAAGGCTATCGTGTGGGGGATGCTGGATGGAATCGGAGTCTAATGGAGTGTTGTGGGAAGGGAGCAAAGAAGGGGCCTGTAGGTGACAAAAGAGGGGGAGCCAACACCCCACATTACAGTGTGTGCTTGGGGGAGAAGGGAAAGGGTAGATGGCCTGAGAAATCTTCACCCTTTGGAAACCTGATGTCCAAACAAAAGTAAAATGCAAATGTAATAGACATTCTTTAAAAGTGTGTGTATGTTCATTCATAAACAGCTGCTTTGTAACACAAACGAATAGGTCTGTTGTCATGGGGTTTAAAGGTTTATTTCTGGGAGTTGAGCAGTTGGGTTTGTACAAAGTGAGCCCTGTTTTGTTCTCCAAGGCGCTAGCTCCACTTGCATTGGTCTCAGCTGAGGTTTTATCCCCCAAGCAGGCTATACTGACATCAATGAATGCTACCGAAAATCACCCACAGACACCTCCAGCTGGCCAGGCTCTGGCGAATTAGAAAGAATGTGCTGATATTAACCAGCAAACTGCAGGGGATGCAAACTCTCTGCTCATTTTGAGGCAAAGCGTGACCCGTCCCTGTACCATAGAATCATAGAATATCAGGGTTGGAAGAGACCTCAGGAGGTATCTAGTCCAACCCCCTGCTCAGAGCAGGACCAATCCCAGCTAAATCATCCCAGCCAGGGCTTTGTCAAACCTGGCCATACAGTCCCTAGGGAACTGTGTGTACCTGTGCGGCATGTCTCCTGAGTACTGCTGCCATGCTGGCAGGGGGAGGACTTCACTAACAGAAAAAACTCTGAGAGCCAAATTCTGTGCTTGTGGTGGGGTGAAACTCCAGTAACACAGGAAATGCACCCGTCCATGCCAGTAGAGCCTTTGGCCCCTCATCCCAGAGCAGATTTGGAAGGCTTAGCTATACTGGAATCTCTAGTTTGGAATGAGAGATCAACACATCTGGAAATCTCATTTAATATCTATGACAAGGCCCAGCAAAATCACCCAGCTGCACGAGAGGAAAATGCCTTGAATGACTCATAACACTTGGGATGGCAGCAGTGGCTCTCACTCAGCCGTATGAGAAAACAGTTTTCCAGAGCAGACAGCCTCGTGGTCAGCCTATCTGGAGGAGCTAAGGAAATGAGCTCAGGAATTCTCATCCTTATCCTCTCATCCTTAGGTTTTGAAGATAAAATAAAAAAAGAAAGTTAAAAATCACTTAGAAAAGTTAGATGCCTGCAAGTCACCAGGGCCTGATGAAATGCATCCTAGAATACTCAAGGAGTTAATAGAGGAGGTATCTGAGCCTCTAGCTATTATCTTTGGGAAATCATGGGAGATGGGAGAGATTCCAGAAGACTGGAAAAGGGTAAATATAGTGCCCATCTATAAAAAGGGAAATAAAAACAACCCAGGAAACTACAGACCAGTTAGTTTAACTTCTGTGCCAGGGAAGATAATGGAGCAAGTAATTAAAGAAATCATCTGCAAATGCTTGGAAGGTGGTAAGGTGATAGGGAATAGCCAGCATGGATTTGTAAAGAACAAATCGTGTCAAACCAATCTGATAGCTTTCTTTGATAGGATAATGAGTCTTGTGGATAAGGGAGAAGCGGTGGATGTGGTATACCTAGACTTTAGTAAGGCATTTGATACGGCCTCGCATGATATCCTTATTGATAAACTAGGCAAATACAATTTAGATGTGGCTACTATAAGATGGGTGCATAACTGGCTGGATAACCATACTCCGAGAGTAGTTATTAATGACTCCCAATCCTGCTGGAAAGGTATAAGAAGTGGGGTTCTGCAGGGGTCTGTTTTGGGACTGGCTCTATTCAATATCTTCATCAATGACTTAGATGTTGGCATAGAAAGTACGCTTATTAAGTTTGCGGATGATACCAAACTGGGAGGGATTGCAACTGCTTTGGAGGACAGGGTCAAAATTCAAAATGATCTGGACAAATTGGAGAAATGGTCTGAGGTAAACTGGATGAAGTTCAATAAAGACAAATGCAAAGTGCTCCACTTAGGAAGGAACAATCAGTTTCACACATACAGAATGGGAAGAGACTGTCTAGGAAGGAGTATGGCAGAAAGAGATCTAGGGGTCATAGTGGACCACAAGCTAAATATGAGTCAACAGTGTGATACTGTTGCAAAAAAAGCAAATGTGATTCTGGGATGCATTAACAGGTGTGTTGTAAACAAGACACGAGAAGTCATTCTTCCAGTCAACTCTGCGCTGATTAGGCCTCAATTGGAGTATTGTGTCTAGTTCTGGACACCGCATTTCAAGAAAGATGTGGAGAAATTGGCATGTGAGATCTTTACCAAGAGCCTGCTGGTGGTTGTAATCCATTGCAAAATGTATGGACAGAGTGTGTGGAAAGGATTATGTAGCTATACCTAAAACTGTGTTCTTAAGATCTGTGATTGTGTATAGTCCGCTTCACAATGGGGGCCTGTCCACAGGCTCAGCTGAGTGCTGATCAAGGGATTGTGAACTTGAGAAGAAAGAGGCATACAGGAAAAAAACAGCCAACAGGCAGGTGTCCTGGTTAAGAGTAATGATGATGGTTTGTGGTGGGGGTAGAACTGGGGGTACAAAGAGACTCCTGGGATCTTTTCCACATAGTCACTTCCTCTGGGGTTCCTTGGCTGATGCTGTCAGTGTAGGCTGACTTGGCTATTGCTGGTGCTGAGTCTTATTTATCCCTTCTCTGACCTTTCTCCCCACACTTGCCTCCAAGCAGGGGGCAACAACCTGTATCAGAACAATTCCCGCCTGTTCTGTCCAAGTGTGGAAAGTGAGTCTAACTGAAGCAGGTCTGAGGGCTTGTCGACATGGACACTTAGTGTGTGGCAAGCTGGGGTGTAAATCAGCCTCTCACTAGTTTGCCACTCACTAACTGTCCATGTGGACCCTGCTGACAGACACGAACCATGCCCTGTGGTGAAATGGGGGTGGATAAACGCCCCAGGGGCCTGTCAGTGCATGGCAGCAGGGTCTGCATGGGTACTTGGGGCACGGCCGGCTCGGGTGGGCTAGATTTACACCCCGGCTTGCTGTGAGTCAAATATTTGCACAGACAAGCCCTAAAGGAGGGTTCCCAGATAACTCAATGTCTTCTATTAAAAAGAAGACTTACTGCACTAAAGAAGGCAGCGCAAGCTCTTGGCACTGAAAAGGGAGGTGTCTCTCTCTCTCTGGGGGCTTTCTGCAGTGCCACCAGTCTAAGCACTTACTGGTTCCACTCCGAAAAGAGACTTTGTGAAACTGGCACCAGGGGTTCCATGCTTATGGTGACTGAATGAGGCATATTGTCTCAGTTTACAAGTAAAACTGTTTATTTTCCATCCATCTTGGGATCTGAAAAGCCAAGCTGATTTCTTCCTGCCTCTTATTTAACAGTAAGAACAGTTCTGCTGCCCAAATAATGCTCTTAGTTATACCTGTGAAGTCCCTTTGTCCTCTCATGTTAATCTGTTCCAGGTGGGCCGCCCAGGTGTCAGTGGGGCCATGCAGCTGTAGTGGGAACTCGTGTAACAATTCTGCTGGTGAGGGGTTATCCAGTTCTCTCTCTCTCTCAGTTGTGATGGCTGTGTAAGACGGATAGTAAAAAGTAGTTTTAAAGAAACACATACCTCTTATTTGTCCCTTAAGTAAGCAGGCAGGATTATGAATACACACAGGAATTGGACCTGCTGAGAAAGATGCCCTTTTGACATAATCAACTTTCAGAGGAGAACTGCACTTTAGCAAACAGCTCAAGCTACTTTTTTTCAAAGCAAGAGTTTGAAATTGCATTGTGTGTGTGTATGTGCTCAAGAGCAACACACAAAAAGAGGGGAATTCTTCTAGAATTTAGTTTCAGGTTCATTTTAATTTTGACCTTTTTAAAAAAAATGCTAAATTCACTAATTGGTTTTTGGGGGAAGTTATCCAAAATTTGGTATTGCCCTAGGATCTCCCCCCGTCCTGTCTGGTGAATTAGTTCAACAGCGAGAGTCCTCTTCATTGCCATTAGATAAAGAAGGCAGCCAAGGGACCAAGAGATTTGGGGACTGGAATCTATTGAGGACTCAGGAGAGCATATGTTAATTGGAGAACCAATGTCTGGGCGTGGAACATGCAGACTGTGCTCAGATTGGGGCCTGGAACATTCTCAAGGGGTTCAGAGGAGTCCCAGAAGTGGGGTAAATGGTAGCAGTGAGCTCTCGGAGTGGAGATACAGTAACTCCTCGTTTAACATTGTAGTTCTGTTCCTGAAAAATGTGACTTTAAGTGAAACAATGTTAAGCAAATCCAGTTTCCCCATAAGAATTAATGTAAATGGGGAGGTTAGGTTCCAGAGAATTTTTTTTCACCAGACAAAAGACTGTATTATATTTTTTTTGTACATTGTGACAGACCCAAACCAGTGGGGAACAGGAGTCTGGTAGAGGTCAAATATACTGGTCACTGGATAAGCAGTTTTCTGTTCCCTGAGTGACCAGAGCAGGGTCTGCACTAGAGTAATCAGGAACCTGCTAGAACCAATTAAGGCAGACAGGCTGATTAGAACACCTGCAGCCAATCAGGGCAGGCTAATCAGGGCACCTGGGTTTAAAAAGGAGCTCACTCCAGTCAGGTGAAGAGGAGCCAGAGGAGAGGAAGTGTGTGTGAGGATAAAGAAGGTGTTTGGAGGAGGCCATGGGGAACTAGCCCAGGGAGTTGTAGCTGTCATGCAGCTGTTACAGGAGGCACTATAGACAGCTGCAATGCAGAGTGCCCTGGGCTGGACCCCAGAGTAGAAGGCGGGCCCTGAGTTCCCCCCAAACCTCCCAACTCCTGATCAGACACAGGAGGAGTTGATCCAGACTGTGGGGAAGATCACTGAGGTGAGCAAATCTGCCAATAAGCGCAGGACCCACCAAGGTAGAGGAGGAACTTTGTCACAGCGCGCGTGCACACACACACACACAAGTTTTAAACAAACAATTTAATACTGTACACAGCAGTGATGATTGTGAAGCGTGGTTCAGGTGATGGAGTCAGAGGGTGGGATATTTCCCAGGAAATGCCTTACTGCTAAATGATGAACTAGTACTCGGCTGAGCCCTCGAGGGTTAACACATTGTTAATTTGGCCTTACATTCTACAAGGCAGCACAAATGATGGAAGGGGAGACAGAATGTCAGACAGAGACATACACCCTGTGTGTGAGAGAGAGATGCTCACTGCCCCTTTAAGTACTGTGACCCCACTCTAAGTACATTGCCTTTTTAAGTAGATCAGCAAATTGAGACAGCAGCTGCTTTCAGCAAGCTCCCTCTGTCCTGAACCCTGTTGTGTCCCCGCCCGCTCTATGGAGATGGGGTAAGTGGGGGGCAGGAGGGAGGGGGGCCACCCTGACATTAGCCTCCTCTTCCCCTGCACATCAAACAGGCGCAGCTCCAAGGCAGAGGGTAAGAGCAGCACATGGCAATGTGAGGCGGGACAGCTGAACTGCCTGGCAATCAGGGCCACCCGGAGGATTCAGGGGGCCTGGGACAAAGCAATTTCAGGGGCCCCTTCCATAAAAAAAATTGCAATACTATAATCTCGTGGGGGCCCCTGTGGGGCCCCTGGGCAAATTGCCCCACTTGCTCCCTCCCCCCCCACGGGCGGCCCTGGGAAAAATAAACCTTCCGCATCTCGGCACAAACCCAGTTTTGAGAGAACTTCTTTACAAGGTATCACTGGTTCTCAGCACCAGCTAGTGCTAAAAGGCACTAAAGCTCATTAAAAGGCTTGGACAAATATTTTCCATCAAAACTTATTTTGGATTGAAAACTAGGGGGTTTTAAAAAGCAGAAAAAAATCACGGACAATGTCTGCTTTCCTTCAAAATTTGTTGTGGTTTTTTTAATTAAAAAGCTGAAATTAGCTGCCAAAACCTGAACATGGTTTGGGGTTTCAGAGGTGTGTGGCCAAATATTTGCTGCTTGTTGCATTTGATTGTTTAAAGAAACAATAATAAAATTCTTCTTAAAAAAAATCCAAAACTTTTGAACCATCTCAGCTTGTGACCAAATGCCTGAGCCCATCCAGTCAGAGATTTTTCTAGGTTTCTAATACTCTGCTGGCTTCCTTGACTCATATCTGTCTCCATAACTTTGGATTCATTTAGGTTAGAAAATAAGAACAGCCATACTGGGTCAAACCAAAGGTCCGTCCAGCCCAGTATCCTGTTTGCCGACAATAGCCAATTCTAAGTGCCCGAGAGGGAGTGAACCTAACAGGTAATGATCAAGTAAGTGTTCTCTCTCCTGTCGTCCATCTCCACCCTCTGACAAACAGAGGCTAGGGACACCCTTCCTTATCCATCCTGGCTAATAGCCATTAATGGACTTAACCTCCATGCATTTATCTGTTTCCTGGAGACTGACTCCCTGGGGTCCCTCACAAACTGGAGACAGTTACCGTGGGTTTGTCCTTAGTATAGCTTATGTACATACTCCACGAACTGAGCCTTTGAGCTTGTTCCAGAATCTGGGATGAGCCTATGTTGTGAAAACTGAAATGCTCAAAAATAACACATGCATGTGAATGGACACAGGGTGCTAAAATTAAATTAACTCAGGGGTTCTCAAACTGGGGGTCAGGACCCCTCAGGGGGTCACGAGATTATTACTGGGAGTCCCGAGCTGTCAGTCTCCACCTCAAACCCTGCTTTGCCTCCAGCATTTATAATAGTGTTAAATATATAAAAAAGTGTTTTCAGTTTATAGGGTGGGGGGTCACACTCAGAGATTTGCTGTGTGAAAGGGATCACCAGGACAAAAGTTTGAGAACCACTGAATTAACCCCTCTGGAGCCTCAGGGAATGCAGGGGAGGGGGGTCTCCCTTGGTAGGGTTGGGAATGAGGTAGGTGGTGTAGGATATTGCTCTTCTCATGTGATCCTTCCCCCAGGGGCTAATTTTAAATGAAGCTGCCTTCCCCTGACATGAATCTCCCTATGGCACTGAAATTAAATACAGACTATAATTTGGCATTTGAGAAGTGAAAGGGATGGTAGCCCTAATGGAAAGGCTAACAGCTTGGCTCTTCTGCAAGCCTCAAACTGCTGAGTGAGCTTTAGGGTAGGGAAGGCTGTGCCTCCCAAACAGCCTGGCCCTGCCCCCTATCTGACCCCCATCCACTTCCTGCCCCCCGACTGCCCACCCCCCTCAGAATCCCCAACCCATCCTGCTCCTTGCCTCCTCACTGTCCCTCAGAGACCCCCCTCATCACCACCCCAAGACCCCACTCCTGCTCCCTGTCCCCTGACTGCCCCGACCCCTATCCACCCCCCCCACACTGAGTCCTGACAGACCCCTGGAATGCCCACAATCCAACCCCCCTGTTCCCTGTCCCCTGACCGCCCCCCCAATCTCTGCCCGCTCCCTATCCCCTGACTGTCCCCGGGACTCCCTGCCCCTTATCCAACCCCCTGCTGCCCCGGCCCCAGCCTCTTACCCCTGGCTCTTCCCTCACCTGGAGCCTCAGCGCATCCAGGAGCATCCCTGAACAGCGCTGCACCGTGGCTCTGGCAGGGTCTGAGCTCCTCCCCGCTCAGAGCCGCGTGGTAAGGGGGCGGGGCTGCGAGCTCCAGCGGGGCCTGAGCTCCTCCCCGCTCAGAGCCGCGTGGTAAGGGGGCGGGGCCTGAGCTCCTCCCCGCTCAGAGCCGCGTGGTAAGGGGGCGGGGCTGCGAGCTCCAGCGGGGCCTGAGCTCCCTCCGCTGGGCTTGGAGCTCACAGCCCCACCCCCTTACTGCACGGCTCTGAGCAGGGAGGAGCTCAGTCCCCGCCGGAGCCACGCTGCAGCTGTTCAGGGACACTCCTGGATGTGCTGAGGCTCCTGGAGAGGGGCGGAGGAGGGGTCGGCCCAGGGCTCCGGCAGGAGCCTCAGCCGTTCTCTTGGGGGCCCCTGTGGAGCTTGGGGCAAATTGCCCCACTTCCTCCCCCTACGCCCGGGCAGCCCTGCCAGCAATTGATAGCCTGCTGGACGGCTGCCACCCAGGAAACTTAGGGGAGCGAGGAGCTGATAGGGGCACTGCAGGTCCACCCTGGTTTGAAGCCCCCACCAGCTCGCTCCAATGGACTGCTCTTCCTGCAAGCAGTAGACAAAGCAGGCAGCTGCCAAACAACGTTAAAAGGGAAGATTGGACAACTTTAAATGAGCCTGTTCTCTAACTGCTCAGCAATGTAACAATGAAGCAATGTTAACTGGGATGACCTTTAAGTGAGGAGTTACTGTATGGAGAATAGGTTCCGATTTAACCAAACTAAAAGACTCCTAAAAGAAAG
Source organism: Gopherus flavomarginatus (assembly GCF_025201925.1). Taxonomy (NCBI): domain Eukaryota; kingdom Metazoa; phylum Chordata; order Testudines; family Testudinidae; genus Gopherus; species Gopherus flavomarginatus. The sequence goes on along the minus strand of NC_066626.1, from coordinate 8,706,713 downwards.
CGGAGAGATGGCCAAAATGCAGTGATTTAGTACTGGCATCCCTGCTAGAGCTCTGACATATGTAGTTACCAGTACAAAATATCTAGCAGAGAGTGTCAAGGGTGGTTTCCTGTGTAAGAATGCGATAGCTATGCTGCGCTTTCAGATAACACAGTGTATTGGCTGTGGTGGAGAGGGAATGCAGAAGCACTGTCAGAAGGTGACTGCAACAAAACTCTGTTGTCATCTGATAGAAGAAACTTGTGGATGGACATATCTTAGCATTTGTTTTTAAACAATATTATTTCACTCGAGTTATTTTCAAAGTTTGAAGAATTTATTTCCTTGACCTCTATATTTGTTTGTCAAGATCTCAAATGAGCCTAGCAGTGCACGACTTTTCCTCCCTCTCTAGTGTAGTCTGACAAGGGTAAATGTTGAATATGGAAACTTTAGAGAAAGAAATAGAAAAATGCATTCTGTATTCAATTAGTTGTAGCCTATTTTCATGGTTTGATGTATCTGTTACAAAAAATACTCTAGAAGTGACATTACATCAGTTCCTTTTCAAACAAAGCATAAATATGGCATTGTTACTATGAAAACTAATATTTTAATTAGCAAACTTATTCAAGCTATGTTTAAAAAATACAGTGGAAAATATGTCTTATTGGAGTAAACTAGTATTTTATGTTCCCTGGAAGTTTTTTAGAGTGTTGCCAAAAGCATGCATTAGGCTATAGCAAATGTACATTTAATTTTTAAATTGATCTCTCATACTTTTTTGTAGCCGAATGGAGAAAAATTGATACTCATAGAAATAACACTGCTTCTTTTCTGTGATCTCCTGGTTAGTGAAATCTAGAATGAAATGCTTGTATTTAGGATATTACGATTTATTATTTTTTAGAACTCAGGTGTGTTTGGGTTCATAGAGAACACAGTCCTTACCCCACAGACCTTGCAATCTGTGTCAATCCTGTAAGGACTTACACACATGCTTGGCTTCACACACTGTGAATAGGGCCACTCAGAGTGTATAAAGAGAAGCACATAGGTGTAGCTATGGCATGAAGGAGGGGATTAGGTGGGAACAGCCATAGAGGACAGCACTGCAGCTGCAGCGGTTTGCTTTAAGGCATGTATCTTTTTTTGGATTGTTTATTTTTTTTATAAGAATAAAAATAAAATAAGTAATTTTAATATAATGAAAATAATTGAGTCTTGAAGGAAAGAACATTGATTCTTTTGCCAGCTAAAGGAAACACGGAATCCTGGGCGATCTCTCATTCTGTCAGCCACCTAGGAACGTTACATAGCTGCTATAACTGCACGGCTTAGGGTACGTCTCCACTGCCACTGGGAGGTGTGGTCGTGGCAGGGGCAGGCGTGCCTGAGCTAGCTCTGTTTGCATTGGCTTGCTAGCCGTGGCAGTGAGGGCTAGTCGTGCTGGGCAAGGTTGTCCCGCAACTAGTCTGTGCTGCTGCCCGTGCTACACTGCTACCCTCAGCGAGCGCGCGTGACCAAAGCTAGCACAGTTGTGTCTGCGGGTGCTGCTGTCGCACCCCCTGATTGCTCTGTACACGGACCCTTAAGGACCGGAGGCTATTTGTTTTTGTGATGGTTAGTCCGAGAGGAATCCAGGTGGGTGTGCTTCCTTTCGTAGTAACCAATGCTATACCCAGGGGTCTTCCTTGTGAACGACAAGGAGAACGCCGACCCTTACTTGGAAGGTGTAAGCCATTCTTCCTCCGGGGGACTGGAGATTTTTTGTGGTTTCCTCTCCCTTGGGTGCCACATGCATCTTCAGCCTCTTGCTGCAGCTCTGGCCCACTGCTCACCATTTTGAAAATTGAAACTGGATAAATTATAAACATACGAAGTGTGCAAGCTTCTCCCGTGGCAAGCTGTGCTTTGGAGTAAATCATAAATGAGACCGTGGGCCTGAATCTCTGACTGCCAAGGGCACTTGCTGGTAAGGGATTGAATGCTTCCTTTGCTCAGTGCGGGGATCCTTTGAGTGAAGCTGCTGGTCTGGCTTCCCAGGAGTGCTCAGATGTGCTGCTGGCCATACCCTGTCTTTTCCTCCTGGAGGCTCCCAAAACACCAGGGTTTCTCAGGCTGCCTGCCTCCGGCGGGAAGGACCTCTCCTGAGGGAGAGCCTTAGGGACATTTGCTTGTCATTGTGCAAACCCACTCCCCAGTTGGATCCTGTCCCTAGAGTATGCCGAGGGCTGTCCCTGTGTCATGGAGTCACTGGAACTGCTGCCTACGAAGCCAGTCAGGACTCTGGGGGAGCCTCCTCTCTCTGAGCAGACTGTCTCCATGGCAAGAAGCTTAAACACCTTCGACCTTCCTGGGCCTGACCTTGGAGCATTCAGCATCCGCTTTTCACACTGTGCGCTTCCCACAGGCAGGGCTCCTGGGGAAGCCAGAGGGCCCTGCACCCCAACTCCACAGTCAGACGTGACTCTCAGCCAGCCAGTAAAACAGAAGGTTTATTAGACGACAGGAACACACTCTAAAACCAAGCTTGTAGGTACAGAGGACAGGACCCCTCAGTCAAGTCCATCTTGCGGGGCAGGGAGCCCAGAGCCCTGTCTGGGCCTCCCTCCATTTCCCCAGCCAGCTCCAGACTGAAAACCCTCCAGCCCCTCCTGGCCTTTGTCTTTTTCCCGGGCCAGGAGGCCACCAGATCTTTGTTCTCCAACACCTTCAGTAGGCACCTTGCAGGGCAGGGGCCCAGGCCATCAGTTGCCAGGAGACAGGGTGTCGGCCATTCTCTATGTAGATCCCTGCCCTCTAGGGCTCTGCAACAATCCCACACCCTTATCCCACCACCTCGATGCTTAAGAAGGGCATAGGGAAAACTGAGTATTCAGAGATAACATTAAGAACATTCCCACTTTGTCACACCCTGCATACCAGACAGAGAAGAGTTTCTTGTACCTCGCTAGACTGTACCTACTGCGGAGCGTGGCTACTCTGTTTACAAGGAAACTGCCATTTGAGTAGGAAGTCCCCTTAATTTCTTAAGCAGGGTAGTTACCTGCCCTGTGTGTCCTTCACAGAGAGCTCAGTTTGCTATTAATAATGGAGGCTGTTCCCTTGAACCTGATTAATTTCTAATGCAGTGGCAAGGGGGAGCAGGACTGTATCCAGAGCAGCAGAGCAGGGGACTGCGTGCACTGAAGCACTGGGAAGTGGAGGGCCTGGAAAAGGGAAATCGAGGACAGAGCTGCATGAGAATCCAGACCCTGCTGCATACAAAAACAGTTCTGGAACATGGCAGACAATTTTGGGAGCGACCGAGTGCCTTGGAACAGGCAGTGTTGTACCCTGGGCTGACCCTATATGGATCTAAATAGGTACGTGGGTCTCAAGACCTGGGAGAATGGGAAATACACCAGAGAAAAGGAGCCCTTGCCCCAGGCACAGCCATTCCACGTGGGGAATCACTGGTCACTGCAAAGGGAGTGCACAGTGCAGTTTAAAACGGAGAGTGCTGCGTGTCTGAGGTTTGATGTGTGAAGAAGAGAGAAATGATGAAGGAGAAGCTGCACGATCCTCTGCAGCTCAGATGGGCTCCAGTTAGGAAGCGAGTCTCTCGCTGAGTTAGTGATGAAACTGGGGCCTTGATTGTGGGGGGAGAGGTGGCTAGCAGCAAAGCTGCAACACAAGTGTCTGCCAGGGTGCACTGTGTAAGGGGTACTCGAGCATCTCTTCACATTAGTGTGACCAGCCTCTGCATTGCCCCACTCCTAGCTGTGTATAATCCTTGCCTGCCGGCACCAGCAAAGTCCAAGATATGTGTGTCCTGTTTGTCTCCCTTGTGGCTGCTTGTTCTTGGTTTGGGTAGGTGCTTGCTTGGTCTTTCCATTGTATGCAGTAGCCCACGGCCCATTCCTTGATATAAACCACATGGCCTGACAAAACGAAGGTTGTGAATTCTTTGCCTTTCTAAGGCAGATGAAGACCTGTGTTTGCATTGTTACTGGTTTGACAGGGAACTTGATGCTGGCGATTAATAGCCCTCCCCATTGTTGCTGTAGTGTCCAGGTATTGGAGGGTCTCTGCAGGGCTGGGTGGGGATAGAGGGCGAACCAGATCCTCGCCTACATTCCTTCTTTTGGGTGTGAAAACCCTTGCTGTGTCCAAGAGTTGGTATCTGCCATGTGAGTCTGCACTGCAAAGCCCTGCTAGTGTTTGGTGAGATCTGAGCCAAGAAGGGAGTGAAGGGAGCTCAGGAAATGGTGTGATTACTAGACCGTATTGTGCACTCTGTGGAGGAATCTCCTCTACGAGGCTGATTACACGGCATTAGGCATATTGAGCTAATTGGAAATGGAATTTCCAGGTAATTGGTTTACTAAATTCTGAGGATGCTGATTCCGATCTGACAGATTATGCAAAGCATGGCTGGAATAAAGGGTTTTCCCTCCACTGCAGAGTCCCGTCTAAGAAGTTAATCTCTGAGAAGCCCCAAGAGCAAATCAGCCCGTGATCCAGGGGGGTCTGGTTAACCTAGAGAGAAGAGTCCCTTGAGCATGGTGGGGTGGGGGAGGGGACACCACCCTCCCAGATATGTAGGGGATCCTCATGAAATGCAGGAATTACGGGATGAAAGCCCGTGGCCACTGGGCCGTACATGAGGGTTTTACTGGTTTGTGCTGGCCCTGTGCTCTAATCGTCTGTGAATTACTTGAGGACTATCCATTCGCCAACTGATGCAAAGTCCATCACAGTCCCTGGAAGGGCTCTCATTCACTCCTGCGTGCTTTGCGTCAGAGCCCTTCGCGCTGTCCTGCAGGATGGACGTGTGGGTTAGAATGCCTCTCGTCGTGCTTCTGGGCTTCTTGTTCCTCAGGCTGCACGGCGTGGGAGGGTCCTTCGAGGCAGCCCTGGCAGCGCTAGGCTAAGGGAGGGAAGTCGTGCCTCCTGTGCTACGCAGCAAGGCTTTGGCTGTTGCTTAGCCAGGGAATTGCGTGGGCGAGGGGGATTGCTTAGGCTGCTGCAGGGATATAGAATTTTCAGAGGAAATGTGGAATGACTGTTTCATGCATGTGTTGCTCTGCATGGTTTTTACCCATTCTCACCAATGTGGTGTTCCTCAGCGTGACATTCCTGTCAAAAAGGCAGCATGTGAAGGCACTTGTGTCCAGCCCAGTTCACCCAATCTCTGGGTCTAGCGCAGCACAACGGGAGCCTTTCTACTGCATTGTGGCAAAGATCCCTCCACATACATCGCTGTACAGGAGCCATCAGAGCTGTTCAGTCTTGTTTTGGTTCATGACATGCATTAAGAAACTAACAACAAAGGGATGCATAGCCGTAGAAGTTCCTCATTTTAAATTGTGGCTGCACAGGGTGTGGAACAAGCAGAATGGCAGGGTTCCACAAGGGGGAAGTGCATTGCAGATGTGACTAGCAAATTGTCTGGCCCACGGTTAGTTCTTGGCTCAGGTCCCATTGGCTGGCTAATTATAGGAACAAGTCTGAAGACAGAAAAGTTCAAATTCTTTTTTTGCCTGGTGTGAGCTGACGAACAGACTAACTTATTAAGTTCCTTGAATTTCAGTGTAACTGGAACCATATAAATGGCCACAGCCCAAGGTGTTTTATTCCACTTCTCATTTTGCAGTAGCACAAGGCTGAATTACATCATCAGCTTGTGGCCTGCTCTCTGAGCAGTGCTGAGCTGTGTTCTTGTGTGAAATCTTGTGGCCTGGGGTTGGGAAATCCCGTGCAGTGTAAGATTGACGTTGCGACCCTACATTGGCTCCCCTCACAGCTCCTGGGGCCCGCCGAGTGGTGGTGGTGGGGTGATGGGGGGAAGCTGTTAGGCAGAGCCATCTCTGCCTGTGGCTGGTAGCACCACCCGAGAGGCTGAGCTCAGAATGGGTTCCCAAAGGTCTGGGATGCTCTGTGAGCGGGATAGTATTGGGACAGGGCCATGCTTAAAACGCTGCAGCAGTGAGCTGCTGTGGTGCTTCAGTGAAGATGCTATCTACGGCAATGGGAGGGGTTCTGCTGTCAGTGTATGCCCCCTCCCACCAACCCCCGTGCGAGAGGTGGTAGCTAGGTCGATGGAAGAATTCTACCATCACCCAAAGCTGTCAACACGGGAGGTTTGGTCGGTTTAACTGCATCGCTTGGGTGTGGATTTTTCACAACCCGAAGCCACGTAGTTGTACTGACCTAATTTCCTTGTGTAGACCAGGCCTGAGTCTTAGAGTTGCTGCCTTTCCTGTCAATGGAGACAGTCTGTTAGCAGGTATTCAAGTGGTTTGTTTTTCAAACTGTCTTCAATGCTTCCACATTTCTTTAGTGTGTTAGATTCAGAAGTCCTGTAGGTCTTCCATGCAATGGCATGATGGATTCGTAGCTCAGTTTTAACAACTAGATCTCGTCTGTTCGTTCAGTACCCACTTTTCCTCTGTTTGTCCAATTTTGTATATGTGGTGTACTGTAAATGGTGTTCTGTTTGGAAATATGTCTTGACAGTAATAGTAATTTTCTTCTTACTTCCCATATCTGCAACACAATAGAAATTGCAGGATTATTTTCTGGGATTTTTACAATGTGCATGGAAATAAGGGGATATTTGGATTGCTGGTTTTAAAAGTAAAATGTATTTTTTTGTACAGAATTACTTGACAAGTTTAGCACTGAGAGGCTGGAAAGGGAAAAGGAAATTGAATAGCAAATTAGTGGGGGATGATGCTAACCACAGTAAGCGCTTGGCATTCCAGTGGAAAATGGTGACGTTTTCACACACTACGCTAGCAGCGTCACTACACATGCACAGATCACCTTACAGGGCTGGACGGATGCCTTGGCATGGGGAGCTATCATCAGCTCCTTTGAGAATGTTCCGCGGTGAAAGGCTTGTGATCTGATGCTTGAATATCAATGCCAGGGTGGTTCTGTGGCTCCGGATCCTGAATCTCTCCTGTTCTGGCACTGGGGAACATCCTGACTCGCTGACATTAAACAAGGATGGATAACTGTTGAGAATCCTGGCTGCAGTCCCGAGGCCTAGACAGCAGAACGTCTGCCTGGGGGTGGCAGGGAGTTCACAGCAGCACAAGCTGCCCGTGAACCCCCATTTCTCCAGGAGGGCCAACGCCATCTCGTACAATCCAGAAGAGAGTGGGGCTGGGTGAAGAGAGGACCTGGCCAGGACACCTGGGATATGCTAATTTACCTCGTTCCCTGGGCAGCCTGTGTCTGCAGGAATCGCAGAGACTCATCCCCCACCAGTGCTCACTCTGGGCCAACCCCGTCAGGTGCCCCGCCGAGCTGAGGGGAGAAGGAAGCCCAGGAAATACCTCATCCCCAGTTACAAGAGTAAATATCTGCTGTAGAAGCCAGGCTTATGAGAGGGAGAGGAGGAAAAGGAGTGGGGAGGCTGCTGGCTGGGCTGTGTGAGGAGAGATGGAGCTCAGGGGGTGAAGTGACTGACTGCAAATCATTGCTCTGCTTTCTCTGACAGCAGCACTGTTCTCACCGCCAGCCAAAACTCCAATGCCTGCTCCCTCTGCATGTCTGACAAGCAGCCTGCATGCTCTGGAGTTTTTCTCCCGTCTAATTACAGGAGAACAGCTACTAAAACACAAGCATGCGGCCAGGAAGGGGCAGGCGGCTCTGGACATGCTAAGAAGGAGTTAAAGGTCCATGGCTAGTGAGTGGGTGTGGCTGAGAAATAAGTGGCAGAATGCTTCTCCGGAGTGTGGAACAAGGGTGCAGTGCTGCTGGCTCCCAGGGAGGAGCTGCGGAAGGATCTGGGCAAAGGATAAAACTCCAGGTGTGCTCAGAAGCCAGTTCCCAGTGGGAGTATTGCCCTGTCGGGGAAGGAGGGCGGGGAACAGGAGAGGCTGGCTGGTTGGGAGCAGGGCTTGGCAGGGGCTCTGGCTAGCCACGCCTCCCTTCGGTTTTGTGCATGCTTTGAGGAGCTGCAGAGGACAGACCAATGTGAGTGCCCCTGGATGCTGTCTGCTGCAGGACACTTTTCCTGGAACTGTATTTTTCATGGCTCCAGCTGAGCAGCGTCTGTGTCTCCTGCTGTTGCTAACCTGCTGCTGCTCCTTGGCAGAGACACGGTTTTTAGACTGGCTTTGGGGGACCCAAAAAAATCCCACGGTAACAACCCTGCCCCCCACAGAGAGCCAGACGACGGAACTGCTTACCTCTCCTGTGGCCACCACGACACAGGCTGCTGTGCCAGCGACCGCTCAGCCAGGGGACCAAGTATGGAGCACACTCTCAGTCACGAGGCAGGCACCAGCTGTGGACACAGCTGTCCCCGCTCTGGCAGAACCTGCCATGCCCCAGGGCAAGGAGGAGAACATTGCGGGGGTGGGGGCTGAGATCCTGGACGTAGCAGAGGGCATCAGGAGCCTAGTCCAGCTGTGGGATGAGAGGACCACCCAGAGGACCGGGAACACAGGGGATCCCACAGCCGTTGCTCCTCTAACAAACCCTCCCACCAGTCTGGCTGCTCCAAACTCTGCAATGGGACTGGCTGACCATGGGAACATGACTGCCAACTCGACAGGGGATGGCCACAGCCTGCTGGGGACCGGGCAGCCAGAGGCTTCACTTCCCACGCCAGCAGGGCCTCTGCCTGCCTGGAACAGGACTCAGGCGCTCTTACAGAAGCCTGCGGCGGCTCTTCCAGGTAGTGAGTCTTTCTCGTTTTCACCAGGTGGAGGTGCCCATGGTGAGATGGGGGCTTCCCAGGAATACCTCCTTGCAGAGGATCAGGAAGGTGCTGCCCTCCCACAAGCAAGGGCTGGCGGGGGAGTGGTCTCAGAAAAGAGAGGAGGAGTTTCACCGACAGCAAGTGTTCTGGACTGGTGGGCGCTGCAGACCAATATCAGCATGCGTGCCGGGATTCCAGCCCAGCTGGCAGGTTCTTTAGACAACTGGCTATCCCATTATGTTGCACATTCAAACCAATCGGTCTCTTACGGGAATAGTACCCGTCGCAGCCTTAAAAATAACAGCAGCCAATCAGTGCAAAGCACTGACTCTTCCACAATGCGTTTTGGGATGGCAGTGGCTGATTTAAATAGGACCCATACTGATGCTATTTCTAATGTGAATGCAACTAATTCTGTGGAATTTTCTTCTGCCAATAATTCTGAATCTCTTGAGTTTGATTTACTAACCTACACTATGCAACTTTATAGCAATGGTAGCGCAGGGCTTGCTTCCTTCTTTCCTGGATTGACACTTACAGCTGGTCGCTGCTTGCCCTTCCCAGCTGATCTGCCATATTGCAACAACCTGGGCATAAAGCATTTCAGATTACCGAATTATTTCCATCATGGCAGTGACGTGGAAATTTGGGCTGCTTTGCATGAGTGGGAGGGGCTTCTTACATCTCGGTGCCACCGCTACCTGGAATGGTTTTTCTGCTCGCTGCTGGTCCCCGGGTGCAATGCTTCTATTCCAATAACGCCCCCACCGTGCTGGGGGTTCTGTGAGGCCGTGAGAGATCTGTGCTGGATTCATTTGAAAGAGGGGCACCTCCCAATATCATGTGACTCTCTCCCTGCAGAGGATGCTGGGTATTCTTGTGTGTTTGTAAATGTGTCTGCAGGTAATATCACAGGGGTAATGTTTCTTACCAATTTTTCTGTTTCTTCCCCCAGGTAATCATAAGCTAAATCTGTACTTGCTTTGCCAACTTTGCGGTTTTGTGGGGGTAAAGCAGTGACTTCCATCAAACTCTCCCCTGCCTTCCTCCATTGGTGGGTCTATGCAGGGGGATGAATGGGACAGTCTGGGGCTGCTCTGTTTAGAATTCTGCCAGCTTGGGTCTGGCTTGTGGCCAGTGCTGCTAGCCCAGGTGCTCAGACCACACTGCTAGCGAGGCCTGTGCTCCATGCCAGATGCTGAAGGAGGTGAATGGCAGTTGGGCTAGAGGGCAAGTGACTCCTCCCCCCTGTCTCTGCCCAGCCCCACAACTCCTCTAGCTTTGGGTCAGAGGGCAGGGGAGGAGTGGAATTCATCCAGCACCTGGCATTGGCCACTGTTGGAAGGCAGGATACAGGGTTAGATGGACCACTGGTCTGACCCAGTGTGGCCGTTCTTACGTTCTTATTCTCTCCTCTGCTGCCAGCGAAGGGTCTGAAATCACTGAATGACTCTGCTGATGATGGCATTGTACTGGGTGCCATATATGTGGCTTGTGCATTCTAGCAGGGCGATGGGGCAGTTTTCATAATGTCCTTGCACTTTTGGTGGAGGACTCGAAGAGCTGGGGGGTGAGTCTATTTCAAATCACCTATCTGCTGCTGGAGGCAGCTTTCTCTCTGGAGATTCCAGCTTGCCTATCATGGCTTTGGGAAGATGGTGCAATGCTGGGATAGGGCACTGTACGTCCGTGGTGCTCAGGGTCTCTTCACTGGCTGTGAGTGATACAGTGAATGTTGCCTTCCAATTTCCTTCCCTGCCTGGTGCCTGCTTTCTTCAAGTAACTGCATGTGCATCAAGCCGCCTACTGACTCGTTCAGCCAGGAGCACAGACCCGTCCCTCTGTCATTCTGGGACTGTTATCCTCGCTAGTGCAGTCTTGTTGCAGGGTCCTGAGGATTGATGCACTGTATCGATGCTCTACTGCTAAGCTGGGGGCATTCCCACCTTCCCTGTCTCTGGTGTCCCTTGCACTGCCCCACGTGGTCTGAATGAAGTTCCTTCCAGAGATTGCTCTCTCTGTCTGTCTCTCACAGTACACTAGTGAAAGAGGAGAGTTCTGTGTCAGGTTTCCACCCCTGAAAAGGTTTGACATTAATGCTAATCCTGCTAGCTCTTCAAAATGCTGTATTAAAATGTCCCAGCTCTGGAGCTGGGCTTCCTCCCGCCACATTCACTGGCTGGGGGATCTGCAGGTGGTTAGAGCTGGTTTGCCAGCAGGTGTGCTGGGGCGAAGGAGAGGCTTTGGGCCAATCCGCTGTGTAAAGTGGACACTTCTAAAGTGTATAAAGTCGAGAATGATGCATTTGTCCACAGATCTACTGGCCCTTCCCCCCTGTGTGTATACAGTGTAGGGGGGGGGGGAGGGTGGAGGCATGGCAGCATGGGCTGCATCTAGAATCCAGATCTTGTAGGAGCGGCATTGGGGGCAGAGGAAGCACAGCCTGGGAGCTGGCATTGATGAGAAAGGGCTGAGTGAAACTTTAAACCAATGAGTCCTGTCCCACTCGCTCCATCTAAGGTTTTGGGCAGATTTCTTAATCTAATTCTGTCTGAGTTCAGCTTTTTTCAAATAAATATTGCCGTCAATTCATCATTGCTTTCTGGGCAATCCAGGCAGGGCCCATCCTCCATTCCTATGGCAAGAGATTTTAGAACTACAGGGATTTTTGTTTCAGGAGATTAAAAACTCCCGTGAATGTCTCGCATAGCTAGCCAGGTTCAGACCCTGTTGTTCTGGTGCCTGGTGTACACCTAATTCAGATGCTGCACCAAGGTACCATTCTCACAGCTCGAGAGCTTCTCACTAGCTCTGGAATTGCCTGGGCCATCTTTTCTGTACGTTGACATCCCTGAAGCTGGAGAGAAGCCAGGAGGCAGAGGTTTTAATACAGATGCCATGTCCCTTCTTTCAGCCCTTTCCTCACCTCCCTGGCTCTGCCACAACCCGTGGTATTTGTTGAGCTCTCCCTGGGCTTGCCAGTGTTCTGCGCGTTAAGTTAACAATTCCTCAGGCTGTGCAGATGAGTCCTTGGCTGATGGCTTCCCACGCTGCTCTAGGTAGTGCTGCATCCTGACGTATTCTGCTTCCTCTGAGCAGAGCTGCTCCTGGCGCTGTGGGTATGGCAGGACTTGGGCATTCTGCTGGACATACGGAGCCTGGGCACCTCTCTGAAGTTCGAGCAGCTCCTGGGGACCATGGATAGACATTCTGTTCAGCAGCCACTCAGAGGCTGTGTCAGATTTTTTTCTCATGTTCTTACATTAATAAGGAGCAGATTCTTCCACCCTCCTCTCCCCCAGTGATACCTTCCTTTCCAATGGTCCCTTGCAGAAGAAGGGACCTCTCGTCATCAGTTTCCCTCCAATTTTCCTGCCCATGTGCAGAATGAATTTTGTTATGTGCACCAATATGGAGCTGAGGTGTGACATGACTCTGTGTGACACATCACCTCCATATTGGTGCACATAGCATAAATTCATGTGGTGGGGGATCAGGGCTGGAGCAGAGTGTTGGGGGACAGAGGTCAGGGCTCTGGCTGGGGGTGCGGTCTCGGGGGTGGAGGCTGGGGATGATGGGCTTGGGGTGCAGGCTGCCCCGGGGCTGTGGCAGGGAGAGAGGATTCTCCCAGCACCCTCTCCCTGTGGCAGCTCCCAGGCTGAGGCCCAGGATCAGCACCTTTCCCCTGGCCGCGGCAGTTCCAGGGCTAGGGGAGCGGCATCTCTCCCCGCCTCGCCTGCACGGCACTTAATAGGCTGCTACGCGACCGCGCAGCTTAGAGGGAACTTAGCGTGTGATGAGTTCACAAACTTACGGGCTTTAAGTTCAGAAGGAGCCATCGTGATTGTCTAGTCCGGGGTGGGCAAACCATGGCCCGCGGGCCGGATCCAACCCTCAGGGCTTTGGATCCGGCCCATGGGATTGCCCCCCTTGGCACCGCGGGCCCAGCGCCACACTCAGAAGTGGCCCCTGAGCAGGGGGGCAGAGGGCTCTGTGTGGGTTGCCCTTGCCTCCAGGCAGTGCCCCCCGCCCCCACAGCTCCCATTGGCCAGGAATGGGGAACCACGGCCAATGAGCACTTCAGGGGAGGTACCTGGAGGCGCAGCAAGGGCACCGCATGCAGAGCCCTGCCCCCCTCACCCCCTCCCGGGTCCACAGCGCTTCCTGGAGTGGCACGGGGCTGGGGACAGGGCAGGCAGGCAGAGAGCCTGCCCTGGCCCTAGTGCCCTCCACTGCCACCCCTGAGATAAGCGATGCCAGGCTGGAGCCTGAACCCCCCCCAACTTCCTGCCCTAAGCCCCCTGCCTGCACCTTGCACCCCAACTCCCTGTCCTGAGCCCCCTCGTACACCCTGCACCCCAACCCCATGCCCTGAGCACCCTGCTGCACCCTAACCCCTGTTCACCCCAACCCCATGCCCTGAGCACCCTGCTGCATCCTAACCCCAACCCCCTGCCCTGAGCCCCCTGCTGCACCCTAACCCCTGTTCACCCCAACCCCATGCCGTGAGCTCCCTGCTGCACTTCACACTCCTGCACCCCAACCCCCTGCGCTGAGTCCCCTCCTGCACCCTAACCCCTGTTCACCCCAACCCCCTGCCCCGAGCCCCCTGCTGCTGTCTGCACCCCTGTGCACCCCAACCCCATGCCGTGAGACCCCTACTGAACCCTAACCCCAACCCCCTGCCTTGAGCTCCCTGCTGCACCTCACAGTCCTCCTGCACCCCAACCCCCTGCCCTGAGCCCCCTCACACACCCCACACCCCTTCTCTGCCCCAATCCCTTGCCCTGAGCCCCTTCCTGCACACCGCGCACCGCACCCCCTCCTACACCCCGCACTTCCTCGTGCACCCCAACGCCTTGCCCCAGCCCTGCATACAATTTCCCCACCCAGATGTGGCCCTTGGCCCAAAAAGTTTGCTCACCCCTGGTCTAGTCTAACCCCCGTTAGCACAGGCCAGAGCACGTCACAGAGACTCCAGGTGATGAAGAACCCAGGTCTCTGTGGAGGAAGTGCAGGATGCTGACCTGCCTCGTTGGATGGCTAGACTGAGCCAGGGCTAGTCCTTGCAATAAGAGAGGTGAAGAGAACTGAGCTGAGTAGCTCAGCTTCCCATGAGGCACCAGTAACTCTCCAGAGACAGGGTGCTAAATTACTGGAAGCTATGGACCAAACTCTACTGTGTTTCTCCTTCCCCTGTAACCGTTGTACTCTATAGTACAGAGGCCATGACCACATTTGCACTATGCTTTGTTTACATTTCTTTCTGGATACCCTAAAGTGTTTCACAGGACAGCTGAGAGAGTTCCTTTTGTTGTGGTTAATTATTTACACATTAGCAAATATTTGGTTCCCATTATTGGGGCAACAGAGGCAGCATTCTGTTTACTATAAGTCAACCAAAAAAAGTGTGTCTGTGCACACGTGCAAACTGTACAGGGGCTGTTAAGGGCTAGAAACACCAATCAGAGCAGTGCCATTGATTGTGAACACACTTACGTTCTGTACATGCCTGCCCGGGAGAACAAGACTTGCATCATGCTTTTTGAAATGTACACGTACATTCTAGCCTAGCTAGAAATGAAGTACCACAGGCTGCTTTCATCGGTGTGTTAGAATGACTGTGACAGGAATATTTTTAGAAGACATGGATCATCTTTTCACTGTGGGTTGGAACTGCTGATGTGTCCTGCTGGATGTTTTCACCACACCACCAGTTAGTTTGAACAGAACATCTGACTATCCCAGACAGGCCTGGCCAGCTGTCTTGGAGTTGCATGTATGTGTAGGTTCCTTATTCCCCTTATTTTTGTCATGTCTGTGGAGTTAGTTAAGGTCAATATAGCTCAATTGCAATGACTTTGAAGGCCCATTTTAAATAATGTAGTTCTTTATGTTGGGGATTCCAATCAGCAAATATAAAGTGCCCCCAGAATGCCTTGAAGCAGATGGTCTGTTTGACCAGAGGGAAGGAGGAGAGTGTAGCGACAATTGCGATACTCTTATGGTTGTAAGAATGGCTTCCTACTGGCTTTGACCTTTCATGAATAACTGCCCCTGACACTGAAGAGTTACTGTTTTAGGCTGTCCCTCGAGGGTGCACGTTAAATGTTCTCAGGAATGCTGTCGGTCATTCAACTCTTACATACAAGGGCGTATTGGCCTGCACAGCCCAAAGTTCCCAGGCTAATAGTCCGAAAAAAGAAAAGCAAGCTGGGATAGCTGTTGTTGGCTAGCTTATGGAAATGGGGCCGTGAGCAGGGACAAAGCCAGGCAGCTGACTCACCGTTTTGTATTTAGGGAAAAGCTACTTATAGAACATTCTCTGGATTTTCACTTTTCTTAGGGTGTTTAAAAGGCAATGGGCTATTTGTGTAGTTTGAGGTTTATTTAACAGTTCAGCTGCTCCTACTGCATGCCTGAAGTTAGAATTTGCTATGGCCTGGGGATTTCCACAGGGGTGGATATGGGATACTGCAGAAAGAGAGCGGCTTGGACTTCTGTCTCCCAGCAGGGTACATAACTTGTCCCATTTCTCCCCTTCCCTGGCTGTTCCATGCAGATGTGAGAGGCTGTGTAAAGTTTGCCCTGTTTTGCTGTATTTTACCACGCTCGGTAACCCAGCCCACTAGTATGGCTTAATTTCTAAATTGCATGATATTTAATTAGGTTCATTGTTTTTCTGTAGATACACCACAGCTTTGTTTTCTTTCTCTAGTTTGCCAAGCAGGGTATCGTGGCTCTTCCCAAGGGCTCTTTGAACCTGTGGAAGGCATGAGTTCTTGGAACTGGAAACACCAGTGTTGACCATAAGGCCTGAGCAGGTGGCTCAGAAGATTTAGCTTTCACACTTTCATCCCTCCATCCCTCTGTGTGTCTGAGCATGCCCCCTCCTGGGAGTGGCTCTGTTGGTATGTCTCGCACTGGGGAGGGGTCTCTCAGAAAGCAAAGGTGTGCAGAAGGTATATCAACCCAAGGCACCGACAGAGCTGTTTACAAATCAAATTGGGCAGCAGGACACCAGCTGCCCCACACACCCTGCAGCTCTGGGGCTGACCCTGTGCCTCTGAGCAGGACAGGTGCAGGAACAGTTCCCTGGCATGGAATGGTGAGGGATTCTCCTGTGAGTGCCAGAGAGCCAGCAGGAGCAGCTGAGCTGTTACAAATCCAGAGCCAGATCCTGGCTCCTGCCTTGGCCACAGGGTCACGCCAGCAATGCAAAGGGACCAGCCAGCTGGAGTGAACAGCTGGGGATGACTCCAGTGCAGGGGTGTGATGAGGGCATGGCCATAGTGCTACCACGCTTCCATGCTGCCTAGCCTGGGGGAGCCATGGCAGCCGGAGCAGTTGTGGGTCAGGGAGCCACAAATCCACTTCCACCTCCACCACATAGAGTCGCATCCCAAGGCTCCTATAGCTGCGCAAGCTGGGAGCGCTACGTGCTGCATGCAACGGGCGGGGCTGTCTCTGAAAAGCATGTCCTCCAAGAGACCCAGATAAGTCTGTCATTCCAGTGAGCCGCTAAGCCAGGGAATGACAGAAGGCGGAGGAGCCGGTGAGCACTCATCACTGCAGGGACTCATCACTGCAGGGGTTCCTGCTGAGAAGTGGAGCTGCACTCTGCCCTGGAATTGCAGCTTCCTTTCTTTTGCCAGCCCCTGGTGATGAGCTCTGGAAAGGGGAAGTGTCTGGCATTGGTACAGCATAGCCAGGGGTGTGGCTGGTGAGGCAGCCCTCCTGGAGCCTTCAGTTTTCTCCTTTCGTATGGCTTGGGTACGTAGCAACAACTACAAATTTACATCTGAGTTTGATAGCTAGCACATTGCCGCAGCAGTGATCTGGCGAACGTCCAAAAGAACAAAGGGGACACTCCGATATGACGTGCTCCATCGTTTGTGCCTGGTGACAACAGTCGCATGCAGGTGTTTGCCTCATTTTCCATTTAAAGAGGGTTTGTCCACATCTCCCACGAGATGCCCTGATGCCATTCAATCTGCATCCATCTTTCCGACATAAAACCCAGTGGGTCCTTGGCAGGGTCAACAACGAGCTGTTTGTTTTGAGCGGTCGAAATGCTCCATGTGACTCTCCATTGAGTCTCAGCATTGAAGTTGGGTGTAAGGGTCTTGATGCGGTTCCATAGAGGGCTGCAGGATTTTAATCTCATTTTTGGCTGGTTCTGCAGGTCATCATGCAGCAGGATTCTTGCGTTTGCACTGACATGCTTGCACTGAAAGCAAGATGTCTGAGCAGCTCTTCTACTCTGGAGGATGAATGTGCAGTAGAACCGGGAGCCTGTTGACTGGAGTCGATTTATTTGAGCGTCCCTGACACTATATTCATAGCATTATTGAGCTGAGTGTCAAGGAGTTTAGTGTGACTGTTGTGAGACCACACTGGCACACAATATTCAACTGCAGAGTATACCAATGCAATTGTTGTGGTTTGTAAGGTCCGTGGACTGCCCCAGGATGTTCCAGCATTCCGTGAAGCTCCAGTTCAGACCTACAAGGGTACTGTGCCCTGGGTTTTGAATCCTGCGGCCTGGCGAAACTTTGCGCCCCACTGGGGCTCCCACAGGGTGTAACTTACCTGCCAAAGGGTCCCAGGAATTGGATGTCTAGGAAAATTAATTAATGGGGGTGTGAGAGTCGGGGGAACATGCTTAAGCATGCCAACTCATGGTATTCAATCTCTTCCTTAAAGCCCCAGTTTCAGGAGTCAAGTGACTAGGTGAGAACTGATCTCTGCTCTCATTAAAAAAAATAAAATAAGCTTCTAGCCCTTGTGCTGGCAGAGAGGTCTGTAAAGGTGACCGGAGTGAGCCCTGAAGGCTCAGAAGCCAGGAAACAAATGCAGAGAACCAAGTGTTTGTGATTTTTATAAAAATTTCATGATTTTTAAGTTCCTGTTTTTTGAGGCCTGACTCATGATTTTTGAAGGATTGGGGTTGCCGGTAGTGCTATATTTTACACCTTCTTACATCCCATGTTAGTTCTCTGCTGCAGCAGCTCCCCGTTCTTTTCCCTCTGCATGTATCCATGAACACCAGCTTGCTGCTGTGCAACTTTGGCCTTTGCGAAGAGCCCCACGGTGTTTGATGCTCTGTCTCATGCAGCACTGAGCTGCTTTGCCATCTTTGAATCAGTGTGTTGTGATTGCAGGTCACAGCGTTGTTGATGTCAGGAATGGTTCGTCATTTCCTTCTCTTTAAAACTGTTCTATTTGCTGAGTGCTCAGGCCAAGTCCGGGAAAGGCCCTGCCACCTGGCATCACTGCTCTAGGAATATTTTTGGTTCTTTTCAGTAGAGATTTGTGAAAGGTTTTAGGTATATTTAAAGTGGGTTCAAACATTGCCTCCCCTCTCCTGGGCTCTCTGTAGGTGCAAATATTTATCTTGATTGTATGATCAATAATTTCCAAAGGTTGATGGTTAGGATCAAAATGTACCGGATTGACTAACATTCATTCCAGTCCTTGCGGAGTGCACGGCGAGTGTAACCTCTTGTGTGTGTGTTTTAATAGAGAAGAAATATTAACATGTTTAAAAGCTGATGGCTTTCTGTTCAAAGAAACTTTGTTCCTTGGCCTAAAACTGCAATGAGCAGAGAAAGCAGTTCTCTTTCCCTGTGGCTTATAACAGCTTGTCGTCTGGACTGTTTTGTGAATGTTTGGGTGGCCTTTTAAAATCTAGTGGTTTGCCAAGAGTGAGGAAGTGACCTCCTTGTTGTGGCTTCACACTTCCTTGTAAAGCAGCAGCTGCCGTATTTCTCAACTGTACCTTGTACAGAGGGATGTCATTTCTTTTAGACCCAATGTTATGAGCCTTCTATTGCTGTCATCGTTTGCTGTTGTAATTATCAATGATGGAGATGCCGAGGTTGTAGGAAAGGTTGTGGTGTTCATGACAAGACCCCCCCCACATTAATTCAAGCTCCCCCTTCCCTTGTGCGAAGTGAGAAGGGTAACTAAAATGAGTAGGGGGATGAACAGCTTCCATATGAGGAAAGATTTAAAAAATTGGTAGTGTTCAGCTTGGAAAACAGACTAAGGGGGATATGATAGGGAACTATAAAATCATGACTGGTGTGGAGAAAGTGAATAAGGAAGTTGTTATTTATTCCTTCACATAACACAAGAACTAGGGATCACCAAGTGAAATTAATAGGCAGCAGGTTGAAAAACTAATAAAAGGAAGTATTTTTTCATACAACACACAGGCAACCTGTGGAACTCTTTGCCAAGGATGTTGTGAAGGCCAAAAGTATAACTGGGTTCAAAAAAGAATTAGATAAGTTGATGGAGGATAGGTCCATCGATGGCTATTAGCCGGGATGGGCAGGGATGGTGTCCCTAGCCTCTGTTTGCCAGAAGCTGGGAATGAGTGACAGGGGATGGATCACTGGATGATTCCCTGTTCTGTTTATTCCCGCTGGGACCCCTGGCACTGGCCACCGTTGGAAGACAGTAGGGCTAGCTGGACCTTTGGTCTGATGCAGTATGGCCATTCTTATGTCTTGTGGAGTCCCTTCTTTTGGGTCCTGTTCACACACAGTGGAGAGCTCGGAAAAAAGGTCTAACATCCGAGGCTGCGTGAGAGCGATGACTGAGCATGGAAAGGCTGCTGCTTTCAGCTGGGCAGTCGCTCCACTCCTGCTGTCTCATTCCTTTGCTAAGACATGAAAAGTGCCATATAAAGCCAAATATTGTCTCTACACACAAATATATCTTGGCTTTGAGTACATGGGAATTTCAAGTTTTTGTTCACACTCAAATTAACTACATTACTTCTTTACTCAATATTCCTAAGAACTCAATGCTGCCTGTTTCTGATGCTCTGCGGGTCAGGAGGGATATGTCTGTGTACTGCATAATGCACATCTAAAGAGACTGTCTGATTAAAACAAGTCGTGCTTTAAGAGAGGGAGGAAGAGCTGGCAGTGCTAGTGTGGAGCCGGCCCCAGTCCTGCAGAGAGATCTGTGTGTTGCACGGGCTGCTGAGGATCTGGGCCTTAGACGGCTGTCAGAGAGTGCATGGCCTTTGAACCGTTTCCATGGTTTCCTAAGGCTGTGCACCGAGCTTAAGGAGTCGATGTTGATGTCAGCATCGCTATGTGTAAGGTTCAGTCTCCTGGTTCGTGTTACATGCCAGTGTGATGCTCCAGTGTCTGGGTTCCAGAAGCAACAGAGACATTTCACTGGTCGGCCAGAGGCGTTCAGGGAGCCGGAGTCGAGCCCCAGACTCGTGAGAGTGTTTTCAAATTACAAACTTTTTGCAGTCTGGTTTCTGAGCCTGTCAGTGGCAAGGTGGGAGTTGCGGCCACAAGGGGCTGTGGGAAGTGGAACATAACTTGGAGCAACTCTGAGGCTGCTCTAACTTTCACTGGGCACCAGGCAGGTCCCTGCATGGTCTCAGAATATAGGGAGTGTAAAGGTGGCGGAGACCCCCAGTCCTCTGTTCCTGCCCTATGGTCAAAATGGAGTAACTGGGAACCAGCCCCCGAGGGTTTACACTGATGTAAAGTTTTGTAGGAGAGAGGAGGATCAGGGCCAATATTTTCCAAAGGGCGAAGGACTGCTGTCACCGTGAGCTCTTACGTGTGTAGGAGAAACTGCTGCATCCCTCAGCAGCGTCTAACCGTGTCTTAACTCTTCCCGTTGCTCATCTTACTGAGCGAAAAGTTTTGTTTTTTCTGCTGTTGCTTCAGGGGATTTAAGGGATTGATAATTTTCACTGAGGCAGGAGAGAGCAATGCTATGTTCCCGAGTGCCCTGCATGTGGCAGATATGGATCCCGTAGGCTCAAGGAGACTCTAGTTGTTTCAAAGACAATACAACCTCTAGCACAGGTTTTATCAGCCTTCCTACGATACTGTGGGGAGTTTCAGCAACTTGGGGATTTGGAACAGCAGCTGTTCCGTTCACGGCACCAGCTCAGGGGCAAAATAATTGCATCACATCCCAAATTTTCTGGCATTCCTTTCTAGTAATATTCCCAGCTGCAAACGGCTATAGGACAATACGCTGTTGTAGTCAGCAGCACTGGGGAGTCTCTTGGCCAGCCCTAGAAGTGAACACAGCTCTGTGCAGTCTTTCACGTTGAATGCAGCCGCCCACCCTGCTGGCAAACCCCTGTCTGCTTCCCCCTTCTTGTCAGCCTCACTGGCACCACCCTGCACACACAGTTGCTTTCAGCTCTTCCCTGGTTTACTGGGACAGAATTTGTAAGCTCTGTCTCTGCATTGAAATACCTGCCCAGGTTCGTGGCCAGGAGATCCGGCTGTGGGGCCACCACGTGGTTGTCAGTTCACCAGGGATGACGCCGGGTTTGGCAAGGCTGTCCTCTGTCCTGGGAACTTGTGAACTCCTACACACCTCCAACAGATATAGCTCAGAATCACCTACTGTGGAATACACATGAGCAAGCACTCGAAGAAGAAAAGACAGTTACCTGTTCTGTAACTGGTGTTCTTCGAGATGTGTTGCTCATGTCTATTGCACATCCCGCCCTCCTTCCCCTCTGTCAGAGTTGTCTGGCAAGAAGGAACTGAGGGTGGGGGGAGTGTGCTCCCCTTATACCGTGCCAGGCAGATGCCACCCCAAGGGTTGTGGGGGGCACTCCCCCCTGCAGGTACTGCTGTTGTGGGGGGCACCCCCCTTACAGCACCAGTGCATGTGACAAGCACACGCGCGTATTGTGGAGTAAGCATGAGCAACACATCTCGAAGAACACCAGTTACGGAAAAGGTAACTGTCTTTTTTGAGCAATACTGATAGTAATCTCCACGTGAAAGGCACTGGCTCTTTGTATAGCACCCAATGCCACAGGACCTTGACTGGCCCCGTGGGTGGTACTCAAATGTCAGGGTTAACAAGGAGAATGCTGGTTACTGAACTACTTCTGAACTTTTTGAGAGAAATCTTGATGGACTGTTTCAGGTAAAGCACTGGTGCCATAGGAAAGTCTAACTTTTAAGTTGACAGCTCTTTGCTGCATGTGCTCAGGGGGCCAGAAGCATGTTCAGAAACTGGAAACAAGGCACAAATGTGTAATGGGGAAAGTGATTAACCATTGGAACAATTTACCATTGGATTGGTGGTGAGTTCTCCATCACTGGACATTTTTAAATCAAGGCTGGATGTTTTCCTAAAAGAGATGCTCTCGTTCCAGGACAGCTATTGGACTTGAAGCAGAAGTTAATTCAGGGACTTGTGGCCTGTGTTATGTTAGAGGTCAGACTTGACTGGATCCAATTTTGGAAAAAAACAATCTTGAGTGATCCCCTTTAAAATAATAGTTTCTTGCTCGCTGAAATACTTCCACTAATTCCTGGAACTAAACCCATGTAATTCTCCCAAATCGACTCGCTGACAAGCTATTTTGAGAGCAGGATGGTGTATGTACAATAGTCACATTTGCCTCAAGCGGACTTCAAAAGCTGTCCCACACCTTGCCCTATGGCCCCTTTGTAAACAGAGAGGAGTGGCCATATGTTAAGAGGGGCGATCCCACACCTTCACAGGATGCTGTGGCCATCACACAGAGTTGCATCTAGCTTTATACTACCGAGATCCATAGATTTGGAAACATTATCCCCTCCTTGCCTGTTCCCACAAGTATGTGATGCTTCCTGTCCAGGATGCCTGTGGTATCTTTGCCCACTGTTGAGAAGTGCAGGGAGGCACAATCTCAGTTCAGTGCAAGGGCATGAGAGAAAGCAAAGTGCTCCGACTGTAGGTCTGCCTGCCTCCCTGTGTGCTGCCTCCCTATGTTTATACCATAAAGTGAAAGATTCTGAGGGCATGCGCCACCTGTTCTCCCAGAACCTCTCCATGGTTCGATCACAGGCACTATACAGAACTGCACACAACAGCTGCTGAGATCAGCTGGCTTCAATTTACATGCTTGGAAAGTGTTCTGTCTCTGTTGCAAAGGTTTACAATAAATGTTCCGTGCTTCACACATTTCAGCAGCCAGTGGAAGTAGGTGTTTTCTAGGGAGTTCAGTTATCTGTGTCTTTTATAATAAAAAAAGTTGATAGATGCCATCCACATGCCCATTTTTCTGGTGACCCTTATTTTAAGTTTGTCAAAAGATCATTTTTCTTTGTGATTGTATGGGCAGTGGTGGCACTATAGATGCAAATCCAGCATGACTGGCTTGTTTGTGAGGCAATGAGTTTAGATGTGGTTAGCGTTTCTCTCAAACCGCCCGGGGTTTCTCAGTGGTACTTCATTTTTGGTGTCAAGCAGATTATTCCTGGGCTTTAAAGTACAGTCACCCCTCCTGCATTGTAGAGCCCCCCGCAGTAAGCATGATTCTCTGCAGCCTACCTCGAGGGGTAGAGAGGTGATCGTCAAAGTTGCAGTCCAGTGGAGTCAGGGGACCTTAGAAATCTGCCTGTCATGGTGGTGATCACGTGAGAGCTGCAGCAATACAGCTCTTCCTCTGGTACTTGTGGAGCAGTGTACATCACCCTGGTTATGGACAGGTTTGTTCACAGAGCTCCCTGCGCACTGAGGAGGACATGGAGCAGTGACTTTATCTGCATGTTTGCCCCTTCACTGCCAAGTGTGTGAATTTGCTCCTTTCCTCTGGGGATGCCGCTCTCCCGGAATGTCTCTTTTCTTCGACTGGTTTCTGTTGCATGGCTTTCAGTGTTCTGCTTGGGCTGATGGGAAGCGAGGCTCTTTGGGCATGGGTCATATGTGTGTGTACAGTGTGGGGCCCTGATCCCTTCCTGGGACTTTCTCTACGACAGTAATGCTGAGAATTACTGAATGCTTACACCCTCTCTGACCAGATTCCTGGTTTTGTTAACTTTTTGTTACCTTTAAATATCCTGCAAGACATGTAAAAGCAGCGAAGAGTCCTGTGGCACCTTATAGACTAACAGACGTATTGGAGCATGAGCTGTCATGGGTGAATACTCACCTCGTTGGATGCAAGACATGTTTGGTGTAATGAGTTTGTCGGGTCTGAAGTGAGAGTTACTTGCAAAGAACTGAGACCCTTTGCCAGCGGGTCTCTGTGTCACAACCTTACAGTGACCAGAGGTGTTACAGGAATATATTGACTTTTTTCTCTCCTGTCTCAAAGCTGTAATTCTTCTCTGAATGTCTCTGCATATTGCCATTTATGGTACAGCGCCACCTTGTGGTGCCTTGCAGTAAAAACCCTCTTCTAGCAATGTCTGCTAGAGCAGGGGTTCTCAAACTTCATTGCACCGCAACCCCCTTCTGACAACAGAAGTTATTACACAATCCCAGGAGGGGGGACCAAAGCCTACGCCTGCCCAAGCCCCGCCACACTTAGTGGGGGGGGAGGCACAGCCCAAGCCCCACCAGCTAGATGCGCTGGAGCATTCCTCTCTTTCCTCCGCTATCCCTCACCAGCATCACGATGCACTGAGGGCAAGGCTATAAAGGGGGCAGGAGCACCCTCACCATCTCAGTTCCTTCCAGCCATGTGCTGTGATGCATGTGAACCACTCCAGTCTCTTTGGAGTCGGAGTTTTTTTCTGCTTAGAAATCGATAGTGTTAGCTCATTTCCATATAGTTAGTGAATTAGGGTTTCTTCCAGTTCTGGGTTATGAAGGAATCAAAGAAACAGAAGAAGCTGGGATTTAAGTGGTGCGGTTCCTGTCTGTCTGTCTTCTCCGTATATGATGACCACATGCAGTGCCTCAAGTGTCTGGGGGAAGGGCAGTCCCCATCCTGTGTGTTCAATTTGTCTAACTTTTCCTCCCGGAGCACGCAAGGATAGGGAGACTCTCTTGCAGCTCCTCCTCCTGTAGGAAGCCCTTGAGGTCAGACCTTCTGAACCCGGACAGGACTCGGATCCTAGGTCTAAGAGCCCCTGTGGCTACCACAGCTCCAAGTGACTGAAGGGGGGTTCCAAGAAGCAGGGACCCCTGTTGGGTCAAACTCGTTTCCTGCATCTCCCTGAGTCAAATCCCTGAGGCTGTAAGTGTCCGAACTGAGAGCCACGTGGTTGGGTCTAACTGCCCCGGTTCCGGAAGAGAGGTTGAGAGAGAATTCAGCCATCTATACAGAACCGTATCTCATTGCTGCCAACTCTCTGACACTAACAGAATCCCTGGCCTCTTTCAATTTCCACTTCCAGATCCAGGAAGATGGAATTGCTCAGTGCATCAGAATTGGGGCCGTCAGTGCCTTCAGTTCCGCCAGTCACAGCACTGAAGGAAAAGAAGCATAGAGACAAAATGGCTACTGATAGCAGTGCTGGTTCCAGTGCATCTGCTGTCTGACAATGGTTCCGAAGTGAAGATCCAGTCCATCTTCCATAGCAAGGGATATGGATTTGTGACTAACATTGTATCTGATGTTGTCATCCACGGATTCGCTGTCTGTTCCTGAGTCAGTTCTGCCTACGTTCCGGAGAGCTCTGTCACCATGGCAGCCTGGGTTCACTTGCTGACTCCAGTTTCTTCATTGGTGTTCCAGTGGGAAACACAGGGTTTCCAAAAGGATACGTATTTCCGTGGAACTGAGGTCATCTTCTTTGTCCCCTGTTTGGAGGAGGAGGCCATAAGATGCTGGTGTCTTCCCCCAAAGCACCCTATGATTGTTCTGCCTAGGACTCCTACAGGGTTTCTACAGAGAGCTGGATTTCCATTCTTCCCTTCAGAACCTATTATTACTGCTAGTCTATAGGACTTCTCACCCAGTGTTTGATATCATTGGGACTGCTTCGAGGAGTAAACTATTTCTATCCATTTTGGAAGGCTTGCTACAGCCAGCTAAATCCGTGTGGACTGTGCCTGCTTCTTGACAACCTGTATTTAAGAATGCAGACAAGTTATATCACATACCCTCCGGTGTTTTCCTACTTTCCCACCCACGCTGTCCCTAACTCACTGGTGGTGGCTACTGCCAGTAACAGGGCTAGGTCTGAACTATCACATTCCTCTCCAGCTGATAAAGAGGGGAAAAGTGAGGAGAAAGGTGTTCTCTTTGTTCCTGGGCATTAGAGTGGCGAATTATCAGGTGGTCATGGCCCTTTGCTGATGTCATCTGTGGGAAAAGATGACTTCATTTTTACAGGACTTGCTGGATAACAGAAGAAGGATGGCGAATGCCATCTTAACAGAGGGCCAGAAGCTAGCCAAACATACACTTAGAGCCTTGTTTTAGCTCTTTGGGCTCTTCTTCCAGCGCACTGGCATCTGCTGTGACTGTCAAGAGCCCGCAAGGCTGTTCCTCCTCTCTAGCTGTGGGCACTAGAACTAAGCTGAGCACCCTCCTTTTGAAGAGGAGGGTCTTCTCAGCGAAAAGGCAGACAAACTGATGGGATAACTGAAGGGCGTGGGATTGACAGCTCGCTCTCTGGGTTCCCTCTGCTAGAAGAAGACCCTCCACTGCTTCTTTCCAATACAAGAGATGTCCTGTCTCCTTCACGATCAGTCACGGGTTGGTTCACAACACTCGATCTAAAGAACAAGTGTTTTCATATTTCAGTTTGCCAAAATAATTGCAAATACTTTCAGTTTTGGATGACTGGTCACCACTTCCAGTACAGGGTGCTCCATTTGGTCTTTTCAGGATGCTCAAAGTTTTCACAAAAGGTTTCTCGGTGGTAATGGCTCATCTGAGAAATCAGGGTTTTTTTGTTTACCTCTATTTAGATGACTGGCTCCTGAAGGCCTCCTGTTAATCCATATCAGCTTCACAACCAATCTCTTTTCAGACCTCTGCCTTTTTCTCAACTATCGAACGTTGATCCTCTCCCCTTCACAAAGGATCCTCTGTATATGCACCATGCTAGACTCCGTGGAGGCAGAGTGTCTCTGCTAGAGGACAGATTTATCAAGATGAGCCAGCACCTGTTATAGATCTAGCAATGTAAAATTCATTGCGTATCTCATGAGTCTTATGACAGCCACTATTTGCATGGTCCAGTTGTCCATCTAAGTACGAGCCCTTTGCAACACTGGATAGCTCAGGTCCACAGGCCAAGTCAGGACACCCTTCAGTTGTTGATCACCAGGCTTTAGAATCTCCTAGTCTATCCAGACTGGTGGTCAATCAGAATGATTGTGCTGGAGGTGTACAGTTCAGTCTCCAGGTCCATCCTGGACACTGACTTCAAACGCATTGTTAAAGAGTTGGAGAGAGCATCTGAATCATTTGACAGTTTGAGGGCACTGATCCTCTCAGGAGAGATCCCTGCATCTGGGTAGTGCAGGTGGTGATGGACAACACGTCAGCTAGTGGGGGGATTGGGGGCGCTATGCACTCTTGTGTGCAGAAGTGATAAGTCTGTCGGATTGGTGTATTTGTCATGACGTTTGTCCTGTGGCCCTGCATCTGGCAGGGGAACCAGCCCAACAGAGACAGCTCTCAGATGCATGAATGGTCTCTAAAGAATCAGTTGGTCCAAACTGTATTTTCCAGCTGGGGTCGACCAATACTGGACCTGTTCAGACCAAGGGTCAACAGGAAGTATTGCCTCTTCTGCTCCAGATCCCTTTCTTGCCTTGAGGGAAGGGCTTGATGTACACATTTTCCCCCTTCCCATTAATTCAGAGGTGGTAAGGGAGATACGACAGGACAACATACGGATGATACTCATTGCCCTGGATTGGTGTGTTAGCAGTGATTTACTGATCTTCTTCAACTTCTGGTGGAGTTTTAATGAGTCCTCTCCTGTCCCAGCAGGATCTTTCATCTGAGCCCACAAACTTACCTGAGGGCATGGGCGATCGGATTCTGTCTCTGCCTGCTCTTGAGCAATCATGTTCTTCGTCTGTGCGAGACATACTAATTAATGCGTGAAAACAGTTGACTAGAAACTGTTACCATCTAAAGTAGTCCAGACATCAGACTTGAATAAAGGAGCGACCTGTTTCTCCTGTCTCTGCTCCTGTTCCTTGTGTTCTGGAGTACCAATGTACTTAAAGTATCAGGGGTTATCCAGGATATCATTAAAGGTTCATTTGGCAGCCATCTTGTCATATCACTCTCTAGTTGATGGTAGATCGCTGTTTGGTCATTGTTCAGTTATGAAAGGGTTATTAAATGTGTATTCCTCTGTGAGAGAGCCTATTTGTCCTTGGGATCTCAGTTTGGTATTGGCCCCGCTGGTGTATTCACCCTTTGAATCTTTGACTGTTTTCTTTCTATCATTTATCTATCAAGACAGCTTTCATTATGGCCATCACATCAGCCAGGAGAGTGAGTGAACTGAATGCCCGTGTGACTGACTCACCTTGTGCTTCTTTTCATAAGGACAGGGTAATTCTCAGTCCTGATCACAGAGTTTTAACATTAGATGGTGTCTGATTTCCTCATAGAATCATAGATTATTAGGGTTGGAAGGGACCTCAGGAGGTCATCAATCAGACCATCCATTTGCTGGATTTTTTTTCCCCCTATGCTGCACTTTAAATAAGGGGGAATTGGTTCTACATATTTTGGATGATAGAAGGGCTCTTGTCTAGTACCTGGACAGAAGTAAGAGGTTTTCATAAATCACCTAGATTATTTGTATCATGCCAAGAACCACATGAGGTCTCTGGGTTCTTCTCAGACTATTTCTCAGTGTATTAAACAATATTTTGCTGAATGCTGCACACTAGCAAAAGTGTCTCTACCTGCTGCGATTTGACCACATTCCACTAGATCTGTGGCTGCTTCCTTTGCCTGCCTTAGGCTGGTGCCAGTTGCAGAAAGCTGCAAAGCTGAAACTGGACTTTCACCAAGTACTATGCTCTGGAGTTGGCTTGCAAGGTGGCCACCATATTCAGCAAAGCGGTGCTTCAATTTGTATTCAACCAGGACTCTGGGCCTGCCTCCAGGGTAGTTTTCAGCACTCCTTATCCGTCTGTCTCATCAGTGAGACTATGCCGAGCCCTCGAAGAAGAAGTGAACACTGCCTGTAACTGGAGTTATTGGAGATGACTCGCATAGTCGCACTTCCCACCTGCCTTCCCCTGTGTCAGAATCCTTGTTGTCTTTGTGGGGGAAGGAACTGCAGTGGTGAGGGTGCTCTCCCCTTAATCACCTCGCCCTCAGTGCATCGTGATGCTAAGGGGAGGGATGTGGGGGGCACAGGAGCATTATTGCTGACCCTGCTAGATGTGGCTTTTACTATACCCCTGAGTGGGAATATGCAGAGTCAGCTCAGAGAACACTGGTTAAAAGTAATTTGGTTTTGTATTGTGATAGCTTCAAGTGGCCCCAGTCAAGGATCAAGACACCCTCCCTGCCCCCCCCCCCCCCCCCGGCTGTGCTAGGTGGCGTACACATAACAAAAAGACAAGACATTCCCTGCCCTGGAGAGCCTAGAGTCTCTACATAGACGGCTTTGGCGAGTGATAATCTACAGCATTTTTTAGCGCAGCTGTTCCTCAGAGGTCCCTTGTGACCCCAGTCTCACCTGCCACATAAACCCTAGCTCAGCCATTCAGGCCAGGCTAGACTTTGCTCCTGTTGTTGGGAGTGGGTCCTGCAGGAAGGAGCTGAAAGCTGGAGACGCTTTGTGTCACAGAGCCAGCACCACGGTTGCTCTTGCCTTAGGAAGGGCGGTGAGTGGCTGCCAGGGGAGTAGCAGGGATGTGGAGCCAAGCGCTGTGTAGAGGGCTGGTACTAGCTGTGGTACAGCTGTATAGGTGCCCTGTGGACTTCGCTTCAGGATCACAGTTTCACCCTAGGTTCCCTCCTCTCCCCTGCCACAAAAACAGTCTCAGTTCTTATAGATCTGAACGGGACAAAGAAAAACACCTGAAACCACACAACCCCCAAGGCCGTTCTCCTGGAAGGGTGAGTACTCGGTGCATTAATTCCTCGCTCTTGCAGATCCTGCAGTGCACATTATATGGCTGTGAGGGATACTGAGCTGTCTCACGCACCGTCTGAGCGAGCTCGGGCTACCAGGATCCCAGTGTTCTCATTCTCCGTCTTCAGTGGAGCAACCAAGTTATTTTTCATTGAATATTCTCAAAATATCCCTAAAGGCTGAATGTATCATGCTTACTAAGGGCTGAAGCCTGCACACTTTCTGCAATGGCCCCAGCTCATTGAATGCTTCCAGAATTTCATCTGGAGTCGGGGATCGGCCAGTGCTCAGTCATTGTGCCATGGAGTCTTTACAGCCCCTGGCCAGTGAGTCAGGGCACATTTCTGACTGTATCTTGCCCTGTTGTACATTTGCACCACTGCCACTTCTGGCTTCAGCTTTTTGTTTAATCTGGCTGCACGGGTTTTTGTGAATTTGGCAGGTGCTGGAGTGATCAAGGGAAGAAGTTGTGTGTTCAGAACAAAACAAGGAGCAGCTATAATTGCAGGGTAATGGGATTGATTTGTTGCTCTTGGTAAACTGGGAGTTAAATGGCGGTGCAGTGTAGCATACTTGCTCCAAGTTGGCACGAGCTAACAGTTGACATATGGTAGGAAAAATCTCGCACCCAATGTGTGGGCGCTGGGGAGAGGATGCACAGGGTTGCCAAAACAACAGGAATTTACTGCCACTGACTTGCACAGAGCCAGATGTTCAGCTGGGGCTGGTAGGAGAGACCCTTCTGGCTAGAAAATCCCAACATGCCTTGAGAAGAATAAAAGGGCTTGTCTTCTTGTAATTAGCTCATCTGGCAGCTTTCAGACTCCAGGCATGGAGTGTCAATCCGGGAGACTTTCCCATGCAGCGGGGGAAGGGAGTCTGTGAGGTTGGATGGCACTGCTGATGGGGTGGGAGCAGGACTTTTATTTCCGTTCTCACAGGCAGTGCTTCCCATAAAGGGGGCTACAGACTTGCTATTGCTACCCCAGGGGGCGGACACACCCACTCATTAAATAGGCCCAGGCCCCTCCAGCACGCCTATCACCATGGACCTGTGGTGTGGCATACCCACAGGGCTTAAAGGAAATGCACATGGTGGCAACCAGATGTCACCCCATTGTCTGCAAAGTGTTAGGCTTGTATATGTGGATATTTCCTCAAGTCTCTGGGTATCTTGTGCTCTCTTAGCAGTCTTATGTCCTGTCCCTTCCTTCCAAATCTTTGCTTCCTCCCACAGCCTCCTGCTTTCTAACAAAGACTTTGAGTTGTCTGCCTTTGATGGATCAGTGTGGTGCTCTGTCAATTCATACTGCTTCCTTTGCTGCCCGACTCCCATGGCTAGGATGCCTTCAAGTCTCTAAGCCTGATGTGGCATTCTCTTGTACGTGCAAAATTTGGCTTTGCAATATTTTGCAAAAGCAAAATATTTGTAAAACCTACATCTTGCTGTTCACCCCATCATTGGAAATGCCTGCCTGTGTTTCAGGGAGCAGATCCAGACTTTCCTCTCGGTCCATACCACCAAATCCCCTTATCTCATGGCTTGACAACCGAAACCTCATCCCCTGCGAGCCCATTCAGAGTACTCAGGTAATTGTCCTTGCCCATCACTCTGCCTGCATCTGAGGGCTTGTCTACATCAGAAAGTTGCAGCGCTGGTGAGGGAGTTACAGCGCTGCAACTTAGGAGGTGTACACATCTGCAGGGCACCACCAGCGCTGCAACTCCCTGTTTGCAGCGCTGGCCGTACTCCCGTTTTGTCTCGGGTGTAGAGGATCCAGCGCTGGTGATCCAGCGCTGGTAATCAAGTATAGTCACTTACCAGCGCTTTTCTTGACCTCCGTGGAATAAGCAGGTATCCCAGCATACCTGAGGAAGCCTCTGGTAATCAAGCTGGTCTCCTTCCCCGGCTTGCTCTCGCGTTCCCCGAACCCCGAGCAAGCAGGTCTCCTTCCCTGAGGTTTGCTGGGTGGTTCCGGGAAGGCGAGAGCAAACCGGGGAAGGAGACCAGCTTCGCCGCGGTTTGCTCTCGCGTTCCGCGAACCCCGAGCAAGCAGGTCTCCTTCCCTGAGGTTTGCTGGGTGGTTCCGGGAAGGCGAGAGCAAACCGGGGAAGGAGACCAGCTTCGCCGCGGTTTGCTCTCGCGTTCCCCGAACCCCGAGCAAGCAGGTCTCCTTCCCTGAGGTTTGCTGGGTGGTTCCGGGAAGGCGAGAGCAAACTGGGAAAGGAGACCAGCTTCGCCGCGGTTTGCTCTCGCGTTCCGCGAACCACCCTGCAAACCGCAGGGAAGGAGACCTGCTTGTTCGGGGAACGCGAGAGCAAACCGCGGCGAAGCTGGTCTCCTTCCCCGGTTTGCTCTCGCGTTCGCCGAACCCCCGAGCAAGCAGGTCTCCTTCCCTGCGGTTTGCAGGGTGGTTCGCGGAACGCGAGAGCAAACCGCGGCGAAGCTGGTCTCCTTCCCCGGTTTGCTCTCGCGTTCGCCGAACCCCCGAGCAAGCAGGTCTCCTTCCCTGCGGTTTGCAGGGTGGTTCGCGGAACGCGAGAGCAAACCGCGGCGAAGCTGGTCTCCTTCCCCGGTTTGCTCTCGCCTTCCCCAAAACCCCTTGAAGCCGCCCAACAGCGCTGCAGTGTGGCCACATCTAACACCACTTGCAGCGCTGGTTGCTGTAAGTGTGGCCACTCTGCAGCGCTGGCCCTATACAGCTGTACTAATACAGCTGTAACAACCAGCGCTGCAAAATTTTAGATGTAGACATGGCCTTAGTCCTTCCACAGACTTCCTCTCCTCGCCTGTGCTGAGGAGCTTGTCTCTACCTGAAAGCATCTGACCTATCCACTGCATTGCCAACCAGTCCTGTGCTCCACCAGCGGTTCCAAGATGCGGAAGCCAGAAGGGGCCATAATGGTCAGACTGACCTCTTCTCTGGCATGGGGCCTAGAATTCCACAGCGTGAATCCAGTGCCAGGCCCAGTAGCTGGGAGTGGGCTAGAGCAGCTTTCTTTAAAATACCTCCTTTGGGATCCACCAGCATGTCCTGAGCAGAGTGAGCATGCGCTGCCCCTGTGGCAGGCTCACCCTTCTCAGAACATGCTGACCCGCGTGCTGGGGGATTGTAGTAAAGAGGGGGAAAGCCTGCGTGTTACATGGTAGCTCTCTGAACTAGGCTCAGCCAATGTAAGCTATTCTTATCCTGGCCGGGTGTGCAGTGTTTTCACTGACTTGACTTGAAAAGCGATTTTAGCTAAGCCAGTGCATGCTGTGGACGCCAGGCCTATGGGAATTATGTTGCCCTGGGATGCACCTCTCCACTTTCCCAAGCACACTGGTCTGTACTTCGTGTTCTCTGTGGCGCAGTTAGATTCCCAGCCCTGGGGTTCAGGTTTTTCTGTAAGCTTTTTGGCTGACTGGCTAAGAGTTCTCAGAGCTGCGTAAGTTCCTGGTGGCCGAACTGTGAGAACAGAAGGGGAAGGAAGTGTTGCTAAGTTCACATTCGCAGCAAGAAGTTTGCAGCATGACCCCTCAGCAGAGCCGCGAGAGACTTACTGCAGGGAATCCCAGCGCACTTGCAGGAGGAATTCGATTTTCCATCCAAAAACAAATAACTGAAACTCCATTGAACCAGGTGCTAGCGTCAACTGGCCCCCAGAGCGCAGCTGCTGCCAGAAAGCAACAGATGCTGCTTTACATGAGCATTCCTAATCTGCAATGTTCTCCATTAGGAGCTGGGGCACGTGGGAGCATGGCCTTGGGAATGGAATCACGACTGAGGATCTGGACTAGTGCTGGTCTGTCTCTGTGATTTGTAAGCAGCACGTTCACATGCTGAGGGCACTAGCAGTGCTGTACACACGCTTCATCTGACGAGAGCACCAGGCACCAAAGGATGCTGTCAAAAGCCACATTCTTCAGTGCCCGGGGGGCAGCAGCAGCGTAATTCGAGCTGGCATAGCTGGGGGAGGGATTTAGCAATATCTGCCCCATCCTCTGTTATTTGCTAAGCAATTAGCCTGTAGCATGTTGTGTTTTCCTTTTAACTGCATTTGAGTTGTAACTTAGTGAGTGTGAATGTTGGCACCGTAGCAGGATTCAGGGCTTTCAAATGCAGCGGGGCAGCACTCTGAGTCCTTTACATGCTGGAGTGCCCCCAGCCCCTCCTAAATACACTCCCACAGCACTGCACCGTGGGCTTTGATGGCAAAGCCTTTAGTCCAGCTTACCTGAGAGGCCAGGCTCAGACAGATACTTTTGTGCAGTAGTTCAGGCTTAATTTGTTCTGTTGGCTAGCAGAGTTATCCCAGGAGAACCCCTTTTTCTGAGAGCCCTCGCCATTTCCTTACTGCTGCTTACACTCGATAGAGATTCCCCACCTACGTCACATGCTGCATAGAAACGATGACCCTAATTCTGGCTGTAACATGGGTCTGAACCTGTTTTAGCTCTGGCCAGCTCCCTCTAGAACCCAGGTACCTCTGCAATCTGTAAGCTGCAACTAGCAGAGTGTAGCAAGGCTCGCAGGGCCATGGTGGGGTGCAGGTCAGTGCTAATGGCTGAGACTGCTGGCCTGGGGCTTGCTTGGCATGGTGCATCTCTAACTGGGCAGAGTGGGAGAGGTACATTCCGTCTCTCTCTGTATGGCACTCATACGTACCCTCCTCTCTGACCGGCATGTGCCACGTCTAGTGCCAGTCAGACATGATACGAGTTGAACAGGCATCCAGGCATTTAAACACACACGCAGGTGGTTGCCTCCTTGGAGAAAAGTAGTACATGAGCTGCAGACAATGAACGGATCCGTCTCCAGGTTCCCTGTGATGACCCAATTGCCAGCTGGGGCCGTGGGGAGCTGGAGTCTTCACAGGCGGGAAACCAGTGGCCCTTAAGGTACAGCAGGAAGCAGCCTGGGCCCATGTGAGACGAGGAGAGCAGGGAATGAGAAGACTGACGCTCCCATTACAACCGGCCCTGTGCACAGCAGCTGGGTGTATCCACACAGCAGTCAGGAGGTGTGATCGCAGCACAAGCAGACATGAGCTACCCTTAACCTCGCTAGCTCTGCTAACAATAGCCGTGTAGGTGCGACAGGAGCACGAGCCTGCCTCTCGAACACAATGCTGCCCAGGACCCGGGTGTGCATTTGAGAGGCTGCCCCCTACCGCAGGCTGTAGTTGTTACTCGCGCAAGGTCAGCTCAGGTATGTCTGCGCGTGCTGCCGTCACACCTCCTGACCCAGGGTAGACATGGCTGTGGGGGAGCTGCTGCATGACTCTGGGCTGCCGCGGGGCTGTGTTACGTTAGACCGGTGGAGCTGTACATTCCCATAGCAGATCAGTCCCAGCAGGGCAGTATGGTTATTTTCTATTGAACGAGCCTGTCTGGGCTTTTCACCCCCAGGTGCGAACTCTCTCTGGCTGAATTTAGGCCCTTGGTATCACTCCCAATGAATCCTGGGAGGGCTGCTGAGTGCCAGTGGCCTTTACTCCGTACCTGTGCTTTGCTTTGCCTTGTCTGAAGCCACCCCAGAGCCAAGATCAGAGGTAACTTGTTTTGTGCCTGTCCAACATGATGCGCTCTTGAGACACAGAGGGAGTTCTCCCGTAAACCCCTGAAGGAAGCAGCATGTGTTTGCTCTCCTTGGGGGAATCTGACAGGGAACAGAGAAACCTATCACATGACCCTTACTTCCCTCCCCGGGTCCCACGCACACACTCCCCTCTGCTGATTAAAACCCTGGGCTGCTGGAGAAAGGCAGGGTTTCTGGGGTAGTGGTGGCAGGCCAGGCATGGATGGCAGCAGGTGTTTTCTTGTGTGATTTATATGAACTGTAACCATTGGTTGCTGTAAGGGAATAATTAGTAATATTTATGTATGTGCCAGCTGGCGCGCCAATCCTCAGACTGCAGAGAAAGGAGGCACGTTTGTCATTTGTATGAATTCCATCTCTACGTGCTGCCTGCTTCCATCTCCCCCTTGGCTGTGCTGTGGCATTTCCACTGGAAACTGTTCCCGCTGCCCCAGGTGGGAACTAAACACTACAGGCAGAGGAAGGAAATGGGAAAAACGAGTGGGGACAGGAGTTATTGGACTCGCTGGGCCACGTTTGGCAAGTGTAGCTGAAGAATAAGCTTCTGTTGTTTGTCACAAGCATGAGCACGTTCCTGTATGAATCCAAGCACAGCACCCCTCAGGCTGTCATGTTCTGACTGCTCACTGCTGGCGCGTCCTCCCGGCCCTGCTTGCACGAGGATTGCAGCTTCTCTTTCCTGGGCTCAGTGTGTTAGTTGCTCTCTAGCCCTCTCCATCTCCTCTGAGGTCAGGAGAGACACCGGACAGCTGGTGACTCTAACGTAACACACCTCACATCCAGCTCCCATTATCTGAAGATACCAGCCTCCTTCAATAATGTGGGACAGCACAAGGGGGCGATCCGAAATAAAGCCTTTAATTAAAAACCTTGGCTGAACCACACCAGCACTGCCTGTCTGTACCAACGGGGGTGTGAGCCCCTCGCACCTCACTTCTGGTTTTTATGTAACATATTGTACTTTCTTTTATTGTGGGAACAAAAAGTTTACACAGTTAACTTAGGCCCTGATTCAGCAGAGCACACTTCATGTGCAGTGTTTGAATGGGGCTCTCAAAATGTAACATGTTTCTTTGCCTGCAAAGCTCCGAATAATTGTGGCTCTGTATAACTGCTGTTAATGGTCTGCTGTGGTAGGGTCTGCTTGTCTCAGATCCTAGGCACAGCAACACAAAATGTATCTCCCTTGTTTGCTTCGATAACACACTTGCTCCTGATGTGATTGGCTTCTTGTTTCTGTTCCAGAGGTGGTATTTCCCACCACAGTGAAGACATGTAGGAGAGTTTCCTCTGTGGTGGACATAAAGGAATGTGATCAGAAAGAGGATCTTACAAACCTCGTTTGCCTCACTGATTGTCTTCATCTTTGGGAGAGAACTCTTGGTGATTCTGCCAGTCTAGCTAGCCCCATGGCTGCCTCATTGTCAAGTGTCTAACATACACAGTCCAGTGCCCCCAGTTCAGATCAGATTTATCCAGCCCCTAACACCAGTGCACCAGAGTAAAATCTTACCCACGAAAGAGATTGTTTAAAAAGTCCAGGCTAACCAGCTACAGAACCAACCAGGGTTAATTCAGTTTATGCCAGAAACAAATGAGCAGAGATGGGAGTGTGAACCTTTCAGCCTAAAGCCACAGTCACTGTTGTTACACCTTCAGAAGAACAACAGCACTTTTAAAATACTCACCCAGAGTTCTGGCCAGTCAGCTAATAAGATACCGTGCATCTCAGTAACTCCCAACCCTGACGCACGGGAGCAGTGCAGACTGCAGTGAGGAAGGGGAGCCTAGGGACTAGTGTTACTCCTGATGTGATCAGTTAGCACTGTAGCCATTATGCTCTGCTCCAATCATCCTAAATGCCTGCAGCATGTGGGCTGACATGGGCCCTACCCCGGCAGCGGCACATGTGTGGCTCATTCTGTGTATCTGCACAGAGCCCTGTTGGTGTCAGCATACAAGGTGATCTCTTGCAGGTGGCATTTGTGGGCCTGTGGTTCCGGTGCACTCAGCATTGACATCTTCCCCTCCGAGGCCCTGAAGGGGCGTGTCCCGCTGTTGCATTGAACCATGATGTGCTTGTTTTTGACTTCTCCATTTTCTTCTCTTACAGAACATTTCAGCACAGAAGTCAGTCTTTTGCAGCTGATTGGAGATCCCCCACCAGAGCAAATAACCCAAGTCAATGGCCCCGACAACACTCACGCCTATGTCTTTGGACCAGATGCCAACACCGGTCAAGTGGCCCGGTACCACCTGCCTAGCCCCTTCTATAGAGACTTCTCGCTCCTTTTCCATGTTCAGCCCACCACCAACAAGGCTGGCGTGCTCTTTGCCATCACAGATGCCTCTCAGACGGTCATCTATGTCGGAGTGAAGCTCTCCGCCGTGCAGGACAGGAAGCAACAGATCATCTTCTACTACACGGAGCCGGGCTCCGAGAGCTCATATGCAGCTGCAACATTCTCCGTGCCTTCCCTAGCGAACGAGTGGACTCGCTTTGCCATCAGCGTGGAGGATGACGAGGTGGTTCTGTACCTGAACTGTGAGGAGTTTCACCGGGTTCGCTTTGAGCGCTCTCCCGATGAGATGGAACTGGAGGATGGGTCTGGGCTCTTTGTGGCTCAGGCTGGAGGGGCTGATCCAGATAAATACCAGGTAAGTCCTCCACAGCCCAAAATCACAGGTTCCAATGAAATCAGGAGCATAAAATGGATAGGGAGAGCAGGGGTGTGTGTGTGTGTGGTGGGGGGGAGGGATGTAACTTCATTGTTTGTTTAATTCCTTTTTGAACAGGACTACAGCAAAAAAGCTGAAAGTGAAACCCTGAAACTTGGCCTAGATGAGGTACTCATTGGTGGGGCTTTGCCTAGATTTGGGGGTCAAAAGGGTTTTATATTTAACAGAGGCTGTGGCAACGTGCTAGTGAATGCTCATGGGAGAGCATGTATCTTCCTTTCTCAGACATCGTTTGCAGTGGGAAAGTTTGCATATCATTTCCAAGAATGGGAGCAATAGCGTGTGGAATGGAATGCAAGTGGAATTCAGTGGCGGTGCTCAATTCCCGCAGCACCTAGCACTGTTCTATTACCCTTTCCAAGTCCCTGACACAGTAAGTGCATGCTGTCTTGTGAAGAGCCATTTGAATCTGCGCTCTTCTAAAAATACTTCTCCTTTGCCGCCTGTTGGCTTGGCTGAGAAAATATTGTGTGATAGCTGGAAAATGTTAATGGCACCAAAGTCTATCTTTGTTATCAGATATTTGACTATTTGCCAAGATAGTTGCAAATACAGAGACAAGCAGAGAGAGCAGGTGATTAGTGGAGACATGTTTTTAAAACTGATTGCATTTTAACAGGGTTATACAATGTTGTAAGTGAAACTCTTTTAAACCTACGTGGAAATATTACCCTGAGAACAGAGCACAGTTGTTTCTAACAACCAGTAGTGCTTGCAGTTAGGATTTTGTCTTAGATTGAACTCCTTTCACCCGGCACACAATCGTACAGGAACAACACATGCGAAGAAGAACGATGATTGTTTGTTTTTAAATTTACTAGTCTCACAAATCATAGAATCATAAAGTTCCCTTGTTTGTAAATTTAAAAATTATTTGAGCTGGTGACTATAATTGCGACAGTTCAGACCCAAGGGACTTAATGTGGGGAGGGAGGGAGGTCACTAAAAGTTCCTTAGGGAACCAGAACGGTTAATAATTATTGGTCAGCTTGCTTGTTCTCAGGTTGCCCTGGAGTGGGGAAGTTAATCTTTCACATTTTAGTAAGAGCCTTGAACCCAGCATTCCTGGTAGGTGGCAGGTGTTTGCTTGTTCGGTGCAAAAGCTCGATCAGTTTGGAAAACAAAGGTTCTAGAGCAGAAAAACAGCATGTGAGAGACCAGGAACTGTCCCTCCCCAGAACTGGCCCGCAGTGCTGTCGGGAGAAAGCTTTATGTTGCT
The DNA here is from genome assembly GCF_025201925.1 of Gopherus flavomarginatus. NCBI lineage: Eukaryota > Metazoa > Chordata > Testudines > Testudinidae > Gopherus > Gopherus flavomarginatus. The sequence continues at coordinate 8,667,689 of NC_066626.1, read as the reverse complement.
GAATGGTGCCGGGTTCACGAGGGTGTTAATACAAACACACAATATGTCTCCCCAGCATCTGTCACTGGAGTTGCTGACTGATATTTCCCAGCCACTGGCCGAAGTGAGCTTTGGTAGTGCTGGCGGAAGATGCTGAGGGATGCCATTCACAGGAAACCTGCCCCAGTTCAGATTCGTGGACCTGTCCCAGCTGCGTAGTGCTATAGGATGAGATTTTCAAAGGAAGCCTAAGGGAGTGAGATGCTCACTCCTATTCTGGTCCCTGTACACCAGGCATATGAGCTGGAGAGATGTCGTGGGGCTCTAAAGCCACTGTAGCTGGCTGTAGGAGGATTCCCCCAGTGCAAGCACTGCAGAAGCAGCTGGAAGGCCGCCCTCCAGGGACCTCCTGAGTTCTGGTGGAGGGGGCATGCTGTGGTGGGCTGCAGCTCCCTGGCTTGCATACCTGAAGCAGACAGGGCTCTGGGGCTATCTGAGTCACCCCAGGGCTTCTCCAGTCCTTTGAGCAACCCAGGATCAAGCACGGACAAAGGAGGCTCAAAGCCCCCTTAATACCCACCCACACACCCACCCTGGGATTTGAATTCTGGATGAACCTCCTAGAGGCCTGGGAAAATCGCCATGGTATAGCCAGCTCCTCCCTGCACCCCCGACAGAAGGTGTGTCTCACAGATTTAGGGTCAGAAGGGGCCATTCTGCTCATCTGGTCTGACCATCTGTGTAACTCAGGTGCCTGACTCCCATAGGGATGCTGACAATCAAGGGCTAAATCCCACTAGATGGGAGTGGGGCAGTCAGACAATTGGGCATTAGTTATTTTATTGCTCAATAACTAGCAAAAATAATTCCTTCTGAGTAAGTAGTGGGAGTGGGGAAACACACTGGGCAAATGCCTGCTCTTCTATGCCTGGTGAGCCCTTGTGGTCTTACCATACAGTTGGGGGGAGCATTTCCATAGCATAGGCTGCTTGGGACACAGCTCCCAGTCCAAGGCCTAGTCTACACAACAGCGTTTGGTCAACACAAGGCATCTTACCTTGACCTCACTCTATACGTGTTGTGATAGACCCAGGCCAGCTGGGAAGAGCAGAGTGGTAAAAGGGAGCTATACTGGCCACTGGATAAGCAGTTTTCTGTTCCCTGAGTGACCAGAGCAGGGGCTGCTCCAGACTAATGAGAACACCTGACTCCAATGAACCTGCTAAGAGTCAGGTGAGGCTGTTAAGCACCTGACTCTAATTAAGGCCCCTCTGATGCTATAAAAGGGCTCACTCCAGTCAGGCCAGAGGAGAGGAAGTGTGTATGAGGAACTAGGAGCAAGAGGTGTGCAAGGAGCTGAGAGTGAGTAGGCATACTGCTGGAGGACTAAGGAGTACAAGCGTTATCAGACATCAAAGGGAAGGTCCAGTGATGAGGACAAAGAAGGTGATGGGAGGAGGCCATGGGGTAGTAGCCCAGGGAGTTGTAGCTGTTGCGCAGCTGGTACAGGAGGCATTATAGACAGCTGCAGTCCACAGGGCCCTGGGCTGGAACCCGAAGTAGAGGGTGGGCCTGGGTTCCCCACAAACCTCTCAAAACAAACACAGGAGGAATTGACCTGGACTGTGGCTTTTACCAGAGGGGAAGGTCTCTGAGCTGTTTCCCGACCAACAGGGTGAATCTGTGAGGCGAGCTAATCCACCAATAAGCACAGGACCCATCAAGGTAGAGGAGGAACTTTGTCACGATGTCTGCACTATAGTGTTGTTCCCGCAGATGTAAGTCGCCCAGTACACCGAGCTAATAACTCCACCTCTGCGAGAGGACTAGCACTTAGGGTGGTGTAGTCATGGCATTATTTATATCACCTGTTGGCTGGCAACCTCACGCAGGGTTCAGAGCTGGAGTGGCCCCTCCCCTGCCATGGGGCTGACAGCTTGAGCGGGGGGTAGGGACACCAGCTGTCAGTGCTTCACTTCAGTGGGTGGAAGTGCTCCTGGCGAGGACGCACACCACCGAGAGAAGGAGGGTAGTGTGGACGTGAAAAACCACAGTAATTACTGTAGTGGCTGTACTTAACTTAAATTGACTTAATTTTGTAGTGTAGACGTGCCCTACTGTGGAAGAATTTGTGTAGTGCTTCTCAGAGGAGGACATAACCTGCCTTTGTTACATACATGGATTACAGCAGGATGCTCTGCAGTTGTACACAGCAGTGGCAGGATGCACACGCTGGTGTGGCTACTGGTGCGTGTGCCTTTTGTAAACGCCATGGCCAGAAGGGACCATTGTGCTCATCCAATCTGATCTCCTGTACAACACAGGCCAGAGACCTGCCCCAAAGTAATTCCTAGAGCAGAGCTGTTAGGAAAACAAACAATGTTGACTTAAAAATTGTCAGTGATGGAGAATCCTCCGTACCCCTTGGTAAGTTGTTCCAATGGCTAATTACTCACTGTTCAAAAAATTATGCTTTTTTCCCAGTTTGAATTTGTCTAGCTTCAACTTCCAGCCATTGGAGTGTGCTAGAGCTTTCTCTGCTAGACTGAAGAGCCAGTTATTAAATATTTGTTCCCCATGGAAATACTTATAGCCACCTCTCAGCTTTCTCTTTGTTAAGCTACATAGACAGACTCAAAGAGCACAATCACTACAAGGCATATTTTCTAATCCTTCAATCATTCTCATGGCTCTTGTGTGGATCCTCTCCACTTTCAGTGTCCTTCTTGAGTTGTGGGCACCAGAACTGGGCACAGGATTCCAGCAGCGGTTGCACCAGTGCCAAATATTGAGGTAAAATAACTTTTCTGCTCCTATCCAAGATTCCCCTGTTTATGTATCCCAGGTTTGCATTAGCTGTTTTAGCCACAGCATCACAATGGGAGCTCATGTTCCGCTGATTATCCAGCATGACCCCCAAATCTTTTTCCTGGGAACTCATGATTTTGAAAGAGTCCCCCATCACGTGAGTATGGTCTATCTTCTCACATGGAATTTAGCCAGAGACATGTCCCAGTGTTATGGGTACTGCTAGAAATTTAATGATGAATTCCTGAGTTAGCATAGTCGGGGGCTTACTGTTAGTAAGTTGTAATGTTTTATGAATGTTAAGGGGCCGTATCTTCTCCCCCATAGCTCTGTGTTAGCAAGGACTCCAGTCTGGGAAGACTTTCTGATATAGTGAAACAGGGGAAAGATACCAGCCTGTCTAAACAGCCTCTGTTTAAATGTTGCCTGGAATACGATTCTGCTGCTTTCATTTGCAGAATGCTCCCAATGAGCAGCCGTTTAGAGGAGAAACCCTGAGCAGAGACTTCAGGCAGGGTGTTTAGTAATGGATTATTGATTTGGTGTCAAAAGTGAAAAAATGTGACCGTCTTTGACCAGAAAGGATGGTGCAGATGCATCCCCTGAAGCAGCTTCTCAAGTGCACAAAGCAGTGTGATCATTACCTACCCCATCGTGAGGAAAGCGCTCTAGGGCAGTGCCTTCACGCTGGTTCTCAGAGCTGCTGGGCTCCAGGGGGTTACTTATTTTTAGTAGTATTGCCTCCGTTGAAGTTTGTTTTTACAGAGACTTCCCTCTGCTGTTTAAGTGAATCCAAATATTTATTCCAGTGTCTCATCCAAGTGACAGATGAAGTGGAAATAACTAACTTTTCATCCTCAAGTTAATTAACTTAAATAACGCCAGTTTAATTTATGAGTTTAGCAACCCTTGTATTTGTGGTATGCTTTGTGCCTCCCACTGAGATCAAACCTGGGTGGCATTTCTCCTTCGGCTGTCTGGCCGTCTGGGGTTGGTGCCAGTGAACTAGGCACAAAATATGTAGTATCTCCAATGGGCTTACTGCCCCCAGGGAGCTGGGGGAAAGTTGAAGTTCTTCTTCAAGTGCTTGCTCATGTATATTCCACAGTAGGGGGGTGTGTGCGCGCACCACATGCACTGGTGCCAGAAATTTTTCCCTTAGCAGTACCCGTGGGGAGGAGCGCCGCTGTGACCCCTGGAGTGGCGCCTCTATAGCACACTATAAGGGGAGCTGCGTGCTCCCCCCCCCCCACCCTCAGGTCCTTCTTGCTGCCAGTGAAGGTGCATTGGAACTTCTTGCTCCAGCTTCGCTGCAGCCTTTCTTGTTGATTTTAACGGTACTTTTAGCTCGTTATTAGTAGCTCGTAGAAAGTAGTTTTCAGTTGTTAGAGTGGGCCCGGGACATGCCCCGTGCCCCAGGCTTCAAGTCGTGTGACTCCTGTCACCATTCCGTGCCAAGGAGTGATCCGCATGCTGAGTGTCTCTGCTGCTTGGGCAAAACTCGCATGAGTGAACGCTGCAAGATCTGCAGGTCTTTTAAGCCACAAACTAAGAAGGAGAGGAACATCAGGCTTCGCACTCTCGTCATGGAATCGGCACTGGCTCCAACTCTGGTACGCCGAGCGGACTCAGCACCAGGCACTGCATCGTTGGTGTTCAGCGAAGCCCCCTCCCCCAGACGGCACCGCTCCCCTTCCAAGAAACAAAGGAAGATCTCGACTTCGCAGCAGTGCCGAGAGAAGGAAGGGGGAGAGGCTGGTCCCGCATTGGGCAGCCCTCAGTTCCCCCCGGGCTCAACCTCCCACTCGTGCTGAGCGGAGAAGCCCAGCAGTGTTAATACATGCCTCTCCTGCGGTCCGTATCCCATTGACACCGGAGGCTATACAGGCCATTCAAGACGTTTCAGCTTGCTGGTGCCTGGGGCACCACCAGTGGGGGCCCTGGTCCCGAGGCACACCACCGCTGGGTGCTCGACAGGCCTCCCCGGTACGGTGCAGCTCTCACTCTGAAGACTGCTCTGTACCTCGTTCAGCACATAGTGACAGGTCCACTTGCAACTCGCATCCACCACCCTCGCCACCATCCAGGTTACCAGGTTCAGTGCCGTCCAGGCAGAAATCTTGGGATCCCTCCACGCCAAGCAGCAGCAGACGCAGGCACAGAGAGAGGCATCAAAAGCGCTCCTTTTCACGATGCAGCTATCGTAGCCGGTCTCAGCGCAACCGATGTCAACACTCTTGCTCTGTCAGACATCACACACAGGGCTCCTGCCGTGCATCACCGGCACCATGACACCGCAGCTCCAGGTGCCGAAGTGAATCTCAGAACAGTACTTCCAGGGGGTACCAGCCCTCAACATCGAGGTCTCGGTCCGTGGAAGACGGCATCATAGGACCCCTCACTCCCACTGCTCCTATGTTACCGTTTGGTTGGTGGTTATCTAGGCCTCGGCATCCAGCCTCCCCTCACGGGGCCATACCGCTCAGCCAGACCAGATAATGCCATCTAGTCCACAGCATGGACCCAGCATGGCAGGGACAATGGTGTCAATGGGCACCGTAGCTGCTGATGCCCACCCAGGCGGGAACCTGCTCGGTGGCCAGGACATACGAGGCCCCATCGGCCTCGCTATCTAGGCCAAGGGACAAATCGACAGATCATGAGTCATCGGCTCCGCGCCTGGACTCCAACCTGGGGGTTGATCCACTGCCACCGGCTGTGGCCCACAGCCCCGTGCCAGCCTCCTCTCCTGTACCAGATGATACCATCACGGCACTGCCACCCTCTGCTCCACAGAAGGACTTCAGGGCGCATCAAGACCTGCTAAAGTGGGTGGCATCAAGCCTCCAGCTGCAGGCCAAGGAGATGGAGGGCCCATCTGATTCCCTCTTTAATGTACTGTCCCCCTTGGTGCTGGGCCATGTGGCTTAACCCCTTCACCAAGGAGTAGCCAACATCTCCAGTGCCCTGTGGTTAACTCCTGCCTCTCTGGCCCCGATTTCCAAGAAGGCTGAGAGGAAATATTTTGTGCCGGCCAAGAACCATAAATACCTCTACTCTCACTTGGCACCTAACTCTCTGGTGGTGGAATCAGTGAACCAGCGGAAGCAGCAAGGCCAGCCCACGCCCACCTCCAAGAATAAAGGCGCCAGGAGACACAACTCTTTTGGTAGAAAACTTTAGTCCTCTTTGAGTTTCCAGCTCAGCGTGGCCAACCATCAGGTCTCACTGTGCCTATATGATTTTAATTTATGGGAGTCCCTGCCGAAATTCGAGCCACTCCTCCCAGAGCGGGATAGAAAGGACTTGAAGATATTGGTGGACAAGGGGACGATGGCAGCCAAAGCAGCCCTGCAGGCAGCGGCGGACACGGTGGATACGGCGGCTCGCTTGATGGCCTCTGCAATCTCCATGCTCAGGGCATCGTGGCTCCTTCTGTCCGGCATCTGAGATCGCGTCCCTCCCCAACTCCGACAGAGGGGAAGGAGGGTGGGATGTGGAGTAGACATGAGCAACACATCTCAAAGAACACCATTTACAGAACAGGTAACTGTCTTGTTTATTTGCTTCTCATTGAATCTGAGGTAAGGATGTGGATTTCTGTTCTGTTGATTTGTAGCCCTTGTCTGTGTGGCAGCTAAGTGGCCATTCATGATGTTGAAACGCATTAATTACAATTTAGTTTAAAAAATGGAAAATAGTTTTACTCAATTGAATTTAGTTCAGGCAAAAACTAGATTAAATAAATGACTTCAGAATCATGCTCCCGAGCGAAGCAAACGTTTGACTCGCCCTGTGGGGAACCACCGAGTGTTCCCATCCGGGCCCTCGGTGGGCGTGGCTGGAACTTTGAGAAGAATCACATGGAGCAGTTGGAAGCACCACACCAGGCACAGAAACAGCGGGCAACTCAGTCAGGACAACTAGACAGACGGCTGTGGTGTTCTTCCTGAACTGGTCTATAGAGTCACACACAGAACCACCAGTGCAAACTAGAATTGTCAACATGTCCTCAAAATCAAAATGACTGGCACCGCCTTTATTAGTGCTCCTGCCATCCGGCTGGTGGTGGTGCTGCAACAGTGGGACATTTCCCTGAAAGAGCTTGGAATAGACACAGCCTATGGGGAGGACGGGAGGTGGAGGCATGTGACTGGGCTGTGTTGCTGGAGCAGAAGTTGTCAAACACACTGACGACCCAAAAATTGGGGGACTGGTGAAGAGTGAAGACGACAAGTTGCTGGTTCATTGCAATCTGAATTGCTTGGTAAACTGGGCTCAAGTAAACAATGTGCATTTTACTCTGAGTCAATGTAAATGTGTACATCTAGGAACAAAGAACATAGGCCATACTTACTGGATAGGGGAATCTATCCTGGGATGCAGTAACTTTGAAAAAGATTTGGAGATTGTGGTGGATAATCAGCTGAATATGAGTTCCCGGTGGGATGCTGTGAGCAAAAGAGCTAATGTGAACCTTGGATGCATAAACAGGGCAATCTCGAGTAGGAGGAGAGAGGTTATTTTATCTCGGTATTTGGCACTGGTGCAGCTGCTCCTGGAATCCTGTATCCAGTGCTGGTGCCCACAATTCAAGAAGGATGTTGATAAATTGGAGAAGTTCAAAGAAGAGCCGGGAGTATGGTTAAAGGATTAGGAAAACTGCCTTATAGTGATAGACTCATGGAGCTCAATCTCTTTTGTTTAGGTGACTTGATCACAGTCTGTAAGTACCTGCATGGGGAACAGATATTTCATAATGGGCTCTTCCATCTAGCAGTGAGAAGTATAAGATAGAATGGCTAGAAGTTGAAGCTAGCTAAATTCAGACTGGAAATAAGGTACATTTTTAACAGTGAGAGTAATTAACCACTGGAACAGCATGACCAAGGGTCATGGTGGATTCTCCATCACTGACCATTTTTAAACCAAGATTGGATGTTTTTCTAAAAGATCTGCTGTAAGTACTATTTTGAGGAAGCTCTCTGGCTTGTGTTATACAGGCGGTCAGACTAGATGGTCACAATGGTCCCTCTGGCCCTGGAATCTACAATTGTATGTATCTGTGAACACCAGCCAGCCTCAGTATCTTCAAAGCTGTGTTTACTTTGGTATGGTTTGAATGGTGCATATCAGGACAGCTGGTTTGACATGTCCCATCCCCAAATCATTCAGGCTGTAGCACGGCTCTTTGTAGGGTTTCAGGAATGCCGTCTGAGCATGTGAGATTGGGTTCCAGCAGGGGGAACGTTTCTACGTAACCACATTTTATTCATGTCACTGACTGTGGTTTGAGACGATAACGAGGAGACGAAAAAGCCGGCAGAGTGCTGTAACAGCACTTGGGGAGCACATGAAAGCTGGACTAATGCTTGCTAGCAGAAAGCCTTTCACACTGTTCAGTCAGTGTCTCCTTGTGCCAGATCCTTGGTTAGGGTTTAGATAATGATGATGAATCATGTGCTATTGAGCTCGGTCAAGGAGCGTTTATCTGTGAACGCGTCAGCATGAGGTGCTCTTCCCTGTGTAATAGTCTTGGCCAGCACTGCCTCCTGCTCAGGGATTGTGTACACAAGTGGAGTGCAAGGAGAATTCATCCAGAATAACCCTCCACAAAAGCGTAAATGACTCAATTCCACCTCTCTCCGACACCTGGATATCGCCTGGCCTAGGTTCTGCTAGCGCTGCCTGCGTGTAATTAATGGACATGATAAGGCTTGCAGTACAGCTGGACAAGTGAGTCTTTTAACTCTCTGGGGCCTCTCTGAATTCAAAGTTGCCATATACTGGCCCCAAAACAGGGTCTCTGGTATGTCACAGAAACCAGTTACCTTGCCCACAGGGGATCCCCAGCCTACCCATGGGCTTGTGCAGCCATCCAGCTGCCAGCACCTGTCCCCCAGGCACTCTCCATGTGAAGTGGGAGGAAGCTAGTGCCAGCCCAGAGCACAAAACCTGGCAGACTCTAGAGCTGACAACAGGAGTGGCCAGGGGAACCTGGATTGGTCCTGTTAGAGCGTTAGCTGCCCTGCTCAATGTAAGTCCTAGAACACGCTGACACATTGGACCAATGCTGTTGAATTGGAATAGGCTTGGCTGGTTTTCATGGGGGTCTACATTTCCACCTTCCTCAAGCAGCCACAGATCTCCTACCAAACAGATTTTTCTTCCACTGCCATCTTCCTGCCCCCATGTCCTGCCCTATAGATGTTCCCCCCAAGCACCAGGAGTCAGTGACTCAGTCCACAGCCCATCTCTCACACTCAAAAGATGTCAGTGTGGAGCCTTACAGAGGCACTGGATTGATCTCCTCAGTCACTGGAGATAGCTTTTCCCCCAACATCAGCTAGAAAACCAAACTGCAGTCACACAAGCAAAAGCCATTTGGGATCCTCTTAAGCCAAATGCATTTGTAGCGAACTTTTGGCCCTCCTGCTCTCTGTCGCTGGTAACCCTGTGCAGGAGCCGTGGTTCTGAGTAATTCTCTTGAGGCACAGAGTTTTGCGTAGCCATGTCAAGAAACTGACCCGCTCACAGGACATAAAGCAGCAGAATGAATTGGAAACACCATTGTCTCTTAGCGTCCGGTCGTGAGCAAGTGATTCGAATTCAGCCCCCAAGTGCGAGGAGTATGCTGGGGTATGTGTGGTGTCCTCTTCTAGCGGCTGGCCCACAAAGCATGTCTGAGTCAGCTACAGCCATCATGCTGCAGAGGCTCCTGCTTGTCTGGCTGGAAGTCCCAGGGTTAGTCTTGGACGGTGGCCCATAATGATGCTTGTCGTAGACACACACAGAAGGTATGTTGCACTCCCAGTTAAAATGACTCCAATATGTAAAAGTTGTGGCCAGTGTTAATTCCTCGGACTCTTTGAGGATTGTGCAAGAGTAATGAGTGGGCCAAAGAATTGAAACCATGGAGTTCAATGGCACACATGTCCCTAATGGAGAGGGCTGCATGCATGCTGCCACACGGATTCTGATTTTCTCCTCAGTGACTGACTGGGGCAGGGCAATGGGACTGCTGGTGCAGAGTGCTATAGAGATATGAGAATTGTTGTGAGTTTCCTCTTCCTTGCCTGGAGGCAGCCAGACAGCATAGAGCCAGGTGAGAGAGGTTCTCAAACCGACCACAGAAAGAGCCTCCTAGATAGATTGGTGCCCATGCTTCAGAGTGGATTCAGAGTTGTCCTGGAAGCTAGTGAGGGAGGGGTTTACGCTCCTATGTGTCCTTTCAGGATGAAAAGCTTGACAACCTGGCTGAGGAAATGCCGGCCTGGCTGTGAGTTTTACGACGAGGCAGTACATCATCATGCTTCCCACAGCGGCTGCTTCACAACCCATTCACAGGGGCTGGGGGATTTCAGTGCCAGACATGACCGTGAGCAGAAGTCTGGTCTCAAGTCTGTGTAATGCAGCCAGAGTCCCATCTTTGCGCTCACTGAAAACAGGCCTTATAGTGATAGACTGAGCTCCATGAGTCTATTTAGCATAGCGAAGAGAAGGTTATGGGGTGATTTGATTCCAGTCTATAAGCACCTACATGGGGAACAAATATTTGATAATTGGCTCTTCCATCTGACAGAGAAATGTACAGCATGAGTCAGTGGCTGGAAGTTGAAGCCAGACAAGTTCAGGCTGGAAATAAGGTGTAAATGTATAAGAGTCACAGTAATTAAGTATGGGAACAATTTCCCAAGGGTTGTGGTGGTTTCTCCAGCACTGGCACTTTCCAGTCTGCTCTAGGGATGATTGTGGGGCGGGTCTCTGGCCTGTGCTGTACAGGAGGTCAGACTAGATGATCACAATGGTCCCTTCTGGCCTTGGAATCTCAGAATGTGAATTTGTGCACGGATAGGCATGGCCTGTAGGGAGAGCGGAGAATCTGAACATGGGCGCGCTGTGTTAATTCAGAAGTTGAATTCCACCAGTTGTATACATATAGGCTAGATGGGCCAAGGAAGGCCCAGGGCAGCGTCTAGCGAGACAGAGGAGCTCTGGGTCCAGTGGGGCAGATTCTTAGCTGTTGTAAATTGTCGTCAGTGGGGCCATGGTGATCTCCCCCAATATTGCATCAAATGTTTCCATTTTCCTTTGAGCTCTGCTTAGTTTGTGTGTCACCAAGGCAAGCTGGAAGTGCTCTGACCAGTTGGTCACTGCCTATGGCAATGGGGCATGGGCGTTCAGCTCTTCCGCTGCCATTTGCACTGGTACTGCAGGCTATCTCTAGGGACTGGGAGCTCGTTCTCACTTCCTGCCCTGGCAGGCTAAGCAGCCAGATTTTAACCTTTGATCTCAGGCCCAGGACACAGAAATGGACCCCCCAGCTCTCCCGGGGAGCCACAGCTCCCCATTGCCTACCCGCCTTATGTGGATGTCAAACCTCAGCAGGGACACTGTGCGCCTGCCATGCTAGTGCATTATAGCGAGGATTAGGAGAGAAAAAAGGGGGCAATACTCTGTGGGGAGGGGGCATTTCCACCGGAGGAGTTCTGCACATAGATCTCTGACACGCACTGCCGAAAGGCTGACTTAATTGTGATTTCTGTATTGGTGTGATTGTTTTATTATTTCATTTAGCATTTGCATATCGCACTCCACCACAATCCCTGGTGTCAGACCCTGCCAGTGGCGGGGGAAGGGGTTGAGGACTGGGGCCTCCTTTCACTTCCCCCAGTGAGATTTGCCTGGATTTTTGCCAGTCACTAAGAGCAGACTCTGTTCCAAGGAGAGATGGCACCAATCTGAGGAGGAGGAGGCTGCAGAATGGTGGGGGGAGGGATAGCTCAGTGGTTTAGCACTGGTCTGCTAAACTCAGGATTGAGAGTTCAATCCTTGAGGGAGGCATTAAGGGATCTGGGGCAAAAATCAGTACTTGGTCCTGCTAGTGAAGGCAGGGGGCTGGACTCAATGACCTTTCAAGGTCCCTTCCAGTTCTAGGAGATAGGATATCTCCAGAAAAGAAAATGGTCTGAGCTTGCTTGTTTTCACAAGTCCCCGTTTTAGGGGTTACAAATAAATTCTTTCAATTTCAAGAGATATTGAGCAAGTATGGTGTCACTGCGGGTACGTGGCAGGGCATGGGGTCACTGCAGGTGCAGGATGTGGTGTGTCTGCTAGGGATGGGGTGTCACTGCTGGCAGCCATGGTGGAGCATTGTGGGGCATCACTGTGGGTGGGGTGGATGGATGTCATGGCAAACAGGGTGTCACTGTGGGCGGGGCATGGTGGGGTGTCATGGCAGGCAGGGTGTCACTGAGCGGGGCATGGTGGGGTGTCATGGCAGGCAGGGCGTCACTGTGGGCTGGGCATGGTGGGATGTCATGGCAGGCAGGGTGTCACTGTGGACGGGGCATGATGGGGTGTCATGGCAGGCAGGGTGTCACTGGGCGGGGCATGATGGGGTGTCACGGCAGGCAGGGCGTCACTGTGGGCAGGGTGGGGCTAGATGGGGTGTCATAGCGGGCAGGGCAAGGCATCACTGGGCAGGACATGGGGTGTCATGACAGGCAGGGCGTCACTGTGGGTGGGGCGAGGCATGGGGTGTCATGGCGGTCAGGGCGTCACTGTGGGCGGGGCATGGTGGGGTGTCATGGCGGGTCAGAGCGTCACTGTGGGCGGGGCATGGGGGGGGATCACTGTGGGCGGGGCATGGTGGGGGGATGGTGGTCAGGGCTTCACTGTGCGGGTGGGGCATGGGGTGTCATGACGTGCAGGATGTCACTGTGGGCGGGGCATGGTGGGGTGTCATGGCGGGCAGGGTGTCACTGTGGGCGGGATGGGGCATGGAGTGTCATGGCAGCAGGGCAGGTCCCCACTGTGGGGTGGAGCAGTGCGAGTGGGTGCAAGAAGGCTCAATGAAAGCAAATAACTTTTTTTTTAGTCCTCCCTGCCTCTGCCCCTGCCCTTAGCACCCCTCGCCATCAGCAGGTCCCCATCCCAAGACCCTTCCCCTCTTTACCCTGATCTTGCAGCTCAGTCCCTGCATTGTGGGGGAGCACCACTGATGTCACAGCTGCAAGGCCCCCCTCCGAGGGAGAACGAGGGCCCAGCTGGGGCCTTAGCAGCAAACAGGCAGAGTGGCTTCTAGTCAGTTCCTTTCAAATGACCCTTTTGTGCAAACAAAGGGCTCGCTCCTGCACCCCGTCTAGGTCAGCTGGAGTTGTCCCAGTGACTTTGGTGTGTCAGGATCAGGACTTCAGACAGCATTACTGAAACGTGTATTCCCTAAGCGTGTGTGTGCACACAAGTGTGTGTAAAGCACACACGTACGGCATGGGGTATGAGAACAGCCTGTGTAAAGAGCTCTCTGCTGTCCTTGCAGCTCTCTTACACACCAGTTAGTAACATTCGTCACCGCAGCCAGAGCATCTTCCATTCTCTTCATCTGCGAGTTCAGAGCGCTTTCATGCAGAAATACACACCTGGTACAGTACTGTGGTTGTGCCCTGCAATGGAGCTCTTTGGATAGTCATTTAATAAATGAATTGACAACATTTTACGCTACTGTATTGGATGACTATTCGTTAATTCAGCCAGCTCTGCATAGTTCATGGCTGAAGACACTTACGGCCTTTCCTGAATGGAGAGAGACAACATCCAGAGTGAGCAGAGGAGAACATGTGTTACCTAACGGAGATCAATCATCAGGCAAATATTAATAAATCCTGTATAGCAGGTATTCAGTGACTTCTCATTTGTGGATCATTTGTCAGTATCTTCTCCTAGTGGAGACCAGAGAGTTCCAAGCTCTTGTGCAGTGACGTCATTCAGCTTTATGGCTGGAAGACCGATTGCTGAACTCTCTGCAGCTGGGGTCTGGTGCTGGGTGATCATGCAGGAGTGGCTTTTTGGAGCAGAGTTTGTTGTCCTGAGTTGTGTAAATCTGGGCTTTGCCTGTATACAGTAGTTGTTAAAACTAAGTAAGTGGGAAGGAAGTGTGGGTTATAATAAACACAAGTGGAGGCCAGTATCAAACCAGCACTAGGATGTAGCTGTTTGTTTAGAGAGACAGCACTGAGGGAGCCTTTTTCCAGCTCTGAGGAGGAAGAAATCGAAGTGGGTCAGTCCCAATCTGTTTCCATGTCCCCCGAGTAGGCACTAGGCATAGAAGTGATTGAAAAACGAGGTCAAAACTGAAGTCTGGCTCCTCACGCCGTCCGGAGGGGTCTAAATAAGGGTTTAGGGCCCAAGCTGGTCCCTTTTTCCAGCCATGGCTGCTGGGCCCCAAATAACTTTCTGCCCCAGGCCGCGGATGGGTTTGCCTGCTCCATACGGGTGCAGGGAAGTGAAGCGGTTTGGATCAGAGCCCTACAAGGGGGCTTTATTCAGAACAGGAGGGGAGCTTTGCCAGCACTTCCTGGCTGTTCCTGCTTGTGGGGGGGAAGGGGATGCCTGGGGTGTCCATCTTGCCCAGCTCCATCCCTCAGTGTCTCAGCCAGCAGAGCCCTACATCCCCCACATGGAGCTGAGTCCCAGCTGGCACTGTAGGATCTGTGCCTTGCCTGGCTTTGTGATGCACCTTCCCCGTCAGGGGCCCTGGCCTGTCGCTGACCGTCCCCAGCGCCTGAGCACAACCTTTCCTCTCCTGCCTGGGCCTCTCCCAGACAGCCCTTCTCCCACCCATGCCCCACTGCTGCAGGCGGTGCAGGGGCGCTAGTGGAGCTGCTGGCTCCTTGCCCTGTCTTAAGGCACTCACGGCCTCCAGCCCAGAGCATGTAGGCCCAGAGCTGTCTCAGCTGCCAACAGCTTGTCCCTCCTGGGCAGTGGCAGGCAGACATTTCCTTTCTAATCCTGGGGCCCGGCGTGCTCCTGCTAACATCGCCTGCCTTGGCGCCATCGGGTCCCCCATGGGAGCAGGGGACATGGCTGCAATCCGCCGCTGCTCTGAATGGCGGTTCATCAAGAGGGGTGGCTTCTTACAAGAGAAGGGCCCTTCCATCCCAAGCTCCCCACATGGCGCTGTGAGGCGTGGGCTGGAGAGCCAGCTAGGCACCCAGTACTGTCCATCCTGCCTCCAGCTGCTGCCTCGCCATGGAGCTATTCCCCAAGAACTCCTCTCCATGCCAGCAACTGCTGTAGTTGCTCCGGGTTGGAAGGTGGTTGCACATGGGAGGCAGTGGGGGCAGGGGAGGCATGGAAGGCAGTGTGTACATGGGGTGAATGTCCCAGAGGGGTTTTGTGAGGATGGGAGGGAGGCAGTGTGTACAGGGGGTGCACGTCCGAGGGGGTTGGTGTGTGGATGGGAGGGAGGCAGTGTGTACAAGGGGTGCACGTCCGAGGGGTTGGTGTGTGGAAGGGAGGGGGAGGCAGTGTATATAGGGGGTGCACGTCCGAGGGGGCTGGTGTGTGGATGGGAGGGAGGCAGTGTGTACAAGGGTTGCACGTCCGAGGGGTTGGTGTGTGGAAGGGAGGGGGAGGCAGTGTATATAGGGGGTGCACGTCCGAGGGGGCTGGTGTGTGGATAGGAGGGAGGCAGTGTGTACAGGGGGTGCACGTCCGAGGGGTTCGTGTGTGGATGGGAAGGGGAGGCAGTGTGTACAGGGGGTGCACATCTGAGGGGGTTGGTGTGTGGATGGGAGGGAGGCAAGGTGTACAGGGGGTGTACATCTGAGGGGGTTGGTGTGTGGATGGGAGGGAGGCAGTGTGTACAGGGGATGCACATCTGAGGGGTTGGTGTGTGGATGGGAGGAGGAGGCAGTGTGTACAGGGGGTGCACGTCCGAGGGGGCTCGTGTGTTGATGGGAGGGGGAGGCAGTGCGTATAGGGGAGGTGCACACCTGAGGGGGTTGGTGTGTGGATGGGAGGGGGAGAGAGTGTGTATGGGGGAAGTGCACGTCTGAGGAGGTTGGTGTGTGGATGGGAGGGGGAGGCAGTGTGTGTAGGGGGTACACGTCTGAGGGGGTGGGTGTGTGGATGGGAGGGGGAGGCAGTTTGTATAGGGGGTGCACGTCCGAGGAGGTTGGTGTGTGGATGGGAGGGGGAGGCAGTGTGTACAGGAGGTGCACATCCGAGGGGGTTGGTGTGTGGATGAAAGGGAGGCAGTGAGAATAGGGGGTGCACGTCTGAGGGCGTTAGCGTGGGGATGGGAGGGGGAGGCAGTGTGTGTAGGGGGTGCACGTCCGGGGGTTGGTGTGTGGATGGGAGGGGGAGGCAGTGTGTATAGGGGGTGCACGTCCGAGGGGGTTGGTGTGTGGATGGGAAGGGGAGGCAGTGTGTATAGGGGGTGCACATCCGAGGAGGTTGGTGTGTGGATGGGAGGGGGAGGCAGTGTGTATAGGGGGTGCACGTCCGGGGGTTGGTGTGTGGATGGGAGGGAGGCAGTATGTATAGGGGGTGCACGTCTGAGGGGGTTGGTGTGTGGATGGGAGGGAGGCAGTGTGTATAGGGGGTGCACGTCCGAGGGGGTTGGTGTGTGGATGGGAGGGAGGCAGTGTATATAGGGGGTGCACGTCCGAGGGGGTTGGTGTGTGGATGGGAGGGGGAGGCAGTGTGTACAGGGGCTGCACGTCTGAAGGGGTTGGTGTGTGGATGGGAGGGAGGCAGTGTGTATAGGGGGTGCATGTCCGAGGGGGTTGGTGTGTGGATGGGAGGGAGGCAGTGTGTATAGGGGGTGCATGTCCGAGGGGGTTGGTGTGTGGATGGGAGGGGGAGGCAGTGTGTATAGGGGGTGCACATCCGGGGGTTGGTGTGTGGATGGGAGGGAGGCAGTATGTATAGGGGGTGCACGTCTGAGGGGGTTGGTGTGTGGATGGGAGGGAGGCAGTGTGTATAGGGGGTGCACGTCCGAGGGGGTTGGTGTGTGGATGGGAGGGAGGCAGTGTATATAGGGGGTGCACGTCCGAGGGGTTGGTGTGTGGATGGGAGGGGGAGGCAGTGTATATAGGGGGTTGCCTTTGATCCCCTCATGTAATGGCTGCGAAAGGGCAGGCGCAGCCAGAACGCACATCGCCCGCTGCTGCCAGCAGGGCCGGTTGTGATGGGGGAAGTCAGCTTGCAGCGTTGGCGCATGAAGCTGGCTGCAGTGCCGTCCTTGGCTCTGTAGTAGAGCTGCATTGGAGCAGGCACCCTCCCTCAGAGAGGTGCCATGTGGCAAGTTGATCTGTGGATGCAGAGGAGCTGTTTCTACAGAGCCCTTTTATACTCACCCCCAGCTCTGGCTTGCCCAAGGTGCAGCTGGATATGACTGCTCAGCTCTAGTTTGCATTGGTTTGCCTTGGCAGGTCGGAGGAAGAGCCCCAACCCACCACATGGCTCTGGAGAAGCATTAGCAGCCTTGGATTCCTTAGCGGTTGGGGAAGAGCTTGCACGCCATTCTTTCCAAGCACGTGGGCTATTGAAATCAGCAAGGAACAGGGCTGTGTGGGGGATGCACACGTGAACACGGGCAGCATGCAAACACCACAGTCATTTGCCAGCTTCAGATATGCAGCTCATGATGTCCTCTTCCCTAGGGTGGCAATTCCCCCCTGGGCTGAGGACTGGCCCGAGGCTCACGTGCCTGCCTGCCCTCAAATCAAGTTGGAGTGGCACTGACATGATGCACAGTCACAGTGCTGGCTCTCTGCCCCCGGGTGCATTGGGCCCTAGCAGAGAAGAGTACAAGATCTTCTCTGTCCACGTCCCAGACCTATGGTAGCAGCTCTGGCCCTGACTTTATCTCATGCATTGTCAATAATAGTTCTTAGAAAACAGTTCAGACGTGTTTTCTCCCTTGTAATTTTGACCTCTGGCATGCCACACTTGTGAGACGCCTAGTTGGCAACTGGAGCGGGTTGGCCAGTGGAAATGGTGTCATCTCTTTAGCACAGTTGAGAGTTTGGTTCAGGGAGGGAAAACCATTGGCATTTCTTGTCCTGTTACTTCTGTTCAATGTGTGAAACCTGACATAATTGAGAGTTCAATTTATGACAAAAAATGAGGTTCCCGGTTTTATCTGCTTTTATTTCACCAGAAAAATCGACCAAATCCATTGTTCTTTGTTGTATAACTAATTCACTGTATCTCGTCGCATTCCACTGTAACACGTGATGGTAAAAACGCTCCCAATCACAGAGCAGTTATTGTCAATTTGGGCGATTACACTTCACAATGAAGAATTTTTTGTATGAGGAATGAAAAAGGCCGTCTTTCTCCGTGGGCATGGTCTTTCTCCCTGCTTGTGCCACGGGATAACTGCAGCCTGTATGACCCTGCTCCAGCCTCTCTTCACGGCCTACACTTGAGAGACCTGTCAGGAGTTCATTTACAGTTTGGAAGCTGAGTAAACCATGGCCCTAAAACTGGTGTGATTCCCATGTCCGGTTTTTGTGGATATGAGGCAAGTCCTTAAAAGTTGCATTTGAATAGCGCTAAACCCCTCAGAAAATTGGTGGGACTCTGCCATTTCTCTTTTGGAGGTTAATATGGTTTTGGAGGTTAAAATTCAAAATCTGTTGTGGTGAGATGGGTCACAGCTGTGAGGAAACATTTCAAGCAAGGTGAATAAATCCTTTAACTGCTTGCCAGTTCCATAACATAGACTGTGGCAAATTGGATTTGTGGGCAAGCAGGCTTCATATCTTCCCAAGCTAATTGTACTTCATCACAGCAATTCGCTGACTTCTTAAATTAGGGAGACTATAGTTCAAGAGCCAGCGACCTCACTGCATATTGTGTGAGTAGAGCAGGGGTAGGCAACCTATGGCACGTGTGCCAAAGGTGGCACACGAGTGATTTTCAGTGGCACTCACACTGCCCGGGTCCTGGCCACCGGTTTGGAGGGGGCTCTGCATTTTAATTTAATTTTAAATGAAGCTTCTTAAACATTTTAAAAACCTTATTTACTTTACATACAACAATAGCTTAGTTATATATTATAGACTTAGAGAAAGAGACCTTCTAAAAACATTGTAATGTATTACTGGCACACGGAACCTTCAATTAGAGTGAATAAATGAAGATTTGGCACACCATGTCTGAAAGGTTGCCGACCCCTGGAGTAGAGCTTGACCAATAGTGCCAATGAGAATGAAGAGCTGATTTCACTGTGGCCCACACAGTGCAGAGAGGAGGCGGCAACTATTTGGTGGTTGGAGAGGATGGGCTCATTCCATCCTTCCCCCAAAGCTTTGAAACTGAGCATTAGTGAGAAGTGTCTGGAATTCACACCACAGAACTCCTGAGAAACAACTCGATTAAACCCAGAAGTTTGTAGTGGGTGCAGTGGCTGTGCTGGCCCTGGTTTAAGAAGTCAGCAAGCCACTGTGATTAAGCACAGGCTCTGTTTCACTGAGAATACATCACTGCAGGAGAATCGCAATCAGATTCCTTGGACTTGATCCCCGGGCAGTTGAAATTGGGGCTGCCTTTGGTTATCTCTGCCTGCAATTCACATTGTGAACCTTTCCTACCAACCAGTCAGCTAACAGGCTGATGGCCATTGTCAAGTGGCAACGGGCTCTGATAACACTCTCTCTCACAAGCTACCCACGATGTGTTGCGTTGTTTGCTGGTGATGATTGCTGGTATGTATTTTCCAGGGGATGATTGCAGATCTGAAAGTGACAGGTGATCACCAGGCAGCTGATCTCCAGTGTGAGGAGCAGGACGAGGATACTGATGTGGTGAGTGCTGTCTGCCATGGCTCAGTATTGTAGCTGTGGTTTGCTTACACAGAGGGGTGTAGAACTTACCTTGGTTCCAGCTGTTAGCAGATCGCTTGCTGGAAGTTAATATGCAATTTACCACACAGGGTCATGCACCCCAAATGTCCAAAAAATCATGAGCCTGACCCCAACAAATCATGAGATTGGACCAAAAATCATGAGCTTTAAAAATATATAGATTATATTGTGTGGTTTTGGTCTGCTCTTTGATGTGTGAAATCTCTCTTCCCCGCACCTGCCCCTGGCTCCTGCCATACCAGATACAACCGCTGTTGTGAAATAGCAATGCCCAAGGGGGTGGGGAGAGTGGGCAGTGCAGTGTCCTCACGCCCAGACAGGAACTCCCATGGGCACTCACCCTTCTCGCTTCATCATCCCCCATTCCCTTAAGAGGTCAGACGGTAGCAAAGGAGATCTGCCCTACCCCAGTGCTTGCTGGCTGGGGGTTTGTCCAGGAATTTCATGGAAGACTAGACCCCAGGTGGTGGTATTGCCTCCTGCCATTGCTAATCGGCAGGTCTTCTCCAGCTGCTCCCCTGGGCCCTGAGGCTTGCCACGGCGGAGGAAACAAGCTAACCAGCTACTAGTGTCAAGTGACCGTTGTGAATTTTAGTTCCTAGCCAAAGCCCCCTCAGTGCACTGAACCAGGGTGAAATCCTGGCCCCAGTGAATTTATTTGCAAAACTCCCATTGACTTCTACAGAGTCAGGATTTCCTGATTTGGTTTTTTTATTGAGTCATGTTAGTGAACAGACTGTACCACTGGTGGGACCAGCTGACTCTTTGGGCTTATAAATCCTTGTTGGAATCAGTGTGGGACCCCAAGTGAATCCCAGGACAGGCGGAAATGTGAATCCCCTTCTCAGCAACGAGGAGAAGGATCTCATTGCTAGGCAGTAAAAGCCGGTTTGAGACGCACACTTTCCACCAGGAGAATGTGGGGCCTGGGTTTTATTTCCAGTGGGAAGGGGGCAGAGCAGCCATTGCTGTCGAGTACCCTGAGCAGAACACTCGGGCATGCTGGATATGTTTGCTGACCGCGTCTCCCTCCCCTCCCTTTGGAATGATGTAGGCATCTGGAGATTTTGGAAGTGGTGCTGAAGAAAGGCCCCACCTATCAAGAAGGAAGCAGGTGAGTCTGCGGCCGTGGGCCCAAGGGCATTCCTTTCCAGCTTGGCTTTGCTTTTCCCTTCCAGGTACAGGCCCCATCAAATCTGGCTAAACACTACATAAGCAGACAGAGGGATGGGGGCTGTTTCTATGTGGCCTTCTCTGCCTCCTTCACAGTTGTCCTTACTGCTGCAATGGGCAGCAGAGAGTGGGTGGGGGGGAGTTGGCAGTCATTCTGCCAATGGATGGTTGGTCTTCCCAGGTTAAGATGAATGATGGCTTGGGGTCCTGATTTCTCCCTTTCCAGTCAGCCCAGAGGTGCAGGGAGTAAACGCCTTGTTGACATAAACTTATGTTTTCTGTGATATGCTCCTGGGCCACGGCCTTTATCCTGTGGCTACTCGTGTCCATTTCCCCCTCCCCCATCTCGTGCCATCAGTGAAACCATTGGGAAAGGCGCGAACAGCACGGTGCTTTCCCTGGATCATGCCAACTGTCCTGACTACGTCTCCCTGATGCACTGAGTCACGGAGAAGTTCCGTGCCTGTAAGTCAGATTGTATCACACGTAGTGGATCTGGAACAAAAGCCAACAGGGCATCTGAAAACTGGCTGAGAATCTGAAGAGATTGGTAACTGAATCAGAGCTTTCCTTTAAACCAGACCCCCAAAGGCTTGCAGTGTTAACTCTCTGGGCTAGGAATTGGCTGTCTATTCAGAATAGTGTCTAATCTCTCCCCTTCATGTTACCTACTGCTGTATGGCTGCAATAGAAAACCCACGCCTGCTGCTGTTCTCTGCCGTTGCCCCGAGCCAGGTGTCCCTCCAGAGGAACATCCAGGAAGCAGGCTGTTTTAGGAGTTTGTACAGATTGCAAAAACACACACATGCTCTTAGCAGCCACTGGCCTGATCCACTGGGTTGTAATGGGAAAGCGTTTGTAACGTATGTAGTACAGGTACTGTACTCCCTGCTCAGGAAAGTAGGGTGCACAACTGCCTTATCTGCTGCCGTGGCATCATGAATCAGCCCTGAATTACTGTAAAGCCCATTATGCCTTGAAATTTTAGTTACCAGGACCAGATTTCATTCCATTTCCAAGAGTCCAAAGAATTGTTAAGCCTTCTCTTTCCTCCGGATGTGTATTAGCACCTGGAAACTTGCCTTTTACCATCACGAGTTCAGGTTTCAATCCAAACAGTGTGTCTGGGTTCTGAAGGATGGGTTTGGAGGGCAGGGGGGACAATGCAGTGCGCTAGTGCTTTGGAGCAGCTGAGGAGGGTGGATTTGAAAAGGACTTGGCGTTTCCTGCTTGTGGTGTGTTCTGTGGTTGAGTGTTGGCAGTACTCGCGTTCATCGACCTGTGGAGCCTCCAACAGAACATCTGTAACTCTGGCCCCAGTGCTGCAGCTCTGTGCCGACCCTCTCCGACAGCGGCTCTGCTCTGAAAAGTGACTCAGTACGAATGGTACCAAGACAGTCTGCTCTCTTAGTGTGTTCAGAGTCACGTGTGCCAACCTACCGAACCCTGCTGTGTGCATCCCCGATCGCCCTGCAGAGACAGCACGGCTGTGGGAGTTACAGAGCAGATTGGGTGTCGTCTTGTGCTGCCAAAGAATTGTTTACGTTCCAATCAGTTAAAGCTGTGCAAAGCTACTGCAGTTCCACAGCATCGGATATCAGTGAAAGCTTGATATGAGGTCAGCTGGGTTGCATGGCTTTCACTAAGGGCCTGACTTGGCCCACTGTTAATTTACTACTGATGGTGATGCCTGGCTTG